>NC_090269.1:436446672-437082743 GCF_040414725.1 Anabrus simplex
ATTCACCTTATGGTTTGGCTGAGCAGTAAATGTTATTAAATGTGGCTCAGTATGAGCTATACATTGGGCTGACAATTCTGTGACAGGTACACAGGCACTGTTTATGAGAATGGAGTGTGAAATTTGTAGTGAGAATCTATTTTTTTTAAATCTTTTTATTTTGTCAGCAGATTTCAACACCATGCTGGAGTACTCCATGTTCCATTATAGCTGAATGTAACATAATTTGAAGTGAAATTGATCTTCAAAATCCATGCCAGTTTTGTTTACTCAGCGTATAGGCTACTGGTGATCTGTTTTCCCTCTGTTCCACTCATCACAACCAAATGTTGGCACAGAGAGGGAGACATTTATTGCAGCCAATCACCATTTTGCAAAATAAGTCAATCATTTTTACAGAACTGAGTGAGAGAGTTCCTTTCATTGTTTGCCTCACATTACATGGTATCTGTAACATTTCCTATTGCAGGGCATATGGTTGGTGGTAATTCTTGTTCTCTCAAACTTCATGCTGAAATATCTTGTCACACATGACTTAGTTCATACAATTGTTGAGTCCAATCTCATGTTATCTTTGTCAAAATTGGAAATAAGCTTTTCGGATGCAGGTGTAGAGAGCAGAATTAGCTGCAACCTCAGTTTTTGCACAAAGTTGGGCTGGGCATGCTCTCTGCTGGGCTGAGCAACTCAACACTGTCATTTGAAGCTTTGCTGTTATGTTTTGTTAAAATGTTTTCTATTTGGACTGAAGTTCCAAAAACAAGCAAGCAAGCAAGCAGAAGCACTGTGAAGAAATAGCCCTGTAAGCCTGCAGTTCACAAGAAGATGTGTGGTCTGCATGACAATTCCTCTTGGCCATTATTCTCAATTTTCTAGACTAGGACCTCCATCTCGCTGTAAGATGGCTCCTCAATTGTTCTCTAGGAGCCTGAGTAGACCGTGAACTGGCCCTCAGATCGATGTACAATTCCTTGACCTTGCAGTGAATTAAACCCTAAGGCCTGTGGGTACAATGCAGACTTGCTATCCCTAGACTGCGAGGCGAGCACGTAGTCCTTTAGAATCTGAATAAAAATGTTATAACTTTAGTAAATTGATCATTTGTAGAACGAACTTGGACATGGCAGGCAAGTCATCGATGTTTGCTTGGTGATCAAATTCACCCGTGGGAACACAAGTAATGGTAAGGAACACACAATAGGATGAAGGCAACATGATGACATTGTGTGAGGATGTTGGGATTTTCCTTGTCTTTTTCCGGTGCTCCCTCTTCTTGTGCTGTCCTCTCACTATGTTTATCCAATAGTGTTCTTTTTTATGTTTTTGTATGTTAAGTAAACTCGTGTCCTCACCCCAAGGAGGTGCAGCTCGTTTTGGGCGCACCTCCAAGGAGGTGAGCTTCACCACATACCAACCCTCCTGCCATTCTTAAATCTCTGGCAGCACGAGGAATTAGACCCATTCCTCTGAGGAGGGCAGCTAATAGCGCTAACCATTGTGCTAACCATTATGCTACAATTATAACACAATACAATACTTGTTGGTACATTTCCATTTTTTTGGTTTAACATTGATGGTAAAATACTGAATTTATTGTGGAAGTATGAAATTTATTTTGTCAGCTGTTGAGATATGGGCCAATCTGTCATCTCATATCCCTTTGTGTATAACGTGGATGTAGACACTAAGGAGGTGGTCCGTGTGGTTACCATGCTTCCTTTCACATGTTTTAGACCCTCTTACCAATGAATCATGAACTCTTGAGGTCATACCCGGCTGCACTCAGATTTGGTTGCGCGAAATGTTAACGCCCCTGTAACATGCATGTTGTGGATAGGTTGGGCTTACACCCATGTATGTAGTGTTCCCATAGCTAGAAATCGAAAGGATTCAGGGCAAGTGAATGGGGAAACTATGTTACTGGTATCTCCTCAATTAATCATTGATCCATGAAATGTTTGGGTTAGACGCTGTTGCACAAGGTATAGAATTTGGGGTATTACCCTTTCGTGCATGATATACATTTGTTATCTTTCTGCAAGGTTAAAACTTCCCAGTAGAGCAGTTAAATCATTGTAGGCATGGAAAATGATGATACTCGGCATCGGTTAATGTTAGTGTTAAAACGTATGGTCTTACGAGTCTGTCACCCATGATTCCTGCCGACACATTGATACTGAAGTAAACCTAATGCCATATCTCCTTGATTGCTCAAGAATTTACATCTGCCTGCACGGATGTGTTCAGGTAAATTAATATGCCATCTCGTGTGAATCCTGCAACTTCTGTACGTAAAATGCTGTCTGTGAACTCTGGATCTTTAGTGACCTAGCTGGAAGCCAGTGGCAGAACTGTAATCTTGACATAGTTGTCTGCTCACCTATGAGCTTACACATGTTGGATAAGAAAAGGATAAAGTAACTGATTTTGCAGAACTGACCACACAAGTGTGTGTGGTTATCTTCAGTAGTTTCCGCTCTTCACAAACTTGTTGTTGAAGAATCATGTTTTTTATGTCGCAACACATGCTTCTCCATCTCCAGCATGTGGAATGTGTGACTCATACTGGATGTATTCTTCTTGCTGCGAATAATCCCATGTCTGCACGTCACCGAAATAGCCTGCTGAATATTACTGCAGACGGAATGTGGAATTGTGGGTGTTGTTCAACATACATGATACGGCCCTGTAGCTATCCCATAGTCAATACTATGTCTACAATTTCCTTCAAGAAATAGTAAGACTCAGTTTCACTATTTAAATCATTCACTCTGTACAGTCTCCAGTTTTGCTCTGGTACATTACTGTACTGGTACCACAGTCAGTGCACTGCAAACACAACCATCAGAAGTGAACAATTAACTTCAACAGGAAGACAGTCTACATCACCAAATGCTATACATACTTGACACAGGTAATGTGGGCCATATCTCATCAGGTATTGGTTTTGGAAATTTCATTATATTCTAGTGTTGACCAATATTACCTCCTGTAGGGATATGACACACCTTTTACATTTTTATTCTTGTTAACTTTTTGTTGTACTTTTCTTTATTTACTTTCCATATTTCTTATAGCCTTCAGCAGACTTAAAAGATGAACTAATCATGGAAGAACACACAGTTGCTCAACTTGTGTCGTGTTTCAAAGAAGAGGAGAAGTAAGTACAGTTTATATTTTACACTGCTAACACTAGCTGCCTCTGTGTGCATATCAGCATTGGGACCCCAAGGTCCCAGGTTCCTACCTGGCCCAGGTACTGTAGTTGTATAGTTGAAAGGTTGACACGCTGTGTTGTATGGTGTCAGCAAGTTTACACGACCAAATTCATGACAACTCAGCTGTTGATCCTTCAGCGATTCGGTGAACATTTTTCTATCTAGTGGACCTTAGAGTAAAATAGACAAGCAGCTAGCTAGATGTCCTCCATGCCTGCTTATTACCCAGAGGCCCTGGTTTCGATTTCTAGCCTGATCGCGTATTTTTACGTTTATCCACGAACTAGTTCAAAGGCCAATGAGTTTAACTGATTAAAATTGGGGAGCTATATGACAAGAATAATGGCTGAGAAGATTAATTGCACTGATCAAAAATCACCTCATAATATGCAGGTCTTGTGGCTGAGTAGTGATCGCTTAGTAGGTCAAGTCAGGCCCATTATGGCTGTAGCACTGTGGGATGTTTTTTTTATGTTTGAAAGTTCTGTCCAATTTTAACAACGCACTGGACTCATTTGACGTGATGATCTTGCGAACATCGCCTATGCCTTCAACTCAAATGACGAGCCATTCGCGCGCTGTGTCGTACGTGCTAGCTTATATTTTTATCACCCCTGGAAGTGTTTCCCTTTTGTGGTCTTCTGTGAATAGAACAGGAATCTGGCTTGTTTAGAGCTCTCTTTCTGAGAACATGTACCATAATACATTGCCCTTTTGTAGCCTCTCTAGCATAAACATTTCATTAGGTGTCAGTCAGTCTCCTAGTCACGTTTCCAGGTGTAGTAAAGGCCAGTGACAGCAATGCTATTGCTGAATTATAGGAAATAATTTGGAGGACAGTGATGGCGATTATGATGATAATGAAGAAGTGATTTTAAGTTAAAGTGACAGTTCATCCAGTACAACTTGGTGTGAAATCATATTGAAAGTCCAACGTGCAGAAGCAAAACATAGTGACTTGGTTGTGTGATAGTAATTACATTAAAATAAAGCACATAGCTGCCGTTGAAGGATGATTCAAGTTGATCAATCTGGATGTCGAAGATACTTGAAACTGGTTTATCCCTCGCTACCAAGTTCTGACAGCTGTAAGTCATTCTGTGGTAGCAGTGGCATTTAGAAAATTTATGTACATGCAGTGAACAATGTAGAATCATGGTACATTCAAAGAGTTTCTAGTTTAATGTCTTTAAAAAACTGAAGGCAAAAGTTGCGCTTGAAAGTTAAATTATTTCTATGAAGTAGGTGAATAAGTTTCACACTTTAATGCGGAAACAAGTGAACTGATAAATAATAGTAATAAGATCCAAATTAGTAAAAGGGCTATGAGAAAAGGTGGTCGATCGAATAGTAGAAGTAAATAAAAATTATAAAAATATAATATGTTACTCACCTTGGTGCTGTGATGTGTTGTACATTTTGCATAATTGAAGGGAAGCATGAGGAAGGAAGATCAGGAAGGGAGGGGGAAGTGCGGAGAGGCTACTTTATGGCTGAGCTGAGGGGTGTGGGAATAGGGGTAAATGCTGTAGAAAGGTGCCGTGAATTGAATTGAAAATTGATTTATGATTTGTTAAATTAAGATTTCTAAAAATGATGAGAATGTCAAGTAGAATGTTTGATTTCTCTAAAATGTCATTAAGGTTGTAGTTGTACTGATTTGGCTTTTGTTACTAGCCCAAGTCAAGGCTTTGAAGTGGAGGCCTCGCCTACACATGCTACAGAGGCATCCATGGTTCCTCCAGATGGGTGATATGGTGGTTGAGGTGAAGTGGGCCTAGTGATTGAGGTGAAGGCTCACTGCAGGCTGCTGGAACCAACACATCACTTTGCTCTACGTAGCCTGGATGAGCCGCAGGTTGGGAAAGGGCTGATCCCAACCTAGGGGGAAAGTCGTGGGTGTGAACTCAGTCATGATAATGCCAAGTGGAGACCACGTGAGTAGGCCTACTGAAGGGTGAACAAACCTGGCCCGGACCGCTGGATGGATGACCGAGGGGCGTTGGCTCTGCTACGGAGAACCTGGGTTGTGGGAGGACAATGTCTGGCTGTATGCCTCACCACAGATGGTGAGAACGACACTCATGACCCTAGAAGGGGCAAATGATTGAAATATGGATTCTTATAAAGTACCAATTTCAAAAATTTCGACATCAAGGGAAGCCATGGAAGCTCCAGTAGAGCAGATCCGGACGCAAGCCCCAGATGAAAAAATGGAGACAGAAGTCCCAATTGGACAGGCTGTCGCCGACTCAGGACAAGAAATGGCAACAGAAGCTCCAGTAGAGCAGACTGCTACCACAAGCAAACCTGAAACATCCGTAGTGACAGAACTGAAGATTTCTGCATCAAAAATCAACAGTTTTCATATTGACAGACCACCTTGCAACAGTGCATATGACAAGGAAAGGAAGAGAGTGAGGAACGAAGACAAAATCGAGGCTGGAACTTGGGCGGAGAGGAAGCCAGGAAACAGGGATCGGCGAGGGGCTATCCCTCCGACAATGCCCAAAAGGCCAAGGTCGGTGGATAGTACGCCGTCAGGTTTGGCTACAAAATCGCCCACCAAGAAACAGAAAGAAGAGACGGTCAAGTCCTTTTTGGAAAGACTAACTTCACTCGAGGTAGCAATAGTACCGAAAACCTTTCCAGATGGGAAACTGAAGGAGGAAGACGTGAAGGAATTTTAATCTGCTCGGATAGCACAAATGAAACCGCTCTCAGACAGATGCATTCCAGGCTTCCTCGAGTCTCCAAGGCTGGAAAGTGGAGCAATGGCACTGTTCTGTGCAAATCCACAAACTAGAAGCTGGCTGGAAGAGACAATGGCTAATTGCAAATCTTGGAAAGGGGAGAATTTGGAGGTGGCAGAAGCCAAGAAGTTGCTGAATGCTGCAAAGGTCATCACCAAGTTTCCTCCTCCATTTGACAAGATGAAGGTTGATGATGTGCTTGTCAGGATACATCAGCACGACACCAAACTTCCGACGAAAGTGTGGAGAGTGTTGAATGCGACAACTACTGATGACACAGGAAGGACAATTGTTTTGGCCCTTAATGTAAGAGATTTTCAAGAGCTCAAGAAGAGAGGCTTTAAGGCCTAGCTTGGACTTGGGCAGATCAAATTTCAAATAATTAATGGAAAAACAAAACCTAGCATTGGCAAGGGTGTTATTGAAAGTTCTACAGGCCAATCTACAACATAAAAATCAGCTGTTGCCTATTTTGCCAGGAGGTTCAAGTCTGAGGCTATCGATGTGGCTCTTATATACAAGAACAATGGGTAGTAAAGGGCAGAGTAGCTGGACTGGTGGAATCTAAATTTAAGCTAATGTACGATATTACATCGAATATGCATAGAACATGTTTGCTTGTGAGCAGAAAACTAAAATTCCTTCTGTTGGTGGAACATTGTTCAAAGGACTTAGTGGCGGCCAAGATAAAACTAGGAAATTGGGAAGGTCCCAGAGAAATAACCATGGCTCTGCATACTTCCGATATGACTCAACTAATCTGCCCCCATGAGAAGAAGTTGAGAACCTAATTTGCAACGCAAAGAAGAAAGGCAAACACCTAGTCTTTGGAGCAGATGCAAATTCACACCACACGGCATGGGGCAGCATGAACTGCAAAGCAAGAGGTGAGTCTTTACTAGAGTTTATTTCTGGAACTGAGTTGATGATACTAAATTTAGGAAATAAGCCTACATTTATGAATAAAAATCGTAGAGAGGTAATAGACATTACACTAAGCACTACGCATGTTATCAATTTTATTAAAGACTGGAAGATGCTAGAAGAACCATCATTGGCAGAACACCAGCACATCCAATTTGCAATAGATGGGAGACAAAAAAGAACTAACTGGGATAGATACAGAGAAGTTCTATGAAAGGCTGCACAAAATATTCCAACTAACGTGAGAGGACAAAAGAATTGGATGAGGCGGTGGAACTATTAGAAGAGGCCATTATGGACTCATTCCATGTCAACTGTCCTCTCAAAGGAAAGAAAAGCACCAAAAAGTATCAAGAAGTAAGTATAAATAACAACCTGATCGATACTTTATTAATGCCTCAGGCAAAATTGAATAAAATTAAAACTTACAGGACATGTTTCGACCACTTAGTGGTCCTCTTCAGCTGTATAAATAAAGAACTGAAAAGAAAAACATTGACAATAAGCACAAATAAAAGTTCTTTGGAGACTCCATTGATAAAAATGGAGGTCGTCAGAATAGGTCATCTTGCCTTTCGTTCTTGTTTGTAAAAGATGTTTATTCTGCGCTGTCTAGAGGGTCTGTCTTTGAGCGCGACCTGGTGAAGTAATGTTGTGATACAGTTTGACAGTTCATGGAAAGCTCTGGAGAGAAGGGAAGTAGAGTTTCATCGTCATCTAATATAACATGTGAGGGAGGAGGGAGATTGGGCTGTGCTTCTGCGATGTCGTGTTTGATTATATCTCTTGTTCGTCTAGTCAGTTCCATGTCTACCCATTCTAAGTATTTGCTAATATTCTTGTATAAGATGTTTTTATGCTCGTTGTTTTCGTTGAGATTCTCTTCACCGTTTTCCAATTTATCAAGAACGATGTGGATGTTTTCCAGGTTGTTCATAAGATTACCTTTATTAATCATACAGATAATTTGAAGGTCCTGTTTTATATTGGTGAATATGCATTAATAAAGTATCGATTAGGTGGTTATTTATACTTACTTCTTGATTAAACATCGATACGGTCATGAAATGAACAACTTGTAATACCAAAAAGTATGGTGGTCAAACAACAAACTAGCCAAAATGAAAAAAGAGATTAGGTTGTTGTATAAAATATCATCTAGAAATGGTATGTGGGATGTATATCATAGGAAACTCACTGAGTATAACCTAGAAATATGGAAGGCAAAAAGAAAATCTTGGCTGTTCTGTGAGAAAGTAAAATCA
The DNA here is from genome assembly GCF_040414725.1 of Anabrus simplex. Classification (NCBI taxonomy): domain Eukaryota; kingdom Metazoa; phylum Arthropoda; class Insecta; order Orthoptera; family Tettigoniidae; genus Anabrus; species Anabrus simplex. The sequence continues at coordinate 436,454,833 of NC_090269.1, forward strand.
CACACTTAAACAGTTATAAGCACATGAAAAGAAATGTAAGCTTGAAATATTGGTTCAAATAATAAATCACTTGGAAATCTATGGCAAATTACAGTTTAAACCACTCTTTATTGAGGCTAGATTCTAGCACTTGTGAATCATGGAAAATTTACAGGTCTACACACAGTGTTAAAAAGCTTAAATCTGAGACTCGGTGAAATGAGACTATCACTTGTGAATCGCAGAAATTTTTATAAGTTCGAACTCGGTACTTTAGAGTTTAAGTCTGGAACTTGGCAAAATGAGACTATTACTCGCGTAGCATTGCGGTCCCCACGAGTCGACAAGCGGTTTCGACTGTGGCATTGAAGATACACACTCTGGCCCGCTGCTCGCCCCACACACTCCACGCACACACTGATATGCCTAGGGAAGCGGCTCCCCATTTATACTCATATCGTGCATGGACCCATGGTGGATGACAGCTGACAGAATTGCCCGCAAGATAGTGGCACGGTGCTCTGTTCATTAAAAATGGCAGCTTTTCAAATAGAATTTTTCAAACTGTCCGCCACCACATGTCAAATGTATTAATGATAGCGGATAACAGCTGTCAAAAAAGCACATTACCTACCACCACTTGTCAAAGAATAAAGTTTAGTGTTATAAAGATTGCCCGCATGATAGCAGCACGGTGCTCTGTTGATTAAAGATGGCGGATGACAGCTGTCAAAAAAGCACGTGGCTTTGTTTACCAATTCACATCCTGCACTAGCAAGGTTTAGTTAGCAGCACTGAGGTTTAGGCCCGTCAAGATGGCAGCTCTGAGGTTAGCGATGCGTTGTTGTCGCTATTTCAAAAATGTATTTACCTGTATCCTTACCTTTTGCTCCTGTTGCTGCTCAAAGTCGTGACCGTAGCCTGGCCTTGGATCTGGAAATATCCTCATCACGTTCGTCCAGCTCGTACTTCAGTTCGGCGACATTTAAATTGTTCAAACTCGCTTTCATCACGCCATCATTCCTTGTATCCTGCTATCTTTTAGCGGTCACGAATTGTCCAAGGAGTATCCCACTTCTGACGTCAGTTGTTACATTCGTGGGTACCGTTAACATACGTCAAATTCCTTTCTGTAGGTTTATCTTGTAAATCTCATTACATGGTACCAAGTTTTCTGTACACCGGGAGAGGTGGCCACGCGGTTAAGGGCGCGCAGCTGTGAGCTTGCATCCGGGAGTTAGTGGGTTCGAGTCCCACTGTCGGCTGCACTGAAGACGGTTTTCCATGGTTATCCATTTTCGTAGCAGGCAAATTCTGGGGCTGTGCATTATTTTAGACCACGGCCGTTTTCTTCCCACTCCTAGGCCTTTCCTCTCGCATCGTCGCCACCGTTAAAGTGTCGGTGTCAGTACGGTGTAAAGCAACCTGTAAACACACAGATTCACGCTAATGCTAGTAATGTTAATCAAAATAACGTACAAATATTCCCATATCTTCGTTCATTCACGAGTACATAAATTTCCTTGCCCTGACATACAGCATGACATTCAAACACAACAGAAAAGAATATCATTCTCACTTCCGCCGCACATTCTGTCTCTTCGTACTTTATTGCGTAGTGATCGTCACTTATCTCCCGGTCCAACTGAGAGCGTTATTACTACTCCTTGACTCGTAATATTATAGCATATTTGTGTCACAGTAAATCATATTTATAAACTATTTTCCATGGTTGAGCAGATCTTGCTGACTGTCGGCAAACAATTACTCAATTTTATTAGTACCTACAACACTGCGATTCTCTCAAGCGACGAAAAGGGCTTTTACAAAAATTAATTACACACTTGCCACAAACCACAGGGAGGTTGAAGAAGATCAAAGCCCTAAATGCCGTCGTTTATGTGGGAGTGTAGACTTCTACGGTTTTCAACAGATAAATATTTGCCGGACATAGGAGCTTGTACTTCTCCTTTCAGCTCTATCACTACCACCTCGTACTTTATTTAAGGAGACCCTTAATGGTGATATAGCGTCAAAACAAATTAATTTTTTTAAAATATGAAATTAATTTTTTAATCTCTGCGTAAAATTTCATGTAAATTATTTGTGTATGATACATGAAATTATTTCTTTCTAATTTTTAAAATAAGTCATACATAAAAAGTTGTCACCTGGTAGCTACCATGCCAGACGGACTTATCTCTAAATTTCAGTGTGTGGTCAGTGTGAGTATTTCCACTTCTGTAAGAAGTTTTACACTCAGGAAAATTTTATCTTCAGTGGTTGGCCAACCTTGTAAAAGCTTGCCTTTAATCCCGCCAAATTGTCATCTTTTGACTGTTCATTGTGTGGTCTGTATATTGTTCTAACATTATTTCTGAAGCTCAGTATGCCTAGAGGAAAAATGACTTTTTAAGAAGCATGTGTGTTGGCAGAAGAACATTAAATTAACTAGTAGCTTAAAAGAAGGTGCGATAAAACCTGCGTTATAGTCACAAGTTGATTAGCCAGAGTTTTCTAACCTCACCAACATACCCAGTGCTAATGATGCAGATACGTCTAGAGCTAAAAGTGCTTCACAGAAGCCTAATAAGGGTAATGAAGCCAATTAAATAATTGATTTATTAATTCTTTCTTCTATTCTAAGTGAACATGTGTAGTGTGAAAATGCAGTAGCAGTGGCCTAGGAATAATTGTATAGGGGAGCTTTAAAGGGTTTGTAAATATTGCAAAAATTCAGTGAAATTTTATGATTTACCAGCTATAAATGTGAATGTGAGAGCTGAACAAGGAAACATGTACAGTGTGAATATTAGACTAATATATGGTCTTCGCTGCATCGGGAAAGGAAAACCAGCTGCAGATATGCTAGGTGGAGTTTTAAATTTTCTGTCTCCACCTGCAGATTTTCAAGACTATAGCTACGTAATGGGTTCAGCTGTAGAAGATGTTGCATTACAATCTGTGAAAGATGCAGTTCAATCAGTAGTGGCAATTGACTGTGATAATCCTCATGAAATCAGTGTAGCCTTTGATGGTACGTGCCAGGAGGAAGGAGATACCTCTCACATTGGAGTATTAACGGCCACTAGTATTGATACTGGAAAAGTAAGAGATACATACATCATATCCACGTACTGTAGATGTCCTCTGAGAATAAATATGCACATAAAAAGTTTGTGCTGCCAACTATGAGGGGTGAAGTCGGACGATGGAGACAGGAGTGAGAAAATGTTTTCAGCGTTCCGTCCAATGGCATAATGTTCAATGTATAAATGATTTAGGAGATGGCGATAGCAATGCATGTGATGATGTGAATTCTCTCAAGCCGTAAATATAAATAAGCTGGAATGCCTGGGCCAGAAGCAGAAAATAATGGGATCATGACTAAGGCGACTGAAGGCAAGTATGAGGGGGCAATGGTTGTCAGATGGCAAGGCAATCGGTGGGAAAAACAGACTAACTACTTAGCTATAGACCACCTTCAAAACTGCAATGGCCTAGCAACCAGGCAAAACTTGGAATGTTTGGAAGGTATGAAAGGAGAAGTGTTGGCTCTGTGTTTTTACACACTGCCCTCACATGAAGAGTCCAAACATGGATCGTATCGTGTAGGTCGTAGAGGCTGGTCCACGTAAAATAGTTGCTTGAAAAGTGGGAAAAATATTTCCATCCACATAGTCTACCTCTTGCTCATCTTGAGTCGGATTCCCAAGACAGTGTTTGTGGCTAATTATACCCTACATTTCGGACTATTTGTTCAGTAGCAACATTCATTGATATGTAACGAGATGTGTGGTTTTGATAAAACCTGGGATTGGGTGTCGGGACTCGAACTGACGGTACCATGCTACGATGTGGCAAGGCAAAACTCCGAAATGCCAACCGAAAATTCTAGGAATTATTCAAAGAAGTCAGAAAAGGCATAGAGCTGCCAGAAGAACACTTCTGGATCAATTTCAAGAGGAAGATCATGACCCAAGTTGTTGGGCTGGCTTATTTTGATATTCTAACATTGGACGCTCTTTTCTTGTAAATTTACTTTTTGTTACATAATTTTCCTTTTCCCAGCTTCTACTACATGTAGGAGCTTCAAACTTCAACAATTTGTTTGTCCAAGTGTTCTGTGTATACTGAAAGTCTCTACATACCTGGTATCAAATGTATATTCACCTTAATGAAAGCTATGTCCGGCAAAATGTACATATTTCCCACTGAAAACAATATATTTATTAATCCGGAGGCACAATTTTAATGATATATGGTTCAATAAAATCTCTAAATACCTGGTATCAAACGTATATTCACCTTAATGAAGGTTATGTCCGGCAAAATGTACATATTTCCCACTGGAAAAAAATATTTATTAAACCGGAGGCGCAATTTTAATGATATACGGTTCAATAAATAGTCGAGGTAAATATCTTAGACACGTAAAAATTCCATACATCTGCCATTGGTAGTCTGGCGTTCAGACAGAATACTGAAAGGCATAACTGTCTATAATGATAATGTAATGGGTAGTGTTTGAAAAAATGTGTATAACGCATGGATACTTTAGCATTGTGTGATAGGGCATTAAGCTCCCTTTAAATGAGGTAGTCTATGAGATTGTACATTCCAAAATTATCAGAAGATTATTGCACGTGATATCATGACGTTAGGCATTCGAGGGAAAAGACAGTTCAAATACTAGTAACCAGTGAGAACTTTTGAAACATACGACTACACTCTGAATTTGACCTCAAATGATGTTCAGTCTCAGGAATGTGATGTTTATTAGCAACGAGCTCTCTGCATAAGATACCAGTTCGTGAAATGTTCAGTACCAATTACTCTGAGTGAGAGTTGTAATGGAGTTGACTTGAACTATTGACCACATGGTTTTAATTTGTTACTAGATCGAGTCCAGGGTTGTGTTATGCAGATCATCCAACTCCGGATGGTGGACGACGTCTAAGGAGACCCAAAGATGATCGTCCCTTCATCTGCGATCATTGCGGAAAGCTGTTCAGTAGTGGAAGCAGCCTGTCAGCGCATGTCGTGATCCACATGGAACAGACGGTCCACATGTGCGGAATTTGCCAGAAATGCTTTACAAGGAAGAGCTCGTTGACTGAGCACATGCGGGTGCACAAATCTGACAAGAGATTTCAGTGCTCAGTATGCCAGAAAATCTTCGGAAGTTCGTGGGGTTTGATCCACCACAAGCGGACGCATACAGGCGAGAAGCAGATGTATTGTGATATCTGTGGTAAGTCATTTAGCCTTAAAGGCAATATAAGGTCACACATGATCACGCATACAGGAGACAAGTCGAACAAATGCATTATATGTGGGAAGACGTATAGAAATAAATCTTATTTAGCTCGGCATATGCGCACGCATACAGGAGAGAGGCCATACTGCTGTAATGACTGTGGCAACTCCTTTTATGACAGAACAATTCTTATCGAACATATGCGGACACATACAGGTGAAAAGCGACATCGTTGCGATGTCTGTGAGAAGTCTTTCTGCACTAGTTTTTACCGCAACATGCACCTGCGGACGCATACAGGCGAGAAGCCGTTCTTGTGTAATATCTGTGGTAAGTCATTTAGCGTTAAAAAGTATATGAGGGAACACATGCTCACGCATGCAGGACACAAGTCCAACAAATGCATTATTTGTCAAAAGACATTTAGTCGTAAGCTTCATCTTACTGAACACATGCGCAGTCATACAGGGGAGAAGCCATACCGATGTAATATCTGTGGCAAATCTTTTAACAGGACGGCATATTTGAAGATACACATGCGGACACATACAGGCGAGAAGCCGTATTCGTGCAATGTCTGTAGCAAGTTCTTTGGTAACAAAGCTAATGCTAATGTACACATGCGGAAGCATACAGGAGAGAAGCAATAATCATGCAATATCTGTGTCAAGTCCTTCAGTCAGAAAACAACGCTAACGGGACATATGCAGACACATTCAGGAGAGAGGCAATCCTGCTGTAATGTATGTGGCAAGTTCTTTAGCAAGAGATGCAACCTTAACAAGCACATCCGGAAGCATACAGGAGTGAAGCCGTACTCCTGCAATATGTGTGTGGCACGGCATTTAGTCGTAAAGCCCGTCTAACTCAACACATGCGTGCCATTTCAGGCGCCAAATCATACTGTCGTCTGTGACAAGTCTTATAGTAACAATGCCTGTTTGCACTTAGATTTGCGGACACATGCTGGCGAGAAACCATGCTGTGCAATGTCTGTGGCAAGCGGTGACCCGGTACTGTGAACCGAACAATTGCAGTGTCTGTAGAAATGCTTTAGGCACTAATCCACTCTGACGGAGCATTTGCCGTCTCACACGGGCGTAAGGGTTACGAGTGTTTAGTTTGCGGAAGATGGTCGGAAGTTTATGGAAAATTGACCATCCACAAGCGGACGCATGTAGGAGAGAAGCTGTGTTGGGGCAATATCGGTAGTAAGTCCTGTAGCAATAAAGACAACGTGCGAAACGTACGCGGCGCATACGAGATGGAATGTGAACGTTCCTGAGGAATGCTGTAAGCAATCCAGTGCCCGTGTGGTCTCGTTCTTTGGAGAAGCCATACTGTTGTACATTGTGTGGAAGCGCCGGGTTGTTGTCCATGCACACTGGCGAGAGGGATAGGCAAGTGATAGAGTGGATTCTCGATAACATTTCCGGACATTTGTCTTAATATTCCAGTTTCAAAGTGTGTGTTAGATCGTATTACAATTGAGCATGTAGTATTTATTTTAGTGGCAGTTAATAGCATGTCCTTAAATATTTAGGATTTATGTTCGTATTGTATCTATGCGTTACAGATTTTCAATGGTGTGTGCTGGAGTGGAAAATTTGAATGGTGGTTGAAGTGTACGGAAGGGATTCTTGTGATTGCTCGGCCATAATAGGAGCAGTGAAATAATGTATCTAGCCCACTACTTGATGAGAGGTGAGGATCCAAATTTCACACAGGGAGTGGGAAACACACGGGATTCCATACGATGTTGTTGTGCTCTACCATTAGTCCATGGGATACGCTTGATTTAAGATCGTGTTCTACATGAAGTAGTTGTAATATTTTGTGTTTACATTTCTACAAGAGCGATTTAAGCGGATGTCGTTAAGGTGCCTGATCAGTAATATTTAAGTTACACATGAGTCGATTTTGCTTCAATATTTCATTCTAGGGCTTCAATTAGCGTAGTAACACAATTACAGCCTAGTTAAATTTTTAGTAGCACAGGATCTCTTTTCACTGGTTTTCATGGATTTATTCCAATAACCGACTTCAAAGTAACAAAATGCATACGTTAATTAACTGTCGTAGGGAGTTAGTCAGTACTCTGGAAGTCACATAGTTAATCCGGTATTGTGTTTCTTTAGCCATCAGGATTTAGTCTGAATATTTATTCAACTTTTCTCTTTTAATTAGAATCGACTTGCGTGTGTTCAACTAAACCAAGTATTCAACTTGAAGCATTAGGAATGCTGTTGTAGTGAATATTAATAACATCCTGAAATCATCCAGCCACAGCATTATATTGAGATTGTTGACCTCGGGCCACTGTTTATGTTCATACTTGTAAACACACCGGCTATCCGGTTTCTCTTATGACGTTTTTGATGTTAAATTAACCTGGAAGTTATAGTTGTCTTGGTTTGTGAATTAACTTCATTAATTTAATTTAACCCCTCAGCGTCGCAGCCATTTAAAGGGTATTATATTTTGTTCCACGCGAGTAACGACTGTTTACAAGTTATAAACAAATCCCTTTATTATTGTTAGTAAGTACAAACTCTCTGGTTTTACAGATAGACAACTACCTGATAGTCTCTGTCATAGAATGATACACCGATAGAGGACACAGAGGGGTCTCAATCCCTGACATCCTCCCCACCCTGGTGTATCTCCAGGGGGATGACCAGCTGCACTGGACGAGTTATCACAGTCCCCTCTGAATCCTTAAGAATCACGGTTCTGATCACTCCGTCTCTTCCAGCTCGGATTTCTACTATGCAGGCCTTCTTCCACATGTGTCGTGGTTGGTTGTCTTCTTGAAGGAGTGCTACGTCTCCAACTCTCAGATGTGGTCTGTTACCTCGAGGACGTCGAACTTCGTGAAAGCTCCTCAGCTCCATGAGGTATTCCTTAGTCCAGCACTTCCAGAAGTTTTCTGAGATCTTTGGTCGTACTGCTAACTCCTTTGTCAGGTTCGTCCTTAATGTTTGTTCTGGTCCGGTTGGTATAGCCGTTAATCTTTGTCCGGTCAGGAAATGGGCGGGAGTCAGAGCTTCTGTTTCATCTTCATTCTGAGAGATGGGTCGTGAGTTGATGGCGGCTTCAATATTTACTAGAATGGTGTTAAGCCTTTCCTCGGTTATCAGTGCCTTGCCTAACACCTTCCTCAGGCATCGTTTTGTAGTGCCAACCATCCTCTCCCACCATCCTCCCCACCAAGCCGCCCATGGAGGAATGAACCTCCATTTGATAGAATGATGTGCTAGGTACTGGTAGACGGAAGATGCGGTGAGGTATTGCCAGAGTGAAGACAATTCTGTGTTTGTAGCGTGGAAAGTCTTAGCGTTGTCCGTGTAGATTACATGCGGCAACCCTCGTCTTCCTGCAAATCTTTGTAATGCGAGGATGAATGTTTCAGTGGTCATGTCTGAACATAATTCCAGGTGTAAGGCCCTCGTTGATGCACACGTGAAGAGAGCAATATAACATTTCTTCGACTCATTCCCCACCTCGATATACAAGGGGCCTGCAAAGTCAATGCCAGTCACTTCGAATGGTCTTAAGGGCTTTACACGGTCAGGTGGCAAGGGTGCTTCAATAGCTTCACGAAATTTGTTGTGTGCCATTTTACAGGGCAGACAAGTGCGCAGAACTTTCTTTATGGCTTGCCTGGCGCGAAGAATCCAATATTCTGATCGTAGCTGTGACAGCACTATCCGTACACCTAAGTGATGAAGCCTGATGTGTGTCTGCCTTATCAGAAGTCTGGTGAAAGTGTGGGATCCATCCAAAAGTATTGGATGCCTTTCTCTATGCGTCAGGTGTGCGTATTGAAGTCGTCCACCAAGTCGAATGATGTCGTCTTGGATGTATGGATTGAATCTAGCAATCTTGGACTTATTTGGAAGCGGAATGTTTCGCCTCAAGGCGGTGAGTTCCATACCGAAACATTCTTCTTGAGTCTGACGTATCCAGTAAAGTCGAGCGTTATTTATATCTATCCCTGTGAGATACTTGGGGTATCGTACTCTTTCCTTCATCACTCTGATAAAACGTAGAACCCAACAAGTAACATGTATCAGTTTCCAGTACGAACTGAATTGTGATGTGTCTAGCAGTGATTCATGCAAAGTGATTAGTAGAATTTGCTTAGTTGGTTTCTTCGCATCTGGTAGAGATGTTATGTCTGACGGGTTTTCCATTGGCCATGATGTGTGTTCACTAACGAGCCAAGAAGGACAATGCCACCAGGTATCATTTGAGCGTAAGTCATTTGTCAAGAGTCCCCGCGAGAGGTAGTCTGCGGGATTAGTGTCGCCGGGGCAATGTCGCCATTGACTAGGGGCTGTGTAGCTTAGAATTTCATTAACCCTGTTAACAACGAAAGGTTTCCACCTATTTGGGTCACTGCGAATCCAACCAAGCGTTATCTTACTGTCGCTCCATAGCGTGTCCTTGTTTATGCTGAGATCGATCTCCATGCAGAAGTAGTAGAGGAGGCGTGTACCAATTAGAGCAGCAAGCAATTCTAATCTGGGAATCATTTCTTTCCTCACAGGAGCTAGTCGTGCCTTGCTGCAAAAAAGGCATACGGAACACAACATATCAGACTCTTACCTCAAATACAGTGCAGCACCATATGTCTTTTCACTTGCGTCACAAAATACATGTATCTCAGTGTTCCCTTTGCCTTTTGAAATGCCAATCCATCGGGAAACGTATATTGGTGATAAGTGAGTTAGTTCTGACAACCAACATTGCCATCTTTGCGCCAGATCTGGTGGGATAATTTCTTCCCATGCGAGTCCACGACGCCAAGTGTCTTGAAAGATGACCTTCGCCGTGATGAGTACCGGTGCAAGTAAACCTAAGGGATCATAGAATTTAGCTGTTCCCTTTAAAACGCTACATTTGGTTCCAGGCTCTTCTGCCAGATATTCTAGGATGTGCTTGAAATCGAATGTCAGGGAATCTTTGTCTGTATCCCAACTAACTCCAAGTACAGTAGTTTCGTTTTTTGTTTCCCTGCCCTCTGCCTTCCATATCTCCTTAAGTGGTATTGAGTTCATAGCCCATTTTGAAAGGGGGAGTTTTATTAGTTTCAGAAGACTATTCAACTCGTAGTAGGTTGTGATCACTTCGTTGTTATCTTCTAGGCTGATTGTGAAATCATCCATGAAGGTTGATTTGTCAATAAGAGCTGTCGCTAATGGGTACGTTTCCTTATGAAGTGCAGCTAGTTCCCTTAAAGTGGCAGATAATAGGAATGGGCTGCTTGCGAGACCGAAGGGAAGGCGTGTGAAGCGATATGCAATGATCTCTTCCGTCACCTGATAGTCTCCAGAGCCATCTGAATTTATGTGATACCACAGAAATCTAGTTAAGTTGCGGTCTTTCTCATTTAGATAAAGTTGGAGAAATGCTTGGCTTCCATCTGAAACGATTGCATTACGATACTGCCGAAAACGTAATAAGGTAGCAAGAATTTCGGGCAGTAAGTTTGGTCCAGTTTCTAGGGCATCATTTAAGGACGGTGACCCCTTTTCATGTGATGACGCATCAAATACAATCCTGAACTTAGTAATATTACCAGTTTTCTTCTTCACGGTATGATGTGGCAAGTAGAACACATTTTCAGATGAATCGTTTGCAGCCACGCTCTCTATCTGGTCTTTAGCAAAGTAGTCTAGCATATGCTTGTGATACATGTCGCGAAAATCTCCATCTCTCTTCTGACTCATCTATAGGACTTGAAACCGTTTTCTTGCTGTGGGGAGATTACTTGAAAACTGAACATCCTTCTTCCTAGGAAGTGACACTACTCTCCTTCCATCTTTAATGCAGTAACTGTCATGGAACTCTTGAAGTATAAGCTTATCTTTCGCCAAAGGTGTCCTGGTGGCCTTCTCTTGTATCCCGATAGACTCTAGCTCCCAAAACTGTCTAACCACATTGTCAAATATCACGTCTTCGTGCAATGAAGTGTGATGTACTGTGGTTTGTTTGATTGTAGTACTTGATCTGTTCCCACTAAGTATGTGTCCGAAAATTGTCGAAATGAGGACCAGTCAAGGTGACACTCTAATTGGCTGTTTTGAAGTCACGATCTTCCAATAGTAATCCGCACCTATAAGAACTTCTATAGGTAGGTCTTCGTTGGATTCGTCTCGTGGATCAGCTAGTTTTACCTTCCTGACCGCAGCCAGAACTCCGATGTCTTTTGCGGCGGTGTTGGTTGCGCTGAATATGTGTTATTACTTTCGAAAGCCTTAACGGTAATCAAAGCCTTTGTTGAGTATCCCATGATGTCAAAGCTGACTTCTTTTCTTTTTTCTGCAGTGCTAGAGGGCGCTTCAAAAGCAGTGATTTCTAGACTCGTGTTGCCGGTGACATTAAGTTCCAATGAATGTATTAAGGAACTATGAATGAAGTTCGACTGGCTTCCCGAATGCAGTATGCAGCGCGTTAGTTTATTTCTCCCTGTTGGGCCTTTGATCCATATGCGGGCTGTTTGTAAGTACGTGAAGTTTGGAGTCGTAACTGAAATCTTGCCAACTGATGTCTGCAAGCTGTCGTTTCTATTGCAGATAGAGACATGGTGTTGCTCTTTACATTTAGTGCAAAATGCCTTCCCGCGTTTGAAACATTGACCTTTGTTGTGGCCTCGCCTTAAGCATAGAAAACAACGATTCGTAGCTCTCAGCTTTTCGGTTCTTGCCCGGATATCTTTCATTTGATGACAGTCTTGCCCCAATGTCCGGAATTCCTTTCACAATACACGCAGAAAGGTTGTAGTGTGGAATTGACCCCTCTCTTACTATTCTTGGTCTTCGTATTTACTTGAAGAGCGGCTGCCGTTGGCATGTAATTCAGTGGTTGAGTAGCATCACCACGTATCTTTCGAGCGGCTAGAGCTCCTTGAATTTCTTCACTTAGAAATTCCATTAAACGTGTAAGGTTGTCTTCCTGTAAGCCAATTCTTTTTGCATGAATTAGCCAGCGGCGGCAAAGGTCTTCTGGGAATGCTCTCAGCAGTTTGGGTGCTAATATCCATCCGAACGCGTCTATGTTTTCCCCTAGTGCTCTTAGTGCTTCCAATCGTCGATGACACTCAATGTATGTAGTGTTTAGCATCGCTGGGCTATCCGAGGTGGCGGGATCTAAATTTTCCAAGAAATCTAAGTGGCTTTGTATGATTCGGTCCGTGTCGCCGTATCTTGAGTGAAGAATCCGCTTCGTTCCGTCGTAGTTATCTGCCGTGACCGCTATTCCGTCAACCAGAAGTTTAGGTTCACCCTCCAGGTAACCTCGGAGAAACACGTGTTTATTTATGGTTGAAAGGCGCGCGTTGTTGTCCACAGAAGACTGGAATTGTTCCCAGAACCTGGACCATGTCTCGATATCGCCTGTGAAAGGTTCAAGTCTGATTGTAGGTAGTTTAACGTCTTGAGTGATTAGAGGTTGTGTAATTGAATCGGCGGTGGCTTGAGTGGTGTCCTCACGCTTCTCTTTAATGAGATTAGTGGCCTTCCGTATTGCACGCTTCGAGCGGTCAATATATTGCTCGCAATCCTGCGCGTCCGCCTCGTACTCATCATCATTCAACAAATCGTGTACTTGTTCGTTTAGGATTAATAGTTTTTGTAGAGTATCTTGGAAGCGGTCAAGAGCGTGACCTATTTCATCGTGTTCCTTCGAGTCGTTAGCTTCATTCAGGTACGTGGAGAAACGTGTAACATTCGACCGGTGGGTCTTTCGTGTCCTTTTAAGTTTTTTAAGAAGCTGTTCATTTTCCGTCATCGTGAAACTCAAGGGAAAGTTGATCTGAAGTGGGCTAGTATGGCAGTGATGGAGAATTTTGTGAGTGTGCGCTGATAGATGTTTATGAATATTATGTAATTGTATTGCTTTCCGACAGATGGCAGCACCTGTACCTTACTAATTCGTGGATGACCTTCTTATACCAGCAGATTACGTATGTATTAATATTCAAGATGGCTGCTCTCGGCTTCTAAGATATCATGCACTTATAACCTTCTATTGCGATGTAAGCTTCACCATTTCTCACTAGGCATGCTTCCCTTTACTACAACCCTCTTCATTCAACAATCTTTCTTTTACAACTTTCCTAATCAACTATTACAGAATAAATAGAATGCGATATACTCATCTGCCGTCTGTCGTGATGTCGATTCTCTTGTGATATTAATACTCGCGGAGTGAAGGAAAGGAAAACCTCTTGCAGATATCCGTTCAGTGTAGTCTTCTATAATGTTAGTGTTGATAGTTCTTCGTTTCCAGGGTTTTCGGCACCAGTATTATATTTTGTTCCACGCGAGTAACGACCGTTTACAAGTTATAAAGAAATCCCTTTATTATTGTTAGTAAGTACAAACTCTCTGGTTTTACAGATAGACAACTCCCTGATAGTCTCTGTCATAGAATGATACACCGATAGAGGACACAGAGGGCGTCTCAATCCCTGACAAAGGGCTTCCTACCCCGCGGCCGGATGAGATTTCAAGTACGCGCGACAGAAATACATCGATTCACTTAAAGTGTTACTACAAGTATAAGAGTAGCCCGATATTCACGAAATTTGGAATTACTTATAACAGAACTAAGTACATGCAGATAATTACATAATTGTTTCACATTTCGTTAGTAATTTCCAAGTACTGTTTCCTCCTTATCGTCACTGTCATAATTTACTACTGTCACAGCATCTATTTCAATATCAGTGCTGCTCGTACTGTCACTACTACTTCCGACTAAACTTTCATCTGAATTATACAATATTTCAAGCACGTTACTGTCAGCCAAACGACGGCTGAGCGCGGTGCGTAACATGGACTGGTGAAGCTGCAGCGAGACCGAAAGCAGCAGGACGAAACTGAATGAGGAGAATAACATTTATGACCAAACAAATCAACTCGATACATATTACAGATGAAAGGTCGAGACGCTACATTTATATATTTATTCAACTTTTCTCTTTTAATTAGAATCGACTTGCGTGTGTTCAACTAAACCAAGTATTCAACTTGAAGCATTAGGAATGCTGTTGCAATGAATATTAATAACATCCTGAAATAATCCAGCCGCAGCATTATTATTGAGAGTGTTGACCTCGGACCACTGTTTATATACATATTTGTAAACACACCCGCTATCCGGTTTCACTTTTCTGATTGAATAAATATTGTAATATTAAAAAGGTACTTATTTAAGTAAGTAGCCCGTCCTTGATACCCGATAGACATGTCTGTAAGTAACGAAGATCCATGAACACCCCCTGAGACAAAAGAGTCAACATTTCATGCTGAAGACCTAGAACAGGTAAATATTGTTATGACATGACGAAAAGTGTTGTGCCCTTACTAGTCCAATAACGGAGTAAATAAAATTCTCCGATTACTCAGATGATTTCGGGGTGTATTAACTGTAAAAATTCGCTTAACGTGAATCCCGAAGAGTGGTGCAATCGCCTATAATTCGTGATCCGACATTTCCGATGGACGTCTCCATCCCTTTGCACCTAATTTAACGCTTTAGAAAGACAAGAATCACAACACATACTTTTCAATAATCTATTCTGCCATTTCAACCTATAAATAAATATATGATACATATTTAATCTGAACCAAATACTTTATTAACATAATCTTAGGAAAGAGAAAATCACAATAATGTTTGTTTCATACTTCAAAATTACAAATAAATATTATAAGAGTGTCTTAATGTACATCTCAATTCTCTAATAATGATCACCTGCAGTCTTGACATGAGCTAACTGATGACTGAATTCTTTTCTTTCATCATAACAGCTTCACAGATATATACATTGAAAATTATTAAAATGTTTTTAAGGGAATACATATTTTCAGCCTTTAAGTTTTCAACATAGTTTCTGACCAACTAAATTGTTATTCTGCCACTGTCAATTATTTTAATTACCGTTAAATGACTCGCTAAGCTTGCTATTTTCTACTGCCATGCATAATCTTGGTACCTACTGGCCTAACCATACTGCATTTAATCTTTGAAATAACATCATATGACCTCATGAAATCATTATCTATGACTGTATTCGAATTATTCTAGTTGTTAATGAATCACATTTCTCATTTATGACTCTAAGTTCTACTTTCAATGAAATGACATTTACCTCTTAAGTTGAACTACTCCTTTCAATCGACTGGATAGCTCAATGATATAGTGAGAATTATGTTACTTAACCCTTACCTGTCTCGGTTACCTACGCCTTCATTATATTTCTCTACTCCCACGATGAGATTTCTTTCCATGCCAGTGCGTCTTGTACACGATTCAGACTTCAATATACACTGACTGACAGAGCAAATGCAACACCAAGAAGGAGTGGTCAGAACTTTATGCCAAATGCAGGGTAGACTGACGTCACTGAGGTATGCTCATGATGTGAAATGCGCCGCTGTGCTGCGCACGTAGCGAACGATAAATGGGACACGGCGTTGGCGAATGGCCCACTTCGTACCGTGATTTCTCAGCCGACAGTCATTGTAGAACGTGTTGTCGTGTGCCACAGAACACGTGTATAGCTAAGAATGCCAGGCCGCCGTCAACGGAGGCATTTCCAGCACACAGACGACTTTACGAGCGGTATGGTGATCGGGCTGAGAAGGGCAGGTTGGTCGCTTCGTCAAATCGCAGCCGATACCCATAGGGATGTGTCCACGGTGCAGCGCCTGTGGCGAAGATGGTTGGCGCAGGGACATGTGGCACGTGCGAGGGGTCCAGGCGCAGCCCGAGTGACGTAAGCACGCGAGGATCGGCGCATCCGCCCCCAAGCGGTGGGAGCCCCGCACGCCACGTCAACCGCCATTCTTCACCATGTGCAAGACACCCTGGCTGTTCCAATATCGACCAGAACAATTTCCCGTCGATTGGTTGAAGGAGGCCTGCACTCCCGGCGTCCGCTCAGAAGACTACCATTGACTCCACAGCATAGACGTGCACGCCTGGCATGGTGCCGGGCTAGAGCGACTGCGATGAGGGAATGGCGGAACGTCGTGTTCTCCGATGAGTCACGCTTCTGTTCTGTCAATGATAGTCACCGCAGACGAGTGTGGCGTCGGCGTGGAGAAAGGTCAAATCCGGCAGTAACTGTGGAGCGCCCTACCGCTAGACAACGCGGCATCATGGTTTGGGGCGCTATTGCGTATGATTCCACGTCACCTCTAGTGCGTATTCAAGGCACGTTAAATGCCCACCGCTACGTGCAGCATGTGCTGCGGCCGGTGGCACTCCCGTACCTTCAGGGGCTGCCCAATGCTCTGTTTCAGCAGGATAATGCCCGCCCACACACTGCTCGCATCTCCCAACAGGCCCTACGAGGTGTACAGATGCTTCCGTGGCCAGCGTACTCTCCGGATCTCTCACCAATCGAACACGTGTGGGATCTCATTGGACGCCGTTTGCAAACTCTGCCCCAGCCTCGTACGGACGACCAACTGTGGCAAATGGTTGACAAAGAATGGAGAACCATCCCTCAGGACACCATCCGCACTCTTATTGACTCTGTACCTCGACGTGTTTCTGCGTGCATCGCCGCTCGCGGTGGTCCTACATCCTACTGAGTCGATGCCGTGCGCATTGTGTAACCTGCATATCGGTTTGAAATAAACATCAATTATTCGTCCGTGCCGTCTCTGTTTTTTCCCCAACTTTCATCCCTTTCGAACCACTCCTTCTTGGTGTTGCATTTGCTCTGTCAGTCAGTGAACGTATCCTTCATATTCATTCTATCACTTCTGTGCCTTTTTCATATAAATTCTTCTCGACGATTTCTTATCTTTTTCATTATAAACTGTATATAATATATTTCATTCATAACACCAAGATTACGTAACCATTCCTCTTAAATCTCATAACCTTTGCTCGTAAACACATTTCCCACGACGTATTCTACTCCATTGAAAACATCTTCACTGCACTGGATCACATCTCATTTCCCACAATGACATCTAACCTCCTAGTACATTATAAAACTCCTTTCTCTTCCTGCATTGACAGAGAATAACTCATATTGGCTGCATATCTCTTCTATACGATATTATCATGATGACCAACGACACGTTGGGTTAGTTGACACATTTACAACATGCATTTCTCAACATACACTGTCATTATGCTGTAGTAAACTCTACTCATTCTTGCTATCAAAAATAAATTCTCCACAGCTAATACATTACATTCAATACACACCGTCACTTCTCCCAATCGAGGTATATTGAACCAAACATACACTCTATAACAAAGAAAACGACGCACCGGAAGGCGTTGTCAGATTGTAAGGAAATTACGTATGCAAAGATGTTCGGACCGAACATGCAAATGATTAATGTTTCGTGTCCAATGAATGAATAGCGGGAGCTCCCGCACATTCGAACTGGGCATGCATCAGGTGCATATAAGGCGCGATTCTGAACCGTGTGCTCAAAGTAGCTGTTGCATTCGACTGCGCTATCTTAACGTCGGCTGTAAGAATGCTACGCCGAAGGATTCGTTCTCATTACGAGCAGATGTCAGAGTTTGAAACAGGTCGTGCGAACGGATTGAAATAAGCTGGTTGGTCGAATCGAGCTGTCGCTGGATATTTGGGTCGAAGTGATGCGGAGGTCAGACAATACTGGCAAGCGTGAGTCAGCAACGGCAGGCATCAGCGTCAGGACGGCAGTGGTCGACCGAGGGCCTCAACAGCACGGGCAGACAGAGCGATTGTCAAAACAGCTGTCACAGCACCGGAGTCGTCGTTATCAACGATCCAGCGTGTGACCCGCATACATGTGTCCACCATGACCATCAACAGACGCCTGAGCGAGAGGAAATTGCGCTCGCGCCGCCCGTAACGCCGCTCACTACTCACGCCTGTTCACCGTCAAGCCAGATTGCAGTGCTGCCGCGCTCGAGCAACCTGGAACTGCGCTGACTGGGGACGTATAGTCTTTAGTGACGAGTCCCGTTTCCAACAGTGCCCTGACGACAACCGCAGAGGTGTTTGGAGACGTCCAGGCCAGCGTGGTGATCCTGCCTTGACTATCGCAGGCCACACAACCCGACAATAGGGGGTCATGGTCCGGAGTGCCATCCTCTTTGATAGACGGACCCCTCTGGTAGTCATTCCTGGCTGATGATATTCTACGACCGGTCGTGTTACCGTTCCATCAGCGACATCCAGGCCTTACTTTCCAACAGGATAATGCCCGGCCGCACACGGCACGTGTTGCTATGAACTGTCTTCAAGCTTGTCCTATCCTTCCTCGGTCAGCTCGGTCGCCGGATCTCTCTCCCATAGAGCACATTTGGGACGTCATGGGAAGGCGTTTGCGACCATCCCGGAATGTCGCCGATTTAGCCCAAGAGTTGCAGACCATTCCGCGGGACACCATCCTGGAACTGTATCAGTCTTTGCCACGTCGAGTGACAGCTTGCATCCAGGCCGGGGGTGGACCAACACCTTATTGACGTCCTCATTTTGTAACGCTCTAACTCTGCAATAAATCTTTCGATCTTTCTGCAATTTTGATCGTTTGTTTTTCTGTGTCTGTTCCTCATACCCGCAGATTTTTATCGCCATCGGACAATTCGTTCCTGGTGCGTCGTTTTTTGTTATAGAGTGTATCTTAACCATGGGACCTACATTTTTTACATTACAATTCACTAATCCCATTAATATCATAGGTCCACAATTTAGGTAATATTATCCTACATCAATATAATTAAGAACTATAATTTAGGAAACTTAGCTTGTCATTCTCGGGTTTATGACGAATCTGTAGCCATCCAAGCTACGGCTGCTGCGCTCGGCCGGCTGGAATCCATAAATCAGCTGGTCTCCCGTTCTAAATCTGGTTGGTTGGATCGTCCGAGACACACTCATCCCAACGACGGACCACTGCGGATCTAGTTGCACATATTGATGGCCTTCTTTCTTGCTCTATGCTTTACAGAATACAAATATATGTATGTGTTCATATCGAAGTTTTCAGTAGGTCGGCAGTCTGTAATTTTTCTTCTTATATATTTCATAATAAATATGACTGCTTTCAAATATGTTACATTGAGTTCACTACTGATCGAGTATCAATTCTGCTTGAAATTGAAATTGAATTCAGATTATATTTCGTTTCTTGACGTCCCATTTCCCTTCATTTCTTCCTTCTTGAAATTCTCGTCTTGTATTTTCTTGGCAATCTTTTAGTCCGTCAGTAGTCAATATTCTGGTCCTTGTCTGACCATTTGGCTTGCCTGCTAAGTCTATCTGTTCTTATTTTAAGCTGGAACACTGTTCTTTTTATATTAGATATGTGACGTTCTAGTATATTTTCTTCCTTCGTCAGTTACTTGCAGATTCTTTACAATTTGACAACGCCTTCCGGTGCGTCGTTTTCTTTGTTATAGAGTGTATGTTTGGTTCAATATACCTCGATTGGGAGAAGTGACGGTGTGTATCGAATGTAATGTATTAGCTGTGGAGAATTTATTTTTGATAGCAAGAATGAGTAGAGTTTACTACAGCATAATGACAGTGTATGTTGAGAAATGCATGTTGTAAATGTGTCAACTAACCCAACGTGTCGTTGGTCATCATGATAATATCGTATAGAAGAGATATGCAGCCAATATGAGTTATACTCTGTCAATGCAGGAAGAGAAAGGAGTTTTATAATGTACTAGGAGGTTAGATGTCATTGTGGGAAATGAGATGTGATCCAGTGCAGTGAAGAAATTTTCAATGGAGTAGAATACGTCGTGGGAAATGTGTTTACGAGCAATGGTTATGAGATTTAAGAGGAATGGTTACGTAATCTTGGTGTTATGAATGACATATATTATATACAGTTTATAATGAAACCCTCCTCTGCCTTACCTATTCTCTGATTAGCCTGATCTCCATTATGATCCATTTCTTCCTTGATTTTGCCTACCTTATTGGCTATTTGGTCTCTAGCTACTATAAAATTCACTTCTATTGACTTGTTAGTAGTCTCAATTCCTCCGTTTAACTTACCTAATTACCGGGCGAGTTGGCCGTGCGCGTAGAGGCGCGCGGCTGTGAGCTTGCATCCGGGAGATAGTAGGTTCGAATCCCACTATTGGAAGCCCTGAAGATGGTTTTCCGTGGTTTCCCATTTTCACACCAGGCAAATGCTGGGGCGTACCTTAAGTAAGGTCACGGCCGCTTCCTTCCAACTCCTAGGCCTTTCGTATCCCATCGTCGCCATACGACCTATCTGTGTCGGTGCGACGTAAAGCCCCTAGCAAAAAAAATAACTTACCTAATTCCTCCTGATATTGTTCCCATATCTGCTGAGAAGTAATTTTTAAACCCTCGGTATCATTTGTTAATCTTTTTTATCTCTTCTTCTTTCATGTTTTGAATGACGTTTCTGTTTTCAGATAATCCTTCTCTGATTTTGTTTACTTCCTCTTAAACTTCCTTGTTTTTAGTCTCCATAATTTCAGTCATATCCGTGCGCATGTTTACTATGTCGTTCTTGATTTCTGAAATTTTTACTCGCATTCTCTCAATTTCGATGTTTATAATTTCTCTGTCTCTCTTCCATTTTCCTTATTTGCTCTAATTGCTTCTGCTGCAATTCCTCTTGTCTATTTACCATTTCCTGTTGTTTCTCTTCCTGATTTTCTATCATCTTTTGCAGTTTTCTTCCTAGTTATTTCTTGCAACAGTTCTTGCTGTTTCGCTTCCTGTTTATTTTGATCTCCCCTTTTTCTCTTCTTATCTCCTCAATTAATTCTTGCTGCTTTTCTTCCTGTCTCCTGATCCTTTCTTGTTGCTTTTCCTGATCTTTCCTTTCTTTTCTTCTTTCCTCCAACAGTTCTCGCTGTTTCTCTTCCTGTTTCTTGACTATCTCCTGCAGAATTTCTAATATTCCTTTCTGCTCCTCTCTCGTTTTCTTTATTTCTTCTTGATTATTTCTTATTGCTTCATATCTCCCCTTGAGTTCCTACTCCTGTCCTTTTTGGTATTTTCCTAATTGTGCTCTGACTTGATTAGCCATAGTTTCTTTCAATCATTTTTATTTCTCTAATATCCTATCAAACTCTAAAAATCTTTCTAAATTCTCTTATCACTTATATCTGCTTATAACTAGGTTTACACTTTTATTCTAACAGATTAATAAGACTTTATTAATTGCAAGTGGATGGGCCTTCCTAAGATGAATGCGACAACGTAGATCCAAACAATTCGGAATTAAACGATTTAGGGTCTACACATGTTAGCTCATCTCAATGTGATCATCATTAGAAATACTCTGTATCGCATGGTTCAATCATTATTAACTTACATACTAAAAATATAATATCAATATTCGATCCTATCATATTTTATAAAATTTATAATTTATCCTATATCACCTTTACAAACAATCATTTTCCTTATTTCTTGCCACCTTCTCTTCTTATTTCCGCAATAGACACATTAACTCTTATTCTCCGTCTCCACTAATCTTCACATTCAGCTATCCAAATTTCCATGGTATCCTTCTCTTCACTTTCTAATGGCAACCCTCTCTGTCCTTCTCTTCT
The DNA here is from genome assembly GCF_040414725.1 of Anabrus simplex. Lineage (NCBI taxonomy): Eukaryota > Metazoa > Arthropoda > Insecta > Orthoptera > Tettigoniidae > Anabrus > Anabrus simplex. The sequence goes on from NC_090269.1 coordinate 436,476,659, forward strand.
TTACCTTCTCCTCTCTCTTTTCTCTTCTAGCTTCCAATTGGATCATTATAATTTTATTGTGTCTCCTCCTTCTTTTCAAGTCCCACAATGGAGTATCATTCTTTTTATTGACGACTCTATCTTCCTCTTCAAGTCCCAGATTGAGACATCAAAACTTTTATTCCTGCTCTCCTTTCTCTTCTAGTCCCGCGATGGAGTGTCAATAATTTTGTTGGTGGCTCTGTCTTTCTCTGCAGGTCCCGTGTTGGAGCGCCCCACGTTGGGTGCCTAAAATTTTATATGCGCCTTTGCTGGATCCAATAACGGCGTAAATAATTTTCTCTGACTACTCGAATGATCTCAGGGTATATTTACAGTAAAATATGCTTAACGTGAATCCAGAAGAGTGGTGCAATTGCTTATAATTCGTGATCCAACATTTCCGATGGACGTCTCCATCCCTTTGCACATAATTTAACTCTGCAGAAAGACGATAATCGCAATACATACTTGTCAATAAACTATTCTACCATATCAACATATAAATAAATATATTACACATATTTAATCTGAAGCAACTACTTTATTAAAATAATAATATGCTTAAGAACGAGAAAATTATACTGTATTAGTGTATTGCTACATACTTCAACATTCAAAATAAATATTATAAGAGTGTCCTTACGTACATCTCAATTCTCTAACAACGATCACCTGCAATCTTGACATGAACTAACTCTGCATCTCCATTCACCAAACCGATGACTGAACTCTTTTGTCATAGGATGTTCACATAAATATATATTGAAAATTATTAAAATCATTTCTAAAGAAACACATATTTTCTGTCTTTAAGTTTTTAACATTGTTTCTGACAAACTAAATTGTTCTTCTGCCACTGTCAATTTATTTACCCGTGAATGACTCGCTAATCTTGTTATTTTCTACTGCCATGCATAATGCTGGCACCTACTGGCCTAACCATACTGCATTTGAGTCGCATGAAAGCAAAACAGATAAAGTCCACTCCAGCACATTTCGAAAAAATGGCAGAAAAACCACTGCCACCTTCCATTAAGGCTGTTGCTTACGAAATATAACCATAAAATCACAATAAAATTCAATGATTATTAGAACAAGTAATAATACTCGTAGTAATATTATTTAGACTGTCATTGTTGTTTTAAAAGTGGACTTTCTTGATTTTGCTTCTAAGAAGTGTACTTTATTCATTGTGCATGTTAGCAGTATGGATTTTACTCGTTTCGCTACTATTTATTAACAGCCCAAATAAAAGAAGACATAATATCCATGTTTTTTCATTAAGCTTTAAGAGTGCCCTGGGTAGACATTTAAACACACAGTTCAGGAGCTTCCTCTGTTGCACTGCAAAGTTCATTGACATTTTCGTTGACATCTGATTGACGACTCTCCGAAGAGTCAAAGAAGTCAACGTAGAATTTCAGTGATGGGCTCAACTTCCAATCAGAGCCAAAGTGCAATTCAAGGCGCCTTTTCACTTCTGACACTTTATTCTTTTTAAGTAGTGTTCTTTCGAACAGGTGAAAGGTTTATAGCCGACACATTCTTCTTAGTAATCATCAGGGATTTGTGGCTTCCAGTTCTATGATAGTAAAACGGCTCCCCATCCACGAGGACCATGAGATGAGACGTTTTTGATCGTCTGAAAAAGTAGCACTTGCAAGGTGCGAATTTAAAGTGCCATTGTTGAATAGATTTAATGTGCTATGTTGCCTCTTGTTTCCAGTTAAATGTATCCATGTCAATCCCTAGTTGACGAATGATTGAAAATCTTTCAATGATGTTAATGTAGGTTTATGGACTTCGATTACTTCTCTCTTCTTGAATTCTTTTTCACAGAGACCGAATAACCGATCAGGGGGGAATGAAGAAATGACCTCTTACTGGAAAAATTAACTATACCTCCTCTACGTCTCTTGGTGCTTGAAGGAGGCATCTTTGGAGTATAGCTGCTTAGCTCAATTCTTTTGCAACAGCTCTCTTAGTCGCACTGAGATTGACTCTTTTCTTCCTCGCCTTTGATGGAGACACTACAGAAGGTGATACTTTCAAAATTGGAAAGCAAGCAATCTCTGATATAAAACTACGAATAAAGCACTAGTAGAAAGCATGCAGCTTTAGCATGTCACGTGCCGTAGAAGTCCGGTTCTGGTTGGTTGAAGCGTACTTTACTCGTTTTGGTTTTAAAACGCAGTGGACTTTATCCGTTTTGCATCTAACCTGTGTTTTTAAAGAGGAAATACTTATAGATTTTATGGCTTTCGCTAGTATATTATTCAATGCTTCAGTAGACACATCTTTTACCGATATATTTCTACCAATATCTCATTATTTTTAAAGTGGACTTCATCCGTTTTGCTTTTACTCGACTCGTTTAATCATTTTAATAGCATAATATAACCTAATGAAATCATAACCTATGACTGAATTCTAATTATTTACTTCTTAATTAACCACAACTCTCAATTAATATTCAAAGCTCTACATTGAATGAAATGACATTCGCGTCTTAAATTGATTCAATCGTTTCAATCACTTGCATAGCTCAATTATAACTATGGTTGTAAAAATTTATCATTACAGCATTATACACCCCATATTACCTTGCGCAGTACCAACATGGGGTAATTATTAAGGGTATTTCCTAACATTATATCTTTATTTTCAACATATAGATATAGTGAGAATTATTTGACTTAACCTTTACCTGTCTCGGTTAGCTACGCCTCTTTATATTTCTTTACTCTCACGGTGAGATGTCATTCCATGCCAATGCTTCTTGTACAAGATCCAGACTTAAATCTACGTATCCTTCATATTCATTTTATCACTTCCGTGCCTTTTTCATATAAATTCTTACCCGACGATTTCTTATCTCTTTCATTATAACCTGCATATAATTTATTTCACTCATAACACCAAGATTACGTAGGCATTATGCTGTAGTAAACTCTACTCATTCCTTCTATCAATAATACATTCTCCATAGCTAATGCATTACCTTCAATACACACTGTAACTTCTCCCAATCGAAGTATATCGATCCTAACGTATCTTAACAACCAGAGCCAGATTTTTGACATTACACTTCAATGATACCGAATCATAGATACACAATTTAGGTAATATTCACATAATAGTATCCTACATCAATTTAATTAACTAAAATTTAGAAAACTTAGCTTGTCATTCTCGAGTTTATGACGAATCTGTAGCCATCCAAGCTACGGCTGCTGCGCTCGGCCGGCTGGAATCCATAGATCACCTGGTCTCCTGTTCTACATCAGTTTGGTTGGATCGTCCGTGAGACACTCATCACCAAGACGGTCCACTGCGGATCTATTTGCACATATTGATGGCCTTCTTTCTTGCGCTAAGCTAAACGGAATATAAATATGATATTTATAAGTTCATATCCTAGTCTTCAGTAGTTCGATAGTCTATAATTGTTCTTCATATATATTTGATAAGAAATATGATTGCTTTCAAGTATATTATATTGGGTTCCCTATTGCTCGAGTATCAATTCTGTTTTAAACCGAAAATGAATTCAGATAATATTTTGTTTCTTGACGTTCTATTTCCCGTCATTTTCTTCTTGAAAGTCTCGACTTGTATTTTCTTGGCAATCATTTACTCTGTCAGTCTGGTCCTTGTCTGACCACTTGCATTGCCTGCTAAGTCTATCTGTTCTTGTTTTAAACCGGAACACTGTTATTTTTTATTAGATATGTGACGTTCTAGTATATTTTCTTCTTTCGTCAGTTACTTGCAGAGAATTTCATATATGTTTCGTTACTTTCCCTGCGTTTATACGCAAACGATGATTTCGTCCTCCATTTAATCCTTCGGCAGATAGTTGATTGAAAGTAATATATATAATTTATCTTGTTTTTTAAACAATCTACCTAGCATTTCAATGTTCTTCTCCTCCACAGCCTTCGTGAGCATACTCTATTTCTCCGAGTTCGACCCCCTGTGAACTTCTGAATCACAGTTTGCTTCATATAAATTCCGCCTCGCATGGTCCATACATCTTTTTTGACGCTATTTTATAACGCGGCTAAAAAAGCAATGGGACAGTACTCAGGATGTCTCTTCGACACTCCACCGCTTGCAATGTTTGGATTTAAGAGATTTTTAGCGTCTTATTCTCGATTTCATTAGTAAACCGCCAGTTGACATTTCTCTGCAATCAAGTGAACAAGAATGCAACAATTTAAGCACGACTATACTGCAGATTTGGACATACGAGTCCTTACTAACAGACGCCCCCTCGAGTACTACATTATGATCGTGAAGAGCTAGGGCATTGAGTTCAACTTTCAATTTGCATTCAGAACAGGTTGGCAGACACAATCTTATACTAGAAGAGCTGACAGAGCACGTAGGTTTGTACTACTGCTCTACTCCTAATTAAAGGTATAAGAAACTGACGTGCAGAAAGGAGGAGCACAGGTGTTCTCAGGCTTCATCAATAATTTCTTCGATTTTCATACCCTATTATGACTTGATTGGGCAGTTATTTATTCCTTTCAAATGTTTATTGAAACGTTTCAATATTTGCTACTGCACTTCTTGTTTCATATTTGTGGTATGATTATTCTGTGTCACCCGCATTTCTTTTTATTCTCGCATATAGTTGGCCATTCAATGAGTGTTACTGATCACATTTCTGGAGTCTGGAAGCAGAAAACGTGTCTTCCTCGGCTTAGAACAAGCGGATGTAAAAGGTCTGGGATTGATGACGAGTTAACTCATGAAATGTCTTTCGCTCCTTGCGCTCACGGAAGGATCTCTCTCTGAGAAAATGGCGCAGATGAATGGGCCGCTCACCGATATACATCATGAGGTGTTCCGAGAGGGTTCTGTTTTTGCTGATTAACTTACTCCTCTGGCTTACATGTTGGAAACAAGTCTCGCCACGGACGGCCTCTTACTACAGCAAAAATCTATGCATTATCAAACAATTTACTGTCAACATTATTACCATCACGAATGAACTTGATTCTGTTGAGATCTGCGGTATGTGATATGCGTTTCGCTTGTATTCATGGAGTTATTAGAAGAACGAACGATCCTTCTGGACACACGATCCTGTTCAATATCCAAACCATGGGCCTTTCCATATTTATAAACATTCTATCATGACGGGCCATTTTACAAAGAAATCCCGGCATTATCTGCCATATTACCTCTGCAATATCTAACAGGTGCATATCGCACTAATTGTGTCGCACGGTTCCATAACTACGTGGACAAACACAACATCTCTACCATCAACAGTTACGAAGTTTCTCACTTCACCTCGAAATACAATCCTCCTGACGAATATGACACTCACTTCAACATCGACCTCAAAGCTCGTTAGACCGAACCCCGGTGCTATCACATTGTGACAAAATGACCACAGAATGATCTTTCACCAAACAAAGTATACCCCGGGGGTATTAACTGCTCCGCGTTCCACTACTTATTCTTATTATTATGAGATAATTATCGTAAAAATTAATTATTTTTAGTGATGTAGCCTTACGCTAAATAAATAAATAATTGTTATTGACATCAACAAATTACAGGTTGACCAAAACTTAACAATTAGGGTACGCAACTGATTGTACGTCAGTGGACATGAATATTCGAAATCAACATATTAAACATCCTCTCAACTTCACTGTTCTACCGTAAACATGATCCGGACTACGTCTGAACGAATCCCTTCAGAAATGTGGTATATTTAAAGGCCGCATAGGGAAGAAAATTATGACGGAATTTTTATTACAACACAGTGACATTTCTAACACAAGCAAACATCGTTAATTTCGCCATGGGCCTTCTCAGCACACAAATAAGTAGTTGAAACTGTAATAAAATACCACTAAAATAAAACAAGGCAAAATCTGCCCTGCACATAACAAAATGCTCAGCAAGGCAAAATGCACAGGACTACAGTGTAAAAATTATTGGAATACACAGACCTTCCTTAACTCGTACAAGCTCCCATTTTCAGATCACATGTTTAGTTATTCATTATGAATTTACTGGTTGCCGGTACATCATCATATTTTGCATTTTGATCATTATATTTTTCTTTCTTGAATTAATCCTAAGAATCTCAAAGAGAACACAAAATATATACCCTCACAATCATCTCCACACACTCATAATTACACTTCGGACATCGAGTGTCAAATTATCGCACACACACGCAGTGGCCTCTTATTACTTTGGCTCTGCCTATAAAAACTAGACAAATTCAGACTGACATCGTAGTGCATCGCCGTAACAGTTAACAGCCTTTGGACCTCAGAGTATTTGTAAATGCTCCCTTCTCCTTGACAAACGCGCTACCAGACACGTTAACCTAATCCCACACAAGCTCATAACCGGTTCCCCTTGGAGTGGCCGAGTGACTGCGGAGTCAAATACTCTACTGTCGGATTTTTTTATTATGGACACTCGGGTTTAGGATTTAATTACAAACGAACCAATAGGTCTATTGCAATGCGAGTATACCAATATTTTTCTTGTTTAATTCTACGTTAGCGTATATAAGACACATTGTTCTCGACGTTCATTAAATATCTTTTGTGACTGTAAGAAATATTGTCCAGGTTTTTGTCTTCTTCTCTAGGAAGCGCTCAGTTAGGAATATATACAAGGAAAACTACTTTGAACCCATAATTCTTCGGTGAGAAAATTATTTTTTTATTTCCCAATAGTTATTTCAGCTACAAACTAGTTTTCTGAGAGCAGCCATGTTTCTATTTCAAGAGTCTGGCTGTCTCGTGGGAAAGAGCTCCCCCGTGTCGAGCAAGCCATGAGCACGTGAAACGTTGGACACTTCGGTGGACATCAAATATAGAACAATTTACAAAATTCATGGAATTCTTCGTAACGAGAGATTTTGGCGACGTGGTAAATCCAGGAATAAAGAATCTAAATTATTCTTAAACCCTATTTGAAGACAGAACCACCAGGGTAAAAATAAATGCAGTTAAGCCTAGAGAAGAATTTGCGCCCGGCTCCCGAACTAGCGACACGTGCCAAGGCCGATGGATGAAGAAAACCCGCGAAACGCCCGGGCAGAAATAATTTATTTCGCCTGTTGCGAGTATGGGAAAAATATGAAATTAACACCGTAATAAATCGCAAGTCTGTCCGAAGTTAAGGAACAAATTTCAGGAAAATTGGTCTATTGGATGCGGAATTAGCAGATTGTGCAATCAAGCTTCATGGTGTGAGTAGCGTCACCCCATAGAGTATAAAAGAAATTGAGAAAATTTATGAAGGTCATAACGATAATGTAGTCGTGGTGAATGGCTTAATTTCGAATATCGTTGGAATTCATAACATTTTTGTCGAAATAATAATAATAATAATAATAATAATAATAATAATAATGTTTACCGCAGGATAAAATTTTCCTATGTTAAAAGTGGATTTAACAGGTATGTTCTTCAAGGTTTGCGGGTGTCTAGAAAATTCCAGTGAAATCCAATAAAGTTGTTATGTTCATGGGAAGTAAAATTTTCTGACAACGGGTATGTCGGTGACATGGAAAATCACGGTGTGTTGTTGTTTTCTTGAGGTCCGAAAGTTGTAGTAACAATAAAATAAAAAGGTATATTTTTATAAAATTTGTTTTTCACGAGAGGATTGAGGTTTGAAAAGTCTTGAAATATAAGAAAAAGGATTGAGGGCGAAGAATTTATATATGTGGAGATAAGAGTTGTAGAGGTGTTGAAGGCAGAAAAAACCTGTATATTTCATATAATACCGCCATGAGAAGGCGATGAGAATGAATTTTTAAGACAGGCTATATTCGCTGATGAAAAATATTTTTTGAGACAGGCTGTATATTAAATGTAAGATTTATGTGGCAGGCTGTAGTATATTCCGCTAACAATCCAAAAACTGAGACCTAGAGATGGTTGGTTCGAGATGATTATTGTGTGAGGCACAGTAAAAAAAATTAAGTTAAGATCCCAAGTGAAAAACGATTTCTGGTGAAGATTGTAAATCTTTTTAGTAAAAATCAAGTGACTAGTTACGTAAAGTCAATATAATGAATATTAGAATAGTATGACCTCAAGGATAGAAGAGCATTCTGAATACACGGTTGGTATTTTTAGACTGTAATGAGTTTCCAATCAGTAAAGTTCATAAATTACAAGGCGGTAATTTATCATTAAATCGGAAACATTGTGGGATGTGATATTGGACGTTATTAGAGCGATATGTTTGGCTGTGTAGATTCATTGGATTTCGTTTCACCGGGTAGTCATGGATATGAATATTTGGAAAATGACGGTAGGCGATTTGAGGGCTTCACCCTAAAATTACAGTATGGATTTTTGCGGTGGTGATGATTATTGTTTTGGGATATTCAAGTAGTATTAGACGTGTGTTGGAAGTCAATATCTTTTTTTGTAAACTTCATTCCGCATGCTGGGATCGTGTTTGAGTTATGGATTGCTCACCACGGGTTATTTATTTTCAATTTCACGTTTAGTAAGAAGATTGGGACTTAGTTGCAATTCCCGACTTGCGTTCATTCTGTGGCAAGATTTGTTTCGTTGTGTGCTCTTATTTTCGATAAGGTTTGCAGCCGAAATATCTAAGAGTGTGTTTGAAATTACGATTTCGCCTGATATGATAGAGGAAGCGTATACGACCAAATTTCCGCTCGACAATAGATTTAGGACGTCACATGTTGTCCTAGGAGTATACTGATGACGAGACGTCCTAGTTCACGCTCAACGATAGGGTTAGGAAGGTATGTGTATATAGAGGTTAGTGTTAGGGTGTGTAGACATTAGGTTGGCCCGACGGTAGGTCTGGGATGTCAGCTGTACATACTCAAGTTTTATATTAGATGTTTTTGCGAAGTGACTTGGGCGATGGTAGTGTCTGCAGTAGTGTATGCAATACGAAAAGTGTTAGCTCAGTAATATCGAGGCCAAGCTAGCGTGCAGTACTCAACAGCTGGAAGGTGTTTACTTAAGAGTATGGAATCAATAATGGCCTGAATATGAGGGTTGTCCAACATTGGGTACTGAGATAGCGGTGATTGAATATTTACTGCAGTTCGCCATGCGTGTTTGAGTTAAATTAACTTCGGTATTTTATTTTATTTTACGGACTTACTTGTTCTGTCGTTTTGACGTCCGTTTTGCTTTGATATTGTGCGTGTTGACACTCAACGTATTAGTGTGAGACTTGAGTTACGAATGGGGGCTCGATTCGTCAGCCGGTAATATATTTTTTTCCAATTTTTGTCGTTCTTTCAATTTTATACGTATATGAGTTTGGTCAGTTGATAACTTTGTAGGTAGTGTGTTGGGACAAACAATAAGTAGATGGATCTGTGTTGGTAGTCATTGTTAAATAGGAAAGAATTCTATAATCTTGTTTTATTTTACCATTGGACTTGTAATTTTATTAAGCGTAACGTAACCATTTATAACCTGAAAGTCGGTTTTATAATAATATTTTTCAAGTGATTTACCACTTTTTAATTAACTTCAGTGTTTGGCATTTCTTCTAAATGCGTGATACATAAGTGTTTCCTGCATTTCGCAGTTTTGTTCCTTCTGAACAGCTGTTTGGGTGATGCACGTTTTAGCATCGGGATTATTGTATAACTTAAGGGTGTCATGAAATGACAATCCGTGGCGGAATTTTTGTTTTTCAATTGTGAATGCTGCTGTTAACTTGTAGTGAACACCATGCTTTCCAATAATATGTCGCAACCTATCCAAAGCAACTGATAGACAATTTGGTTCGATTAAGGGTCCAGTCGGCGGGTGTTACGTATCCAAAATGGTATTCGACTGGTGGATAACCTTAATTAAGAGGAGATCCAGCGTTATACTTGTTGAAGGTCAGATTTTCCACGGATCGTGTGGATTAATTCTCAGTTATCGATTGGATTAATAGATGCCCGATTTTTCAGGCTTTCTTTTTCACTTTTTCATTTTCGCCGTCCACTAATTTATGAGATTCCTACTTTCTCCGAAGAAACTCTTCGATATTTTAATAAATAAAATAACGCTATGCAATGTGACTGGGTTTGAACATTTAATAATTAATAATTAATTTTTGGTCAAGGATTTATATAAATAAATTTTTGTGCAATTAATGATTCAGTGAAAGTTAATAAGCACATATTTGCTCCTCATTTCAAGTAGTTAGGCTCTCTTTTGAATTCCATCCTTTGGTTGAGATCGTGACCGAATTTCTTCCCGCAACGACCCCAAGATTCTAGAGTTCAATATTGCTCTACTGTAGCAGCTGTGGCCGACCAACGATGGAATCTATTTCAAGGGTTCATTTTGTCTGATGGTAATGACCACATGTATTTGTAGTGTAATTCTCAAGTTAAAATTTTTTCAACAACCCAGAAAAAAGTTCTTATCGTTTTCCTAAAGCAACTCTTTGTCAGCCCAGGATAAACGTACAGCAGCAAACTTGGGCTGGTTTTGAAGCACTCAGTCATGGTTACCAGAAACTATAACAACTGTTACCGTACAGTGTGGTACCGAATTTATGAAGAGTAATATTGAAAGGCTGTTCTGTGTACGCCGAACCGTGCGATTAACAGCAGGCCGGGTGGTGAAATCGGGCTTAGTGTTGCCGCGTTCACTAGTAATCACGCGCGCAACGAACACAATTTTTCGTTTGTTTTCAACCTTTAATTGTATTTCCTCTTATAAATTCCACTTCCCATCACCTTCCTCATAAGGGCTTTGGACCTTCAATGACAGGTTTAAAAATGGTTGACTTCCTCATTTAGAAATATCTCACTGTACAATATTTACAAGAGATATTTGCATTATTATTTACATACCGTATATATTTACAATATTTAATTCTATCAATTTTCTTCGTCCGAAAAATCACTGGGTTCTGAAGAATCGGTGCTGCTGTCATTCATGTCGATTATGACTGGCTCGAAATAAGGGACATTTTCAGACAGTCCATCTTTTTCCCAGTAGTGGTCTTAAATTTTCTTAGCGTGTTCAATACCTTGTTTCCAGAGTTCAGGGCTCACGGTGTTAAAAGGGTGTTAAAAACTACTTCCTCCAACTTTCTCGCTAGAAGCCTTTGACAAACGTAATTCGATGTTACATACAACGTTTTAATTGGAAAGCCTTACATTTTCAGTTTCGGCACTCAGACTCCTTTTAATTTATAGTACACAATTAATTACAGATTCTTTTAAGGGTAATAGATGACACTAGATAGCCATCCAAAACAGGCTTGTAGATTCACGTGACTGCTTTATTGTGAATATAGCTACGGGACATCCGGTCTTACTTGAAGTACGTACCGTAGGAATGAGATATTTCAGTTTTAAGTCATTGTTTTAGGAGCCGACGAACTTATTGGTATTTTATTTAACTGTTATTTGTTCTAAATTTTCTATCTATCCAATTTTAAACTCAAAAATAAAAATGAAAGAAATGAAATTTCAAAATTTATTGTGCTCTAGTCAATTGCTTGTTCGTCCATTCACCGCCGCAGTTTCTTACACCTCTGTGACCCACGAACTTCCCGTCACCTTGCTTCAGCATGTGTCCTGTTACCTAGAAGGCACTTGGTCCTCCATGAGCACTGTTAACTTGTTCTATGCATGATGGCATCGACGCAGATAAGTCGCGAATGGCGTCCTGGGCTATGGGCATCCATGCTGCATTCACTTGGTTCCACAGTTCATCTTTGGTCGTTGGCACTGGATCACAGCGCCGCACCTGTCGTTTCACCATATCCCACATAATTTCGATTGGCGACAAGCCTGGTAATCGGGCGAGCCAAGGCAACTGTCTGACACCCTGTTCTTAAGTTATTATTATCGTCATGATCAATTCAACCACACACTTACACTCCTTCAGGCCTAATGAAGAACTGTCGAAGAACATACGCAAACGAACATCATTCAAGGTTACAAAGAAGTAACACTCACAATACACACTCACAAAAATACTAACAAAATACCGTGGAGTGGTCGAAACTGTCGAATGACTGGCCAGGAACTGGACCCGAGCCTCTTATACAAATAAAACCCAATATAGAAAGGCAATGACCCAAGACAGTTATAGCTTAAAACAGAATATGGTTTTTACATTAAACTTCGGCAAGGATAAAGCAGAGTATAACATACTGTGGAAACGCAAGGGAAGTGGATACAACTTACATGCATAACTATGCTCGACATGATTGGAAGATCTTTTAATGTAACAAGTTTCTCATTCAATTGTATCATATTTTCTTCACTATAATATTGTAATTTAGAGGCTGAGGGAATATCGTCGACTTGCGATATAATGAGACAAATTCAAAACATTTCTTTATACGAAGAAATCATATACGAGGTAATAACCCACCTTAATAGGAAAAGGGTGCGAGGGCACACCCATCAAATAAGAATTCTTATTCTTGCGTAACGAAAATCCCGAAGGAATTACCATCGAGAAAAAGGGGTAATACATGGGCAAAGAAGTACGTTTTCCAAAAGGTGAACCGTGAAATGCAAAGAGATTATAGGGAAGTGAGAGAAGCTAAAGTTTGCGATAGTTACACACAAAAAATAAACATACTCCTAGAGCATAAAGTAACAAAAATAGAATGAGATCCCAAACTACAAACAGAAATGGCAGAATCAGCCTAAGACGGGGAATAATACAAGCAATATGCCCACCGAAACACACAAAATGAAAATAAACCCCGTAAGGAAACACGACAAATAAAGATAGCACGAACCCCTCATTCATACTATCTATTCATACATGGAGACACGTAGACCAAATGTCCAAGGTATAATAGCAAAATAGAGAGACACTGCGATAGAATCGCAGCAGCACAAGCATGTAAACTCATAGTACATGGGCTCGATCTCAAAGATCAGATTCAAGTTTCAGGGAGGCCGCATGTACAAAACAAGTCTCACCCCATCATATAAAATAACAGAACAATCACGCTATTGGACACATTCATATCTGCTGTAGAGGCGAAAATGAATTGACCCTAAATAGCGTTATATGCGCACATAACATAATGAGCCCAAAATGAGACGTCGAGGAAGGAGAAATAGGTACAAGTATCGAAAACACAACCATGGCTGACAGACAATGACACGCACCCATACACACAAAATGGGTCTGTGTTACCTTCTTGTCCTTTCATAACAGTATAAATATATTAAGTAATAATAATAATAATAATAATAATAATAATAATAAAAATGCGAAAAGAAAACAGAGAATTTCACATCGCTGCGATAAAATGATAAATCACAAAGACGTTAAAAATGTAGCCGTGGCAACATAAGAAAAAGGTAAAATAGCAAATACCTGGGGCCAGATGCCGTACACATTAAGTGATCCTGAACCTAAAGTCAGGATAGAGAATTAAGTAATGTAAGGTTTGCATCTCGTAAGACCGTCTCGCCATCTTTTTGTCAAAAGCTCCTCTGTTTTTCTAAAAGATCATAAAAGCATAAGAGTCGGGAAGAAAGAAATGTCTTGGGGTATCGAAGTGGCATGGTGGCGCCATCTGTCAAGTTAGGGAAGAAGTAATTGTCATGTCGAGGAAAGTTACAATATTGGAACAACAAACATATGGTATAGACTCTAGGAAATAGAATAACAGGACAGCAAGAGCAATGGAGCAAAAGAGCATTTGGTGCGGCTCAAATGTTCCTGCCGCCCCTCGAAAGACGAATCCTAATCTCGGTGATCAGGCGAAGAGGATTCATTTCCCACAGGGATTTTAACTTAAAACTATACGCGCGCGTATAACTATATTAAACCATACAATAGAGAATGGCGTAGATAGGAATACATCAGATTAATAAAGTACATACGTATATGTAATATTGGGATGCGTAGCTTTTAAGTGTTCATTCACATAGACCCACATGCAGTTTAAAAGATCGCTCGAATATTCACTTTGGACAATACCCCGATGAATCAAAAGTTTTCAAAAATGATCACGTCGGATCCAGTTCCATTCCTTTTTTGTTATAACCATATCTTCTTTTCCATATTTTTTTACGGATGTTTCAATATTCATTGGATTTGGCCTTCTATTTTCAGCCCGTTCTTTGGGAAAGTTTACCTTATCGCCCTGTTTGGAACCTGAAACACAAATATCTTAGGAATACGATCCTCTAAATTTATAAAGATGTGCATAAACAGGGATTGGACTAACAGAAAATACAACACTATAAACTAAAGGCAAACATCATTGGCTCCTGGAATATTATTTTTTAAGAGTTGAATATGAGCCTTAGATAAAACCTGGCTGGCGACGTTCTCCATTCTGTCGGTGACCGTTTCTAAAAATTCCATTATCTTCTTTGGTGCTGACCACTTTTGATGTGGTCAACAGCGGAATTGACGGGGAATATTTTTACCAGGATAATGTCTCCAACTTGAAAAGGAACGGGTTTTCTTCCTTCGTTGTATCTCTGGGCCACCTTGTTTCTTGCCTTGGTTACATGTGCTGAAGCTAATTTCCATTTCTCTTGGATAGTCATGCGACGGGAAGGTGTAGACAAATATTCAATATTCCACTGCAACATAAGCGGATCATTAGGTATTCTGCTCAAAAATAGTTCGGCGTGGGTAAACCGACTGGATTCATGAACGGCAGTGTTAAAACCTAAGCTGGAAAAGGCAAGACAAGGGTCCCAAAGAATCTAGCTGCAATGATGTAAGGCCGTTAGGCACGTCTTAAGGTTTCAATGGAATCTATCAATATGAGAAAGCTGAGGATGGTGGGGGCTAAGCCGGACGTGCTTCATGCCCCAGGAAAAACACTAGTTCTGAAACTTGGCACAGGGAAAAACAGAAAAATTGTCTCACAACAAAATCTTGGGAGGCCCAAAAATAGCATAGATATGATTAGATATTAATTTCACTGTGAGAGTAGAATTAATTTTCTGGACAGGGAAAAGCCAGACAAACTTGGAAAAGCCGTCCATGACAGACATAATGCCAACATTCCCATTTTTGGATCTTACAAGAGGCCCTAAGAAATCAACAAATAATTTCTCCCCAGGACAGTTTACAATGCAAGCAGAATGGAAACCGATATTAGAGTTTTGATCAGGTTTGCATTTCTGGCAAACGTCACAACTCCTAACGTATACGAAGGCGTTCTTCTTTAGATTAGGCCAGTAATAATTTCGAGCCATCTTGTGGAATGTCTTCAGGTGTGCACCTAAATATAAATCATGATAGTAATGTAAAACCATGTCTCTCAAATCACGGGGAACAAATATCTTAGGGGATTTGGCACGAGGACATTTGCGACACAGAACACCTTTTTTATCTCAAAAGATTCCCATTTTTGATCGTTTTTGCTAACTCCATCCATGATCTCAGAGCATTAAGGGTCATTACTTTGAAATTCTGATAGATCGGAAGAACTTAGGGGATATCTTTGAAAAACGTAAACAGGAAGGTTATCCTCAGGACTAGGATTGGGTTCCTCCACGCCCTCAAACATGCGCGACAGACAGTCGGCCACCCCATTATCTTTTCCTCTTACATGCGCCACAGTAAATTTATAAGAAGACAACCGAAGAATCCAACGAGCTGTTCTTCCTAAGTTCTTCCCATTAGCATTCATCCAAGATAACGATTGATTGTCGCTATGTACCCAGAAATGGCGATGTTCAAGGTAAGAATGAAATTTATCTATGCCGAGGACAACGGCAAGACATTCTATCTCATACGTGGAATAATTGATTTCAGATCCGTGCAAGATCTTGCTAAAATACGCAATAGGAGCTAAGGTGTCGTTCACTAGTCATTGGTTTAGCACCGCAGAAACAGCAAGTTCGCTGGCATCGCATTGAAGGACGATATCGCGATTGAAGTCAGGACTACGTTGGCAGAGAGCGTTTTTGAGTTCGTTGAGGGCCTGTTCTTGAGCCTCACCCCGACGGAAACGGGTGTTTTCTACTTTAAAGAATTCAACGGAGAAGAAATGTCAGATAATTTTGTGACGAATCTGCTATTAAATCCAACCATGCCGAGGAACTGGCGTACACCACGGAGTTTCTTAGGCCTCGGAAACTCACGGATAGCTTCTACTCTCTCTGGGTTTACTGAAATGCCAGAGTTGGAGATGACATGCCCTAAAATTTGATTCGCCTGGCACAAAGGGACACCTTATCGGGATTGACAGTGAATCCGTGTTTCTTTAGTAAAGAGAGGAACTCACGAGGATGGGATCTTCGAAGGTGTCAGAGAACAAAACAATGTCGTCGAGGTACGAAAAGAGACTATGGGCACTTTATTGAAATGATATATGCCAAAAGAGATAGAAAAAGCAGTGAATTCTCTGCAATTGGGTTCGAGAGAATCTGAAAATAAGCAGAATTGAAATCGAAAACGGAAAATTATTTAGCTTTTCCAAAGGACTGTAGGGCGGATTCACTATTGGGGACAGGGAAGCTGTCAAATAAAATATGGCGATTCAGAGACCTGTAATCAATCACGAGGCGAGATTGACTGTCCTTCTTGGGGATCAGGAAGTCGGGACTGCTGAAAGAAGACTTGGATGGGCTTATCACACGCTTTCCTAATAATTCGTTAACACATTTTCCCATGGCATGAGTTTAGGAGGGGAACAGCTGAAGGGTAGGTGTCTAACAGGAGTGCGATCATTCAGTTAAATACAATAAGAAAATTCTTTAGCGCACCCTAGTCTCGCTGTGAATACTTCAGGAAATTCCTCAGTAAGGTTGTTTAGGATGAGAGATTGACTTTCGAACAAATGACATTGATTGACAACGGGGCTACACTCGGGTAGGACGCATAGCAGTTTGTGCTTAAAAGGATTTTCCAAAGGGAAACCCTCATTGGATTTGTATGGGAAAACGAACGATCAACTAATAAAGTCAATAGACAAGCCAGTAGCTAACATGAAATCTGAGCTTAAGATGAGCGAAACGGACAGGCCAGGAACGACATGGAAATTTCAGTCCCAAGAGAAATTGTGAATCTTAACATGAGCTCTAATACGTGAGACAGGAAATACACGATGGCCATTTGCAGAAGCATAAGTTCCATAACAAGAAGGATCACGAAGGTCTCTGAACACCATCCCCTCAACAAAGGACTGATCGACAAAGAACTACATGATCCAGTATTTAAAAGGGTGTACATCACGCGCGAACCTCAAGAAACTTTGGCCCATGGCGTAGACGAAGGAAGTCCACAAATTTTACGATTTGAGTTGCAATCAGTCACCCACGATGGGCCACCACGTTGGTGCGAAACTAGTTTCCCCGATTTCCATTACATCTTGGAGAGATGTTGCAGTGCAAACCTTTTAGACCACATTGATAACATTTAACAGAAGATTTTAATCTACAATATTTGGAGATATGTCCCTCTTTTCCACAATTCCAACATTTATAGAGGTAGTTGCCTCATGACTAGGCGCATCGTGACCTCGAAGGGCAACGGCTACGCGATCAGAGGAGTAGGGACGATTCTGAATAAACTGATCTTCTGAAGCGTTGGCCACGGATACAGCTTTGGGGCAAGCGCGGCAAGCCACTTCAGGGAAGGAACTTTCATGGGGAGGAGGCGGGGATTGGTACCAACTATTTAATTGTAAAGTCGATTCAAATTCTCGTCCGAGACTAATCATGTCATCGACACAGTTTACATCAGAGCGTTTGATAGCTAATTTATATTGAAGAGCAAGATTCCGGTTAAAGGTGTCGAAAATTTCAGACTCATGCACTCGATTTGCGATTGAATAGGGTTAGAATACCCGTGGCATAATCATCAATGGACTCCTCTCGGCCTTGAGTCCTTCTAAGTATTTCCTGTCTGGGAATAAAGTCCAAATCGGACAAGCCGAACATTAATTTTAGTTCCTTGGCAAAGACAGACCAAGAATGAATTTTGTGCTTGCACGAACGAAACCATTTGTTGGCACAGCCTTCCAGCATACCGGGAATAACCGGTACAAACAAATCTAAAGACAATGAGGAGCGTTCTGCGACGTCTTCTAAACCCAACGACGCAATGACCTTTCTCCTCACCGGAGAATTTTAGATTCCATTTTCGCACGACATCAAGGGCAGAATTCAAAAGGGACGGACTAGTTGCCGCCGAGTGGGGAATCTGATCTAATGCATTATCGTCAGAATCAGAATCAGAATCAGAGACAAGTGGATTGCCTTCATAAATTATCCCACTATCATGATCACTGCGGTCAGTACAGATTGGGGAGAAGCAACATCATTATACACAGCACTGCTCTCATATACATCAACCCTAGTAGGAGTAGCTTCAGTTACTTCATTCATGATTTACAAATCAATGAGTTTGACAATATTCCGAAGGTAGATACAGGGAGTTGAATGGTAAGGGTACGAAGATTACGTGCAGGATGCAACAACATACTCGCATAGACCCAACGTACTAAGAAATGATGGGAAATTCAGGCGACGTTGTGCAGATGTGGTGAAACATTTCGACCAACCACGCCCTGGAAACCATCAGCCACACACTTACACTCCCTCAGGTCTAATGAAGTACACTCGAAAAACATACGCAAACAAGTAACACTCACAATACACACTCACGAAAATACCAAAAAAGGAATGCCGTGGAGTGGTGGAAAATGAATGATGACTGGCCAGGAACTGGACCCGTGCCTCTTATACAAATACAACCCAGTACTGAAAGACAACAGCCCAAGACAGATGTAGTTTAAACCGCAATAGGGTTTGTTAAATTAAACTTTGGCTAAAGCAAGGATATAGCAGAGTGTAACATACAGTGGGGACATAAGGGAAGTTGATAAAACTTACATGCATAATCATGGACCTCTAACATTTGCATGACTTGTTTGGGAGATCTTTTTAATGTCACAAGCTTCTCATTCAATTGTATCATATTTTCTTCACAATAATATAGTCATTTAGAGGCTGGGGAACAATAATCGATTTACGATATAACGAGATGCGGAGAAATCATATAGTAACCACAACAAGGGAGCGGGGTCACACCCGTCAATTAAGAATTGTTCATCCTGCGTAGCAACAATCCCCACGGAATTACCATCGAGAAAAAAGGGTAATACATGGGCAAAGATGTACTTTTACCCAAAGATGAACCTGAAATACAAAGAGATTACAGGGAAGTGAGGGAAGCTAAAGGTTGCCATAGCTACACAAAAAATAAACATACTCCCAGAGCATAAAATAAGGACAATAGAATGATATCCCAAACTACAAACAGAAATGGCCGAATCAGCCTAAGATGGGGAATAAAGCAAGAAATATGCCCACCCAGACACACAAAATTAAAATAACGCCGTAAGGAAATACGACAAATAAAGATAGCACAAACCAGTCATTCATGCTATCCATTCAAACACGGAGACACGTACACCAAATGTCCAAAGTATCATAATAGCAAAACACAGGTACACGCTCGCAGCGGCATAAGCATGTAAGCTCATGGTACATGGGCTCGATCTGAAAGATCAGATCCAAGTTTCAAGGAAGCCGCAAACACAAGACAAGGCTCACCCCATCGTATAAAATAACAAAACAATAACGCCATTGGACACATTCATATCTCCTCTACTGGCGAAAATGAATTGACCCAAGATACCGTTATATGCATACATAACATAATAAGCCCAAAATGAGACGTCGAGGAAGGAGAAATAGGTACAGGTCTCGAAAACACAACCATAGCAGACAGACAATGACATGCACCCATACACACAAAATGAGTCTGTGTTACCTTCTTGTCCTTTCATAACAGTATAAATACATTCAGAAACGATAATACTAATGCGAAAAGAAAACAGAGAATATCGCATTGCAACGATAAAATGAGAAATAACACAAACGGGATCACAAAGACGTTAAACAAATTAGCCGTGGCAACCAAATAAAAAGGTAAAATAAGAAATACCTGGGGTCAGATCCGTACACATTAAGTGATCCTGAACATAAATTCAGGATAGAGAATTAAGTAAGGTAACGTTTTCATCCCTTTCAAAAACCATTTGTACCAAATGATATACATTTCGTACGACCTTCTCGCCATCTTTTGGTCAACAGCTCCTCTCCTTTTCACAGAGATCATAAAATCAAAATGGTAGGGAAGAAAGAAATGTCTTGTGATATCGTAGTGGCATGGTGGAGTCATCTCTCAAGTTAGGGAAGAAGTAATTGTCAAGTCGAAGGAAGTTACAATATTAGAACAACAAACATATCGTATAGCCTCTAGGAAATAGAATAACAGGACAGCAGGAGCAATGAAGCAAGAGAGCATTTGGTGCGGGACACAATCTACTTATGTATGTTAAATGTCCCCAAAATATCAGCAGCATTTTCGGAAAGAATGGCTTACAGATCCTGCTTTACAAGAATGGGTTTTAGAGCTTCCGGCTGATAAAAACGAAGCCAGGTGTAAATTCTGTAAGGCTATTTTTAATGCAAAACATAGTGATCTTGTTCAGCGTGCTATAACGAGAAGCATATAACTCATCAGTAAAATTAGATCAGTTCGTTGCTCCAAGTAGAGATTATAGAGTGCTGAAGCGTCTCTCGCACAGCATGCCATTTGTTGATGTTGAGTATTAATGACCTTGGCAAACTGTGCAAATCAAAATTGATAGTAAGTCCAACTTCAGCAAACCTCCAGCTGCATGGGACACAGTGCAGTACTTTAATAACATTCCTTTAGGGTCCTCACTTAGAGAAGCTTTTGCTTGAAGATACAGGCAGTGGGCTTTTTAGTAAAATTATTGATGAGTCTAACAGCACCCGTGTTACCAACATCTCGGGGATGGCAATTCTGTATTTGGTGTTAAGCCTGGATGACTGACATCCATAATTCTTTATTTTTCCGAACCGCGCGACTGCGATTCTGAATTTATCGCCGCTTGTGTGCTGAAAACATTGACAGATAATCAGTTAAACATAGGATTGGTGTCGATAATGCCTCCGTTATGACCCGTGTAATTGCGCAAGAAATGTCCAAGGTTTGTAATGATACGCTGCGTATGCCATTAACTGCAGATGGAAATCTCTTCAGCTGCAGATTGTCTTCCAGCAAGCCTCGATTTTCTTATTCGAGAAACATACAACAGGTTTGCCCACTCAGCTGTACGTCAGGGTAGTCTGCAAAGCTCTGTACGCCGCCATAAAGAAAGGTCATCAACCCAACAAAATTGTTCAGGTATGCTAGACCCGGTGCTGTTGTTAGATTAAGTGACCAATGGCTTGAACTCAAGACTATGTTTAGCATAACTAAAACTAAAGAGCTGGACGATACTGCCTCATTATAGCACGCTATTGATGATGGTGAGAAGAATCTTGCATTTCCTCCTGTTTCTTCGACCAATATTAGGTGATGTTCAAGCGGTAAATAAATCGTTTGAATCTCAAATGGCAGACCCGTCTAAATTACAGTAGATCGAGCGAGTTTAGTAGAGGGCATAGGAAGAAGATTCGTGCTTCCAACGTGTAGGAAAGACTTCCTTACTGTACCTTTCCCTGTCCTCTAAAATTTGGCCTAGCTCAGCGGAGAAGCTTTGTGGAGCATTCGGGTGAAAATTAACTTTAATCAATAGGACAGGTTCTAGAATACATATTTCGTAAATGAGTAGTCATGGAAATAAAGGTTGGAACCAATTAATTATCAAAATCGCATGAAAAAGCATGGTAACTTCGCAAGATGAAGAACAATCTCAAATTTAAAAAATACAGAAAAAATCGACGTCACAATTGTAATTCGAAACATGGGTCTCGAACCCAAAACATAAACATCCTGAGTGGAAATACGGTGGTATCGTAGAATTTTTGCGGAGTGTACAAATGAGTTATATCTACTTGTGGCACGAAGCCCCGAGTTAAATCGTCACTGCAATTGGCATACAATTATAGAATCGTATATCTCGGCCTCGTTAAACAAAGCCGATATAGTCGGTAAACATACATAAAATACTGTCCTGGGACTAACACATATCCCCCAAAAGAGCACTGTATTTAATATCGTGGGATCCACCTGGATGAACTGAAAAGGATGGAATCTCACAACCAAAAATCCAGCTCGTGCTGTAATCCCGTTTTACAACGCTGCACACAATAACAAAGGACAATAAAATACACACATAAACAATACAAAATAAAATGAAACACATACTGGAAAAGAAAACACATAAATGCAATTGATGTCTTCGTCTGATATCCTGGTCTCGAATTCGGGATATCACCAGCTGTATTCTGCGCACATGGCACGTGTTCGCCGACTGGAATCGGCAGTATCAGCTGAGCTGTGAGAGTGATTGAGCAACGAAAATGAACTGTAAATGTGGACAGACCTCCTTGTCTCTGCCAGAAACATTAACGATACTGTGCGTACACCCATTTATTTACAACTCATCGGCCAGTCCCTTACAAACTTTTATACATATGGCTTACGGAACGAGATTCAACAACGGCACATTGATACACAAAGCGATACAAATAAGGCCATGAGGATTCCATAGCTGACTCTCGGCCTGTTATCTAAGCCTTCTCACGGCTAATTCCAGTATTATCTCATGGTGGTAGTACACACACCAATATGGGCTCACTTTGGCCTCGCATCTACCCTCTCTGGATTCGAATATCACCCTCGGCTACGGATCAGTCTGCTGCATATAATACTAAAAGATCCTCGTTCATTACAACGGTGAAAATATCTCATTGGTGTTGATCCAAGCTGAAAACATGCTCTATGCAACTCATGCACATCCTGACATTAACTATATGGTACTCGCTACCGCATTCCCCGTTTGAAACTCTAGAAGTGATCTGACCTCCAGATCTAACTGAGGTCAGTGACATCAATAACCATAGCACCCAAAATGGCACTAAAAGCATCTACATATAAAACACGTAAAAACCACTAAACTATTATTACCTTCATGCCATCTTAAGAAAAGCTAATAAAACACATGGCTGGTGCGTATCGTCAGCTCCAATTTGAATTAACTAAACTAAACTTGAAATGAACATGCTTAAAGCACTGAACTTACGTAATTAAATATTTACATAATTAAAAATGAAAAGGGCCTGAATCGAGTCTACAATTACACATCAGGCTTAAAAATTGCAGTTTAACTCATCTGATATCCTGCGCCATTGCCTCTGCCCACCGTCCGGGGTTCCGCTGTAGAGTTAACCAATCGTAGATCTGCGTAGGTTGAATCTGAAGGCCTGGCACTCGACACCTGGGAACGCCATTATTGCTACCGTCCTCATCTTTGTGTTCTTCTCTGCACGTCCTGGAAACTGGCTGCTGCAATTAAATATTCTTTCTCGCTGCCTTGTACGTATATGCGCGCAGTGTTGCGACCTAAGCGAGGTCGTTTAGCTAATCTCCTATTTATGATACCAGTTCTGTCACGAGTAGAGCTTATTACGGTATGAATACCGATCACAACATGTTCAATAGGCAGATAAATTCCGCGAAACGCACTATATTGAAGAATTTCATCTAGTTCAGATATTATATATTCACAGTACACGTTCGGGCGAGCTAGTTCATATCCTATTAAAAACTCTATAGTTACTTTCTTTAAGGCACTATATTATAGGCACATTGCCTCGAGGTTTTACACGAGCGACACGCACTCCGCACCGGTCTTTCAATCACAAGACCCTAGCACCTCAGCTGGCTCCCCTTTATACAAAAGGTCTGTTTCCCTTACGGGTGGTTCATCCCCGTTCTCTCTAGAGACTGTCTTTGTGTACCGGCGCGTTTGAATTTTCGTGAGGAAACTTTATAGTTGCCTGCTTATCAACATGTTTTAGTGACCAACAAATGATAGAACTGATCTAATAAATTGTTGCCAGGCCTGAAGTGCTCATATTTGGCTACGTGCAGTTGGCACTACTCGCTCCACCTGACAAATTCTAATCTCTCTGTCAACCTCTCGTGTTCTCCTTTCTCTCTCTCTCTCTCTCTCTCTCTCTCTCCCTGGCTGGGTGACGCTATCTGCGGGTTCTTCACCAGTAAGTTTGAAATAAGTTTTCCTTCCCATTCGGGGTCTCCACGAGTAATCGCACGGACTGGAAATTGCGCTATGGGTCGCCTCCTCCTAAACCACGAGTTCGGACTCTGCATGGTGCTATTTCCATATACTGATTATATAAAATGAAGCTGTTTGGACCGTGACCTGGTGATACGGTACATTACTGATGACCGTGAGTCCTTATGATGATGATGCTTGTTGTTTAAAGGGGATAAACATCGGGGTCATCGACCCCTAATGATACGAAGTGAGACGAAATGTTATGAGAAATTAAAAGTCCAAAATCCTCCACTGACTAGAATTCAAAGCGTGAGGACGAAGAATGAATGAATGGATGGATATGAATTTAAAACGATGAGTGGAACCGACCCACAGTGCCTCACATGCACAGAAGCTGGCACAAAACAATAGTATTACTGACCAAGGGACTGCTTCTATAGCACGATGCTGATTCGATTATGGTTGTAATCGAAACGGGTCCAAAATCCAGGTCATCGGCCCCTCATTATGGTACTAATCGCTAGGAAAGTAGAACCATGCTATTTGGCATTTGGCGATACTAATCAAAAGTAGCGTAGACTCGCGGTATACCACACATTATGGTACTACTCACAGGTAGTGTAATGCGCACATATAACACAGACCTATAGTGTTTCGAACATTGCGGCGCTATTAACAGGCAACGCAAACCTCAAAGGCAACGCAAACCTATGGCGTTCCTCACATAAGTGGACTAACCAGAGGGACTCAAACTATCCCGTGGTATTCCTCTCATAGTGGGAACTAATCATAGGCAAGGCGGAACCATGGTGTCGCTCATACAGGGGTACGAATCACAGATACTGTAAGACCCTCATCCTGATTCACACACTGTACCTAACATAGTGGTACTACCCGCAAATAAATGCGACCCATGGTGTTCCCTGCGTGATGGTACTAATTACAACTAGTCTTATGGTTATAATTTGATCATCTCTTGGTCGCCCCTTTTAGTCGCCTCTTACGACAGGCAAGGGATACCGCTGGTGTATTCCAAATGTGCGTCCCCCACTCTCAGGTGGTAGCATGTTTGGTCCACGAGAGGTAATTTATTTCCCTCAAGTCCCCCGGCAAGCCGGTTTGGACGCCCCTATCCGCCACCTGGTACGCGCATTGTGGGAGTATCACCTGTTCCCCTGTTACGCCAGCGTAGTAGGTTCGTGGACCGTGAGTCCTATGTACACTGGTATGTATACTTAGGTTACCAAGTAGAGGAAAAACTGCGTGGATTGCAATTACCTCCTGAGCAAGGAAAAGAATTCCGGAAGAGATGCATTAATTTCTTGACAAAGCTCCACGAAGAACTGCATGCAAGGCTTCCGGAAAACGATAAGGTGTGAAAACTATATGTACGTTACCGGTTGCAAATTTTTTGCGTGTACTGAAGGACTCTCGCATTCCCGTTACGAGATATCTGAATATTGAAAGCTGATTTTCAGTGGCATAACTTAGCAACTTCAGTAACATTACGTTTCTAGCAGGAGGTGACTAATTATAGAGATGCTTCGGGTAATAACCCCACTTGTGCTGACTTGGTCCAATGCTGAATTGGAGAAACTCTTCAGTATGATGAACATCGTGAAAAATAAGTTACGAATTAGGATGGGAACAGAATTGTTAAAAGCTATTGCAGCAATTAGAAGAGAGCTTTGTCGCGCTGGAAAATTTTGCAAGAATTTCCAATTTCCCCCGGAGGTGTTACGCACAGCAGAGGCAGCAGCTGCTTATAGGAGTGATTCAAGTGGCCTTGAAAATCTTGTTGGTACTTCACAACACATTTCTGCAGAAGCAAGTAAGGAAGATGCTGCTATGTCCATTGTGTTCACCGAAAATTCAGATAGTGATCCTGAGGATCCCCCAGAACTACAGTTATAAATCAGGTAATTGTAATACAATAATTTTGTTAAAATGTAACTGAACTTGTGTTATTCCTAGCCTTCATTGCAGAATTACCATATTGTATGTTCTCCCCATTTTTTTGGTTTTTGACCTAAAAATATCTCTTGCATTATTTATGATCCCATCTAGGTTTTCTTGGAGGAATGAATATCTCGATTCACGGCATTCCAAATAATACAGTGCACTGACTTACCAGCGAGTTCTGTAAATTTTTCAAATATCACATTTTGTGCGATGTAACGTATGCATACTAATGTTTTACTTAGATTCCATCATAGAAATGTATTCATTTATGACTTTCCAGTATTAAGAATTGCGTTGCATGGCAAAATCCAATTAATTGATAATTAGAGGTTCAGTTATCTTCAATGAAAATTTCCATATTTTTAGTCAGACTAGTGGTAAACCTTGGGCCTGTACACCGCAAAAATTAGTATAGACTCTCTTTTCCATGTTTCGTGGAGAGAAAAAAAAGAAGGTATTTATTTATTTTCCCTTTTTCGTCTAAAACCAGTTTGCCAAGAATAGCTGAGTGTACAGAATTAAAGGTGCAAGGTTTGCGGTTATAGCAATTTGCTGGTTGAGCAGAACGAAGAACAATTTTATTCCCTACCTGGTAAGCAGTGCTATAAAAGCTTGTCTTATTTTGTAACTTTTAATAGTTATGATTTAGCTTTTTCTAGCATGTATTGGATGATAGTGTTGGCAACACTGCGACGAGAGTTTTGAACACTGTGTTATAGGCGACAATAGTGATCAGCGTAATTAGGAGTGACTTTTAGCAAATACAGTAGAGACAATACGCGACACTGAGCGAGATATCGAGGCACAGCTATTGGAGCTCACTCTAGCGGATAGAACTGAACGGTACTGATTCTGTCATAAGAGCACGTGTATTTTTGTGTGAAGTTTTTGGTGTTATTTATGCGTTTTCAGTGAGTTGACATAATTAAATAGTAGCGTGTGTCATTCCTTGATATCTCCTCTGAACATGAGGGGAAAGGTATGTGCTGTGTTTGGCTGCAGTAATTACGAAGTAGAGAAAAATGCGCGGTCGTTCTTCAGGTTCCCTCGTGACAAGAACATGTAAGTAATATTGTGTTTGTATATATATTCTTCCAGTGACAGAGATTTATATAGTACTTCATAATCTTCTGACCTGCTCGACCCATGTTTTAACGGGCTTAAAATATAATACGCATATTTTATTGTATAGTGCAGCAGTTAACCTTCAATACCGATGTGTTGTTGTATGTGTGATCTGTGGATTTTGAAATGTTACAGAAGCGATTCGGATAAAGTGTACAAGAAAGAAGGGACGTTACGCTTGTATAAGTATTATAAGTTCTGTTCAGATCATTTCCAGGCCAACGACTTTAAAAATCCTCGACTATACAGCCATTCTTACTCTAATTGTACGTAAATATTCCTCAAAGCATCACTATCGACAACATTTTCAAACTTTTCTTTCTTTTATCCCTCTTCTCAGATTAAAGCCGGGATTTTATAGATTTTCTTTCTGTTAGTAGGCTTCATGTAAAGAGGAAAATTGTCCAGCTATTAAATGTTAATTCATTGCATCATATGTGTAAGGAATGTGCCGATATTTTTATTGACAAATGTCTTAATGTGATGATACAATGTTTTTAAATGAGGAAAAAAGACAAATCCAACCGTAAGATTTCAGGCAGGTATGCTAAAGCTAAAAAAGTAATGCATAAATGAAAGATCAAGCCATTTCACGGCAGTCCATTTCACACCTTGTTTATATGTCTAATTTCAATCTTTGAATAATAACCTTTTAAATAATTCTTCATTCATTTATCCAGAATTGCTTTAGCAACTTCGAAGTTAATATCTCAATACCACTTTCTTTCTAGACGTAATTGATTTATCCATTCCCGTATATACATTTCCATTGATATTTGAATTTAGCGCGATTTGTTCAGGTCAAGTCACTAGGAGCGCCCCGTCGAATTGTCTTCCATTTTAGCAAGGTGAAATCCGTAAATGTCGTGTATTGTCTCTACTGTATTTCCTTTTAGCTACTGTTAATGAAGCGATAGTGCACTATTGCGTAGCGTACGGATGCATAGCTGTAGTCGCTTAAGTGCGGTCAGTGTCCAGTATTCGGGAGATAGTAGGTTCGAACTCCACTGTCGGCAGCCCTGAAAATGGTGTTCCGTGGTTTCCCATTTTCACACCAGGCAAATGCTGGGGCTGTACCTTAATTAAGGCCACGGCCGCTTCCTTCCGATTCCTAGCCCTTTCCTGTCCCTGTACGACGTAAAGCAAGTAGCGTACGGATGCAAGGAGACTTTCAAAAAGGATCTAGCGGTTTTTCGCGCGTAAGTAAATATTTACCTAAATATCTGTGGTTCGTTAAAAAATCACACAATATGATGGTGAAACTTATATTTCATAAAGTCTTTGTCAGGTGTCTGCAGAATACGCACAATTACGTGTCATTTATTTTACTTGTTACAGTTCCAGTTTGCCGGGTTTTGCAATTTTTAATATTGCGCTTTAATTGATTTCTGTTGTCCTGCTGAAGGGTGTACTTTGATGTTTACAGACCGGAAAAGGGTAGTGCCGACGCTGATTCAGAATTATTTGATAAGATAATCAGTTATGTGGGAAGCTATATTGAAAGGAACGTGATTGTAGCGGGTAATCTCAATTGACCAAATATCAATTAGAGAAGTAATGCGAGCGACAGGAAACATGGCCAACAAATGGCAAATAAATTAATACGGGAAGGGCAGCTGATTCACAAAGTGATGGATCCAACTGGAGGGAGGAAATTTCTGGATGTCGTGCTGGTAAAACCAGATGAGCTTTATGGAGAAACGAAGTCATTAGTGGTATTAGTGATCACGAAGCTGTTTTTGGTCGTAGTTAAAAATAAATGCGATAGAAAGGAAGGTAAAAAATAGGACTATTAGGCAGTACCATATGGCTGATAAAACAGGTATGAGGGAGTTTAAAAGAAGTAACTGTGATCGGTGGAAAACGGTAAATAAAAATGTAAACAGACTCTGGAATGGGTTTAAAGCAATAGTTGAGGAATGTGAAAACAGTTTATATCTTTAAAGATGGTAATGAATGGTAAATATCCACTATATTATAAGTTAACAGAGAATTAAAGAGACTAAGAAGGAGGTGCAGGTTGGAAAGAAATAGAGTTAGAAATGACTGCGGAAGTAAGGAGAAGTTGAAGGAACTTAATAGGAAAGTGAATCTAGCAAAGAAGTCAGACAAGGATAACATGATGTTAAGCATAATTGGCGGTCACACACATTTTACTGAAAAATGGAAGGGTATTCCAGGAATCATTAATTAACAAGGGGAGAGTGTATGCGAGGATCTTCAAAAGGCAGAAGTATTCAGTCAGCAGTATGTAAAGATTGCTGGTTACAAGGATAATGTCCAGATAGAGGATCCAATCAGCATCTGTGCTGATGATACACAGAACGACATACACAATATTTGAGGATCCAACGAGCCTCTAGGCTGATGACAAAACAGACCGACATACACAATATTTGAGGATCCAATCAGCCTCTGCACTGATGACCTACCAGAGAGACATACATACAGTAATATTTGAGGATCCTACCAGCATCTCGGTTGATGACCCAACAGACTGACATGCATAATATTGGAGGATCCAACCAGGCTCTGGGCTGATGACCTAACAGACAGGCACACATAATATTGGAGGATCCAACCAGGCTCTGGGCTGATGACCTAATAGACAGGCATACATAATATTGGAGGATCCAAGCAGCCTCTGTGCTGATGACCTAAGAGACAGCCATACATAATGTTTGAGGATCCAAACGGCCTCTGGGCTGATGACCGAATAGACGGACATACATTTGGAGCCTTTAGAAGTCCTTAATACGTTCTTATTTTATCACATTCCCTGTTAAATATATATTTCAACTATAATGTAATACCGTAAATTGACTTGTAAGAAAGCATAATGTATATTTTAACTTCTATTGTTCCAGAAATGTCTTTCTCCTGCTGCTACCCAACTTGTGATGCAAAGAAAGGTTGGTGATACAAAAGAAGGGTATCCTTCTGAACTATGCTGTTTTGCACTTAAGTTGAATTTCTATGCAGGTCATGCATACAGCTACTTGAGGGAAGTACTACCACATGGTTTTCCCCATTCCAGTACATGGCGGAAGTGGTATCAGTCAGTGGATGGTAAGCCAGAATTCAGTTCTGAGGCAGCAAGTACTCTATTTTGAAAGGGAAGGAGATGGCTATAAATGGAAAGCCCTTAGTGTGTGCACTGATGAGGGATGAAACGTGCATCAGGAAGCGCACTGAATTTGTTGGAAAACACTTTGTGGTTTATGTGAATTGTGGTACCGGTACTGAAATCGTAGATCAGGATTTACCCGAAGCAAAGGAGGCTTTATTGTTTATGGTGGTCTCACTACATGGACATTTGAATGTTCTAGTGTTTTTTTTAATTAATGGTTTAAGTGGCTCGGGGTGAGCAAAATCGGTGATTGAGCGCCTTCAGTTTTTAAAGGACCTGAATGTAGGGTCCAATCACAATAGGCCTACCAATTACTTTTGGTGGTGCTGTGTCTAATTTATCCATGACCCATTGTCTGGGAGCTTCTTTTGATGAAAATAATATGGTGAACTTGTTTCAAAATCCCTCAAATGATGTTAAAGTGTGTATTCCTCTAGATGCTTGCCATAATATAAAATTAGTGAGGAATACTTTAGGAACTAAGAGAACTTTTACCAGGGGTGAATTTCACAGATTGGAGGTATTTCGAGGAGGTAGGGAAACTTCAGAGTAGCTAGTAGGGTTGGGCACTATGTCCCTGTTTCGGGACTCTGTGCCGGTGCACAGTTATGTTCCGCTGTTCCGGAACACGGAGTGTCAATTGCTCCGAAACATTCTCAAGCGAGACCGAGATATTGACTTGCTATCCCGTCAGAAGCGCCACTACGCACTGCCCTTCCCCTTCGGCTACTAGCTGACTGTCGATACCGGCAGTGTGCACTTTGTTCTAGCGCCTGACACTCAGGAGCCGTCATCGGCTAAGTTAGCGTGCTGGCCTTTGGTCACAGGGGTCCCGGGTTCGATTCCCGGCAGGGTCGGGAATTTTAACCATCATTGGTTAATTTCTCTGGCACGGGGGCTGGGTGTACGTATTGTCTTCATCATCATTTCATCCTCATCACGACGCGCAGGTCGCCTACGGGAGTCAAATCAAAAGACCCGCACCTGGCGAGCCGAACCCGTCCTGAAATCTCCCGGCACTAAAAGCCATACGCCATTTCATTTTTATCGGCTAAGTTCGTGCATGATCGTCGTAGCAGGATATTTAGCCACCACACTCTCCCTGTGCTTGAGCTTTTCAGAACTTATGATTTTCACTTTCCTCGAGTTCAGAGTGTATTGTGAACAGAATTACAGGCTCAGTGATATAATTGAACGCTCACAATGCTATCGCGTGCTCAATTTGTAATCGGTTCTAATGCTACATGATACACATTCATTATTTCTAACACCTTAAAGAGAAACTAAGTCGCTAATATTATTATGAAACACATCTGCATGACTTGTAAATATCACTTCTTCACCTGAATTTTTCGTCTTAAAATGACGATTCAAGTTTCCCTATAATTAAAGGATGTAGAACATTCTGACATACTGAGCCCACCAAGTTATTCGCAACTACTTGATAATTAAATAATACACTAGCTTAAGTAATAATTTCATTGAAAATTCTGAAAGAAAGAAACTCAAGTTCACGTTTTAACAAACTTCACCTCATTACCGCAAGCTACAGATTACTTATTGAAAGCATCTTTTCACGCGGGATCTTCGAGAATGCGTACACTATAAGAAAGAAAAGAAAGCCTTGTGTATAATAAAAGGAAGTACGGGTAGAACATACTGGGCAAACGAAGTTATTCTTGGCTATTTTACAATTAAATAATACACTAGTTTAATTGGTTTCACTTCAAGATTCGCAAGTAATCAAAGGTAAGCGGGACCTGTGACGACAAGATGCGTTCCGCACCATGAGTCAAGTGACAGCGGATATAGCCGATGACGGCTCATGACGGCTCCTGAGTGTCAGGCGCTAGACGGAAGTGCAGTGTGCCCGTGCCGCCGCCAGTCCCGCCACGTGCTGCTCGTGTTGGAGTGTTCCGTGTTCTGTCATATCCTCTTTGTTCTGTGAGTTCCGTTGCAGCCTGCCACTGGCCTTCGGTAGTAAATCGGTACATGCGAATAACTTAATGTGTTCTATTTTGTGTTTAACTGTTCTATAAGTATGTTTTTATTGAAGTCTAGGAATATATACCGTACAAAAGACGGTAAAGTTTCCATGATGTCGCACAGAAGTCCTGTTTGGGACTTTTTTACTAGAATAAAACCCGACAGAGTGAAATGCAATGTTCCCGCTTTGGATGAACCGGGTTCGGGAGATGAACTTGAGAATGATCCGGACGATGAAGAACGTCGTATTAAAAACTTTTTATCGTCGACATCGTCCTGTAATTCGTCTGCTTTCCACTAATCTCTTTCATTTTTCTTTACTTCCTTCACGTAATTTGCCCAGTTGTCTTATGTTTTTATGGCATAAAAATGTTAGTTCAGCATTTGGAACAAAACCATGTTCATTACCCGCGTGGACTAAGGCAAATCACGGTCCTCGGCTTTTCGGTGGCCTAAGTCCCGAACTCACCCCTTCAATGGCGTCCTGCCGTGCACTTTTCACTGTCGTATCCTTTCATTCTTTTGTCACTGTCTGCCCAATATTTACCCACGATTCATCTGTGTAAATTATAACTTTATTTTGTGCCCTCAAACGTTTTATCTCCCTGAGATATCTGTGCCTCCAATTAATAATTTCATCGGTTTCAATGAAAGCTGCTTTATTACCCCGTCTTAAATAACGGAAGCCTATATCATGTAAGAAGCGATACAACGTAGTTTTGGAAAATCATGGCAAAGAATCTTCTCCATTTACCCGACTCAAAATCACGTTCAATGTCGGTGGTATGTTAGCAAATAAAAGAGAGTGAACCACCCGACGCACTCCACTTCACAAAATTTCATCGTATTTAATTTTCCATGCATTTTTCTGCCGTCCTTCTGTTTTTTGCTTTTTTTGTTGTTGTTGCGGGATAGACTATAAAAAATAATCCAGGACACTCATTAAAATATTGCGTTCTTTTCCCCTGAGTTTACCTACGGAACGTTTCTTTTTAATTTGGCGATCCATTGTACATCCTTCTGCACTTCTTCTTCGAACTAAGAACCCCCCCGCACGGGCACGAGCACGAACTGACAACTACACAGACTACACAAACACAACAAACACAATCCACTTGTCCTCAAGAACTATACATTTATCACTGATCTTGTCCGGTTCCATGGCTAAATGGTTAGCGTGCTGGCATTTGGTCCAGAGGGCTCCGGGTTCGATTCCCGGCCGGGTCGGGGATTTTAACCTTCATTGGTTAATTCCAATGGCTCGGGGGCTGGGTGTGTGTGCCGTCTTCAGCATTCGAATTCATCACAGGTAGGGCGCGATTCTTATAGACGCACAGGTCGCCTATGCGGCGTCAACTCGAAAGACCTGCACTCGTCCTCTTCGGAGGCCACACGCCATTAAATATTATATATATCACTGACCTTTATTTAATCAATCTTATAATACTGATTAAATGAACACCACTGCACACGACTGTCAGTATATTTAAAAGCTCAGCGAGCCGAGTCACTCGTGAAACGTAAACAAACGACACGTTCTCCCTGTCATAAATTAAGAGATAACGAGATAAGGACTTGAGGTATGAATGGTATGATTTAATAATAACTTCCATATCCGACGACCGTTTGCTTTGCTTTAACCACGCCATGATCCTTCTGCACTTTTTCTTCGAAATTAGATCCTCAAGCACGAGCACGAACTCACGAACTACACAAACGAAATACACTTTCCCTCAAGAATTGTACATATGTCACTGATATGTATTTAATCACTATTATACATACTACTGACGAAATGAGCACTGCACTGCATGCTGCTGTCTGGAAATGTTTAAAGCGCATGTTTGGAAGATCACTACCGGTACTTCAGCCAGACAGACAGACAGCCAGCCAGCCGAGCCACGCGCGAAACCAAAATTCAAGGAGATATTTTTCCTGTCACAAATTAAGAACTAAGCAAGATAAGAACTTCGGGATTGTTTTAAAAATAACTTCCATATCTGAAGACCATTTGCCTCGCTTTGACCCCCCATGCAAATTCAATAGGAAAGACGCTGGCCAGCGACTGACTTTTTCGTGCCTGCACATAAAATTCCTTGAACATGACTGAAAATAAACGCATATACTGCATTTTGTTATTATTTAAATTTAAAAATAAACTTATCTACATCGAGCTGAAATGTTTCTTTACCAGTAGTGAAAAAATTAGGAAAGTAATGAATATAAAATAGGAGTTATGACATGATAAGTGCTATGCAATGAAGATTTTGCATTTGGCGAAACTTTCCATTATATTTCCATTTTCACACTAAAGTATTTTTTTTTTACATTTTGTTTGTTAACGGCATCGAATGCGCCTTGAAATTCTATACATAACACGATATTTACCCATTTTAACCGATAACATTCTGATTTACGGATATTTGGCAAACCCGCTGCATTAGAGTAGGACAGCGCTATCCGCAAAACATGAGAGAAGGGAAGAGACGGAATTATCCCATTACTGCTGTACTGCAATTTAAGGTTGGAACGCTCTATACTGCGCAGTTACAGCCCCGTGTCCCAAGTGCCTACTGCACACAGCCAAGGCCAACTAGCTTATCTAGTGCGGCCTTCAACACAGCACCTTCGGTACAGGCACATTCCAGCTGACGCGGAGGATGTCATGTTGCCTCTCTCTCTCTCTCTACTATGCAGTTACAGTCCCGCGTCCCGTGTGGCGGCACTCTGTACCGAAACGCTCCGCCTCCAAGCTCCTAATGTTGCGGAACAACTGAATGTTCCGGTATGCCCAACCCTAGTAGCTAGGGTCTTCATCTCGGGACAAAACTTACCAGAAGGCATATTTACTGGGAAGGAACCCATGAAACTAAAGCTTGCCTAAGAAACATTCAGTGCAAGTGTGAAAATGTTGCTAGTGCCTTGACATATTGTGACAAAGACTTATATCTTCGTCAAGGGTGTGAGGAGACTTTCAAATCTGTTAAGATTATAAACAGTATACCTATTTGACACCTTGAACGGCCGTAATCTTCATTCAAAGAGATTCAAGAAACCATTGAATGTAGAAAACGAGGGCCTATATTCAGTAGTTTATTGAATATACACAATCATTTCAGGGGGGAGACCTAGCTCAGCACGGGAAAAAACAGGCCAATATTCATTCGATTGTTAAATATGCTACAAACGTTGTTGAAAAATTCTGCTCATATCCCAGTATTGGCATGCTTCCTAGCAATCAGAAGCAACTGCAATAATGTCAAAATTCTAATTATAACATCTTAAATTAAATTTCCCGCCTTTTTAACAATATATCACTGTTTCCCTTATAAGTTCCAAGTTTATAAGAATTTTCGTACTTTTCCTTTTTTAAAGTGTATATCAACCTCAATCACTAACATAGATTGTGATTTAGATATTTTTGTCGAGTTTTTATTCCGCGCACCTGAAAATACTAAAAATAAATATTTTATATAAAATCTAATATAAATCCCATTGACCTGAATGAGGTACAGATTGTAGTACAACAGTTTGGGAAGAAACCCTGAAACAATCGTGATTATCCGTGAAACAGTAAGAGAGTTGTGAAGGAAACCGTGATATTTTGTTAAAAAGGCGGGAAATTTTATTTTAAGATGTTATAATTAGAATTTTGAAATTATTGCAGTTGCTTCTGATTGCTAGGAAGCATGCCAATACTGGGATATGTGCAGAATTTTTCAACAACGTTTGTAGCATATTTAACAATCGAATGAATATTGGCCTGTTTTTTCCCGTGTTGAGCTAGGTCTCCCCCCTTCAGGAGATGGGTGGTGGTGGTCATCTAGTAAAATGCTCGAGGAAAACTGATTTCATAGGTTCGATTGTGTGTCTACAGTCTGTCTTAGGAGTGTATGACTCAATTTCGAATAGGCTACAACTGAAGATGCATTTTCTGCTCACTTACAGACTTAGTCAGGATCACTTGGAATTGTTTTCTAGTGACATTAGGAGTCATTGTGGTCATAACAACAAGCCCACAGCTAGGCAGATTGAAACAGCATATAAAACATTCTTGCTACATATACAGATAGGTACTGCAACTAGTGCCAATTGATCTGCAGTTGACCCTACTGTATTGTGAATTTTTCCAAGTTATAATATATGAAAATTTCTTGTTAGGTACCTATTTATCTTTTGCCCTTGAGAGTTCATTTTTGTTGCCATGTGTTGGTGCTGTATGGTTCACTGATTTATGAAACTTCTCTTCTTTTCTTTCCATAATGCTCCTGTAGGCTATGTGACACTCTTTGCGTCTTGTGCATGGGCGTTGCTTTGATGTAGACCTATTTCAGTCAAAAGTTCACAAAGCGTGGTAAATACAGTACCGGTATTTTACAGCTCTTCGTGTATGTTATGGTGTGTTCATTGTAAATGTCCAATGTATTAGTATTTGAAATTAGGCTTATGGACAACTTTCAAAGGTTACCTTTCAGCTATTAATTCAAATATGATGTGGTAATTTGATTTGTCCCTTACATTATAATAAATAATTAACATTAAGCAATTGTAGTGTTACTCACGGGGATGCAATAATTGCATCAATACGATCGTAAGGATGTTGTATCCTATCGTAGGTTCCTTCCGGTTTTAAGGATTTCCATAATATTACCCATTTATGTCCACGTTTGTAATGTAACTTACGCCTAACCACAACAGCCAAGCAGGATACCCCTCATGTTCCGATTTCGTGGCCTTTTCGAGGTAATTGTTTGACAGTTCTTCTTACATCCTCTCAGAACCTACTTCTGATCGTGATGTTGGCCTCACGTCACAACATGGACGAGGTGGCGTTATGCGCACACTAAGGTGGGAAGGTCTATTGACCCTCTTGGGTTTTGCTCTTTAAGTGGTTGGCATTGCATGGCGCGAGAACTTGCGCAATTTTACTCCGAGGGTTTTGCTATTTCTCTCAGATTTTATCAAGTGAATGTGATTCCTTTCATTTTCTATTGTGACCACAGCCTTCTTCACACATTGCTGATAAAGTTCGAGTCTCACCATTTACTGTTTTAGGCTTCCGAATTTCAACGAAGAACTTCATATCTTACGTGACCGCATAAGAAATCAGGTAAGCTTTATTGTTCAGTACCCAAGCAAAACAGCAACGGTAAATATCTCTACTTTTGGGGATACTGAAGCCTGTCTACATTAAATATAACCCAGAGACCATTCCTAACACGAATACATATATATTCATTTTAATATTATCATATGGGGCAATCAATCAATCAATCAATCAATCAATCAATCAATCAATCAATCAATCAATCAATCAATCAATCAATCAATCAATCAATCAATCCTGTACTGCATTTAGGACAGTCGGCCAGGTGGCATATCCCCTACCTTTTGCTTTCCTAGCCTTATCTTAAATGATTGCAAATAAATTGGAAATATATTGAACTTCACCCTTGGTAGTTAATCCAATCCCTAACTCCCCTTCCTATAAACAAATATTTGCGCCAATTTGTCCCCTTTAATTCCAACTTTATCTTCATATTGAGAACTTTCCTGCTTTTAAAGACACCACTCAATCTTATTCGTCCACTGAAAATGAAATGTCGTATAGCTTTTAGTGCCGGGATATCCCAGGACGGGTTCGGCTCGCCAGGTGCCGGTCTTTTGATTTGACTCTCGTAGGCGACCTGCGCGTCATGATGAGGATGAAATGACGATGAAGACAACACATACACCCAGCCCCCGTGCAATTGGAATTAACCAATTAAGGTTAAAATCCCCGACCCGGCCGGGAATCGAACTCGGAACCCTCTGAACCGAAGGCCAGTACGCTAACCGTTCAGCCAATGAGTCGGATTCGTCCACTGATGTCATTCTACACCATCTCTCCACTGACAACTTGGAACATACCACTTAGTCGAGCAGCTCGTCTCCTTTCTTCCAAGTCTTCCCACCTCCAAAGTTAGCAACACTTTTGTAACGCTACTCTTTTGTCGGATGTCACCCAAAATAAATCGAGTTGCTTTTCTTTGAATTTTGTCCAGAGTTTGAGTCAAGTAGTGCTGGTGGAGGCAAATACAGTCGAGACAATACGCCACACTGAGCGAAATATGGAGGGACAGCTATTGGAGCTCTCTCTAGCGAGTAGACCTGAAAACTACTGATTCTATCATAAGAGCACGTGTAATTTTGTGTGAAGTTTTTGTTGTTATTTATGCGTTTTTCAGTGAGTTGACATAATTAAATAGTAGCGTGTGTCATTCCTTGATATCTCCTCTCAACATGAGGGGAAAGGTATGTGCTGTGTTTGGCTGCAGTAACTATGAAGTAGAGAAGAATGCGCGGTCGTTCATCAGGTTCCCTCGTGACAAGAAAATGTAAGTAATATTGTGTTTGCATATATATTCTTCCAGTGACAGAGATTTTTATAGTACTTCATAATCTTCTGACCTGCTCGACCCATGTTTTAACGGGCTTATAATATAATTTTATTGTATAGTACAGCAGTTAACCTTCAATGCCGATGTGTTGTTGTAGGTGTTATATGTGGGTTTTGAAGTGTCACAGAAGTGATTTGGATAAGGTGTACAAGAAAGAAGGGACGTTACGCTTATATAAGTATTATACGATCTGTTCAGATCATTTCCAGGCCAGCGACTTTAGAAATTCTCGACAATATAGCCAAGGGTATGTTACATTTTTACTCTAATTGTACGTAAATATTCCTCAAAGCATCACTATCGACAACATTTTCATACTTTTCTTCTATCCCTCTTCTCAGGTTAAAGCCGGGATTTTATATATTATCCTTCTGTTAGTAGGCTTCATGTTAATAGGAAAATTGTCCAGATTTTAATTGTTAATTCATTGCATCATGTGTGTAAGGAATGTGCCGATATTTTTATTGACAAGAGTCTTAATGTGATGATAAAATATTTTTAAATGAGGAAAAACAAATCCAACCGTAAAAGTTCAGGCAGGAATGCTAAAGCTAAAAAGAGTAATGCATAAATGAAAGATCAAGCCATTTCACAGCAGTCCATTTCACATCTCGTTTATATGTGTAATTTCAGTCTTTGAATAACAACCTTTTAAATAATTCTTCATTCATTTATCCAGAATTGCTTTAGCAACTTAGAAGTTAGTATCTCAATAACACTTTCTTTCTAGGCGTAATTTATTTATCCGTTTCCGTAGTACATTTCCATTGATATTTGAATTCAGCGCGATTTTTTCAGGTCTAGTCACTAGGAGCGCCACCGTCAAATTGTCTCCCATTTTAGCAAGGCTAAATCCGTTAAGTGTCGCGTATTGTCTCTACTGTATTTGGTTGAGGCCCCATATGCTGGAACCATACTCTAGTTGGGATCTTACCAGAGACTTATATGCCCTCTCCTTTACGTCCTTACTACAACCCTTAAAACCCTCATAATCATGCGCAGAGATATGTACACTTTATTTACAATCATATTGGCGTGATTACTCCAATGAAAATCTTTCCGTATATTGACAACTATGTACCGGTACCTACTTACAATGATCCCCAAAAGGAACTTTTATCCCATCAATGCAGTAATTAAAACTGAGAACACTTTTCCTATTTGTGAAACTCACAACCTGACGTATAACCCTGTTTATCATCATAACATTTCCTACTGTCCATCTTACAACATTATCCAGGTCATTTTGTAATTGCTCACAAACTTTTAATTTGCAGAAAGCCTTATCTCTGATTCCACTTCTATACACATATCATTGATATATATAAGAAAACTTATAGGTTCCATAATACTGCCTTGAGGAATTCCCCCTAATTATTACAGGGACAGATAAAGTTTCTCTGAGTTTTATTTTCTAGCAATATATCCACCCAATGAGTCACTTCTTTTCTAGTCCAGTTGCACTCATTTTAGCCAGTAGTCTCCCATGTACTGCCCGCGTGGCTCAGGCGGCAGCGCGTCGGCTTCTCTCCGCTGGGTTCCGTGAATCAAATCCCGGTCACTCCATGTCAGATTTGTGCTGGACGAAGTGGAGGGGGATATATTTTTCTCCGGGTACTCCGGCTTTCCCCGCCATCTTTCATTCCAGCAACACTTTCCATTATCATTTCATTTCATCTGTCAGTCATTAATCGTTGCCCCAGAGCAGTGCGACGGGCCTCGGCGGCCGGTACAATTCCTATCCTCGCCGCTAGGTGGGGGCTTCATTCATTCCATCCCTGACCCAGTCAGTGACTGGAAAACAGGTTGCAGGTTTTCGTTTTCATTTCTCCCATGATCTACCCTATCAAGTAAGATAGATCAATTGAAATACAGTCCATTTGACCTCCTGAATCCAGAATATCTGCTATATCTTGCTGGAATCCTACAAGTTGAGCATCAATGGAATGATCTTACTAAACCCGAACTGCCTTTTTTTGAAACCAGTTATTAATTTCGCAAACATATCTAATACAATCAGAAAGAATGCTTTCCCGAACTTACATACAATGCATGTCAAAGTGACTGGTCTGTAATTTTCAGCTTTATGTCTGTCACCCTTTTCTTTATACACAGGGACTACTATAGCAACTCTCCATTCATTCGGTATAGCTTCTTCATGCAAGCAATAATAAGATAAGTACTTCAGATATGGTACTTGTCTTTAGTATATCCCCAAAAATCTTATCAATTCCAGCTGCTTTTCTAGTTTTCAACTTATGTATCTTACTGTGCCATTGTTATCATAGGTAAATTTTAATACTTCTTTAGAATTAGTGGCCTCTAACTTGACATTGTCCTTGTAACCTACAATCTTTACATGCTGCTGACTGAATACTTCTGCCTTTTGAAGAT
Organism: Anabrus simplex; assembly: GCF_040414725.1. Taxonomy (NCBI): domain Eukaryota; kingdom Metazoa; phylum Arthropoda; class Insecta; order Orthoptera; family Tettigoniidae; genus Anabrus; species Anabrus simplex. Next base: position 436,517,795 of record NC_090269.1, read on the forward strand.
CCTCGCATACGCACTCCCCTTGTTCATTAATGATTCATGGAATTTCGTTTTTGGAACATCTCTCTGCCTTAATGTACCTATACATATTCTTCCATTTTTCACTAAAATGTGTATGACCGCCCATTATGCTAGCCATCATGTTTACCTTAGCTGACTTCTTTGCTAGATTCAATTTCCTGGTAAGTTCCTTCAATTTCTCCTTACTTATGCATCCATTTCTAACTCTATTTCTTTCGAACGTGCTCCTCCTTCTCAGTGTCTTTATATCTCTGTTATAATATTGTTGATCTTTACCATTCCCTACCACCTTTGAAGGTACAAACCTATTTTCACATTCCTCATCAATTGCTTTAAATCCATCTCACAGTTTATTTGCACATTAATTTACTGTTTCCACTGGTCATATTTACCTTAATGCCTATTTTGTTAGCTGTATGGCACAGCCTAATATTTCTTATTTTTACACCTTTCTTTCACATTTATTTTTAACTACGACAGAAACAGCTTCGTGATCACTAATACCGCTTGTTACTTCGGTTTCTATATAGAGCTCATGTGCAATATTTGTAACATTTTGGATAAAAGTGGTAGTGACTAGGCCTATGTGGCTATATGGAGTAGAATTTTAGTTTTTTAAATATTCTTCTTCAAAATAAATCATTTGATCAACACGGGATCTGGCTAAACAGATCCTGCATTCAACATTTTATTCGCAAGCTTTAAAGAAAGCCGTTAGCCGAGGGGAGGTTCATGTGTCTGGAAAAGAATTAGGGTCAACTGTACATTATGATCCTCCTCACCGTGTAACGAAAATAAAATAAACCTTTCCGGTAAATTATCGTTTCTGTTGTTCTTGTTACCTAGTTTTTTGGGAGCAGAGAGGTGAAAGAACGTGCGGGAATGAGATCGAAGTGTTGACAACTGTGATACACCAAAAAACTAAATAAATACAGTCAGTGTAGGAAACCTTAGTATAACACATTACTTTATCACTTTAGTAGCGAAATCTGTTGACCATCGTCCCGACTTCTTGCACTAGTTGTTTCAAGTCTTAGGAGTAAGATGTCAGTTCACAAGGCGCTTGATTTGAATGCACGGGGCGAGTGTGCCCTCGCGGTATAATAATAATAATAATAATAATAATAATAATAATAATAATAATAATAATAATAATAATAATAATAAGCCTTCTGATCCAACTCGGGAGGTTCGATCGTGGCTCAGTCCTGTAGTATATGAAGGTGCTCAGGTAAGTCAGCTTCGTGCGGACTGGCTTGTGTAAGCCTTAGAAGAACGTAAGAATCAATCATAAGTAATGAAAGAACCTAATTAATATAGCTACACAGGAAATAATAACTGTGACATAGTACAGTACGCCACTCTCACCCAACCAAAAGTGAAGTAGCCGTGGTCGTCATGATGACAGAGGGTAGGCACTGAACAAGCAGCAAGAGCTGCAGTACGAAGTGAATCGCTAAACGAGACGTGTCGACCAGGGTAACTTCATTAATGGATGATTCAGGATGAAATATCAATGAGGAGGGTAAGAGAAGTAGAGGGAGATAAAGGCTGCGGTGGTTAGACTCGGTTTTTATTGATTTGAAGATAAGATGTATGGAAGTAAATGGTGCCTCAGAGCTGGTTACAAATAGGGGATGCGGATGCATTTAGTAAATTCACAGAGGATTGCAGACTGATGGCTGAAATGCATAACGGTATATACATTAGTGAATGTATTTTTAACTGTTTACTTTCACCATTCACCGTTATATGATAGTAATACCGTAAGTATTTGACAAATTTATAATTTAACTGAATTTTCTAATTACATGTGACATACATTCATAATTCAATGGCTGTTACGTAATTAATTAATGTAAACAAAACTATATCCTTTTTCACAGTTGCTCAAATACAATTGAGTTCGTGATACGTCAGAATTGTTTGAAATAATTTTTGACTAACTTGTTTTTGCTCATTGGCCATCACTCTGTATCTGAAGTATCATTAATTAAAACTCCACTTTCTCCCTCTCTTTGGCAATTGAAAATGGTCACCACTTTGATCACTGGCATTGCATGGACTATCTGAAACGATGAAAATAAGTTCATTTTCCATGAGCCGTTTCCATTGCGGTGAAATTTAGCATTAAGTGTATATGTCGGGGAAAGTCTGTCTATTACACTTTGAAAAATGATTTTCTTTTTTAACCTTTCATCGTTTGATCCCATTCATTCTGCCTCTTAATTAATCTCTCATCTCCCAATTCTTTAATCAAAACCTGTAACACTTACTAATTTCACTGTCCTTGCTCTGATGATCCGCGAGCTAGTTACGTGGACCATAATCCAGGTTAACTCGATTTTCCACAGGAATCTTCACTTTAATCTTGACTTGGGCAATAAGTTAGTTCTAGTCTATTGATATTTTACTGTGATTGAACATCGTAGCTTGCTGTGAGATATTTTTCTTTAATACAATGTTTCAATTGATTCAAGTGCTTTCAGAATTGCCAACTGTTCTGCTTGATTATTTGAACACCTTTTATCCAATATAAATTTTAACTGCTGTGTACGTTTATAATATAGATACTACTGAACCAACTCCGATGTCACTCTTGCTTATCCGTGAATGTTTGAAGGATATCATTTTCATATTCGTTGAACTCACTAAATGCGATGTTCTCTGCTGGATGTAATCAGTGTCCACTTCCCACTGCAAGGTCTATTCAGTTATTATGGGTCATTTTTTTGAAAGTTTTGTATAATTTTGCACATTCTTCTTCTTTAATTACAATAAGTGTAAGTTCTGTGGTGATACATAGGACTTCGTTAGATGTAGTCTGGAAACCTGTTGCGACTTTGATGTTAATAAGCCGTTGCACACTTACGTAAATTTTCCTGGAGCATTCCTTTTCCATAGCTCCTATCATTCAGGTGTTGTTGAAGCCTCCAAAATATTTTAGCTGATTTTGACAATGAGTGAATTAATTTCGCACACTTCTCGGCTGCATGGTATTTATGATGCTTACAGTTAGAGTTGTGGTCAAATATATTATCCCCAGATCCTGCCGACTTGCTCCGAGGTATTATTACCGAGGTAGATTATTATCACTTTTCTTATCGCCCTTTTTCCACGTTATGGACAGTCTTTGATTTCTGTTCATTGAAATGAATTAGTCCAGGTTGGTAAATTGTTCGTTTCCAAGTTCGTGTAGCTTTCAGTTTCTTTAACGGTTTCCCCTTTGATGGCTAACATTAAATCATCTGCAGATGCTACTGCTATTGCATGTTTTGTAAATTCAAAGTTAAGCAAAGAGTTGTATATTCAAAATCCGGGTTCACAGCCCAAACGTAATGGCCAGCCCATTGTGTTGGGAACTTCGTCATAAATGATCGTGAAAGCTGTCGTTTGGTTGAAGTAACTCCTTGTCATATTGTATAAATTCCTTGGAGATTTGAAGTCTCTTAAAGCTTTTAGAATATTCGGCCACGAAGCCGCATCAAACGCTTCTCGGACAACAAGGCTAACTAGCACCACATGTGCAACTTGCGAGCACACAAAACAGCGCCTTGTTTGCATTTGCCTTTAAATTATTGAGACACCATTTTTCGTGTCTTTTTAAGCCAGTCAATTCCTGCTGAGTTAAACATTTCAGTTTCTGAACCTTTTTATACTAAGGCCCTAGAGATTCGGAGTCTGACGTTTAGCGCCACCGGCGAGAAAAAGTTGAGGAACGGTGGTCGATAATGGTCCGTTGCTATGGCAACAATAACAGAGATGCCACATTTAAGGAAGCTATTGCCACGTGGGTTGGTTTATGTATTTAACATGAGCATTTTGAAGGTATTGTCAGAAAGTGATGATTTTGGTGATTATGAAATCTCATATTTATCGACAATGACGTGTCCTGTCTTAAATGCTGGAATTCTTAGCACGAGCTTAGGAATGGGTCAGTGTTTATTCTATTGCATTAGGGCTACATGTTTTATTAAACACTCAGCTGCTAGGAGAGGGTGACGTGCCGCAGATGGAAGTAACTATGACCACGCAGCGTATCTCGTAGTTACTGCTTTCGCCGCTCAAGTGTAAAAACCAACTTTTGTGAGCCCAACTATACATGCAAATGAAAAACTGAGGTAGCTAACGGTAGTCTCTGTTAGCGACTCAGCACTCCAGAAGTTTAATAGAACAATCTACGGAAGCCCAAGCAATGAGGTTTTTCTTAAGTAAAATTACTTACTTGAGGCATAGTTGTCCAAATTAGTAAGACTCTTTTCAAGGTCCTAAGTGTGGTTTGTTTTTGAGTGTTGATTTAAATAACGTTCAAGGTATATTTCAGCGTTCCTTAAATTTGTATTCGGTGTTTGACAGACAATACTTGTGTTATTAAGTTGGAGTGCGGCCTGTATTGAGGTAAGAGTACTGATTCCTTGTAGTCTTGTTGAATGTCAGACCAGATCACAGAGAAAGAGGTAATGAATATAGTTGAGGTGAAGGGAACGATTTACTCTAAGAAGTTAAAGACACCCAGAATTGTTTTGGCTGATATTGAAGTCAAGTGCAGGGTGGGTAACAAACAAATTAGAGTACATGTACAGGGTCTGGCAGAAACAGTCTACCGGTAGCATGTACGGCCCTGCAATGAGCAGAGTAGCGTGTAGCAGGAACAATGTCTTTTTAGTCATCATGGAGCGATGGACCGCGCGCGACTCATCGCACTTTTGTGATTGAAGCGTATTTCAAAAGTGGTGACAGTGTGGCAGCTACGCTGCGGAAGTTGCGACATTGGTAGGCATGGAAGTGCACCAGAACGGCACATATTTCTGCGGTTGGTTGAGCTGTTTCGTGCTAACGCAACTGCCACAAAGACAAAGCCACTGGGAAACCCAAGGATAGTGCGGACGCCAGAAAGTATTGAGAGAATACGGAATGCTATCGACAGGAGTCCTACGCGTTCAGTAAACAAACACGCTGCACTGTTACATATATCATATTCCCTGAAGACATTTAGAGAGTACGGAATGCTATTGACAGGAGTCCTACGCGTTCAGTAAACAAACACGCTGCACTGTTACATATATCATATTCCCTGAAGACATTTAGAGAGTACGGAATGCTATTGACAGGAGTCCTACGCGTTCAGTAAACAAACACGCTGCAGTTTTGCACATCTCAGACATCCTGAAGACATTGAGGGAGTACGGAATGCTATTTATATGAGTCCTAGGCGCTCAGTAAACAAGCATGCTGCAGTTTTACACGTGTCAGATACCCTGAGGCAACGCGTTCGTGAAGAGTTCCAGGCAATTCCACCTGAAATGGTGGTGAAAGTAATGGACAGCGGTTCGATTCCATGAGTGCATCGCAAGGGACGGTGGTTATCTGATAAATGTGATATTCAAAAAATGAAAATTAAACATGATTTGTGGTATTGTGCCATACACTGGTATTATGTTACATATCAATAACCAGTCTACTCGTTTACATTCCCTATTTTGTATTACTGTAGCACTTAAATCAAAAGTGCGGATTGTTTGTGCCAGACACTACAATGTAGCACAAGGTAGGTGGGTACAGAGTGGTGGAACAAACTAGTCTTTAGACCCAGGTGTAGTGAGAAATTAGTAACTGACATAGTCTTAGTTTTTTCACCAAGGGAGTGCAAATGAATCCCAACCAATGGATATGATATATTTTTTCAATGTCCCTGAGCTTCTTAACCAGGAGGTCCTGTGGGTATGAACACAAAATCAACCGTCAGCTAAGACTACAGTATTGACTGTATACTGATGACTTAAACAACAATAACAGTAATAAAATGATTCTGGTTCATGTTTCAGTGTGAGGTCATTGGAAGTGTCCTACAACCCCAGCACCATCTAAAACTTGGTATATTTTGTGAAATGGAGTTGGAAGCAAGGATCAAACAGGAACCGGTCTGTCTTGAGGAAACAGGAAATATTTCACTTGTAAGTACCATTTTATGCAGTGATTCAAATTTAACAGTTAGCAGTTGATTAAGCATGGCTGGTCACACACACCTACATATTTCAACATGGTTATGTTTTTTGGGCTGGGGCTCTATCCGAAATTAGCATGGGTAAAAGGCCGACACTTCAGCCAGTGTATTTATATCCATGGAAGAACAACACCATATAAAGGCATTGTTTTGGAAGACTAAAAATGTATACATGATTCAATTTTTCTCCATGTAGGTGAGAAAATAGTAACTTTTAATTCTTATCTCAAATTGGCATTAAATTATTTATGTGATTACATTAATGGTGGAATTGCAGAATTAGAAGGAATAGGTCTGTTAATCTCTATTATCATGTATGTAAGCTGAATATATTTTGAATGTGCTCAAAGATACCAGCCTCATATTGGTAGATTTACTGGCACATAAAATACCCCTTGCTCACTTGTAGAGGGTTGGCACATTCAATCTCTGATGAACCTAGGGTATTAAAGGTGTCTCATATTGCTAGATATAGTGGCATATATAAATCCTCTTGCTTACGTTGTAGAGGGTTGGGACGTTCAATCCCTGATGAAGCTAGGGTATTAAAGGTGCTCAAAGACACCAGCCTCATATTACTAGATATAGTGGCATATAAAAATCCTCTTGCTTATGTTGTAGAGGGTTGGGACATTCAATACCTGAACAACCTGGAAGTAATAAAGGTGCACAAAGACACCTGTCTCATATTGCTAGATGTAGTGGCATATAAAAATCCTCTTGCTTATGTTGTAGAGGGTTGGCACATTCAATCTCTGAACAACCTGGAGTTATTTAATGTGCTCAAAGACACCTGTTCTGTATTGGTATACATACTGGGAGATAAAAGACCTCTTGTGGGACATAATTCCCCTTCTTAGCATGTCATGGAACTATACAAGTAGTAGGTGTGATGTGAATCACTAATAAGATTGAGAAAATCTCTTCGACGGGAGAGTTGGCCGTGCGCGTAGAGGCGAGCGGCTATGAGCTTGCATCCGGGAGATAGTAGGTTCGAATCCCACTATCGGTAGCCCTGAAAATGGTTTTCCATGGTTTCCCATTTTTATACCAGGCAAATGCTGGGGCTCTACCTTAAATAAGGCCACAGCCGCTTCCTTCCAACTCCTAGGCCTTTCCTATCCCATCGTCGCCGTAAGACCTATCTGTGTCGGTGCGACGTAAAGCTCCTAGCAAAAAAAAATAAATCTCTTCGATAAACTATGTCCTTCTACTTTGTAGATGTGATATTGCACAGCAGTTGCTGGAAGCTTAATACTGTAACATTCAAGAGATGGAAATCTTTCCTCACATCTTTGTTTCTTGTTTTAGTAGATAAAAAGACATTGCATGCTGCACCTTCTAGTGAACCAGGGGATATTTTCAGATTTTGTGAATTATCGTACAGTCGTGTTATTCTTAAGGCTTACGGAATATCGATATGCTGAAGCTTGGAATGCTGACTGTGTTCATGTGACGTTTCAGCACTTGGACCAGAAGACGAGCCTGTAGTACTATAGGACGTTCTCTTGCAAAGAGGGTGCATCCCGTCATGAGGAGGAGAGTCTCTGAACAATCATGGTCCCCGAGCAGAGGTTGGCAATCCAATCTGAACAATGCAGTGCGAACACATTTTTCTGATGCACAGTACATCTTCATATGTATTTTAGCCATGGATATCTCTGTCTCCCAATGGACCTTTTCCCATGTATCTTCCCTTTAGTAATTAGCTGTAATAATTTATATCATTTTCCCCTCATAACAAGTACCATAAGTATATAGTTTTCTTTTGTTTTTATACTAATCAGCAATTCTTTTTGCCTTTTTATCAAAATAGGGACTTGGATATATGAAATTTTCTGTATCCACGGTATGCACACTAGATGGTGATACAGATACATTTCAAAGACATCGGTTTGTTTTTCAGTCCTTGGATCCTTGGCCCAGCTTTCACATCCATATAGGAGAAAACGTAACAATGGATCATGTAGCTGCAGACGGAGGTGATAATGGCGTGTCCAGTTCTAGATTCGATCACTCAGTTGGAATCACATTGGTCATTGAACTTTGTGCCTAATTATTTGGAGGAGGACACTGACTGGACTATACTGTCTGTAGTTATGATATTTCCTCGTATTGTCTGTTCAGAGAACACCGTTATTCTTGTTTTGGAGTGGTTAACACAAGCTGGACTAAGCGTTTAATAATGCATTGAAAGGTGATATACTAATCTGCCCTAAATGCAGGTCAGTGGTGATTGATTGATTGATTGATTGATTGATTTACGCGATCTTGTTTATAACTGCCCCATTTATCTTGATTCTGCCACATTAAGTCACTGTTTCCTTAAATATTACCTCAGAATAAATGTGAAACAAAAGAGTAGACAAGTACACAACCCTGATGGACATCTTTACTGATTGAAGGTGTTTCTGAAGCTCGTTGATCGGTTCGGAGATCTCCGATCTGATTCCACTACAGGTTACTGATTATGCATACAGCAGATCTTTATGGTCAATCAGCTTTCTATGCGTGACATAATCAAATGCTCTTCTTGGTAATCTATGAGACAAGCATAGAAAGCAAATTCATATCCTGGAATCTCTGCATCAGTACAAAAGAGAAGAGTGCCTCATGAGTACCAACAACATTTTGGAAACCAAACTCTTCTGTTCCATCAGAGATTCACATTTCTCATTTATTTCGGTGTGAATGATTTGCAAGGATGTTTCAAGTACAGTTCTTGATAAATCAAACTAACCATACGATAATAATCACATTGAGAAAAGTTGCTCTTCTTTGGGAGTGGTACCTTAGCCAATTAGGTTTCATCTCTCCTGAGTTATATATTCTATTGAATTACAATGTTAAAATATTGAGTCAGTGGATGCCTGTTCTAACATTACTTTGAGAACTTCAATATATACTCCATCTGATCCCGTGACTTTACCATTCTATTGAACTTTTACCACCTGCACAATATCATTTTTGTTATTTCTGGACAAGTCTCATTCTCTCATCAGGGGAAAAAGGATAATTTCTCATCTTTAAAAAGAGTTTCATTGTGTTCCTTGCACCTTCAGCATTTCCCTTCTGCAACGATGATGATTTCACTGTTGGCATTTCTCAGAATTTCCCCAAATCAACTGTGCCTTGCTGGAGGATATGGGGCTATGATTATTACTAAAACTCCCAAAGTCCATTGTGAATGTCAGTAGTCAAGAGGGCCTTCCATTATAATGAAAACTCCCAACTTGATTGTGACTGGAAGTAGGTTAGGAGGCCTGCCATTATAATGACAAATCCCCAGCTCGACTCTTGCAGTCATTGTAATGAAAACTCCCTTACTCGATTGTGACTGTCAGTAGGCGAGGGGGCTTCCATTATAATCAAAACTCCCCAAGTCAAAGGTGACTGGTGGTATGCAAGGGAGCCTGGCAATATAATGAAAACTCCCCAACTGCATTGTGACTGGCAGTAGCAGTTGGGGCCTTTCATTATAATGACTGTGACTGGCAGTAGGAAAATGGCCTACCGTTGTAATGAAGAATACCCAACTTGACAGTGTCTGGCAGTAGGCAAGATAGCCTGTCATTATAATCAGAACTCCCAAACATGACTGTGACTGGCAGTAGAGAAGGGTATCACCTCAACCCTATTGTGACTGGAAATAGGACGGATGGTCTGCAATTATACTGAAAATTCCCGACTCCATTGTGACAGCCAGTAGGGAAGGAACTCTTCTGTTACAACCAGAACTCACTAAAGTCAATAGTGTCTGGCAGGGGGAGAGGTTACTTGCCTTTTTAATTAAAAATCCCCAATGAAACTCTCAAAGGCATTGCAATGAAAACTCCCGTACTCAATTGTGACTCGAAATACTGCAGGTAAAGGCATCTGTATTTATAATAAGAACACCACAGCATGATTTTAACTGGTAGTAGTGATGGGGCCTGCCATTATAATGAAAATCGCCAACTCGATTGAGACTGAGAGTAGGCAAGGAGGCTTTCCATTTTAATCTAAATTCGTCAACTTTATTGCAACTGGCATTGGGCAAGGGGGCACGCCAGAATAATGAACACACCACAACTCGATTACTACTGGCAGTTAGGAAGGGGCATGTCATTGTAATGAAAATGCCCCCAAAACAACTGTTACTGGCAGGGTACTAGGGTGCCTGCCATTATATTGGAGACTTCCCAAGCCAGTTTTGCATGGCATTAGGCAAGGTGACCCGGCACTATAATAGAAACTCCCAAACTCGACTGTTACAGGCAGTAGGAAAGGCGGCCTGTCATTATGATCAGAACTCCCCAAGCTAGGATTTCCATTACAAGCACCTTAATGGGACCTCCCTGTGGTGTTTCTTAGGTAACATTAAGAGAAATAGAATTTAATATAATCTTACAGCGTGTACAGGTATTTACTAGAAAGCCATGTACAGTGTAGAAGTCTGTTGTGAGACATGGGTACATTTGCTAGGTCCAGTAATATTTGCATGACTGTATACAAGGCACGATCAAGAAAGAGACAGACTTATATTCACTGTTATGGACCACTAACTCTGTCATCATATTGCACATTATAAATTTCATATTAGAGCCCGTGTTGTCAAAGTATTAACTTGTGAAAATTTCGATTTTATAATTCCACCTTTACAGTACTGTAATTGTCTTTATTACGAAGACTACATTAAATTACACTCGAGAAACCTGTTTCGTCCTCTTATAGGACATCTTCAGTCACAAATACAAATACATAATCTTTAAAAATAAGGCTATGTCACATTAAAATAAGTAAATGCAAGGTCTTTGTATACTGTGATGCGGCGTGATAGCATCTTGTCAATCTTCAATGTTAAAATGGTGCAGTGTGAACATGATATGAAGCATGAAGTCCAATTATAATCATATGTTAAAACTGTTGTTCAACGAATTGTCAGTTATAAAGACAAGACAAGACAAGACGCTATCATGCCGTGTCACAGTATACAAAGACTTTGCATTTACTTATTTTAATGTGTCATCGCCTTATTTTTAATGTTATGTATTTGTATTTGTATTTGTGACTGAAGATATCCTATAAGAGGACGAAACATGTTTCACGAGTGTAATTTAATCTAGTCTTTTTAATAAAGACAATTACACTATTGTAAAGGTGGAATTATAAAATCTAAATTTTCACAAATCTGTCATCATAGTTTCCCATTTTGCAGTGCTACCTCCATTTATCTATTAGAGCTCAGTGAGATTGAAAAAATAATAATACTCATGTCCGTCGCAAGGAAAACGTTCATCTTTTCTATGTATAATAAGTTTACAAGGAGGAGTAGTGAATGTTCTGCTGAGCAGTAATAACACCTCAGTACATGAGGGAGCATTTTAGGAAGAAGAGAAGACTAGATGTGGAGATTGTCCCTGTCCATCTCTCATATTTCTCTCCCTTCCTATGTTTATCCTTTTGTGTGTTGATCTCTCTGTGTAATTATGACTTCTTACGTCCTTTCCGACACTTATATTTTGGCATGTAAATATTAATTTATAATATGTTTGTTATGCAACTAAGAAATTTATCTTAAAAGATTTTCCTACTTATTTGTATATTGTTACTTTCTTACTTTACTTTTCTTAATTACTTTCTTTATTTACAGCCTACTGCAGACATTAAGAAGGAAACAGTCATAGAACAACTGGTCCCTTTTGTCAAAGAAGAAAGCAGGTAAGTACAATTTAGTTGTCACCCCGTAATCTAGCTCCTTCGTGGACCAGTGGTAGTGTGTCACCCTCTGGATCCCATGGTCACATGTTCAAAACCAACAAAAGTGATAGTATTGTCTGAGAGTGAATAAAAGATTTGATCGATACTTCTTGTCGTACAGTGTAGGATGTAAAAGATATCTGTTGACAAATTTTGTGTTTAGCCAACAAAACTCAGCCATAGACACGCAAGAGAAATTGAAGTCACTCTGTCATCTAGTAGGTCTGGAGTGAAATGGAACGCCCGATTTCATGAGCAGGCAGCCAGATGGCGTTGAATTAAGAGGCCTGCATATGGAAGCTGAAGGCATAATTCATTATTGCCTACTTACATCCTACGGCAAGATGTATCCTTGTGAACTTGCCATTTTTCTCAATTTAATGTTTTGTTTCTGAGATAATATTTAAACTCTGATTTCTTAAAATACTAGAAGTTGGAATTGCAACTTAAATCGAGCTATAAAGTCCCAGCCTGTTACGTCATGAAATCAAAATGACTTAATAGTAGTGTACATTTTTATTAACACCTATGAAAAGACAATAATAATAAAGTACGGATCTACTTTGGACTTAGGTTTATTGGCCTATATCCTGGGATACTCTGTTCTATAGTTAGTCTTTAATACCTGTCAATACCACAGGACGTGCTTGCAAGGTTTACTTTCATTAAGTAATTTTGTTACGTAGGTATGTCATTTTAATAATTATTTTGTTGTGTGTCCACTTTGACATGCACGAAATGTACTGTGTTTACCGAAATTCTTCATAAAACAAATGCATTTTAGTCATCCAAACACGGGAGGACTTTTACTATTATGATTTTAGCAGTTTTTTACGCCAGTCTGTTCAGGATACCTTAGCACATGATAATCAGAATATAGATGCTGCATCATCCGGGCATGATGATCAGATGCTGCTCCGTGATACGCCGCCAGTACTGGCAAGGTTGCATGTGAGCGAGCGACAACGGTACCGCACCGCCCAAGAGTTCTGCGGGCTACATGCTGCAGAGGCAGAGTCAAAAGTTGCTCACGATTGAACTTACATTTCTTTGTCGATTTTACGGTGAGATTTCACTGCGAGGAAGCAAAGTTTGCTATAGATCGATGTTGGTTTCAAAACTATATGTCCTCTTATATTTTCCTAAACGTTTTTCAGACATCCTGTTTAGTTGTACTCTTGACTATTTTTAACCTCCGTACCAGGGAACCATTTACTTATCTCCAGGAGAATTTGCTTGCAAGTAGAAGATAACCATTATATTCATACCAAGATGAGGAAATTCTTGTACTCCAACAGTTTGCTCCTAGCACTTGCTTTTACTTCTACTTTTTTGCTCATAAACATTTCCTTCACGTTTATTCAAATGGCCCACTCATTCATCTGCAGAGAAATTTTACTTTTTTCTCTTCCAGGCCTAGAGATACTTAAGTTACTGCAGATCAGACACTGGCCTTTATCATTGGAAAAGCTCCGGAACACCCACATATTCTTAACAGATTTCCTCAATTCGAATTTGGCTTTCCTGTAGCTGATCAGCAACCTTGTTACCCTGCAAATAAATAAGAAACTCTTATTTTAGGAAGTTCGCATCACTCTGCCTACAAAACCTGTGTTAGCTTATTCAGTTCCGATAATGTTCTTTTGGACTCTAAGGAAATAAGACAATTACTTAAAAATCAAGAATTCCAAAATTGTTGTCAGCTTCGTCACGAGGGAGAAGGTGTTATCTTATTTAAAGAAGACCTTTCATTTAACAGTTTGTTGCAAGTGTGTAATGGACTAGTATAACTTGGAGCCAGTTCTCTAAACCCATGGGTAAATAGTGAAACTATCGAGCTCGATTAGTAGGTGGTATTATTATTATTATTATTATTATTATTATTATTATTATTATTATTATTATTATTATTATTATATCTGGTGAGATGTAGCTGTATATGCTGGTATTTCTATTTATGAACTTGTTTTCATCTATTATTATTATTATTAATATTATCTACGCAGTTATATAGGACAGGTTGTCAGTACGGACTTTATTCGGTATAAATCGTGGTTACATCATTTATTGTTTGTGTGTTGTATGATCTGTCTTGTGTAGCTGAAAATGCGAGGGTATGTCATGATAATTACACTGTATGTTTATTCATACGACTTTATTTAATGTAAGAACACGTAATTAATATTAAACATGATACATAAATGTGATGTAATATTGCGCACATGGTAGAACTCTAGAACAACGCACCCTTGTCCTGAGGTCACTCGAGTTTTACAGAACGTTCTTCTATTCATTTGTATAAAGGTTACTGGAGACTCGAGAAGATATGAGAAAGCATGTTGTTTCATACTTTTCTGGAAGCCTGGCCAGGCAAAGTATATAAAAGGACGGTCTTGAGTTGTTGAGTTGAGTTGTTAGTGAGAACAGTTAGTCGAATTACGAATATGAACTCATGTTGTGGTTTTCCCGTTGAAGTAGTTACGTTGTGTTGGTACAAATGTTCCGTAGTTGGTAGACATGCTAATGTGCAGTCGATTGATCTCAAGATGGTGGTTCATTTGATGTGCAGCTATTAATGGGTATGCAAGTTGTAAATATAACAGTTTACATGTGTGACAGCATCTCGTGTGTGAATACAGCAAGTGGTGGCCGTGACAGGACGAGCGAATAAGAGTGTAAGTGGAAATCAGAATAAAATAAAAGTGAAAATTGGAAAATTTGTTTGTAAAACAACTTCAAGACGAACTCGCAAAACTAAATCTTCCCATAAACAGCTGTAAGAGATCATTGAAGACACGGTACAAGAAGATCTCATTAAAACGATGAATATCTAGAAAAATGGATTTTCATTTAGGTGGATGAACAACCGGACACATCATCGGAAGATGAGGTAAATATGCCCACTGTGAGTTCCAACATAATCAGCATGATACAGACACTCAATTCCTCCTTAACAGAAAACATCTCACGAGTTAATTCCGCCTGAACGGAGAAGCTTTCCGACAACGTTTCGAAAGTAAATGGTAATATTTCAGACGAAATATCTCAAGCTAATACAGTCTTAACCGGACAAATATGTCAAGTATACACGCAGGTTTACAAAGTACAACAGTGCCTAGAATCAAAAGCTTCCACCGTAAATGATAAAATTTGGCAATCAATTCCCAAATTAGTGACGTCACCAACCAATTAACGCAGCATATATTGGACATCAGGTTAAAACTGAGGCAGGTTGAGCAGGTCAATATTAGGGTAAGCCAGCTGGAAAGGGACATCTCGAACCTCAAGGGGGTGGTTGAAACACAGGTTTCCGACATCAAACAAAAGGTTGAGGGGAGAATTTCTGTCGTCGAGGGAAATTATGGAAGCCGTATCCCTGCTATTGAGGGAATTTTGGGAACCATATTTCTGCCCTTGTAGGAACAATACAAAACCGGACTTCTAGCGTCAAGGGGATGTTCAGAACATGAGAGAGACCACCCTTCGTGTGGTAGAAGATAGAGTACTTCCAACAAGATCTCTCAGCCCACCTTCAACCCCGTCAAAACTTACCGGCAATACAGGACAGCTAGACCCAAAGGTGATTAAAGAGAGCCTTGCGTAATTCCACGGGAGACTGGAAGAAAACCCGACTAGCTTCATCGGGGGATCGGTCAGACTACTAGGAAGGACTAATCTACTGGAGGACATCTTCGTTCAACTCGTCACACTGCAGTTTTGCTATTTGGTGGAATAACTTTAAGGGATTGAACTTAATCTGGACTGACTTCAAGAGGGAATTCCTAGCTAGGTTTATTTCTGAAGGTGTGAAGAGCTCTGTGAAGAAGAAGCTACTGACTGATGCACAACCCACCGCCCTGAGAGCTGGCGCGTTCTTCTTCAAGATGTACCAGCTCTTCATGCGGCTGCATCCTGTAGGAATGAGAACGAGGTCCTTCCAGACATCGTAGAGCTACTCCCCTGACAAGATTAGATCCCTAGTGATGGTATCGCAACCGAAATCATTTGATGATCTGTATACAATCATCGCCCACTTGGAAGAACAACACAAGAGTAAAGCCACGGAAGAGACCAGCACGGTTAGGAAATGCTACCAGTGTGGAAGAACGGGACACATGAAGAACAAATGGCCAAATTTTGCGTCGGAGAACAAGGTCCGGCCCATTCTGGATTGAGGGTTGGGACCGGGACAGGAAAGTGCTCAAGGCCAGATAGTCAAGCAAGCCATTCATTCGTAAATGGGACTGTTGCCAGATTTCTACCGCCTATGAAGTCTCACCTTCTCGGAAAGGTAGTGGGAGCAGCGGATGGGGTAACCTATTCCATCCAAGGACAGACTAACCTAACCGCTAAGTGGATGGACCTGCCTATTTTAGTTAACGTTGCAGTGATTCAGAACCTAATACCTGACATTATGTTAGGACATGACTTTTCGATAATATACAAGATGTTCCTAGACTGTACAGCTCATAAAGTCGTTTTGGGAAAACAGACTGCTGAGGGTCGTCTGGCACGATGGAAATCTCCGGACTCGCAAGGACGCGGAGATATCCAGTTAACGTATCTTCAACCAAGTGAAGAAGAGGAGGTGAGCAGTTCAGAAGTCATCACCAATAAAATAGGATGGACTACCACTGTAACTTACACCATTGAATACAGCACTTCCTCACCCATCAAGTAATGCCCATATCCAATTATCCTGGATAAGCGCTACTTCGTAATTCAGAAGATTCAAGAGATTGAAGGGCAAGGCCTGTACATCCTGTTGAGCTTCGACTGTCATCCTACTGAAGAAGGATGAGGAGTACCGACTGTGTGTGGACTGGCGCAAGATGAACGAGAAGACCGTTAATGACGCCTACCCCTGACCTGAAGGGCTCACTGAAACAAGTGGATCTAGGATTTTCAGCATACTGTATCTCAACTCCAGATACTGGCAAGTAGAGGTCGAGGAATCTTCTAGGCCACTGACCGCCTTCATGACACTGAGAGGATTGTACAAGTATAGAGCTGTCACCTTGACAGCTGTCATCTTGAGGGATCCTAACCTCACTTTTTAAGCACGCGGGCCCTGCTCACTTCAATGCTTCTATCTCGACACGGCCTTACCTCATTGTTGCCACCTTAAGCACGTGGTGGGCGCGGAATTTAAAATCCACGTGCTTTTTAAAGCTGTCAAGATGATAGGTCCTAACCACGTGGGCGTGGAATTTAAAAAAGTGTACGTTGCTAATGGAATACGGAATCTCTTAGCAATAAGGTCTTCCAAATAGAACAAGATGTCTTATCGTCTAGTCTTCAAACTATTATTGGAGGAACCCTTGACGTTTCTACAGCTTTTAAAATGACTGAGGAAGAGCCAGCTAAATTCTCAGGGAAGGAGGATTATACGGCTAAAGAGTTTCTCTTCAATCTCGAAGAACATTTCAAGAGAACCACATTAAATCAGACCATTAGTTGCGCGTAGCGTCCCGATTGTTAGAAGGAAGGGCGTTAATGTGGTATAATGCTTTGAAATTGAGTATCAAGACATATCAAGCGTTTAAGGAAGCTTTAATTAAGCGTTTTTGGAATTCTGAAACTCAACATTTGATTAAACTCCAATTGTATTCCCGAATGTACAATACTTCCATCAATTCTTCACGATATTCAACTTTCCTCCTATCTCAACTTAAAAAGATGCACTTTTTCGACCCTCCTCTGCGGGAACAAGAGCGTACCCAGGTAATAACACTTCAATTTCCATCAAATGTTCAGGAGATATTAGTAGCAGAAAAGTGCAGGATTTAGAGCAGCTTGACGATGTCTTGAGATAACTCAATACTGCTCACGCTCAGATCTTAACGAAGTCTAGCAAAGCTAGAGAAGCCACCACTAAGCCTGTCGAGGTAAAGACTTAAGTTCGAGTAAACCCAGAATCACAAGAAGAGGAGGAAACTCGCAGAGACGTACCATTCCGGTACAGAAGTTATAGAAATAATCCCTACAGAGAAAGGGCTACAATTCGACAAGGAACTTCGTGGAGACAGACCGCAAACCAACCTACTAATAATAGAAACTCCCAGCGGGAAAAACTGGAGGAACGTTGGAGGGGGTCAGGATAATACGTAAAAAATAAGAACAGAGAAGAAGGTTTACCCGGAACAGCTTCTTTAAAGTAACAGGAGAGGTACAAAGAAGGAATGAAAGGGCCGACATGAATCACGAAACCAAGGGTACCAAAAACCTTGTGGTTTTAAGGATGCTTGTTGTTTTAAGGGGCCCAACATCACAGGTCATCGGCCCAGTACCAAAAAGAACTCCGATGAAGCAATAAGAATATTGCCAGAAAATCCGGATGAAGGAATGATAATCTGCAGTACAACCATCAACTATTGGTACTTGGTGACACTGATTTACTGTATGAGGACTCTGCACCAAGGCAACCAAGAATACAGCGTAGCCTACCAATCATTAGCAACATGTTAGACAATATTAATGTTAATTGACTAGTGGATTCAGGTTCACAGGCCTCTCTAATTTCTCAGAAATGTGTGGATGTAGTGCAAGAGACGACCAACAGTTCCATCCTACCTGGTGCCCAGGTTAAAGTGAAAGGCAATGTTCCTGATACGGCCATTATATTCCTATTCCAGGCATTTCTCGAATTAGAAATCGGAGGTTTAAGATTCCAACGCCTATTCTTAATCTTGACCCAGGTAAGTTTGATTTGATCCTTTGATCAGACTTCCTCATACGGCATGGAGGAATCATTGATTATCCTGCCAGCCTAATCAAATTTTACGGTGTCAAATCTGTAGAGTTACACTTGGTTAATAGTAATGAAGTGAAGTATCAGGGATTCGACACCCCGATGGAAATAGTGAAAGGTAAGATGAGCGAGGCTCCGCCTGTCGAAGAATTCACCCACGAAGTGGAGAACGCGAGGAAGTGGGACCATTTGAAGACCAGGTAGCGTCCATAATCGATGATGAGTTTAATGAGGGTCACTACAAATTCACGATGTATTCCAGTGTTGCTGAAAGCCGAGACTTTGATAATGAAGTGGCAGAGGCTACTCAAGATATTTTTAGAAAATTTTCAGATGTTTTTGGTGATAAACCTCGTGTCATCAAATATTTTGAACACCATTAAGTGGTGACAGACACTTCCCCCACAAGAAACGGCCTTACCCCATACCTGCAGTTTCGCATCCTGAACAGGAATCTATAGTAAGTTCTGTCCCTTGTTTGTAGGTCCCTACAGGACAATTACAGTACCAGATAACCGTGCCTCTGAATTGGAAAAACGCCGCCAACCTCTAACACTCTTCGATTATCATTATGTGAACAATCATGTCACCTGAATGAACAGACGATTGAGCACCTGGTCTTCATTCGTACCCTGGCACTCCTGATAATTTGTTCGCTCTCACACCCGGTTTATCTAACTGGTTGAGAAGGATGGATTTTAGAGTTTGATTTTGCCTTGTATATATATTGTTAAAAATCACCATTCGATTAAATAAATAAATTATGTGAACATCACTCATAATATTATTACGGATTTATATAGTAATAAACAAACTTCGCACGACTTAATCATCACAGAGACCGTCAGTATTCTTTATCGTCCTGTGGCATTAGTAACACCACTCTTAGGCTTGTGAATAAACATAATCACTTCATTAATTAAGATCATTCATCTTAAACCCGTATGAAACAGATCTATAAAACACAGTGTACATTCAGGAGACATACTACATGTTTGCGAAGGCTCATCGAGTTAAAAGCTGCCCATAAGCAGATTCTCCAAGATTTAGGTAATACGCTACTACAACAAAGTGGAAGGATGATGATGATGCTTGTTATTTAAAGGGGCCTAACATCGAAGTCATCGGCCCCTAATGGTACGAAATGAAATAACAAAAAGTTGGAATTCATCCACTGACCAAAATAAAATAAAAAATGTCATGAAGACTGAATGGATGGACATGAACCCAACAAAAAACAAGAAACAAACAAGAAACAGTAGACCAGACTCAAAAAAGATCGTAAATAATAGAATTACTGACCAAGGGACCACTCATAAGGCCCAATAATGCTTGATGTCTAAAGGGGTGCAAAATCCATGTCTAAGGCCCCACAGAATGGTACATGTCGTGAGTAAAGTAGAACCATGGTATTTGTCATGTTGGGGTACTAATCGAAAGTAGCGAAGACCCACGGTGTTCCACACAAGATGGTACTACTCATGTATTGTACTTCGTACAGGTAACGCAGACCTATGGTGTTTCTCACACAAAGGCGCCACTCAGAGCCAACACAAACCGATGAGTTTCCTCACCTAGGTGTACTAGTCACGGGTGCCGGTCCCACGGGCCCCGTGGTGTTCCTCACATAGTGGATACAAATCACAGGCAACGCCCAGACCCGCGGTGTTGCTCACAAGGGTACCCCCGGCCAGGCTGCTACTAATGAAAAACCCATTTCGTACCGAACATAATGGTACAACTCGCAAGTACAGGCAACCCACGGTGTTCCCCGCGTGATGGTACGAATCAAAAGTGGTCTCATGGTTCTAATTCAATCATCCCTTGGTCGCCCCTTTTAGTCGCCTCTCACGACAGGCAGGGGATACCGTGGGTGTACTATTCGTCTGCGTCCCCCACACACAGGGGGTAAGGACAGAGTGAAAAGAAGAAGAAGGGATCCGTCACTTCCAAAGATGAAGTAACGGACGAAGAAAGGCAAGGGCCACGAAGGGCGTGAAATGAAAGACTCCCTACGCCTCGAATGCTCTAATACCGTCGGGGTCGGAAAAGAACAAGAGTTGACCAAGGGAGATCGGACAGGATAGACGAAAGTGAGGAGCCTGGCACAAGTACGTGGAAGCAATGCCAAGACTCAGCTAAGGGCCCCGTGGTTGCCAGTCCACACTCCCAAGTTGAGAGCCCCTTGGGCCCCTGTTAGTCGCCTCTTACGACAGGCAGGGGATACCGCGGGTGTATTCTGCATGAGCGTCCCCCACCCGCAGGGGGTCAAAATGGAAGGAATGCTAAACGTCATGGGCACAGCAGAAACTGATGAAGGTGTAGTACGAAGCGACTTTCATTCTTATTAACCTTTTACGTTTGGACTCAATACCAATGATGAAATACGCTTTGCCATCAATCAGCGAGATGTATACAGCTTAACACACGGAACCTACCTCTGTATTGAAAGACACATAGATTAGGCAGATGGATGTGGACCAAGCGCACTTCAACTAAACAACTGTGGTCTAGATTTTCTCTTTTCTGAAGCGCGTTATGAGGTAGATAATATACACTGACTGACAGAGCAAATGCAACACCAAGAAGGAGTGGTTCGAAAGGGATGAAAGTTGGGAAAAAAACAGAGACGGCACGGATGAATAATTGATGTTTATTTCAAACCGATATGCAGGTTACACAATGCGCACGGCATCGACTCAGTAGGATGTAGGACCACCGCGAGCGGCGATGCACGCAGAAACACGTCGAGGTACAGAGTCAATAAGAGTGCGGATGGTGTCCTGAGGGATGGTTCTCCATTCTCTGTCAACCATTTGCCACAGTTGGTCGTCCGTACGAGGCTGGGGCAGAGTTTGCAAACGGCGTCCAATGAGATCCCACACGTGTTCGATTGGTGAGAGATCCGGAGAGTACGCTGGCTACGGAAGCATCTGTACACCTCGTAGAGCCTGTTGGGAGATGCGAGCAGTGTGTGGGCGGGCATTATCCTGCTGAAACAGAGCATTGGGCAGCCCCTGAAGGTACGGGAGTGCCACCGGCCGCAGCACATGCTGCACGTAGCGGTGGGCATTTAACGTGCCTTGAATACGCACTAGAGGTGACGTGGAATCATACGCAATAGCGCCCCAAACCATGATGCCGCGTTGTCTAGCGGTAGGGCGCTCCACAGTTACTGCCGGATTTGACCTTTCTCCACGCCGACGCCTCACTCGTCTGCGGTGACTATCACTGACAGAACAGAAGCGTGACTCATCGGAGGACACGTCGTTCCGCCATTCCCTCATCCTAGTCGCTCTAGCCCGGCACCATGCCAGGCGTGCACGTCTATGCTGTGGAGTCAATGGTAGTCTTCTGAGCGGACGCCGGGAGTGCAGGCCTCCTTCAACCAATCGATGGGAAATTGTTCTGGTCGATATTGGAACAGCCAGGGTGTCTTGCACATGCTGAAGAATGGCGGTTGACATGGCGTGCGGGGCTGCCACCGCTTGGCGGCGGATGCGCCGATCCTCGCGTGCTGACGTCACTCGGGCTGCGCCTGGACCCCTCGCACGTGCCACATGTTCCTGCTCCAACCATCTTGGCCACAGGCGCTGCACCGTGGACACATCCCTATGGGTATCGGCTGCGATTTGACGAAGCGACCAACCTGCCCTTCTCAGCCCGATCACCATACCCCTCGTAAAGTCGTCTGTCTGCTGGAAATGCCTCCGTTGACGGCGGCCTGGCATTCTTAGCTATACACGTGTCCTGTGGCACACGACAACACGTTCTACAATGACTGTCGGCTGAGAAATCACGGTACGAAGTGGGCCATTCGCCAACGCCGTGTCCCATTTATCGTTCGCTACGTGCGCAGCACAGCGGCGCATTTCACATCATGAGCATACCTCAGTGACGTCAGTCTACCCTGCAAATGGCATAAAGTTCTGACCACTCCTTCTTGGTGTTGCATTTGCTCTGTCAGTCAGTGTAGAAATGGATAGTTCGAAGAATGTTGGTATTACAAGTGCAATGAAACTGTACCCTCCTTATAGTGATGAAGAACATAATATTTTACGGATGGCAGGATGGTGTCCGAAAGCTACTAACAACTGGATGATTAATTAGAACAGTACTTTTTCTGCCATTTTTTGATTAAAACATTTTATCGGCTTAGCCGATGACATTAGATTATTATATTCAAGGCAGAACAAGGGCTAATTCTGATTGGTGAACGAAGTGATTACAATTCTCTTAAAGCAGAAGAATCACCTGTAGACTCGAAAATAACTCTTCAGAGTATATTGTGAAGGATTCCACATCAGATCAAGAAAATCTTCGATTTCTGAAGATAGTAGAATATTATACACCGTTACCTATACGTTTTTGAAGTCTGGAGCTTTATGGGTATCCTGTGTTACCTCCTACGAACAAGCATACCTGGGCTGTTAAGACGTCACCTTTTACCGAAAAGCCTTCGCATATTATTTTTGGATTTCAAACCCATCGTAAATTCAACCGTTTCGGCTCCTCCAAAGGGGTCCGTGACTTTTCCGGTTCGGCTCCATCAAAGTGGCCACGAATACAGCTCACAGGTTGATCACTGCAAATTAAGAAATTTGGAACTATATCTCAACGGAATTACTTATCATTTCCGAAGCATGGGCATTCGTTTTCAGGAAAATAAAATTGGGTTGCTCTATGACATGTTTTGTAAATTCCAATCATCGTATTTGCAGGAAGAAGACCGCCCGTTAGGATAGCTTTGCTCTCCTACGTAAATGTATGGCGTCATAACCTCACCTATTGGTCAAAATACCCCAGTTCGTCCATGTAGGTTATCACTGCCCTCGTACGTATGGGTATGATATCATTACCTCACCTAGATATCAAAAGCAAGCTAGGTCATTCCCTGACAAATTTTTCCCCTTCAATAGAGTCTATGTGGTTAGGCTTTCTACCGTTCGCAATCTAATGGCGTTGTTCCGCGTGTTAACCTCACCGAGAGGGCATTGCACCCGGGTAGAACACGCATAAATGCACTACTAAGTCATTGTGTCAAAACCGACAAGGTACACTACACAGAAATGCGTGGGAAAATGCTTACGCAGCACCCATTGTTTTAGAACATTCTTTGCCCTTCTACTTTGAGACTTTCAAGATCCGTCACTACTGATCTGCATTTAGAGCAGTCGCCCAGGTAGTTTTCCTAGCTTTTCCTTAAATGATTGAAGAGAAACTGGAAATTTATTGAACATCTCCCTTCTAAGTTATTCCAATCTCTAACTCCCCTTCCTATAAACGAATATTTGCCGCAATTTATCTCCTTGAATTCCAGCTTTATCTTCATATTGTGATCTTTCCTACTTTTAAAGACACCACTCAAACTTATTCGTCTACTGATGTCATTCCGCGCCATCTTTCCACTGACAGCTCGAAACATACCACTTAGACGAGCAGCTCTTCTCCATTCTCCCAATTCTTCCCAGCCCAAACTTTGCAACATTTATGTAACGCTACTCTTTTGTCGGAAATCACCCAGAACAAATCGAGCAGCTTTTCTTTGGATATTTTCCAGTTCTTGAAAAAGTATATTGATAAGGGTCCCATACGCTCAAACCATACTCTAGTTGGAGTCTTACCAGAGATTTATATGCCCTCTCGTCTGCATCCTTCCTTTAACCACAAAATACCCTCTTAACCATGTGCAGGGATCTGTACCCTTTATTTATAATTCCATTTATGTGATTACCCCAATTAAGATTTTTTTATATTAACGCCTAGATACTTACTGTGATCCCCATAAGGAACTTTCACCCCATCAACGCAGTAATTAGTACTGAGAGGACTTTTGCTATTCGTGAAACTTACAACCTGACTTTTAACCCCGTTCATCATCATCCCACTGCCTGCTGTCCATCCCACAACATTATCGAGGACTTTTTTCAGTTGCTCACAATATTGCAACATATTCATTACTCTGTACAGAATAACAGCATCTGCGAAAGCCTTATCTATGATTCCACTTCTTTACACGTATCATTGATATATATATATATATATATATATATATATATATATATATATATAAGAAAACATTAAGGTCCAATAATACTGCCTTCAGGAAGTCCCCTCTTAGTTATTACAGGGTCAGACAAAGCTTCGCGTAATCTAATTCTGTGAGTTCTGTTTTCTAGAAATATAGCCACCCATTCAGTCACTCTTTTGTCAACACAATTTGCACTCATTTTTGCCAGTTGTCGTCCATAATCTATCCTATCAAATGCTGTAGGTAGGTCAATCGCGATACAGTCTATTTGAACTCTTGAATCCAGGATATCTGCCATACCTTGCTCGAATCCTGTAAGTTGAGCTTCAGTGGAATACCATTTGCTAAACCCAAACTGCCTCCTATCGAACCAGTTATTAATTTCACAAACATGTCTGTTATAATAAGAAGGAATGCTTTTCCAAAGCTTACATGCTATGCATATCAAACTAACTGGCCTGTAATTTTCAATTTTATATCTATCACCCTTTCTTTCATTACTGTAAATGTCAATGTTATCATAGACAAATTTTAAAACTTCTTTAGTATTAGTCGCCTCCTATATCTGGACATTATCCTTTTGAAGAACCTCGCATACACACTCCCCTTGTTCATTAATTATTCCTGGAATGTCCTTCTTGAAACCTGTTTCTGCCTTAAAGTACCTATACATACCCTTCCATTTTTCACTAAAATTTGTATGGTCGCCCATTATGCTACCATCATGTTATCCTTAGCTGACTTCTTTGCCGATGACCTTCGATGTTAGGCCCCTTTAAACAACAAGCAAGCGACTTTCTTGCCAGATTCAATTTCCTAGTAAGTTCCTTCAATTTTTCCATTTCTAAGCCTATTTTTTCCAACCTTCACCTCCTTCTTAGTCTCTTTATTCCCTGTTATAATATATTTGATCTTTAACATCCCTTACCACCTTTAAACGCACAGACCTATTTTCACATTCCTCAACAATTGATTTAAACCCGTCCCATAATCTGTTTACATTTTTATTTACCGTTTTCCACCGATCATAGTTACTTTTTAAAAGCTCCCTCATGCCTGTTTGATCAGCTGTATGGTACTGCCTAATAGTCCTAATTAATATACGTTCCTTCCTTTCACATTTATTTTTAACTATGGCAAAAACGGCCTCGTGATCACTAATACCATCTATTACTTCCGGTTCTCTATAGAGCTCATCCGGTTTTATCAGCACCACATCCAGAATATTCTTCCCTCTAGTTGCTTCCATCACTTTCTGAATCAGCTGTCCTTCCCAGATTAAGTTATTTGCTATATTTTGGCCATGCTTCCTGTCGTTCGCATTACCCCCTAATTGACATTTCCTAAATTCAGATCACCCGCTACTATCACGTTCCTTTCCTTATCGTTTCCCACATAGCTGATTAACTTATCAAATAATTCTGTATAAGCGTCAGGGCCACCCTTTCCCGGTCTGTACACTCCAAAGATATCAAGATGCCTATCATCTTTAGGTATGTGCGTTACATCCACAATTTTATGTTTGTCGTCTTTTACATTCCGCCTTTCCGCTCCAGCAACTCTCGACATACTGACTGTCGTCCTCCTGTCTGCTTTATACCAACAACGTCATACCAACAATGACATTTACAATAAGATACAAAAGTTGAAAACTAGAAAAGCGGCTGGAATTGATCAGATTTCTGGGGATATACTAAAGACAATGGGTTGGGATATAGTACCATATCTGAAGTACTTATTTGATTATTGTTTGGCCGAAGGAGCTATACCAGATGAATGGAGAGTTGCTATAGTAGCCCCTGTGTATAAAGGAAAGGGTGATAGACATAAAGCTGAAAATTACAGGCCAGTAAGTTTGACATGCATTGTATGTAAGCTTTGGGAAGGCATTCTTTCTGATTATATTAGACATGTTTGTGAAATTAATAACTGGTTCGATAGAAGGCAATTCGGTTTTAGGAAAGGTTATTCCACTGAAGCTCAACTTGTAGGATTCCAGCAAGATATAGCAGATATCTTGGATTCTGGAGGTCAAATGGACTGTATCGCGATTGACATGTCTAAAGCATTTGATAGGGTGGATCATGGGAGACTACTGGCAAAAATGAGTGCAATTGGACTAGACAAAAGAGTGACTGAATGGGTTGCTATATTTCTAGAAAATAGATCTCAGAGAGTTAGAGTAGGTGAAGCTTTGTCTGACCCTGTAATAGTTGAGAGGGGAGTTCCTCAGGGCAGTGTTATCGGACCTTTATGTTTTCTTATATATATAAATGATATAAGTAAAGGAGTGGAATCGGAGGTAAGGCTTTTTGCGGATGATGTTATTCTCTATAGAGTGATAAATAAGTTACAAGATTGTGAGCAACTGCAACGTGACCTCGAAAATATTGTGAGATGGACAGCAGGCAATGGTATGTTGATAAACGGGGCTAAAAGTCAGGTTGTGAGTTTTACAAATAGGAAAAGTCCTCTCAGTTTTAATTACTGCGTTGATGGGGTGAAAGTTCCTTTTGGGGATCATTGTAAGTATCTAGGTGTTAATATAAGGAAAGATCTTCACTGGGGTAATCACATAAATGGGATTGTAAATAAAGGGTACCGATCTCTGCACATGGTTATGAGGGTGTTTAGGGGTTGTAGTAAGGATGTAAAGGAGAGTGCATATAAGTCTCTGGTAAGACCCCAACTAGAGTATGGTTCCAGTGTATGGGACCCTCACCAGGATTACCTGATTCAAGAACTGGAAAAAATCCAAAGAAAAGCAGCTCGATTTGTTCTGGGTGATTTCCGACAAAAGAGTAGCGTTACAAAAATGTTGCAATGTTTGGGTTGGGAAGAATTGAGAGAAAGAAGAAGAGCTGCTCGACTAAGTGGTATGTTCCGAGCTGTCAGTGGAGAGATGGCGTGGAATGACATTAGTAGACGAATAGGTTTGAATGGCGTCTATAAAAGTAGGAAAGATCACAATATGAAGATAAAGTTGGAATTCAAGAGAACAAACTGGGGCAAATATTCATTTATAGGAAGGGGAGTTAGGGACTGGAATAACTTACCAAGGGAGATGTTCAATAAATTTCCAATTTCTTTGAAATCATTTCGGAAAAGGCTAGGAAAGTAACAGATAGGGAATCTGCCACCTGGGCGACTGCCCTAAATGCAGATCAGTATTGATTGCTTTGCTTTGGTTATCTGCCACGTCACTTAAACCTTCTCGAATAGACTGGTCTTCGCTTCCGGGCGTGTATACATTGGACTGCTTCGCCCGTCTTAAGCAGACTGGCATCAACTTGTGTAAAGTGTGTGTGTGTGTGTGTGTGTGTGTGTGTGTGTGTGTGTGTGTGTGTGTGTGTGTGTATGTGTGGAGGCGCCAC
Source organism: Anabrus simplex (assembly GCF_040414725.1). Classification (NCBI taxonomy): domain Eukaryota; kingdom Metazoa; phylum Arthropoda; class Insecta; order Orthoptera; family Tettigoniidae; genus Anabrus; species Anabrus simplex. The sequence continues at coordinate 436,545,712 of NC_090269.1, forward strand.
TGACCTCACACGGCCTCCCGTGCGGTGCGCATTCCATTCCCGTCCAGCCGGAGAAGTTAACCTCGTCCGACTTCGGTGAGCTAAAACACTTCACATACAACATTTTTGGAAAACTTTAATTCTGCCAGTTTGGCGTGTTGAGTGATGACATATTTTTTATTTTCAAGGCCTTGGTTCGTGCCTAACTTCTTACCACTTTCATCTTATTAAAAAATCATTCTTTTTAACGTTCTGCAAATTATTGATGTGGACTGAGGGTGAACATCGCCAACAGCATTTTCTCAAGCTTTCATGATTCGGACATTAATTGGCGGATGAGCTTTCTCCTTTTTTCCTCTTCCTTACATATCCTTAATGTTCTGATCCTCCTCTTTTCCCTCCCCTTTTCTCTTTTACTTTGGATATTTCGTTTTTATAATAAAGCGCCCTGGAGGTGTTTGGTTTGCTGAGTGTGCCCAAATATTACGATCATCGTAGAAAAAGGATAGTCGCTCTTTCAAAAGTTTTTTCATGTCTATTTCCCTAGGACGAAAATCATCTGAGATGATTATATATGTCACTCCTTCTTTTTTGAAAATTGTAAACTAATCCTGTGTTCTAGTTCCCTTATATTGGTGAGGTTTACAGTGAATATTATTGTCTGAGATCGTGATCTATGAATTTTATTTGAAAATTGTCAACAATCCTATGCGGTAGTTGCCTTTTACTTTCCTCCCGTTAACGGGAGCTTGGGCATTGCTTTAATGTCCGTGATCCCTCTCGGACCTATTGTCCTTCTATTAATATGTGTGTAGTGTGCTAAAACATACTATTCCAATTATTGTTATCAATAAAAAAAAGTCGTTCACTGAAAAGATTTATAACTATTCCTCTACAAAGAATTATCATCTGAGACGATCACCTATGAAAACATTTGAAAACTGTATATTAAGTCCTGCATAGCAGTTCCTTTTTATCCCTTTATTATTTGTGAAACGGTTAATTTAATTCTTAAGGGAACTTAAAATATCTCTTTGATGTTTTATATATCCAGGGGTTGTTTAGGATCTATTTCTACTCGTATGTTAGTCTGTGTGTATTCTGTATTCTGCTAAAGTTACTGTTCCAATACACTTGTTCATCTAAAACTATCGAAAGGTGATGTCTTTTTTTGTTGTTGTTTCGTACCTACCACGGAAAACCTCTCCCACTATCCCCCCAGTACTGCTTCTGGTCACTCTGCTTGTTCTTTATGGTTGATGCGATCGACCACTTTGAAACCGTCTAACAACAGTGATGGAAAAATTTATCATGCAGAAAACACAAAATTTATCTTTATTAGGCGAAATACGTCACATATATACACTGACTGACAGAGCAAATGCAACACCAAGAAGGAGTGGTTCGAAAAGGATGAAAGTTGGGGAAAAAACAGAGACGGCACGGACGAATAATTGATGTTTATTTCAAACCGATATGCAGGTTACACAATGCGCACGGCATCGACTCAGTAGGATGTAGGACCACCGCGAGCGGCGATGCACGCAGAAACACGTCGAGGTACAGAGTCAATAAGAGTGCGGATGGTGTCCTGAGGGATGGTTCTCCATTCTCTGTCAACCATTTGCCACAGTTGGTCGTCCGTACGAGGCTAGGGCAGAGTTTGCAAACGGCGTCCAATGAGATCCCACACGTGTTCGATTGGTGAGAGATCCGGAGAGTACGCTGGCCACGGAAGCATCTGTACACCTCGTAGAGCCTGTTGGGAGATGCGAGAAGTGTGTGGGCGAGCATTATCCTGCTGAAACAGAGCATTGGGCAGCCCCTGAAGGTACGGGAGTGCCACCGGCCGCAGCATATGCTGCACGTAGCGGTGGGCATTTAACGTGCCTTGAATACGCACTAGAGGTGACGTGGAATAATACGCAATAGCGCCCCAAACCATGATGCCGCGTTGTCTAGCGGTAGGGCGCTCCACAGTTACTGCCGGATTTGACCTTTCTCCACGCCGACGCCTCGCTCGTCTACGGTGACTATCACTGACAGAACAGACGCGTGACTCATCGGAGAACACGACGTTCCGCCATTCCCTCATCCAAGTCGCTCTAGCCCGGCACCATGCCAGACGTGCACGTCTATGCTGTGGAGTCAATGGTAGTGTGTTGAGCGGACGCCGGGAGTGCAGGCCTCCTTCAACCAATCGACGGGAAATTGTTCTGGTCGATATTGGAACAGCCAGGGTGTCTTGCACATGCTGAAGAATGGCGGTTGACGTGGCGTGCGGGGCTGCCACCGCGTGCTGACGTCACTCGGGCTGCGCCTGGGCCCCTCGCACGTGCCACATGTCCCTGCACCAACCATCTTCGCCACAGGCGCTGCACCGTGGACACATCCCTATGGGTATCGGCTGCGATTTGACGAAGCGACCAACCTGCCCTTCTCAGCCCGATCACCATACCCCTCGTAAAGTCGTCTGTCTGCTGGAAATGCCTCCGTTGACGGCGGCCTGGCATTCTTAGCTATACACGTGTCCTGTGGCACACGACAACACGTTCTACAATGACTGTCGGCTGAGAAATCACGGTACGAAGTGGGCCATTCGCCAACGCCGTGTCCTATTTATCGTTCGCTACGTGCGCAGCACAGCGGCGCATTTCACATCATGAGCATACCTCAGTGACGTCAGTCTACCCTGCAATTGGCATAAAGTTCTGACCACTCCTTCTTGGTGTTGCATTTGCTCTGTCAGTCAGTGTATATATAAAATTTCTTAATTCCATTCTATTCATATAAAGAGGACAGGCAGTTTTTCGTAAATATCGTAGCTGTGTCGATCTGATAAACACTCTGAGAATGATCTTATAACAAAGTACAGAATAGCAGAACACACTCTGCTTGACTTTTATTCATTTTGAGAAGGCCTTTGACTCTACAAATAGAATAGTTGTGTGGCAAACACTTGAAGAATATGGTATACCTCGAATGATCGTGAATCTTATAAACGATATGAATGAGGGTTATAAAAGCCAGGTTCTGCATATGGGAGATCTTACTGAGCCAGTGGATGTGACTTCGGGAGTTCGACAGGGCTGTATTCTTTCTCCGACCCTTTTCCTACTTGTATTGGATAGTGTGCTGAAGAGAGTGTGTCGAGGTCGGAAAAGAGGGATCCATTGGGGCTTACAGGATAGGTTAGAAGTTCTTGTTTTTGTAAAATCACATCTACATACTGGCTCAACTGTTCAGATATACGGAAGAGACGATTAAGCGGTTGAAGGAGAAGGCAGAGGTTGCTGGACTTAAAATAAATGTTAATAAGACCAAGGAAATGAGGATCAATTTCCAGGTTGATTATAAATTGTCTATAGATGATAAAGGGATAGAACAAGTAGACTCCTTCTTATACAGTATCTTGGGAGTACGGTTACTACAGCTGGAGGAGCAGAAGAAGACATTAAGAGTCGTATCAGGGAAAGCAAGTGGTGCTTTTGTACAATTGCATCTATATGGAAAAACAAGAACATTTCTAGAAAGACTGAGCTACGACTTTTTAATACAGATGTTAAGTACGTAATGCTTTACAGCTGTGAAACGTCGAAAGTTACCCAAAAGACGACTAAAGAACTCCAAGTCCTTATGAGTCGCTGTCTAACATATAGCACCAACAGAAGATGGCCGGATGTTATTTCAATTGAAGACCTATGGGAAGAAACTTTTTTGCTACTTGCTTTACGTCGCACCGACACAGGTATGTCTTATGGTGAAGATGGGATATGAAAGGCCTAGGAATGGGAAGGAAGCGGCCGAAGCCTTATTTAAGGTACAGCCCCAGCATTTTCCTGGTGAGAAAATGGGAAACCACGGAAAACCCTTCTGGGCTGCCGACATTGGGGTTCGAACCCACTATCTCCCGGATGCGAGCTCACAGCTGCGCGCTCCTAACCGCACGGCCAGCTCGCCCGGTGGGAAGAAACTAATCAGCAGCCAGTTGAAATACAGATAAGGGGGGAGAAAATGGCGTTGTATAGGAGATACTTTAAGGAAGCTCGCTGGACTCATTGGAAAGACAGTGCTCAACTAGAACCCCTAAGGTACTAGAAAGCGCAGATGACTAAAGAAGACCTGGAAAAAGACGATCGAAGAAGAATGTCAAACAGTGGGAAAGACTTGGAACGAAGTGAGGATGTTAGCCAACAATAGGAACAGCTGGAAGTGTTTCACGGAAGCCCTATGCTCTAGGAGGAGCAACAGGAAATAAGTCAAGTAGAAAAGAAGGCTCCCGGAGAAAATCTTTTACCTGGTGGCCAAGCATTCCGTACCAGCATTTGGCAAGCTTTCCATGATATGTAGAGGAAATGGACAGTCCCAGGGGAGTTCAAATATTGCCCATATGGTCAGTCTTGAAGAGACTTGAAGAGTACCGGCAGGGATTACTCGCTGAAGCGATACCCACAGATATTTGGGATGGCTTCAGTGAGAACCGTGGTACAGTTGATGCAGTGGCCATCCTGTGCAAGTTACAAGAGCAACTGCTTCATGGATCTTGAGAAGGCTTTTGATCGCGTATCTCGTGATGCTTCACATGATCGACAGTCTCCTGTCATTGGTCGAGAGCCTTGATAAAGAGGTGAAATGTAAAATCTGCGTCGGTTGTGTGTTTTCAGAAGGGTTCGATATTAGGTGTGGAGTGAAGGAAGGTTGTAGCACTGCTTTCCAATTATTCCACGGCTGTGATATATATCGCAATGACAAATTCTGACAGTGTTCACTTCCTGTATCGATGTGATACACGCGGAGACTCCGAGCAAGTAGTAGAGCGCAGTTTGAAACTGTAAGTGGATTGACATTGTCTGATTATTTGGCCATTGCTGCAGATACGTTGAAAGGACATCAGAATAGTATAACGTTTTCGCGAATTGGGCACAAAATTCATGTGAAAGCTGATATAATGTCATGCGGGATTGACCCTCAAATGCCTGTGCCAGTACAACTTGAGCAACCGACCAGAGTGGATGTGTGATAAGGTGAGTGCGGTGTAACATGATTGGCATTGAGCAATATCGAGCGACGATCGGTAGCTGGCAATGCAGGCAGAAGAAGACGACAGGGCATGCGGCGAACAAAGGAGAGCTGGAAGCGACGATGATAACTATGCTATTAATTGTAGATGGCGTGGAGATGAATCCTGGCCCTGACATGAGCTGGGAGGATGGGAGGGAATCAGGGGGCTGATAAGAGACGCTGTGAAAACACATACTGGAGATGCACTGGTAAAGGAAATGAGAAAGGAACAAGCCCATTGAATTGAAGATATGAAGGCATGGTTCAAGGAACAGTGGGGAGTTACGGAAAAAAGAATAGAGGAGAATGAGAGAGCAACGGGAATGCTAAAACTGCAGGTAAAAAATCTCGAAAAGGAAGTGGCTTCTCTGAAGAATGAACTCGGTCTCGTCAACCAAGAAAGGATGAAGAAATATATATATATATATATATGGATTACAGGAAGAGCGGAGTGAAGATAAAGTGAAGCGTATATATATATAAAGTGGTGGACCTCGTCCAAAACAAGCTGGAACTTAACTTCCGTGAAATCGATATGGACGATGTCGAAAGAGCAAGAATGAAAGGTAGGAGACAGTGAAAGTGAAGTTGATGTCAACCATAATGGCTGATATAGTGCTAGAAACGCAAGGAACTTACAAGGTGAAAATATTTGGATAAAGAAAGACTTTGGAAAAGAAGGGATTGAGAATAGGAAAAATCTTACGAAAAATTTAGGTGGTAACAAATGGTATCTGGTGGCGTGTTTGTTCTGTAACAAAACTAAAAGGTATGGAGGAAGGTCTGAAACATGAAGAGAAACGATCGAAGCGGCGAAGAGATAGGCAGAAGTACGACCAAGAGGAGGGAAGAAACGTGGTAACCATGGCTGAAGAACCGAGACAAGAAAACAGCGCAGTGCAAGATAGTGTGGGTGAAATATCAAATGTGCAGGCTCAGGAAGTGTTAACAGATAGTATTCCGAAAGGAAAAGAGGATGCATTGATTGCCGACCTGGGGGGGACAAGAGTGAGAGAGACCTTATGACCATCGAGCTCGATAGCTGCAGTCGCTTAAGTGCGGCCAGTATCCAGTATTCGGGAGATAGTAGGTTCGAAACCCACTGTCGGCAGCCCTGAAAATGGTTTTTCTGTGATTTCCCATTTTCACACCAGGCAAATGCTGGGGCTGTACCTTAATTAAGGCCACGGCCGCTTCCTTCCCGCTCCTAGCCCTTACCTGTCCCATCGTCGCCGTAAGACCTATCTGTGTCGGTGCGATGTAAAACAACTAGCAAGACGTTGTGACCAAGGGAAGAAGCAGGAGGCTGAAGGACCTGTGGGGAAAAATAAAGATTTAGAAGATAAAGAGAGGAAGGATGAGAATAAAGCGTCAAGGAATGATGGAAGGGAGGTAGAAGTTGAGAGCGAGAGGGTGACAAGAAGTAAGAATAAAGACGGTGGTTTGGAAGGTAGGGAAGAAAAGCTGTAACTAGGCTGGAAGGTAGGTTTTGTTAGTATTGAAGGTGTATTGAGTAAAATAGCTAATATAAAGGTGAAATATTTAATAGAAAGTTTTGATATTGTAGCGCTTTTGGAAACATGGCTGTAAGTAGGAAGGGATATAACTTGGGGGGATTCAAGGTGAGACACTGGTCAAGGAAGAGATTAAGTAAAATGGGCCGTGCGCTCGAAGGATTAGTCGTGCTAGTCAAAGAAGAGTTGAATGAATGTATAGAGCATATTTAGGGTGACATTGGAGGGGTTATGTGGATAAGATTTAACATGGGAAGGGATGCAGGAAGAGAGAAACATGTGTGCTTGGCTTTTGCCTACTGTCACCCCAAGGAATCTCCATACTAAAATAATTTCTTTGAGGAATTATTATTATTAGAAACTGGTATCATTAGAGGAAGGTATGAGGAGGACGGAATATTGTTACTTGGAGACTGGAATGCCACAATGTCCGAGGTAGAGTAAAGAAGGAGAGTTGATAGTAGGATCAGGAAGAAGTAGTAACGCTAATTAATAACTAGGGTAGAAAACTTTTAGGATTATGTGAAGTCGGGAATTTCTTCATTCTGAACGGCTTTTGGGAGGGGGACAGAGAAGGTAAAATGATCTATAATACTGAGGAATGGGGGAGCGTTACTTGGTAATGAGTTCAGAGGACTTGCCGGATAACATCAAAAACATAGTGGTGGAGCACTGAACCGAATCGCACCACGCTCCGGTATGGGTTAGTTTGGTGAGGAGAGAGGAAAGCAAAGGGGGAGAGAGAAAAAGTAAGATAGAGTGGGGTAGTGGTTATATTAAATATATACGGACAGAGAACTCAAAAGGAGAGCTAGACGCACTTATGGATAAAGAGATACAATTAATTAGAATTGGCTGGGAAAGGGAGCTGAAGGACAATAATATAGATAGAGTGCTAGAGTTATTAGAATACCCTGTAAATAGAGTGACACGGACAGTCGAGCACAGCAGAAGGAAGAAAAATGGAAGGGGATGTTTGGTATGACAAGGAATGTGAGACCCGCAGAAAAGCAGCTTTAGGAGCATTAAAGGAGTATAGAGCAAATGGAGGGAGCAACGATCGTGAAGCTGAGGAAAGAGTACAAAAGTAAAATTGCGCAGAAGAAGAAGGACCAATCAGAGCTATTAAATAGGGAATGCAGAATGAGTCGAAGTGAAGAAATATGGGAGAGAATAAATGTGATCAATAAAGGAAGGAAGGGACTGAAGAAAACGAATATTGACTATGTACATTTGGTGATGTACTTTAGCGAGCTATTAGGAGGAAGGGACGATTGGGAGTATGAGGAAAGAAAGCAGGCCTTGTGGTCTAATGTGGAAGTATGTATACACGAACTAGATAGGGATTTCACGATAGAAGAAGTACAGGGGGTGATTGGTAAACTGAAGATGAAATCAGCGGGGCGGGGGGAGGAATGGTATTAGTAATGTATGCTGGAAACAAATAAGTAAATACAGTCAGATGATAGAAGGAATTGTAAAGCTATTCAACAGGATTTTCAACGGGGCGAAAGTACCGAAGGAATGGGAATATGGGATAATATGCTAGATAATATCATGAATGTGAAATTGCTAGCGGAGAAATACATGGTGCGGGAATGAGGCAGCATATTTTTGCAGCGGTCGATTTTGAGAAAGCGTCCGACGGTGAGCAGAAGAGAGTTAATAGAAAAATTAGGGAGGCTGGGAGTCTCTAGGAAAATGATACGTGCGGTAGAGGCGCTGTATCAGGGAGTATATAGTAGCGTCAAACTAGAGGACAATGTAATAGGCAAACCGATAGAATGCAAGCTGGTTCTGAAACTAGACTGGAAGTTATCGCCCATATTATTTGTACTATTTATAAATGATATACTGGATGGGCACGGAGGGGCTAGGTGTACTGTACCGGTGGTGGGTAATATAGAGATCCCAGGCCTGATTTTCGCTGATGATATTCTGTTAATGACGCTGACTAGGGGTGGATTGCAGAAAAGTTTGGAGATATTAGTAGATTAGGCGAATAAGTGATCGCTGAAAATTAACTATAACAAATCGAAGGTGATGATTGTAAATAAGAGGAGGGCAAAATGAGTAAGGGAATGGAGGCTTCATGGGGCAAGAATAGAGGAGGTTGATAGATTAGAATATCTAGGTGTGATACGAAATAGAAACGGAGGATGAGATAACCACATCAAGAGATGCAAATTGAGAAGTGTTGCAGCCCTCGCAGCAATAAAAATTTGACCAAGTACCCTGGGGTAAGCTATAAAATACTGAGGCTAGTACTAAAAGCTCAGGTCCTAAGGAGAGCTCTATATGGGGTTGAATTGTGGGGATTAGAAAATAAAAGTGCCAGCCTGAATCAAGTAATATATATGTTCAGTAAGGCTGTTATGAGCAGTGTATGACAATGTGGGAGCATTAATCTTATGCGGAGAGTTTATCGAGTTAGATTGTGTTAAAAATGCATTAAATTATTTGTCTATATTAAGACGGGATGGCGGCGGTATTCTGCTGCAGGAAGCATATAGATATGAGCTGGAAGGAATGTATGATGAGTGTTGGCTAGCAAAAATCAAAAGTTATGTTGAGGATTTGGGTATGGGATGTATTTGGCGGGAGGGATGGAATGCAGAGGGCCCTGGCAATGAGAATCAAGGACATCCAGATGTAGAATTGTTTGGAAGAATGTGGAGAAAGGCCTCCGCTCAGCCTATTCTATAAGGTCTACCAGATCTTCAACTTAAGTATAAGATTCCGAGATGGAAGATTAAAGGGTGGGATACTATGGTGGCTTATGAGGCTGTATAGAAATAAAGGATGGATCAGGAGTAAAGAGAGCTCTCGGTGCATACTATGTGAGGCTAAGTATGATGATTTACATTTACTTTGTGATTGTATAGAGGCAGAGAAACTAAGGACAAAGTTTCTAAATGTAAAGCAGCAAAAATGTGCAGACAAAGATATGAGCAAAATATTAGCGAAACAGTGGAGAAACGACAGCGACCTGCGCAGTGAAAAAACAATGTCTGGGAGAAGTTCGAGGTAGTATATGATGTAATTACCTGGAATGTAAATAGTGGAGTAGTCAGCATAAATAGGTCAGTAGGAGACTGGCACTGAACACTTTAGCGTGTAGTAGTAGTTCAACTAGACATGCTGACAGGGTAGGATGCACAAGTAGGTTTTACATGGTTGCACATTCTTGCTCTTTTATTATCTATAGTTCTAACTTTACTCTAACACTTTGTTTCCTAGTCTCAGCAGATTACGAGCATTATAACTTTATTATTATTGGTAGTACGCATAGTAGGAGATGGTAAGGAGTGATGGGCAAGGGCGAGCAGCACATACCCACGAGAGGACGGCATAGGACGGCTCTACCCCAAATATGTAAAAGAAGGGCGACATGAGTGAGGCGGGTTACGGGAGGAGAGCGGCTTCAGCCTCACATGGCCGGCCGCAGTGGAATGGTGAGAGAACCGCACTGTCATCTAGTAAGGTGATTACAGTCTTCTTTTGGGCCCCACGGATAGGGCCGGTCGGGTCATCATCGGGAGGGCGGCAGCGGTGATGACACGCCCGGACAGTAGTAGTAGTAGATCGTTAACTTATCCTTCTTTGATTGCTATTAATATTATTTCTTTCTTTATATTATTATCTTTATTTTATATTTTATTTTGTTTCTTAATATTAAGTGGATACGTTGGACGTGGCATGCAGGGACTGAGGATGACTGCTGTGGTGACCCTCCCTTTGGAGTGTCACGTTTCCGGGGTATCTGATGGACCTCATGGCATGCTCAAGGAGTCTCGTGTTTCTCTCCTTTTCTTTTGTTGTTTGTTGTTTATGCTTGGAAGGGGCTTTGTGGACATGTATCGGGGCTAATCGCATGTTATGTTCAATAAATACTAATACAATACCGTATACTAGATATCAACGGTGATGGCTAAACTCCTAAGTCTATATAGAAATTCAAGTACCTGGTAACATCTAGGAACCTGTTGTACCTAGAAATTAGCTGTCCAATTAGGGCAGATGCAGCTTCTTCTCGTCCTGCAGCTACACACAAAACTGATTATGCACGTGGCTGTCATACTCTTCTGGAACTCGATCGACTGCACTGATCTGAGATGTGTCTGCGTGTCAACTCGAACTTGGGTTCGGGAAAACATACCAAGTATGTAGACAGTGCTCACCCAGTACCAAAAACCTTGAACGGGATGAAAGACCACCATCAGCATCATTGATCTAATTGGTACCCGTGTCTTGTCCCACTATATCGCTCTGCACAGTTTGTGAGTTCTACCCTTATATGAGGAACACCATTGGTCTGTGTTATCTGTGAGTGGGGCCATAATGTGCGACATGCCATGGTTGTACATGACCTGTGATTAGTACCACCATGCGAGCAATGCCATGAGTACGTTACCTGTAATTAGTATCACTATTTGAGGAAAACCATGGTTCTGGTTTACCAGTGACTACTTCTGTTATAAAGGCAGTGATACGGATTTTGAATACCTTTGGACATGAAGTACCATCACTGGGAATAAGGTGTTGTGAATTGGATCCAATGATGGTTTTGGCTTCACTATCATTTTGTCATCGTCATTCGTTTTAGATTTTATTTCACACTACCAACAAGAGTTCCTCCTGGAATGGTACGGTTTGCAAACTTGATTATCATAGCAAATCTCGTTGTAGAAAGTTCTAACAAGCCAACATTGATTATCGCCGCAAGTTCGTGAGGGCAAATAAGCGTTGTTGTCTGTGTTTTTCTGCTTCTCATGTTTCTAAACTGTGTAAGCGACACAACTGGCCCTAGGTTAATTGACCCCACAACTTACAGGTTTGTAAAGAACAATTTATTTCCAATAACGAAATAAATGTTAGGAGCTATGCATTTGTTTCACCCACTCAATTATTTTGCTAAGAGCATCTTGTATACCAGGATAGATTGTATTAGTGCTCAGGCGGCTAGGACTGTACAATTAACCGGTGGTCCATAACCCGTTAGAGGAGAGATCCTCACTTGGACTATGTGCAAGTAGGGTAGCATCCTGCGTCATGAATTTACCGAGCTCAGAACAGTTTATGCTAGCCTTGGACCTATGGGAATAACGGGAGTCCCACTCCCATATGACAGGCGAAGGACTCCTTGGAAACAACTTGGCGAACGAAATGGAATTCGATGGGGAGCTATCAATATCACTGCAGCTTATGGAGGAAAGGAAGTAGAACACGCTGAGTCAGCAAAGAGGATGCATCTGGATGTGCTAGGAGTAAGTGATAGGTATTCGTGTAAGGGAAGATAACGCGGAAGAGATACGAGATTATAAAGTGTACTTGACGGGTGTTAGAAAGGGAAGGGCAGAGTCTGGGGTAGGGCTCTTTGTCAGGAATACCATTGCACGCAACATAGTTTCTGTTAGGCACGTAAATGAGCGAATGATGTGGGTAGATTTGTCAGTAGGAATTAGGACTAGAATTGTGTTCGTGTATTCAGCATGTGAGGGTGCAGATGAGGATGAAGATGAAAAGTTTTTTGAAGCGTTGAGTGACATGGTTGTCAGGGTCAACAGCACGGAATAGAATAGTGCTAATGGGCGATTTCAATGCATGAGTTGGGAATAGAACTGAAGGATACGAAAGGGTGATTGATAAATATGGGGATGATATGGAAGCTAATGGGAATGGGAAGCGTTTGTAGGACTTTTGTGCTAGTATGGATTTAGCTGTTACGAATACATTCTTCAAGCATAAGGCTATTCACGGCTACTCATGGGAAGCTAGGGGTACCAGATTCATAATAGACTATATCTTAACAGACTTCGAACTCAGGAAATCTGTAAGCACTGTACGAGTTTTCCGAGGATTTTTCGATGATACAGACCACTATCTGATCTGTAGTGAACTAAGTATCTCTAGGCCTAGGGTAGAGAAAGCGAAATCTGTCTGCAAACGAATAAGGGTAGAAAATCTCCAGAGCGAGGAAGTTAGACAGAAGTACATGGATGTGATTAGTGAGAAGTTTCGAAGAGTGTCTAGACAGTAAGCGGGTTCAGGGTATAGAAAGTGAATGGGTGGCAAACAGAAATGCTGTAGTAGAAACAGCGAGGGAATGCCTAGAACAACTGTGTCTAAAGATTGGAAAAGGCGAAAATCTTAGCGGAATTATGAAGTGAGAGCAGCTTGCAAACAAAAAAAGAAGGCTTATCAGAAATGGCTCCAAACAAGGGCCGAGGCGACAGGGATTTGTATGTAGATGAAAGAAACAGAGCGAAACAAATATTTGTTGAATCCAAAAAGAAGTCATGGGAAGATTTTGGTAACAACCAGGAAAGGCTTGGTCAGGCAGCAGGGAAACCTTTCTGGACAGTAATAAAGAATCTTAGGAAGGGAGGGAAGAAAGAAATGAACAGTATTTTGAGTAATTCAGGTGAACTCAAAATAGATCCCAGGAAATCACTGGAGAGGTGGAGGGAATATTTTAAACATCTTCTCAATGTAAAAGGAAATCATCCTGGAGGTGTTGTGAACAGCCAAGCTCATGGGGAGGAGGAAAATGATGTTGGTGAAATTATGCTTGAGGAAGTAGAAAGGATGGAAAATAAACTCCATTGTCATAAGGCAGCAGGAATAGATGAAATTAGACCTGAAATCATGAAGTATAGTGGGAAGGCAGGGATGAAATGGCTTCATAGAGTAGTAAAATTAGCATGGAGTGTTGATAAGGTGCCTTCAGATTGGGCAAAGGCAGTAATTGCAACTATCTATAAGCAAGGGAACAGGAAGGATTGCAACAACTATCGAGGTATCTCATTGGTAAGTATACAAGGCAAAGTATTCACTGGCATCTTGGAAGGGAGGGTGCGATCAGTCGTTGAGAGGAAGTTCGATGAAGACCAGTGTGGTTTAAGACCACAGAGAGGCTGTCAGGATCAGATTTTCAGTATGCGCCAGGTAATTGAAAAATGCTGCGAGAGGAATAGGCAGTTGTGTTTATGTTTCGTAGATCTAGAGAAAGCATATGACAGGGTATCGAGGGAAAAGATGTTCGCCATACTCGGTGACTATGGAATTAAAAGTAGATTATGAAAAGCAATCAAAGGCTATTATGTTGACATTTGGGCTTCAGTGGGAATTGATGGTAGAATGAGTTCTTGGTTCAGGGTACTTACAGGGGTCACACAAGGCTGTAATCTTTCACCTTTGCTGTTCGTAGTTACATGGATCATCTGCTGAAGGGTTTAAAATGGCAGGGAGGGATTCAGTTAGATGGAAATGTAGTAAACAGTCTGGCCTATGCTGACGATTTGGTCTTAATGGCAGATGGTGCCGAAAGCCTGCAGTCTAATATCTTGGAACTTGAAAATAGGTGCAATGAGTATTGTATGAAAATTATCCCCTCGAAGACTAAATTGATGTCGGTAGGTAAGAAATTCAACAGAAATGAATGTCAGATTTGTGATACAAAGCTAGAACAGGTCGTATAATTCAAGTATGTAGGATGTGTATTTTCCCGGGATGGTAATATAGTCAGTGAGATTGAATCAAGGTGTCATTAAGTTAGTGCAGTGAGTTCGCAGTTGCGATCAACTGTATTCCGTAAGAGAGAAGCGAGCCCCCAGACGAAACTATCTCTACATCAGTCTGTTTTCAGACGAACTTCCCTTTACGGGAGCGAAAGCTGGGTAGATTCAGGATATCTTATTCATAAGTTAGAAGTAACAGACATGAAAGTAGCAAGAATGATTGCTGGTACAAACAGGAGGGAACAATGGCAGGATGGTGCTCGGAATGAGGAGATAAAGGCTAATTCAGGAATGAATTTGATGGATGAAGCTGTACGCATAAACGGGCTTCGGTGGTGTGGTCAAGTGAGGCGAATGGAGGAGGATAGGTTACCTAGGAGAATAATGGAGTCTGCTATGGAGTGTAAGAGAAGTAGAGGGAGACAAAGATGACGATGGTTACACTCGGTTTCTAACGATGTAAAGATAAGAGGTATAGAACTAAATGAGGCCACAACACTATTCGGAATTCGAGGATTGTCGGGATGTTTAGTAAATTCACAGAGGCTTGCAGAATGAACGCTGAAAGTCATAACAGTCTATAATGATAATGTATGTATGTGTAAGAAAAGATATAAATTCGCTACGTATATATGTCATTTGCTTCTGTTAACTGTATTTGATTTAATTATCTTGGTTGGAATATGTAATAACTTTTGTATTTTCTGTTCTCCAGACTTAAGGATGTCGCATTATTGACCGGAGCTCATTCTGATGAAGGACCAATCCATACCCGTAGACAAAAGGCACTCTTTTGTATTAAATGCGGGAGTCAGTTTTCCAACAAATCTGCCTTTCGTCAACACCTTCACGCTCACACATCAATGCGTCCGCATTCGTGTACGGAATGCACTTATATTACTTCGAATAAGTCGCACTTACGACAACACATGTCTACCCATACCCGAGTCCGTCAACATTGCTGTAATGATTGTGGAAAGAAATTCTTCCAAAAGGCACATCTTCGAAACCATTCGTTCACTCACTCCGGTGAGCGTCGATTTTGTTGTGGTGAATGCGGTAAGAAGTTTTCTTTCAAGGTAACACTGCGAAAACATTTGCTAATACATAGTGGTGAGCGTTCTATATCCTGTGGTCAGTGCGATAAGAACTTTACCGACAGATCGCACCTTGAAACGCATATGCTTATACATACTGGGGTACGAGAATATTGCTGTAATGAATGCGGAAGACATTTTTCCCAAAAGGGACATCTTCAAGTCCATCTGCAAAGCCATACTGGTGAGCGTCCTTTTTCTTGTAATGAATGCAGTAGGAATTTTTCTCAGAAGGTAATACTTCAGAGACACATGCTAGTACATACACTTGAGCGTCCTTTTTCTTGTGGTCATTGCGATAAAAGATTTTCTCACAAGGTGACCCTCAAGCACCATACGTTTACACATACTGGTGAGCGTCCATATTCCTGTGCACACTGCGATAAGAAGTTTAAAAAGAAGTCGCACTTACATAGCCACATGCTCTCATATAGCGGAGAGCGTGCATTTTCGTGTGATCAATGCGGAAAAAAGTTCTCTCATAAGTATAATCTTAAACAACATCTGATTAACCACAGTGATTAGCGTCTACATTCTTGTTCTGAATGAGATACGAATTTTCTCTGATATACAACCTTCATCTACTCGTGCTGACAAATATTCGTGAGCGTGCACATTCTTTTGCTCAGTGCAGTAAGAAGGTTTTACGGAATACCTACCTTCAAAGTCGCAATTTTATAAATGCTGATCATCCACGTTCATGTGTCCAGTGCAATAATAATTTTCCAAAGAATTAGCATCTTCAGGTTCACATATTTACACATCTTGAAGAGCGTTGGCAATCTTCTTGTCATTGTGGCAAGAAATTATACCAAGTCTATCCTTCGACAACACCTGCTCACGCCGATTGCAGAGCGGTTACTTTTTGGTGATCAATGTTGTAGGACGTTTTATCAAATACCCAGTCTTTGACAACAGTTGATAACTCGTATGGTTTTCGGTCACACTGGTGTAATCAGTGTGGTAAAGAGTTTTCTCTGATAGATTCACTTCAACAGCGTCTGCTACTCATCCTTAGAGCGTCCACAGTTAGTTTTTCTGCGAATTTTCTTCTTCCTTATCTGTTTACCCTCCAGGATCAGTTTCTACTCGGACTCAGCGATGGCTCCCGCCTCGACCACCTCCAGGAGAGTGTCCCGGAGCTGCAGCTTCTGGGTCGGGGATACAACTGGCAGGATGCCAAGTACCACGTCCCCTCTGCCGCACCTGCAATGCTGAACGGTGGTCCTGCAGGGGGTTGGGAAGATTGAAATGTTAGGCAAGGAAGAGGGATGGAGCCAGCCGTGGTCTTAAATAGCTGGAGGAGACGTGGGAAACCACTTCCAGGATAGTTGAGGTGGAAATTGGACCTTCCTCTACTCATTTGCCCTTCCGAGGCTGAGTGGATTCCGTTTCACCCTAGTACCCCATTTCAAATTTCGTCTCAGAGCCGGGGATCGACCCCGGTCTTCCGGGGGGTGGTAGCTAACCACACTAACCACTACACCACAGAGGAGGACAATTAATTTTGCACTAATTTTAATCTTCGACAATAAATAATCATCCATGCTGGAGAGTGTACACACTCTTGTGATTAAGGGGGAATATAGGCGATATTGTACTGTTTAAAAAGGATTACCTTAACTCCCAGTATTTTAAACATAACATTGTAGAATTTTTTTGCATGGTCTGGGCATGTGTGTGAATTATTGTGGTGATCACTTAAGTGGTGCCTATGCTATGGTTATTTCAACTATTTGAAACATGTACCCTGTTTAGAAGACCACCAAATTCTATGTTATCAAATTTGCCACAAAATATCTAAAGAATAATTGGAAGATATATGTTGAAGGAAGGTGGGATACTTAGTTTACTTTTATTTTTTAGAGAAATTCATATTTCACGAACTAAACCTGTTACCTTATAAATTCCGAAATATATTCCTTAACAAGTTTTTCTTCAGGAAGTTATTTATATTAATAATTCATAGAGTCATACCAAGTTTCATCACTGTGTCTTGAAAAATGTAGTGAGAAAAATACATTAAACTTAAAAAGATGTCTTCTTTGAATCAAATATTTCAGAGCAAATCCATGTTTCTCAGTTTCCTCTTCCACCTGTTTGTTCCTTGAATTGCTCCTTTTTATGCGCCTTAGTTTCGAATTTCATCACTATGGAGTCAACTGTAGCAATTCTGTCATCTATGTCCTTTAGAATTGGAACTGTGAAAGCTCCTGCCTGCAATCCCAGTCTCTTGAGAATCTTTATCCTCCATGCATTTCCACTTTTATACACAAAACAAGCATCATATAATGTTATTTTCAGCACATTTGAAAAGACAAATACAGTTTTGGGACATCTCTTCCATAATACTGAGTTGTAACTTTCGTTAGGATACTCGGTTCTGCCATGCAAACACTTCTATAAAAATTTATTATCCAGAACACTAAAGGTAGGTTTGCTTGATGAACTTTTTTAAGGCTGTAAGAGACTCGTTGAGCATTGATATGGTGTGAGGCAGTACTCTCCAGGAACATGTCTTAGTTTTTCAAGAACATTCAATCTCCTCTGCTTACCACCACTGGAGGACATAACAGCATCATTTACCACTATACCTACCACTTTATGTCCTGCAAGGTTGTTAATGTAAAGTGCTTTCTAATAAGAAAACGAACAACAAATTACACTGAAACTACATGCAGATCTCCGGAAGGAATACTACTTCACCGTCAAAAAAGCTAAGAAAAACTCTCAAGAAAAGACGGAGGAAACACTTATAGAAGAAATAGAACAAAATCCATTCAGAGCACTAAACCTGCACAACCAAAATTTCCAAAGGATGTACCAATTCAAATATGGGAATATTACCCTAGTCTAGTTTTGCAAGAGAAAGACACCGGACCAGATATAGATCATCGTTCAAGTGCTTTCTATCCTATCACAGTAGAGGAACTCTCTCTTCCAATACGAAACAGTAAAGACAGGAAGGCGTGTGGATCTGACTCCATATATAATGCATATCTAAAGATGCAGCACCGATACTCGTAAAAACTTGGACCGCTCTGATGAATGAATGCTAGCGACAGGCAAGAATTCCAGACTCTTGGAGAAGATCAAGTATTAAAATGTTGTATAAAGGGAAAGGTGACTCCGGTGATCCTAATGCATACAGAGGCATTGCATAGAAAATACTCTCTTCAAACTTATGATAAAGATACTACAAGACTGACGCAACTGGCAGACGAGAAAATTCCGGAAGAAAAATTCGGCTTCCCTAAGCAGTGGTCGACAGTGCTAGCTGTCACCTACTTGCTAGACATGATCCAGGACACACTAGGATTTCGTAAAATGATGGTATACGCAGTCTTCATAGATTTCACTAAAGCTTTCGATCGAATCAATAGAAGCATACTAGTGAGAAAGCTCACAGAAATGATTATCTGGAACACCACTACATCATAAGATTAATTAAGGATATTCTACATAAAAACCAGGTAGAAATTGATAACAGTTTAACCAGATCTGACCCTATCGATCAAACAAACGGAATACTCCAAGCTCTCTTCTATTTAACGTCGCCACTGCAGATGTAGTGCATTTCTTACATCCTCAGAAAGTAAAGATCGTTCTGTACATGCTGATGGTATGGTCTTGGCCTCGAAAACAAAAGAGGATCTTCAGGAAATCTTGAATCAATTAGCTATATGTGCTCAAAACAATGATCTTGAAATAAACCTCAAAACAATGACAATGATCTTTACAAAGGGGGGAAGAACAGCCAATGATGACGTTCTTTATCTCAGAGATGAGCCATTGATTCAAACCTGTCATTTCAAATACCTAGGAATTACTCTTCAGACGCAAGGGAAAATATTCACACGGCATGTGAAAGATAAGGTGATATGTGCTGTCAGATCAATGAATGGCATTAGTCATCTCAGGGACACGTCTCTGCAATCGGCAACGAGATTCTAAAACGAAAATTACACCTATTGCAACGTATGGTTTGGATATAATATGGGATAATTTAAGCAAAATTAATCTGAGAGACTTAGCGAAAGTGAGAACTATATTTTTAAAGAAACTGCTTTGCCTATCGAAATACACCCCTTCGAGATTGACATATGAAATAGCAGGAAAAACTTTCTTTGTCGAAGAACTTCGACTGGATCACTAACTACCGTCCACAAGACAGTACAGCGAGGTACCACAAGAACTACTAGCAAAAAAGGAGATCCCAATTGATTTCTACTCCACAACGGCCATGACGTCAACAGAATGGAAGGGCACTGCCTATGAACTGAGACACACAGTGACCCGTTTTACCATGGGATTTGTGAAACAGAGATGTTCCATGTGCCCACACCACAGTGCATTTGCAAATTATGTAAAAAGATATGTGATAGATATCACGCTCTTGTGTGTTCTAAGAGGTTGTCGTCAATAACACAATTATGTAAATAGTTTTATGTAATGCACATTGTGCATACTTATTCCCTAATAATAATCATCCCCTTTCCTGTGTCCAGTTCAATAAGAAATATCCAGGAAGTCGCACCTACACGATCACATGATTACACATACTGAGAAGCGCTGATATTCTTGTGATCTATGTGGCAGTAACTTTTACCAAGAGTTTATCCTTCGGCGAAAGCTGTTCACCCATTCTGCGGAGCGTTCACTTTCTGTTATCAATGTGATAAATCGTCTTATCTAAAGTCTGACCTTCGACAAACCTGATCACTCATACTGGATGAGTTTCCACTCATTTAATCAGTGTGGTAAGGAGTTCTCTCCGAAGGATTCACTTCAACAACATCTGCTTGCTCATCCTTAGAGCGTCCATATTCTGTGATCAGTGCGGTAATGAATTTTCTACGAATTTTAATCTTCGACGAAAAATGCTCATCCACAAGGGAGAGCGCGCACATTCTTGCGATTAAGTGGAGACGTAGGCAAAATTGCACTTTTTAAAACTATTCTCTTAACTCCCAGAGATTTTTCATTTTTTACTATCTGTTTTTTCGTCCCACCGACAGATAGATCTTACGGTGACGATGGGAGAGGAAGGGCCTAGGAATGGGAAGGAGGCGGCCGCGGACTCAATTAAGTACATTTGCCTGGTGTGAACATGGGAAACCACGGAAAACCATCTTCAGCGCTGCCGACAGTGCGATTCGAACCCACTATCTCCCGGATGCGAGCTCACAGCTGTGCGCTCCTGACCGCACGGCTAAATCGCCCGGTCGCAGAGTTTTATAGAACTTGATATGTACGGCTTGTTAATTATTGTACTGATCACTTGAATGATGCCTATGCTATGTATATTTCAACTTGCTGAAACATGTACCCTGTTAAGAAAACCATCACATTCTATGTTACCAAATTTGCCACATAGTATCTAAAGAATAATTTGAATTTAACGATACGTCTTGAAAGAAGGTGTGATATCTTGTTTACTTTTATTTCGTTAGAGGAATTCATAATTGACGGACTAAACTTTTATAAACATATAGTGACTTGTTACCTCATTAAATCCGATATAGTTTTTTAAAAAACGCCTATTCCAGGATGTTATTTATATTAATGTTTCATAGAATCATACCAAGATTCATCACTATATATTGCATAGTGTAACTAGATTGAACCTGTCGACTTCTCTTCGAACGAGGCCCTTGTTCAGCACGGCACGGCTGGCTGGGTGTATGTGTCGTCTTCATCATCATTTTATCCTCATCACGACGCGTAGGTCGCCTAAGGACATCAAATCAAAAGATCTCCACGTAGCGATACCAACTTGTCCTCGGACACTCCCGAATACCACCGGACTGAGCCAGGATCGAACCTGATATGTTGACAACACGAGACACCGAGGTGCCGGAATTTTGCCCCTCAGGAGTTCTGCTAGTAAATCTACCGACACGAAGCTGACGTATTTCAGCACCACCAGACTGAGCCAGGATCGAAACTGCTAGGTTGACAAAAAGAGGTGCCGGAATTTAGTCCCTCCGGAGTTCTGCCAGTAAATCTACCGTCATGAGCCTGACGTATTTGGGCACGACCGGACTAAGCCAGGATCGAACCTGCCATGTTAGAAGGCTAGCGCGCGATCCTCGATTTCTGAACTGGGGTAGCGTAGACGGGGCCCTGAGCTGACTTAAGAAGCGATCCTCGGGCACTGAGCTGAGCAAAAAGAGAGAGCCAACATCTTCGATATCCCCTGGCTGTAATCTTAGAGCGACCTCTTACGGCCTTTGAGCTAGGGTATGAACAACACGAAACGCCGAGGTGCCGGGATTTAGTCCCTCAAGGGTTCTGCCACTAAATCTACCAACACGAAGCTGACGTACCGTATTCGAGCACCACCGGACTGAGCCAAGATCGAACATGCTGTTTTTGGAGAGGCGGAGGTGCAGGAATTTAGTCGCTTAAGAGTTCTGCCAGTAAATATACCGTCACGAGACTGCTGTATTTGAGCACCTTCGGACTAAGCCAGGATCGAACCTGCTATGTTAGAAGGCCAGCGCCTTAACTGTCTGAACTACTCAGCCTAGCCCGGCATGAGAGAAGAGCAGTTTTGGGCCTAAAGTCTCTAGAGCTCTTAACTATGTCTGCTGCTGTTACTTATGGTACAGTTGCGAGCGAGCGAGCGAGCAGTGGACTTCGTACCGGGCGAAACTTGCTGATGCACTACAATCCAGTTAATAACTGGGAGTAGTCACGACACAACTCCAGCAGCCTGGGTGTTTTGCTTGAACTACACTCTAAAATCCTATTTACTAACTTCGTCCCCAAGTGATTTGAACAACAACGTTGTTTTTATTGTAAGAGATTACAAGCACAGGAACAACACCTACGATACTTCTTGCCCGAGACTTATGTATCTCTAACGCAGTGCCGGAGGATATTCTACTCCAGGATCTGCTCAAGTCCTCATTCGAAACCTGGTGCTGGCACATAGCCTACTCCCAAGGCATAACGACTAAATAGCGGGGTTCGAACTACACTGTCGTCAGCAAATGCTAGGGGGCGGCTGTACTAGAGGGGCCGCTTCCCTCTCTTAGCCCTTACAACGCAGGAATCTGTTTTACGGCCGGATGCCCTTCCTCACGCCAAATGTATAAGTACTAAGATTTTAAATCGCTGTATCCAGTGTCTTACTTCACGAACAACGTCATGTGCATTTTTTACAAGCAGTAGCAAAAAACTCGCAGAGCAGACAGTTAAAGCATGTTGTTGTCTTACAGCCGGATCCTTTCTTAACGCCAAAAGTCTAAGGACCGGGATTTTAAATCGCAGTATCCATAATGTATAGTTAAGTTTTTTTTGGTTGCAAGAATCAAACAAAGCTTTGTTGATGACAACGCAAGAATATGTTTTACGGCCGGAAGCCCTTCCTGACGCCAAAGCTAATAAGTTGCCGGGATTTGATTCGCAGTAAATGCGACTAAACAACGCAAGAATCTGTTTTAGGCCCGGATGCCTTTCCTGTGCCAAAGGTTTAAGGACTGGGATTTTATATCGCAGTATCCAGTGTCTCACTTCACGAACAACGGCATGTGCTACCTCACAACGTTATTGTCCGAGTGTGTTCCCAATAAAAGGAGTGACGTGTATGCGTATATCAGTGTTCTGCTCGATAACGCGCGATGTGATGTATTTGCAATCACTGAGCGTCTTAGCTGTGCGGTATGTGCACAATGTGTTTCCGTAGTTTCTGATTTTCGTACTACGCAAATCACTGAAGTTGCACTTTTGCTGTATACATATTATCGTTTATTGAGCGATTTAGCTACGCGATATATGCACAGTGTGTTTCCTTAGTTTTGATTTTCACACTAGGCAAATCATTGAAGTTGTACTTTTGTTGTATTCATAATATCGTTTACTGAGCGAGTTAGCTACGCGATATGTGCACAGCGTGTTTCGGTAGTACTTGATTTTCACACTAGGCAAATAATTGAAGTTGTTACTTTTGCTATATTCATATTAACGTTTACCGAGCGGGTTTTTTCTGTAGTTTTGATTTCCGCATAAGACAAGGTAAATCATTGAAGTAGTACTTTTTTGTATTCATATTATCTGTTACCGAGCGAGTTGGCTACGCAGTATGTGCACTGGCTTATGCATAAAATCACGTTGTATGTTCGATAGAGATATGCTTTAACCGAGCGGGAAGAGGAGGAGGTCGTTATAACAGTCGCTATCTTGAACAAGCTGTTCAGAATTCTAGTCTTATTATTTTATCTCTGTTCGAATCCATCTTAGAACAAAGGTATCCCTTGACATGTTCTGAACACATAAATCAATGTTCTGATCACATGTTAAAGTTAACGGCATCGAGTTCAGTGTTCGATTCTAGTCTTGTTATGTTTCAATCACTTATTTTGTGATCTGCAAGTCTTAACATGCACAACTCTGTTGACGTCATAGCTGCAGCACGTGCACACTCCTGCCTTCGCGATGCAGGTTAAACTTGATTGATAGAGCTAAGCCCTGACGGAGGAGGAGGAGGAGGCATTGACAGCCTATGTATAACCGCTATTGATTAAAGATGGCCGCTGACAACTGTCAAAAAAGCACGTAGAAATTTTCGAATTAGCCGCCAACATATTTCAAAGGTATGAAGTTTAGTGCTCTAAAGATAGCAGCACTGAGGTTAGCGATGCAAGATGGCGGACGACAGCTGTCAAAAGCCCATAGCTTTGTTTACGAACAAAAGCAGATAGAAATTTTAAAATTGCTCGCCACCACATTTCAAAGGTAGTAGCTAAAGATGGCAGCACTGAGGTTAACGATGCAAGATGGCGGAAGACAGCTGTAAAAACCACAAGGAATTTCTCAAATTGCCCACCACCACGTGCCTATGAGGTTTAGTGGCGTAACGACGGCAGCACCGCGGTTAGCGAAGAAAGATGACGGATGACAGCTGTCAAGAAAGCACGTGGCTTTGTTTACAGACAAGAACACGTGGAATTTTTCAAATTGCCCGATATCACATGCATAAGGTGGCAACAGTGAGGTTTAGCCCCGTCATGATAGCTGCACTGAAGTTAGCGATGCGTTGTTTGTTTAAAGATGGCTGCTTGACAGCTGTCAAAAAGCACGTGGAAATTCAAATTTCGCGTTAAGGTTCAAATCTCCCGCCCGTGAGGTTTAGTGCCGTAAAGATGGCAGCACTGAGGTTAGCGATGCGTCGTTGTTTGAAGATGGCGCGTGACAGCATTCAATAAAGCACGTGGCTTTGTTTACAAACAAGAGCACGTGGGCATTACGTAATGGTCACGTGACCGGGGTCAATGACCTCGGGTGCTGACTCAGCAAGAAAAATGCTGACGCCAGTGTTTTAGAACTGTCACAGCTCTCCTACTCAAGAGAAGGAGAAGAAAATG
Source organism: Anabrus simplex (assembly GCF_040414725.1). Taxonomy (NCBI): domain Eukaryota; kingdom Metazoa; phylum Arthropoda; class Insecta; order Orthoptera; family Tettigoniidae; genus Anabrus; species Anabrus simplex. The sequence continues at coordinate 436,570,254 of NC_090269.1, forward strand.
TTTGGAGCCATGCACCAGTTTCAGGAGAAGAAACTGCGAGTAGACTGGAGTTGTCGTGAAGACTACAAGTTGGCAGCTGCAGAGCGATTGGAGGTGACTGACAAGATCAGCATCTGAAGCACCTTCAATAATTCTTTGTTCCAATAACACGCCGACTATGAATACTCTCATTTTCTGCGGCATCAGGGTCTAAGCATCCACCAGGTGGAAGGAGAGCCTCGACAAGACAAAGAGAACCCTGGAAAGACGCTAAAAGTAACGGAATCGTCTAATCCACTGCACGACAAATGCCCAGGCCAGGAAGAGAAGCCTGTAGCCAGGCATTGTCACTCAGTGATCAATTGAGGATGGTTTCGAGACCAGTTTCTAACATAAAATCGAATTCCTCCAATAGCGGGCTGTCACGCCAAGTCGGAAAATAACGCAGGAAGTACAAAAATCGCGTGATGTAAAACGAAGCGCGGAGCAGGAAGAAGGCTGAATGTGCCCAGTCAATGGAAAGACGTGAAATAACTTCAGTTTCGCCGCCTTTTCAGCTAAAATCCTGCACTGAGTTTCAGGCTATAGCGCTGCACCAAGTGGAAATGTATTGCACGTTGTTAAAGGACGAATTCCCGGGGCAGAACAATTAAACATATCGTACAGTTTCTCAGCTTATTCCTGATGAACGTCAAGAAAACCCACTTCGGACTTCGAAAGCTAAGATGTACACCAATGTTTGAAGCTTGTGTGCGAATGTTATCTAGAAATGGAAGGACGAAGTCAGGTTTATCAGCAATGGTACCATCATCCAAAAACTAAATGTTTAACTCGGCATTAATGGAGTTGACAATCGACTGAAGAATAACTTCAAAGAGAGCAGGACCAAGTGGGTCACCTTGTTGAACTCCACATTGAGAGAGTATAATTTATTCACCAAGGGGAGTGTCGCTAGTCTGGAAGTAGCACTGATGGACATACGAATAGGGGGAAGAAAACCCATCCTTCACTGCCAACAGTATAGCATCACGATAATAACAATAATACTACTAATAATAATGGCGTATGGCGTCCGGAGAGGCATCGTGCAGGTCTTTTTCTAGCAGACGGCCTATTAGGCGACCTGCATGTCTGTGAAGATGAGGGCCCTGCCTAGGATGATTTCTAATGTTGAAATATAGACTGGATGATTTTCAGCTAACAATCTAAACACCCTCGTTAACTTGTGTAACTGATGACTTTTATCAGGCTCCAGCTATGAGAGAGGCTGATATGGGGTGATATGAACATCGTAGCCGATATTGTAAATAAATCGCAGACAGCAATTCAGTGCTCGTTGAAGTTTAAGTGTTTCTTCTCTCGTCATGTCAACTAAAACAACGTCACAATAATCGAGAATAGGGAGAACCAGTGTGTGTATTACTTTGGCCTTCAGCTCAAATGGAAATAAATCCCTCTGCCGTTTAAGAGGGTGAAGCACTCCAGAAATCCTTTTACGTATTTCTTTCGTGTGATCAGACCAATCAAGTATTTCATTCTTAATTATTCCGAGATTTTTAAACGTTTTACTGTAGGGAATAATGTCACCATTCAGTATAATAGGCGGGATTGCGACATTGTTTGAGCCGCTCAGTGATTTTCGTGCACCAGTTACGATTGCCTGATATTTTGTGGAGTTTGGTATAGGAGAATTTCGTTGTGCATATTTACTGAGTCGTCGGAGGTCATTGTTAATATCTTGTAATGACTCATCTAAGTCTGATGTTTTTCAGTGTCGATAAATTTGTAGATCTTCAGCATAGAGGTGGTGTGTGTTATTTCCTATCACTGATATAAATACAGAAAAGTAAGGGCCGTAGAATGCTGTCCTGTGGGGCACCACTAAGTTTAATTTTCCATTTAGAGGCCTTTTCGTTTACTGTTACATGCTGTTGATGTTTACTCAAATAAGAACTAAAAACTTAAGCGCAGCCAGGTCGAAATTTAGCAATTCAACTTTCTTTAGCATAGTCTGAATTTCTATACAGTCAAAACCGCTACGGAAGTCAAGAAGGATAAGTATAGTGAGCAGTCGTTTGTCCATGGCGTTTCTAATGTCTTCACTAACCTTCAAAAGTGCTGTCGCAGTACTGTGGCCCTTCTTAAATCCAGATTTCATAGGGTCCAGAAGGGCATTTTCATTTAGGTGTTCCAAAACTTGGTCATATACTAAACGTTCTAAGGCTTTAGGAAGCACAGGGAGCATGGACACGGTACGATAGTCAGAGAGTAATTGTGGGTCTAAATTCTTAGGTACTGGTATAATATTGGCTGTTTTCCAGACAGTAGTTAAAGTTCCGTTTAGTAAACAGTAATTTAGTATGTGCGTCAGTATAAGTAGGACAGCACCTATATTATTATGTATAAAAGTAATAGGAATACCATCTACACCTATAGCCTTTGCTTTAGTCGAGTAGAAAACCGTTTTCACCTGATTTTCTGTGACACTGTGAAATGTGACTGGTGGATTGTAACATTTAACATCACGAGTTAAATCTCATAACTGAATTACGTTCTTCAATTGACTTGATCTCAGTTTCATAATGGATTCTGATATCTGCTTAAGCTTCAGAATACTCCATACGTTTCTTGTATTAGGTAGCTAATATTCGCTGTTAGTAACCTACTGTTCATTAAGAAATAATATCACACCTAGTAGTCGAGTATCTAATTCATATAACATATCAGCAAGGTCAAACATGTCATGCATAGCTCATTTATTTAAACGGGAACTACAAAATCATATGTGGGCCAATAAACATCGGGAAAACTTTCATTATTTGAAGATATACTACCACATTAATTATTCTCCCGTATGCCTTTGTACTGATTCATTTTATAGCTTCAATCATGACTTGAAATGTTAAGAAGATTGTAGCTCTGTATGTGCCGATTCACCTTATCATAACCCAGTATCATAACAATTATTTATAGTATAGATGTTATTATGCGACTATAATCCATTGTCATGGGTCTTACGTCAGGTTGAGTACGCTGCAATTATAGTGGTATACATTTTCTCGAAGACGAAAATATTGCTATCCCATCACTGACAAATATGATCCAACCTCGTATAAACTATTACATAAAATATTCTATTTCTTATATTCGACGACGGATACCCTTCCATATACTTCACATGTAATCCTATTCTTTAATTAATTCTACTGCTTCATACATCTTGCACTTCACCTCGCATATCTCCTCAGTATCTATAACTCATCATAACAATAACTTCCCTCGACGTAGTGCACCCTCCTGGCCTTATTCCGCATCGAGCCCCACTGTTGGGTGACAAATATGCATCCTCGACGTGGCGCTGCCCCATAGGTTAGCACTGGGAGCACTCTACACCCAGGGTCTTGACGGATTCTTTTATTGTTGTGGGGCTATTTCAGGATCACAGGACTTTGTATGAGCCTCAGCTAGCTAATATGTTCCGGTGAATAAAAATCGCATCAACGGTGGAAAATTGGATTCGGAATCCTATCGGGCGGCTTATTTTCAAATTACTATATTAATGTTTTTAAGCCAATCGCTATTGTGTTTGCATCACCTATTTGCATAATTTATGACATGCTTATAATAATCGAGACCCTGTCTTGAATTAAAATTGGTTACACCAAATATGATCTTGGAATTTGAATTAATTTCATAAGTAAGGCCATAAATATCCATTTTATAATGAGAAGATGGAGATATTCTGGATCGGATTATATTTATTAATTTAAATAATCCTACTAGTTAAGACGAAACCAAAGTACAACACAAATTATAAATATTACCGAAGAACAAATTGGTAATGACATAAAATAGCTGTCGTAATTGAATTAATTTATACCCGACTCAACATAATGCAGTGATTTCAAATTGATCATTCCTCATTTATAATGGCTATTTGAAATTCCGAACATAAATCTATATTTATTCAATAACGTGCCTAAACCTGAAAAATTACCATAATGACTGTGTTCTTTCTTTTACTCCACAAGTTTTAGGTGTTCTTATTCCTTCAGTTTTGATTTTATGTCAGATTTTCAATAGGAGAATTTCGTTCATGTCAAATTCAGCTGATAATAATGTCTTTTTATATGTCATGCATAACCTAATTAAAATAAATAATCATCACCACCTTAACTAACTCGTACGTCCTGATGAGGTTCGCCTCAACGCGACAATAATTACACGTCCACCTTCGTGCATACCTTCGAGGATCATGTTGCCTTAATGCTAATGCATGAAATAAATAATCAAAGATAATATACATAAAGACAAGAATATATACACTTAAATGTTAATAAAACCACATACGACATCTCTACTACATCTACTAAACTACCATGTCCATGAAGTAAACATCTAACTTATTAATATCACGTCATATGTCCTCGAAGCTGTACGCGTGGTAAGCTTCATGCACGCCTCGATCACGTCGCCGTCATACCGACTAAAAAAACCCTAATGATTGACATAGATTTTGAATATGACATCCGAAACGTAACGATAATCGATAGGACAATTGTGGCCGACATCTGATTGCAATTAATAATTATCCGCCTTACCATCTTAGCCTACACTTACATAACAACATTACGATCCCAGCATTCACTCATGTAAGAGCATTATAACCTTAACATCATCTTATACTAGGGCATTACAATTTCAGCATTCCCTTATATACAAGTGATACCTCTCCTTTTGCTTTATCTAACTTCACACTGGCATAAAGCAATTAAATAGTACGTTCTATGTGGCGATATCAAGACAAATCTTTATTGTCACCTCCCATCTTTAAATAATCCACACAACACAACACTTTTCATTATTTCAACCACTAAATTATATGTGAGCTAACCCACACATCGATGGCACATCACGATATCATCCCCACGTTTTATTATTCATCATCATAATAACTATTACCACCACATGCACTTAATACACTTGAATTATTCATCAACACAATGACCACCATCATCGCAGGTACTTAATATATCTGACACTCACACCATCATCATCATCATTATTATTATTATCTCACGTTGATTCATACCAGTGTAATTACTCACAACATTACTACATTTGTATCACTTACCTGCAATACCAAGGTTAGCTTCACGATAAATATGCTGATTCTATGTTGATGTTGTTACATATGTATACATAGGCTCACCTTTTCCAGTAATTACGGCACTATAATATAATATAAGCGATATCGAAGTCATCCACTAACATAACCGTTCATTCTCTCGCATGGTATCGTATCATTTCGAATGCCGAGTCGCCTAACGCATATAAGAATTCCTATATTCCAAATAACATAATATCATGCCGCTCGAGATGTAATTACTATTACGTTTTGGCGAACTACTTCAGGACATGTACTACAAATACACTACTACCTACATTAAATAAACTAGTAACTAAAATAAAATACAGATGAATGTTGCATCAAATAAAATGCACACAATAAAAAGACATCATTATAATGGAAAGCAGTTACTGCCTTGAATATCCAGGGTTATATGAATCACTGGCTTAAGTTATCCATCCCGGTAACCACTCCACCGTTTCAGCTGGACCTACTTGTACATAATTTAGCACTCCATATTCTGCTTTGATTTAGTACTTCCTTTTAGACTCATGCAGATTACACCTGAAAAAGGTTAATATTAGTTCGTTGACAACACACAGAGCCAATAGTAAATCAATTACACATTTACTTCTAATTATACGAAGTTATTTACGATACGGACAATCTCTATTATATATCGTATTGCTCCTTCTGTAATGGTCTGGCCTTTATACAATCATAAGCGTATCACCGTTATTTTAGGCCGGGTGCATTTGCTTAACTGCATATATATATTCCCTATTAATTTCCTTTGCATATAATTTCTAATTTTTAGGTATCATTTCCATACTACCATCACATTGACAATAACAATTGACAAGAATACTTTTAACGTTTTACACATGTCATAGAATAACAAAATTAGCTACTAGATATGGAACTCTATCTTAGGTATTTACTTACATCTACTGACATCTAGATGTCGCTACCGTTCTTATTAGCAAATATCGATATTTTATACTCCGTAACATTACCCTATGTGTTCAATCTTTGGTTTCGTCTTGTTTTCATACATTCTACATTTTACATTCGACTTAATTCTAACAGTATTTACACATATATACACGTTTTCTCCGCTTAGAGATGAAAGTAAAGTCCTTTCTTCACAATCACTTCATTGCGTATTCGACATTTATAAACCAGTCCTCGCCTAAACTGCTTCGGCGCCATGTTTCTGGACCTCGTGCTAGTTGGTTTTGTTCGCGCTGTAGCATATGTCACACATGAAAACGGCAGAGTAACATTGCTTCTGTTCTCACATATACTTAACAGAGGTTCCATTTTTTCTCACATTTTCATAGCCTTAGTCGCGTATAATAGCATTACTATGTTACATAAAGAAGCTTAATTATACACAGCGCATAACCTCTCCAATTCTCTTCGAATAACATCTACATTATCCTTAGTTATGATTTGGGGCTTACACATACTCCTATAACAGACTCCCCTATGGCATAAAAGCAGTGATGAGATCGAGATTCGTATATACATAGGTCACTTCCTATTCTAATATAAATCGATTGGCACGTAAGTTATTCGCGAGAGCTTACTGTATAAAAGAAGTTAATTTCGGAGATCATATTGAGCACAACGATTATATTTAATTTGCAGGTAACGCAAGAAATATTCTCTACCGAACTGTATAAACATTTTAAAAGAACAAGGAACTTATCTCGATTCTTCCGCCTTTTGGAATGGTCTAGTCTCCTCAGCTACTGCCTGCGAAACTTGTGGCTAGTAGCTACATCTGCTGTCGTCATCCCGGTTGATCATCTTTGGCCGGATTCGGTAGTCCTGGGTTGTCCGTTCCCTTATCTCCTTAGAGGTATTCCATGGCGACAATCTCGTTCATTCAATGATAAAATACAACTTGTATCAGAGATTACATGACGATGACATTCATTAAGCCTTCTAATCGATTAAATATTCGCCTCTAGTGACCTGCATCCTTTGGTCTCTACTTTTCCTCCAATCATTTCTTCAAGTGTGTCTTCAGTTTAATGAAATTTTGTTTAGACTGGTTTTGTTTTAAGGGCTACTGCGATATTAATGAGTAGTATATATCTTTCTCTTCTTTGGATGGCTTGATTGAATCTGAGTATAACGCTTTAGAACATTTCCAAAGTGAACGAGTTTAAGGACGTATGCGTGTACGTTTAGCATATCTCTGAACCAAGCTTGGTACACATATGTCTTACTATCTGGAAGAAGCTGCGATGGGGGTAAGATACCCCTAGATCCCCTAGGGGTGGGGTTGAATTAAAAACATTGAAAATTGGGTGAAATATAAAAATAACAGACCGGGCGAGTTGGCCGTGCCGTTAGGGGCGCGCAGCTGTGAGCTTGCATCCGGCAGATAGTGGGTTCGAGGCCCACTGTCGGCATCCTTGAAAATGGTTTTGCGTGGTTTCCTGTCTTCACACCAGGCTGTACCTAATTAAAGTCACAGCCGCTTCCTTCCTACTCCTAGGCCTTTTCTATCCTATCGTCGACATAAGACCTTAAAGTACAGTCCATAGTTTTCGGGGTCACTGATGTGAATAATGTCGTTGTAGTCCATCTTCACACCCCCCCCCCCCGTGGCATTGGGATGAGAAGGGTGGAGAAGAATATGTCCAATGTGACTGACATACGGATGTTTGTGTAGCGCTCATACGAAATTGGTACGCTTATTACTTACTACCTGAAAAAAACTGTCCTAGGAAAGGGGGTGAAATATAAAAGTTAATTAAAATGACTGATATTAATGACGGACACATTGTTTACGAGGTCGCTGAGTCGAACTGTGTCACTCAGGATGGTTAGTCATACTGTGTCGAGGTTGTGAATGTTTCCTTTACGTCGCACCGACACAGATAGGTCTTATGGCGACGATGGGATAAGAAAGGGTGAGGAGTGGGAAGGAAGCGGCAGTGGCCTTAATTAAGGTACAGCCCCAGCATTTTCCTGGTGTGAAAATGGGAAACCACGGAACACCATCTTCAGGGCTGCCGACAGTTTGGTTCGAACCCACTATCTCCCGGATGCAAGCTCACAGCTGCACGACCCTAACCGCACGACCAACTCACCCGGTTAAAATGAATGTAAAATTAACTGGATTATGGATAAATGTGCGACATGTTCCAGAATAACTCTCAACGAAACTTGGAACATACATAACTTACCATCTGGAAAAATGATACTATGGAGATGAAACACCCCAATGGGAGGGGATTGCATGTAAAAATAATGGAAAATGACCGATAGTAATGTCGAAACCATTGTTTGTGTATCGCTTAGACGAATGGTGACGCCCTGAATACAATTTAAGTCCACGTTCAGCCTCCATTGAGAGGGGGACCTAAGAAGGGATTAAAAGTAAATCGCACAAAAACACCTAGCTTAGTGTTTAATCCACTGCTTTTGTGGAGGCAAACCTGATTGGTGACGGTGTCAATGACAGCTACAATCGTGTATATCATATCTATTGTGCGGGGTGTAAATACGTATAGTTATCACTTATTAAGGACAAAGTGTTACTCGGAAATTAAATAATCTGAAACTAATAATAATAATAATAATAATAATAATAATAATAATAATAATAATAATAATCATAATCTGAAACACATCTGAATACCTCTAAAGCTATGCAGTAGATCGTAAAATATCAATCAAAATCTCCGTAAAGAGTTTTATACAAATCACTTCCCACGTAAATAAGTCGTAATACATATCTTACCCGGTAGCGCTGAATACTGCAGCTACATCTAATTCTGAAATTATGGCTTCACAGAGTGCAAAGGGATGAAACACTTCCGAAGAGTTGCCTCACACGGATAAATAAGGTTCAAAGTGATAATTTTTTTTTAGCTAACGAATAAAATGTAAAAGTCCAAGTACTTGGATTTTCAGATGCATGCGAGAAGGTCTATGGTACAGTATATTAGAACTGCGAAGCAAAGCATTGACACTGTCCACTTCCAGTGAAGACCATACACCTGCTGCGTCTGGAGCTCTGGGATGCACTGGTTATTGGCCAAACGAACTCCACAATTGTTTTAGAATGGTTGGCTGCTACATCTGTCGCTAATCGGGTATTTCACATCCAAGAATATGGAAACATAAGCAGCTGGAAGCATGAGGCTTGAAAAGAAAATACAGCCGATCTTCAGTCTCCGGATCGACCTCTCTCCGAAGCGGGTTCCAAGACACAGCAAGGAGACTTTCCCGGTACGTTGTCTTGAGTGACCGGACGAGAACCGTTTTCATCACCGCTATATGGAAAACAGCTAGAGTGGGGAAATGTGGTAGGCGGCGCTTGAATACCACACGAATTTCCAAACATTTAGCTGAATTGTGTTTGGTTCAACTGGTACCGAGTTCGAACAAATTTCAGGCCGTGAATTTGGCAGTGGACAGAGCCATTCCATATTGTATCCATCCTCAGAGGTAACGCTGAAGCTGGGAAGAAGAAACTACCGTAAAACTGTACCTTCCCTACCTCAAGCTTTCGGTGAACGGCTGGGAAAACAAGACAAATAATTTGACATTCCACGTACCAAAGAACATTGGCGTGCGGTGCCACCGGAATAGATCAACACCGAGATCATCTGCGTCAGCCGCACATCTCCCAGCTAGCTCTTCACGCCGGTAGGAAGAAAACGTGGTACCAGTGAAAGGAGGTAAGTAGGTCTGCTTGCACGTATGGTTAAACACTGACCGAGTGGTCTGAGCCAAGGTCGAACTTCGCCTCACGCACCCTAAAGAAATTTGCGACGGTCAGCAGTGTCAAAGGGCGATATTAGCCAAATACACTGACTGACAGAGCAAATGCAACACCAAGAAGGAGTGGTCAGAACTTTATGCCACTTGCAGGGTAGACTGACGTCACTGAGGTATGCTCATGATGTGAAATGCGCCGCTGTGCTGCGCACGTAGCGAACGATAAATGGGACACGGCGTTGGCGAATGGCCCACTTCGTACCGTGATTTCTCAGCCGACAGTCATTGTAGAACGTGTTGTCGTGTGCCACAGGACACGTGTATAGCTAAGAATGCCAGGCCGCCGTCAACGGAGGCATTTCCAGCAGACAGACGACTTTACGTGGGGTATGGTGATCGGGCTGAGAAGGGCAGGTTGGTCGCTTCGTCAAATCGCAGCCGATACCCATAGGGATGTGTCCACGGTGCAGCGCCTGTGGCGAAGATGGTTGGCGCAGGGACATGTGGCACGTGCGAGGGGTCCAGGCCCAGCCCGAGTGACGTCAGCACGCGAGGATCGGCGTATCCGCCGCCAAGCGGTGGCAGCCCCGCACGCCACGTCAACCGCCATTCTTCAGCATGTGCAAGACACCCTGGCTGTTCCTTATCGACCAGAACAATTTCTCGTCGATTGGTTGAACGGGGCCTGCACTCCCGGCGTCCGCTCAGAAGACTACCATTGACTCCACAGCATAGACGTGCACGCGTGGCATGGTGCCGGGCTAGAGCGACTTGGATGAGGGAATGGCGGAACGTCGTGTTCTCCGATGAGTCACGCTTCTGTTCTGTCAGTGATAGTCACCGCAGACGAGTGTGGCGTCGGCGTGGAGAAAGGTCAAATCCGGCCGTAACTGTGGAGCGCCCTACCCCTAGACAACGCGGCATCATGGTTCGGGGCGCTATTACGTATGTTTCCACGTCACCTCTAGTGCGTATTCAAGGCACGTTAAATGCCCACCGCTACGTGCAGCATGTGCTGCGGCCGGTGGCACTCCCGTACCTTCAGGGGCTGCCCAATGCTCTGTTTCAGCAGGATAATGCCCGCCCACACACTGCTCGCATCTCCCAACAGGCTCTACGAGGTGTACAGATGCTTCAGTGGCCAGCGTACTCTCCGGATCTCTCACCAATCGAACACGTGTGGGATCTCATTGGACGCCGTTTGCAAACTCTGCCCCAGCCTCGTACGGACGACCAACTGTGGCAAATGGTTGACAGAGAATTGAGAACCATCCCTCAGGACACCATCCGCACTCTTATTGACTCTGTACCTCGACGTGTTTCTGCGTGCACCGCCGCTCACGGTGGTCCTACATCCTACTGAGTCGATGCCGTGCGCATTGTGTAACCTGCATATCGGTTTGAAATAAACATCATTTATTCATCCGTGCCGTCTCTGTTTTTTTCCCCAAGTTTCATCCCTTTCGAACCACTCCTCCTTGGTGTTGCATTGTCACTGTCAGTCAGTGTATTAAGAAATTATGAATTGAAACAGGGACGCTAGATCTCACCTGTGAGGGCTCACAGTACCCGGAGGGTAAGAGGCGGACATTCTTTGCACCTTAGCACGGCGGTAGCAAATGAACGAGCACGAGGCACCTTCCACTTGTTTCTATACAGAATAGTGTCTTAGCATGCGACTTCGCAGAACAGTACCGGTGTTGTTTGATGCAGTTCTCCATTCCACCCTATCCTGTTGTAACATTTCCATGTCTACGTAAGCACTACGTCCTGCACATACCTTGGTATCTATTACACTTCCCTTAAAATGTGGCCTACCATTCTGTCTCCTCTCCCAATCGTTCTCCTCTCAGAATTCGATCCAGTATCACTTCATTCGTGATTCCATCTACCCACCTCACCTTCACAATTCTTCTCTGACACCACATTTCAAGATCTCCTGTTCCTTTTCTTTCTGAGCTGGTTACCGTCCATATTTCAATTTTATAAATTTCACGATCCAGACGAATGTCTTTAAAACATCTTTCTCATTCGTATATCAATGGTCTAAGTGAGCAAAAGAAAGGCCTTCCCTGCTTGTGCTGGTCTGCACCATTAGTTATTCTACCACGCATTCATCTACTTCATTTAAAACTTAATTTCCTAATCCAGCATTTCCTGTATTATCTGACTTCGTCCGACTTCACTCTAACACTGTTACTTAGGATGTATTCAGTTTCAACTTGTACTCTATCTCCAGCAATACTTCCGCAGATTTTCTGCAGGCTGACATAAATTAATAATATCATCGGAAAATCTCAGAGTTTTGATTTCCTCTCCATGGATTATGTTTCCTTCCCCAAATTCATCTTTAATTTTCTTTGCCGCCTCTTCTATATAAACAATGAAATCTAGAGGAGAGAAACTGCAGCCTTGCCTCACTCCTTTTTGGATTGTTACTTATCTCCACAGCCTTTGATTCTTATATCTATAGACTGATTTTTGTACAATTCTTCTTTCCTGGTACCTGACCCGGTATCCTTCAGAATCTCAAATAGCATGGTCCAATTAATATTGTCGATTGTATCTTCTAGATATACGGACGCCATGTACTTAGCCTTGTGTTTCTTAATTCGACCATCCAAGATCAGACGTAAAGTCAGGATTGCTTCGCGTGTTCTAACTTTTCTTCTGAAGGCAACCCGATCGTCTCCCAACTCGGATTCAAATTGCCTTGCTAGTCTTCCTTAAATAACTGTGTCAATATTTTGCAAGCGTGAGATACTAAACTAATGTTTAAATAGTTATCAAATTTGTGAGCACCTGATTTGATGATAATAGGTTTAACAACATTACCTACCGATAGCTTAAAAATCTCGAAATGTAAGCTCAAATAGTCTATTATTTTTGCGCATATTAGACTGTATTTAGCTCAATCGAATTACCTATTTGCAAGGTACAGAAGGAGAATGAATAGAGGGGTAACGGACCATGAACATTTATATAACATATACGTTACACATAAATTATATGTAGGCCCATAAATAAGACAACGCCAATAATTTAAAAAATCATGAAGAAAAATAAGTGTCAGGTAAATAATTATTATAGAATTGATAAACCAAGTCATTTAAGTTACCGTAATTGTATAATAAAATAAAAAAGATACATATTTATTTATTTATTTATTTATTTATTTATTTATTTATTTATTTATTTATTTATTTATTTATTTATTTATTTATTTATTCCTGACTTACATTTGTGGCGAAGTTAGTGCTCACGGCCCTCTCTTACACTTAACCACTATAAAAAATAAAATTTAATAGTGTAAACGTAAAGGCAAGACAGAAATTCCAAAAATGAAATAATACTGTGCCCGTTCACACCTCGTAGACCGTTTGCAAAATGGCGGCGTAGGAAGGTATGGCCCATGCGATCTATGAGATACTATGAATTTCTAGATAGTGCGATGTCATAGAAGGCCACACGTCTCGGAATGAACCAATTTGGAAGGCACAACGGGACAGTAGAGAGACAAGGTTATTGTATTTTAAAAAATATAGCAGCGAAGGGATTGCTAAAAACTTCACTTAAAAATTTTAATCGCAAGAGGGAAGACGCATCTGCCAAACGAGCTTCATAGCGGAAGAATATATAAGAATTGAGAAGAAAATATCGAAGAATAGGCATTGTCGTTCAAAAACTGACGGAATAATTCACCAGCGGACGATATAAGAAGAGCCGAGAAATAAAAAAATATAAGTAAAATACGGTGATCTAGATCTAGCAGGATCCCGTGAGCAATCGTCTTACGTTTGGTAAAGAAGGACCAATTGTAACAGAGGAGAAATAATTTCAAACGGGAAGAAGACTATCCTAGCTCAATTCAAGAAGGAGGAGAGTAAATTTCGAGTTCTACAAAACAAGCTGATATATAAATTCTTATATACGGAGAACTTAATACCGACTAAAAAAAATTTACATCCCAAAGAACAAGGAAAAGAATATCAATTGAAGAGATATCATCGTAAAAATGGAAAATATAATGACAGATTCCTTCTTTAAAATGAATATCTTTGCTGCCTACAGAACTGAAATGATGTGTGCCTGCTAAAAATGCAAGATGGACCGAACTGGGGAAAGGTACATCCCAACCAGATGACCAGCACATGACGAGGAAGGCGATGTCCAACCTGATGTCCAGACCATGATGAGGGAGAATCTCAACCCACCAGAAAGCGGTTCTGAACGGGAGGACGGAGGATGACCAGACCCGGATTCCAACCGCGGGTCTAACCACATCCGAGCACTGGAGCGACAACTGGATCAGATATAACATCAAACGAGCTAAGTCTTTATATTTTTTTAGTTGCGTAGTGTTTTTGATCTGTATGCGCACTCTAAGTTCGCCATGTGCTGATTAGTTGGTAATATTAACCGTTTAATTAAGAATGCAAGTGAAGTATACAAGTGAAGTGTGAGATATTTAAGGCTATAATATAATATGTCAGTGTAGAATAGATTTTTATTACATTATATACGCGCTACCACACTTGGTCAGAATAAGTAGAATGTGGCATGAGTAAATGAATGAAGTGTTTGTATTAAGAGCTGATAGCAATGAGTTAACAGATATTATGGAACGTCGACAGATCTCGTATTAACTTGCACAATGTTTACGTCACGTTGCCACGCGCGTCAGATATGAATGTATTTGAGTTACGTACTCTTTGCTCTGTAACATGAGGGGTTTGAACTCTGTTTTGGGTTTGAATATACATGGTTATTGAAAAGCGTTTAATAGAAAAACAATTCTGAGATACTTAGCATAGCATTATAACAGTAATCGACGATATGTTTGTGCTAGAGATTATGCAAATGAAGTGATAGTTGTGTATTGAAATGAAGTTGTAATATGGTTATTCGACGGAATGTATTTATGAATATTGAAACGTGGATGTTTATTTATGTGCTTCGGTGTGGATAAGAATGTTATTTGCTGAGGAAACGCTATGTTACATTTAGTAGGTGAGATTTCTTGTCAAATGAAAAGAGTATGTGAAAGAGAGCACATCGCGTGGATGACCTAATTGAGGTAAGGTTGATATGTACTACAATAGAATTGAGATTCGTGACAGAATTATGTGGCAGTTGTAGATGCTGTGTGTTAAATACGAGAGTACGTTGATATACACTGACTGACAGAGCAAATGCAACACCAAGAAAGAGTGGTCAGAACTTTATGCCAATTCCAGGGTAGACTGACGTCACTGAGGTATGCTCATGATGTGAAATGCGCCGCTGTGCTGCGCACGTAGCGAACGATAAATGGGACACGGCGTTGGCGAATGGCCCACTTCGTACCGTGATTTCTCAGCCGACAATCATTGTAGAACGTGTTGTCGTGTGCCACAGGACACGTGTATAGCTAAGAATGCCAGGCCGCCGTCAACGGAGGCATTTCCAGCAGACAGACGACTTTACGAGGTGTATGGTGATCGGGCTGAGAAGGGCAGGTTGGTCGCTTCGTCAAATCGCAGCCGATACCCATAGGGATGTGTCCACGGTGCAGCGCCTGTGGCGAAGATGGTTGGCGCAGGGACATGTGGCACGTGCGAGCGAGGTGTCCAGGCGCAGCCCGAGTGACGTCAGCACGCGAGGATCGGCGCATCCGCCGCCAAGCGGTGGCAGCCCCGCACGCCACGTCAACCGCCATTCTTCAGCATGTGCAAGACACCCTGGCTGTTCCAATATCGACCAGAACAATTTCCCGTCGATTGGTTGAAGGAGTCCTGCACTCCCGGCGTCCGCTCAGAAGACTACCATTGACTCCACAGCATAGACGTGCACGCCTGGCATGGTGCCGGGCTAGAGCGACTTGGATGAGGGAATGGCGGAACGTCGTGTTCTCCGATGAGTCACGCTTCTGTTCTGTCAGTGATAGTCACCGCAGATGAGTGTGGCGTCGGCGTGGAGAAAGGTCAAATCCGGCAGTAACTGTGGAGCGCCCTACCGCTAGACAACGCGGCATCATGGTTTGGGGCGCTATCGCGTATGATTCCACGTCACCTCTAGTGCGTATTCAAGGCACGTTAAATGCCCACCGCTACGTGCAGCATGTGTTGCGGCCGGTGGCACTCCCGTACCTTCAGGGGCTGCCCAGTGCTCTTTTTCAGCAGGATAATGCCCGCCCACACACTGCTCGCATCTCCCAACAGGCTCTACGAGGTGTACAGATGCTTCCGTGGCCAGCGTACTCTCCGGATCTCTCACCAATCGAACACGTGTGGGATCTCATTGGACGCCGTTTGCAAACTCTGCTCCAGCCTCGTACGGACGACCAACTGTGGCAAATGGTTGACAAAGAATGGAGAACCATCCCTCAGGACACCATCCGCACTCTTATTGACTCTGTACCTCGACGTGTTTCTGCGTGCATCGCCGCTCGCGGTGGTCCTACATCCTACTGAGTCGATGCCGTGCGCATTGTGTAACCTGCATATCGGTTTGAAATAAACATCAATTATTCATCCGTGCCGCCTCTGTATTTCCCCAACTTTCATCCCTTTCGAACCACTCCTTCTTGGTGTTGCATTGTAACTGTCAGTCAGTGTATTACTCAACTGTGTTCATGGCCAAATGTAATCATGATATTCTTTGATGCGGTAACACATTTCCAAACATGAATGCGTATTATTTTCATTCTGTCTGACCATATGGACTCAGTAGCTTGCAAGGAGGAGAAAAACTATGTAACATGAGACAGGGAAAGCACATTGAGCCTGAAATAGATGTGTGAGTGGATCGGAAACTGCGTACATAGATAGATAATTTATTTCTTTTGACACAGAGATTATTTGAATTGACGTTTGTTGAAAAATATAATGAATAGGTAAATGGTAGGCTAGGAGCCAGATGTCACAGGCACTAGGGAAGTATTGCCTTAGCCCCTAAGCTGTTATTGAAGCGTATTTAAGAAGAAGGACCAAACAATATGAGTTCAAATTTATGAATGCAGATTTATGGGATCAGATTTATGAGTTAAAAGTTAAGCTAGGGTTTATTTTCAGAGACATATATCCAAAGATATGCTCAGATTTATATTTACATTCTGACTTTAATCTATTTAGTTATTTTTGCGCTTCATTCTGGAAAACTAAACGTTTTATTAAGACGTAATTGACTTGAATGTGATGAGAATAACTAATATAATTAACATGACAGTATTTACGCCAACCTAATGAAGTATTTCAATGGAGGATTGTGATTGCTCAGTGATCAATTGTGAATAGTAAGATTCATTTTGATCTCATTTCGGAATGTGAATGTTAACATGAACAGGGATATGAATCTCACCATGAATATGAGTATGAATGTGTGTAAATACCTTAGCGTTGCAATTACTTTTCTTTTATTTCAGCCAGCGCTGACTCTGAACTATTATTCATGTATAATTTTTTTTTTTGCTAGTTGCTTTACGTCGCACCGACACAGATAGGTCTTATGGCGACGATGGGATGGGAAAGGCCAAGGAGTTGGAAGGAAGCGGCCGTGGCCTTAATTAAGGTACAGCCCCAGCATTTGCCTGGTGTGAAAATGGGAAACCACGGAAAACCATCTTCAGGGCTGCCGACAGTGGGGCTCGAACCCACGATCTCCCGGATGCAAGCTCACAGCCGCGCGCCTCTACGCGCACGGCCAACTCGCCCGGTATTCATGTATAAAAACATGAAAATACTACCCAAATTCACACTACTTTTTCGTAGGTCGATATTTTATTTAAATGAATATTATTATATTATTTTCCTAGAAAGAACGTGTTATGAATTCTTTCTCTTACGCTTAGTTTATAAGTTAGTTGTTAAGTTAAGTAATTTATTGATTGAATTGATGCATGGTAAGAATTTTTCGAGGTTTTCGGTAGTCGGTACTTTCTTAGATGAATTAATTCTTCGGTGATACGTCTTCGGTGGAGCGGTTAACTTGACTGATGGATACCCTGAGAAGAAATTTAGCCGCTGGGAACAGAATCTGCTGACCGTGCTACCACGGGGCACAGTATTAAAATTAAGCAATCGTTTACTTCAGCCTTTATTTCTAAGGAGTTAACAACTTGACAGAATTTAATATCCCGATGTTTGTTTTCACCAGTCGGCGTCGTGAGCAGTCTCACTCGCACGTAGCGAGGAATCGATACGGAAGATGATCGATCACATTCAGTATAAACGCTGCAGTAGAGTCATATAATGTATGAATATTGATAACGGATACAAACAAACGCACCCGAATTTTTCCGTAATGACGGATAAATCAGTGAAAGGGTTCTCATTGAAACCGAAGGATATTGCACAGATTAATTTGGAATTTTCGAAGTTTATAATAATATTGTATTAAAATAGGGGTTTTCTTCTGCTACTGCAGCCGCGGTCGGATGTGGATCTTGGCATCTTGAGTCCGACATTTCACTTTAGCCCTAAGTGCCCGCACTCTAATTTCCTCTTCTGCCTTGAATCAAACTTAGCAAGCTTATGGCGCCTTTTTCATAGGTTATTAATGTCCCATAACCAAAAGGAATAGCAATAAATAGTTGAGAATATTAACATTTCCTTAATGCTAAATGCGGGGTTAAGCTAAACTGATCTTACTTGTCTTCTTCTTTGAAATAGGCGACAAGCTATTTCATCCTTAATATCGGTAGAAGGCTATAAGGAATAAATACGCAGAGTAAAGTAAGAAATGTAGAGTAAACAGATAACTAGAGTAAATATTTATAAATAGACATGACATAGGTGACAAAATAAATTTCATAGTTGCACAATAAGAATATCTATTTCACTCATAATGTAAAAAGGAAACAAACAAGTGACAAGTCATAATTATATGAATACCAAGTACAAGAAGAACTCATAATAGGATGAAAAGCACATCACCGGAAGAGAGGGAGCAAAAGTAGAAGAACAACTTTGAGGGACAAGGATAATCTCCACATTTCTTGTCTTCTCTTCCTACAACATCCTATCATCGCCTTCATCCTATTATGCGTTCTTAAATGACAGGTCACTCATTAGCTCCTTGCGTTCTCATAGATCTTAACCTGCCTACTATGTACAAGTTCGGTCAACAAATAGTCAGTTCTTGGACTTTTCATTACCTCCAGAAAAACTGAAGGCTTTATTAACGTTTACATTCAGATTTTAAAGGGCAATGCTGGCCCTTTTTAATAGAATAGTGAGTACACCACATTCTCAGATGCACCAGAATTGATTCTCTGACATGTCAGGGATTATTACCAGAATCTAACGGCTAGTTGCTGGTCCAGTCAGCCTACATGAGAACAATGAATGTGTTGATTGACAGAGAGGCAGAGTCTTAGTATAAAAAGCCAAGAATAAAGGCCAGGAAAATTGGTTGTGCTCACCACACATGCCATACAGGTTCAGCAGAGGTCACTTGGCAGGGTAATGCTCATCAGGGCTGTAGCGCCATAGGTTTTGCTTTGGACTTTAAAGGACTCTGTTCATAGGGTGTAAAATTACACAATATGTTTCCTACCTAACATTTTAAAAAAATATCGTTCAACTGACATTGTCTACACTTGACTCTGTATGCAATGTTATGTTAATGAAAGAGAGAAACCTCACATGTTGCTTCCTCAGAAGTGAATTTTAAACTGTTCTAACAAAGGTGAAAGGATTCAATGTAGTTAACCGTCATCGAGTATTCATCGAGTGAATTCATCAATCTAAATCTTACTAATGAAATTTGAAGGAGCACAAAAAATGTTTTATATTTTGAAGCTAACAACGAGCAAAAGAGAAGAAAATCCCAATGTCTTGTGTAGCAAATGCTGCAAAAAAAAAGATCCAAAGTACATAGATAAAACTGCCCTGGAATCTCTCAAGGCGCATTTCTTCTCAGATAAGTCTCTCCAGAATCAGCTGCATCTATGGATACGCCACGTAGCACAAGCATCGTTATATTGATATTGACATGCCATTTCATACTGGATAGGCAGCCCCATTTGTTCACAATAAGAATGCTTCAAACGACAATCTATATTAACTTCATGAGAAAACACATTCTTAAAACAAGCGACTCTCCAGATATATCCATAAAATGTTTCAGTGGACTGTGCATATGAAGATTAAGAGGGCCATAGGTGGATGACAACTGAAATGAGGTTTAATTAGCACTAGAAAATAAAGGCAGACTGAAGTATGGGAGATAAGACATTTGGAACTTCAATGGTGGCAACACTGCTGCAGGGACTCCATGCAATGGAATCTAATAATGTCACTGACAGCAGACGTTAGTTACATACCTACCTTACCTCAGAGCATAAGGACTCACCCTTCTAACATCGCACGCATGCGATCTGGCGTTAGAAAAACAGCCTCGGGTCAGCTGGCAACCTAAGGTAGCGTTGTGACGATGTTTTTGAAACGAGAAAAATGGTATTTGATAAAGAATGAATGTGCCAGAGGTCGTACAGCACGACAGTGTCATCGAGGTACTCAAGAGGCCTCCGGGGAATCTGCATTGCCTTAGAGGACTGTGACATGTTGGTCCTTCAATGAGGGACGCCAATATGTGGCCGACGTGCGTCAGCCAGGTCATCCTAATGTCAGTGCCGTGTTAATGGACACTGGTCGATGTCATATGATATGTGAGCTGGCCGGAGACACCGGATTAGCAAAGACGACTGTGCTTCATATTTGAAAGGATATCTGGGCATGAGAAAAATTTCATCACAATAGGTTCCGCATCGTTCAACGGAAATATAGTAATGATTACTGCACATAACCATTTAGAGTACTATAAGTGCGAAGAAGAGGCTCTCCTACGCCTTATCATTATGCAGGATGGGACATTGACTAAATTGTGTGAGCCACAACTGAAATGTGATCGAACCAATGATTTCATTACGGGAAACCACAAAGACTGAGAGTTCTTAAGGACCCCAGCCATGTTATTCTCATGTACGACTGTGCTGGGTCTATCCTCCACAGCATGCCGTCATTTTCCACAACGCTCGGCCGCATTCAGCGCAAACTGTGGCTAATTTGTTCAGTCAATGGGGCTGGGAACTGCTGAACCATCCACCAAAATCCATGGATTTAAGTCGTGACTTGATTCACAAGATGAAGAAACTGCTTCGGGGCCTTTCCTCCAGAACTGTTTCAGACATTTGTCAAGCAGTAAAGCACTCAATTCGAACAATGAACACAACAAGTGCAGCAATAGATATCCTATGACTTCCGCATCGTATACATATATACAATACTGGCGTCTACTCCGAAGGACAGTAAATCTTGGTATAACATTAATCTGTTTTGTAACAGTTGTAATTAAATAGTTGCTACAATTAAAGTTACAACCCTCGTATACGTCCAGTAACTTTCAATATACAACTTGCTTCATGACACACCGCCACAGGTACCGTTTACGGCAACGGTAGTATAAAAAAGAGGTGTAGGAGTGGGGAGGAAGACGCCCGGGGTTAAATAAGGTATAGTTCCAGCATTTGCCTGATTTAAAATGAAACATGTTTGACTATTATTACTCCATCTAATGATGGAGATGTGTACATACTGAAGAGTAGGACATACTAAATTTCCTTTGTAAAGTGAAAAACGTCCATACGGAATGATTCTATTATCCTTTAATGGAACTGCAATCCAGGCATTCCGGAAAGCCAACCTTTATTCCAACCTCAAAATAAAGGCTAAGGCAAGACATACTTTTTTGACAAAAATGCTTCATCAATAACTTAACCGCAAAATTTTTAAAATTCACCAGTTAACGACGAAATGGAATTTCTCCATCAGAAGGAATCTCTTCTGAAGCAGAAACTATATGAAACTCGTTTAGAAGTTTCCATTCTTCTTTGCCCCCTCGAACGGACATTCTTTTAATTACACGTCATAACAGACTTAATCATACTTTGTTAAGAAACAACACACACTTGACAAAAATGGAATGCTCTTTCAAAAAAAAGCACTTAGCAAACACAATATCCCAAACAGCGTAAAACCAAATGATTTCCACCACCGTGTAGTAAATATAAGTAAAAACAATCTCTATGCCGATGATCTAGAAGTGATGAGCAAGGGACATAAACATACAGTAATTGGGGTAATACTTCTACGAGTGATAATTTAATTTCCACTTTAATTGAATCGGAATTAGCCATTAGCGTAATAAGTTAACCATAAACATACAAGAAGAGGTAGGATATGAAGTCAAACGTAAACTATAATCTATCCTTAATCAACAACAAATCATTAAATCCAACACTGAACACACAGCTAACAGCCCACAAACTAAAGAAGAAAGTCAAACAAAAAGACTTAAAAGTAACAAAAACCGACAAAGAGAACGTTACCGTAATCATGGACAAAAGTGACTATATCAGTAAAGCACAAACGTTCTTTTACAGAAAACATAACCTGTAAAAAATATCTAGCTAATACAGTACAAAGATACAAAAATAATTATTGAGAACGTTTCGGTTCTGTTTAATGACCTTGAAAAGTCCAAAAAGATTATTATGAATCCGAAGCTTCACACAGCAAAAGCACAACCCAAGATTCATAAAGCCGACAACCTCATAAGGACCATTATCAATTTCTGAAATAATCCAACTTATGAAGCATCATTCATAAATTCCTTAAATCACACTATCGTTTTCAGCCAATTAGTCAGTGAATAATTCCATAGAATTTTGCAATAAAATTAAATACTTTAATTTATCCAAACACCACGCACTTCATTCATTTGATATTATTAAGGGGACTTATGAGTGAGTTTTCATGAAAATACGGCCAAAATACCGAATTTTGCATTTTGCCGATAATTAGCGCCCAAACCTTTTCTGAAAAAAGGAATGTTGAAATTTTTCCCATAGCACCATTTTTAAAGCCCTGGCGGTGATTTAAAGATGTTTGTGCGTCATTATTACAGTAAATACCTAAGCACGGCACGCCTACCTGTCTCATGTACTGAAACACTTTGGATTTTGTTTTCCATGTCATTGCTAACAAGTTACCAAAAAATTCACTTGCGGAAATGGTCATGCAAGTGTCTTTTGACATCTAGGAACGGAAAATTCTCATACTTTACAATGATAGTCAAGTTATAACCTTTTATACATGGGAATGAAATAACCTCTGTCATAAAATATTGAAATAATTTCCTTTAGTTTCTGAGTTTCATTTTCTTTATGCCGTCCAATACACCTTTGTTATCAGTAATGAAGTAAATAGAAGAAACTAGTAAATAAATGAGTTCCTTATTCAAACACTATAGTTACTTCCTACCAATTCGCTCCATGTGGGTTGTTTTTGGAATATTTGTTGGTGTATATTGATCTGTGACAAGGGTAATATAGTTTGGAGTGTGCCTAATTTTTCCTGGTTTGATACTTCACGCTATTGGTTGTGTGAAAACCAAGTTGTCATTTGAAATTGTTGGGAAAATACTGCCTATTTACCAGAGATTGGCCTCAGATGCTTTGCTGGAGAGGTGCAATAGAGGGAAAACTCAAAATGCTAATGAGAGTCTCCGTAGCATTATTTGGCATAACTGCCCTAAAGAGGTCTTCGTTTCAAAGAAGAAGCTGGAATTAGCAGTCAGAAGAGCAGAGAGTGAATTCAACAGGGGTTGTGTGAAAACATTACAAGTGATGCATGACATTAAGCAAGAACCTATGACAAGTTCTTCACTGAAGATCAGTGCGCAACGTGACCACAGCCGTCTTCGTCAGGGCAGAAGAAGGAGCACCCCAGGAGAGAAAACTACAAGGAAAAGGGAGAAAACTGCAAAATGTGTCCTTAGAAGAAAGGCTGAAGAGATATGAGGGCTGTAGATATGGTGCAGGGCAGTTCTGATGTAAGTAACTAACCACCCAACTTTATTTGCTGTTTTCTCATGAAGTAATTTTCGTTACAGGTATTATGATAAAAAAGATACCTGTAATGCAGTTTTCAAGTTATTTAGTTCAAAGTTGGTTTGGATATTTAAATATGTATGAAAATTATAATTAGCTCTTAATTTTTATGTCAGTGAAAAATAACTGCATTATTCGGGCTTTCAAATATAAATAATTTCTGATTTTTGGGCAAAACATTAATGTAATCATTATGATTCTCTCTCCTGATCCTCATATTAAAGGCACATCAAATTCAAAAGCAATTTCTAATTATGAATCTATTTAGGATATTTTACCGAGTATGAATGAAAATGCGTGAAAACTCCATCGCAAGGAACATTTTTTATGACCCAATGTTTTTATAATGTATTTTTATTATTTCAAAAACTATTTGAGCAATCAAGTTAAAATTCAGAATGTGTCCTAACTATAGACATATCAACCTGTGGTTAAAATTTCAAAATGATCCGTCCAGTAGTTTCAGATTTTCAAAACTCACTCATCACTCCCCTTAACAAGTATGCTAATGTGCCCGTTAATAGCACCGTACAATTGATTAAGAATAATCTTTCCAAAATCAGCAAATTAAGTGTAGGCAAAATGGATGAATTTATTCAGATTCTGAAATGTACATTGAATAACAACTCCTTCACTTTCAGTGATACCATTTACCAACAGATAAGTCTTCACATGGGGCCACCAGTTTCATGGAACCTTGCAGATATTTGCATCCATCATTGGTAAGATTAGTGGCGTTCAACACTGGACACCCTTTGTAGAGTAAACGTTTGTTATTGTAGACTCCCGTCTTACTAACATCAATATAGTACTTGAACTTCTCAACTCCATTGATCCACATATAAAATTTACCACAATTGTCAGAAAACAATAATGCCCCTAATTACATTGACTTAGCCATTATGCGCAACTGCAACAACACTTTATCCTTTAATATATATTTAGGAAACCCACCACACCATCAATACCACCCATCAAACTTCTCCGCACCCAGACATACATAAGAAAGCAGCGTAATAAAATATGGTACTAGCGTCAACTATTCCTTTATCTCGCAATAATTATAAAAGAGAACTTAATACTATTTACAATAGTGAAGAATACAACAGTTTCAGTAGACCCAAGATTCCCCCAGGAAGGGATTCCGCTCCTAAAAAGAAATTTTTCAGTTTCACTTTTAATAATAGTGGCATTTACCAAATTTCCAACATCTTTAAAAGCACAACAGAAAAACAACGTTTAAAAACTCCCACATCAAATACAGACTCATTTTCAATCCGCACACTTTCAACAATAGCAATAATAATAGACATTTGAAGTCCGGAGGTTACAAATTAGAATGCCAATCTTGTAATTCCAACTATTTTGGTTAAACAAGCCACAATTTTGTCATAAGATACGCCGAAGTTGGCAACGCCCTCAAATAGAATCGTTTATCATCCATGAGTGAGCATCATAAAATAATTCAGTCACGCACATGCATCAATATATAAAGACCTTATGATCTTACATTATGAGCAAAAAGGCACTTTGCTCAACGTTCTCGAGAGCATACAGATCGACATAGATCTCTTTATGAACCACTCCCATAATTTAAATGAATTCACCGAAAAAAGGATCACTTTAGTTGAAACATACATTCCATATATTTGTCAGTACTTGTGTAATAAAAACAAACCCCGCCTCCACCTCCAATCCCCTGCCCCCCTCACCATCCGACTTCACTTCTCCCATCCTCGCAAACACAGCTGAGCCAACAATAGACACGATTGTAATAAAGGGACCATTAACTTTCAGAAGGTTTCAAGAGGACAACTACTTAATAAGTAAGTTTAATAGTTTCTTCACCCTTACCTTTCACTATCCACTCATGTTTCTTATACAACCTCATTTTTCCAGTACAGATTTGATCTCCGTTGATGGTTTCAACTATATGCCACATACAGTTCACCTGTCATCTGTTATCTTCTCTAATATTGCCTCTCAATTTTTTCGCTGCGTTCCTGACTATTCATAAATAAGCCAAACACACGTAGGCAACATTGAAAACAATCATTTAGAGCAGGAACACTAAAACTGAGAAGATCTGGCTTTTTCGAGTGTGCTACTATTCTAAAATTTGAACTTCATTGGCGGTTTTACCGTTGTACGTTCGCATACATTTCACCTGGCACGTGTTCTTCGCAAACTCGGATTCTCGAGTTTTTCGCTCCCCTCTTAACTCCTTGTGGTGGTGAATTTGCAGAGACAGACGTCATTCTGAGTTCTTAACACAGTGATTTCATTCTGTTTATTGTGACACACTGCAAATTTTTAGACTAAGAGGTCCACAACCTCACCATGATCGCGTGTAGCTTGTTTCCGTTTTATCTCATTTGTTTCAATTCTTTTCTTAATTAGGTTTAGCACATTTTTAGCTTCAATTATGTAAGAACGTTAAATTTTCACTGAAGATTTCTCAAACGAGTTGATGATAGCTCTATCTAATGTTGGAAGTATGTGTATATATAATTGTTCTTCATTTCCCTCATGCCTTTTGGTTTTTCATCATTTCCTTCATTATACTTTTAACGCATTTTGGCATCTATTCTGCAGATTACTTTAACTCGCTTTTTGACTGAAGATGGCTTAAATGAGTTGAGCCGGGCTGAGTGGCTCAGACGGTTAAGGCGCTGGCCTTCTAACCCCAACTTGGCAGGTTCGATCCTGGCTCAGTCCGGTGGTATTTGAAGGTGCTCAAATACGACAGCCTCGTGTCGGTAGATTTACTGGCACGTAAAAGAACTCCTGCGGGACTAAATTCCGGCACCTCGGCGTCTCCGAAGACCGTAAAAGTAGTTAGTGGGACGTAAAGCAAATAACATTATTATTACAAATGAGTTGAAACATGTCTGACTATTACTCCATCTAATGATGGAGATGTGTGTGTATTAAAGAGGAGGAAATTTTAAATTTCGTTTGTACAGTGAAAACCGTCAGTATGGAATTATTCTAATATCTTGCAATGGAAATACCGTGTAGGCAGGCAAGAAAACCGACCTGTATTATTATCTCAAAATAAAGGTTGCCAAGTTAGGGCGACACGGTTTTTGAAAAATGCTTCATCAATAACATATTTTAAAAATTCACCAAGAAAACTCATAGGAAAACAGCAAAAACTCGTGCGACTAAGCTTAAAACCGATAAAATTTGGATTAGAGACGATATAAATATGTCCATAAAAATAAAACTCTTCTGAACAACAAACAGTATGAAAACTCATTTAGAAGTTTCCACTCTTCTTTTCCCCCTCGAGTGGACATCCTTTCAATTAAACGACACTATCAAACTTAATCGTACTTTGTTAAAGAAACAAAACACATTTAAGAAGGGAATGCTCTTCCAAAAAACAACACTTAACAAACATAATACCCCAAATAGCGTAAAACGAAAGGATTTTCATCCACCAGTATTAAACATAAGTAAAATCAATCTCGATGCCGATGATCTGGAAATGCTGAGCAAGGGACCTAAACATATTTGGGGATAATCCTTCGAACAGTGTTATTTTAATTTCCACAAAAAGCTGAATCGGAATTAGCCATTAATATGTTTTCAATGAAAGTAAAAGAAGAGGTCCGATATGTAGTCACTTCTGCCCATAATCAACAACAAACCATTAAGCCCAACACTGAACACAGAGGTAAAGTCCACAAACTAGAGAAAAAGCCAAACACAATGACTTAATAACAACAAAAGCCGACAAACGGAAAGCTACCGTAATCAGGGAAGAAAGTGACTATATCAGTAAAGCACAAATGTTCTTTTACTGGAATCTACTTAATAACCTCTAAAAATATTCAACTAATAAAATACACAGTGACCCAAAAACCATAATTAAGAACTTTTCACCGAGCTCGATAGCTGCAGTCGCTTAAGTGCGGCCAGTATCCAGTATTCGGGAGATAGTAGGTTCGAACCCCACTATCGGCAGCCCTGAAAATGGTTTTCCGTGGTTTCCCATATTCACACCAGGCAAATGCTGGGGCTGTACCTCAATTAAGGCCACGGCCGCTTCCTTCCAACTCCTAGCCCTTTCCCGTCCCATCGTCGCCATAAAACCTATCTGTGTCGGTGCGACGTAAAGCAACTAGCAAAAAAAAAGAATTTTCCCTTTTTGTTTAATGACACCGAAAAAAAAAAAAATTATGAATCCGAAGCACCCAACAGCAAAAGCACAACAAAGATGCATAAAGCCGACATCCCCATCAGGCCCATTATCTATATCAGAAATAGTCAGACTTATAAACTATCTCAGTTCATTCACTAATTACTTAAATCACACTATCCTTTTCAAGCCAATAGGTTAATGAAAATTTCCATAGAATTTTGCAATAAAACTAAATACGTTAATTTATCCAAACACCAGACGCTTTTATTCATTTGATATTAGTAACATGTATGCTAATGTGCCCGATAACAACGTACAATTGATGAATTGATGGATTGAACAACAATTTCTTCACTTTCAGTAATGTCATTTACCAACACAGAGGTCGTCCCATGGAGTCAACAGCTTCATGTATCCTTGCGTATATTCGCATCGATCATTTGTAAGATTAACGACATTCAGCACTGGACAAGGTATGCAGAAAACACGCCAGTTATTTTAGACTCCCGTGTTACTAACAGCAATACAGTACTTGAATTTCTCAAATCTACTGATCCACACTGTCAGAAAATAATAATGTACTTACTTAGCTGGACTTAACCATTATGCTCAACGGCAACAACAATTTATCCTATAATATATACAGGAAAACCACCCACACCATCAATACCATCCAACAATCTTCTCGGCACCGAGACATACATAAGAAAGCCGTTTACAATAGCATGGTACTCAGAGCATGAACTATTCCTTTATCTCACAAGAATTATAAAAAAAGAAATGAATACTATTTATAATATTGCAGAATACAACGTTTGAGTAGAACCTTCAGAAACAGAAATAAGAGCAGACCCAAGACTAACCTAGAAAAATATTCCGAACATAAAGAGTTTTCCACTTTCACTTATAGTAGTATTTACCAATTTTATAATATCTTTAAAAGACACAACGTTAATATAGCGTTTAGAACCTCCCACACCAACTCCTGGTTCATTTTCAATCCATACACTGCCAAAAATAACAATAATAATAGATATTTGAACTCCGGAGTTTACAAATTAGAATGCCAATCCTGTAATCAGCTATGGTTGTCAAACAGGCCGCAATTTTAAAATAAGATACGCCGAACATCCCAAAGCTCTATAATATAATCGTTTTTCAGCCACGAGTGAGCATCATAAGGAATCCTTTCACGAATACACATCAGTAGATAAAGATCTTAGGACCTTGCACTATGAGCGAAAAGGCATCTTGCCCAACGTTCTCGAGAGCATCCAGATCGATATAGATCTGTTTATGAACCCCTTTCAAAATGTAAATGAATTCACCGGAAAGATCATACTACTTGAAACATTAATTCCGTATATTTACAAGAACTTCTATAATAATACAAACCCCGCGTCCATCCCTCAACCACTTCCTCTCTCGCCCAATCCATCAGCACTACACTCATTTCCCTTCACTCCCACCCCCTCGCAAACAGCAGAGCCAACAATAGACATGATTTTAAGAACAGGACCGTTATCCTTGATAAGGTCAGGCCGTTTCGAGAGGATAACTACTTAATGAGTATGTTTAATAGTTTCTTCAAACTAACTTGTTACTTATCCACCCAGATATTCTCATACAACCTAATTTTCCCATTACAGATTTGAACTTCATTGACAGTTTCCACTATGTGCCACGTACAGTTCATCAAGCATCTAATATCTTCTGTAAGATAGCTTCTCAAATTTTTAGCTCACTCTTGACTGTTCAAGAATAAAGCAAACACACCTAGCCAACAATGAAAACTAATTGAGAGCGGGACACCAAAAATGGAGATCAGGTCTTTTCGAAAGTGGTCCTATTCTAAAATTTGAACTTCATAGGCGGTTCTTCAATTGTGTGTTCACATGCATTTCTACTCAAACTTGGATTCTCGAGTTTATCGCTCCCCTCTAAACTATTTGTGGTGGCGAATCTGCCAAGTCGGACGTAATACTGAATTTTATAACACAGTTTTCTCCTCCTCTTTATTAATCATCACACACTGCAAATTTTCAAACTAAGAAGTTCACAGCCTCACCATGATCAGCTGTTGCTTATTTTCGTCTTATTTCATTTGTTTTTTCTTCCTTGGTTTAACACATTTTTAGATTCAATTATATAAAAACGTTTATTTTTGACAGAAAATATCCCAAACGGGTTGATTATTGCTCAATCAAATGATCGAAATGTGTATATATGGAATTGTTTTTTAAATTTCAGTCATGTTTCTCTTCTAATGTTATTCATTCTTTCCTTCATTATGTTTTGTACACATGTTATCAACTATTATGTAAAATAATTTCACCCCTTTTTAACTGATGATAGCTAAAATGAGTTGAATACTATTGTTACTCCATCTAATGATGGACATGTGTGTGTATTGAAGAGGACATACAAATTTCCTATTTGAAGTGTAAACCGTCAATACGTAATGATTCTAATATCTTGTAATTTGAAGACTTCCTCAACACATATCTTCAAATTGTTCCTTAGATATTATGTGCCACTCTTGGTAACTTAGGATTTGACGGTTTTCAAAACAGGGTACATGTTTCAGAAAGTTCAAATACTCATAGCATAGGATCCATTCAAGTGATCGACACAAAAGTAACACACGCATGCCCAGAACACTGATGATCATGCGTATGGAATTCCATAACGTTATCGTTAAAACTCTGGGAGTTCCGGTAATCAGTAATCTGCAACTATTATACATCCATGCTTAACCACAAAATGTGCACGCTCACCAGTATGGATGAACATTAATTTGTTGTCGATTTTTAGACTCGGTAGCAAACTCATTTCCACATTGTACCAAACAAGTGGGCACTCTAGGTGTGTCTACGCATATGCTGTCGAAGACCACTCTTCAGAGTAAAGTTCTTTCCACATACTTTGCAATAATGTGGACGCACACCCGTATGGGTAGAAAGATGCCCTCGAAGGGTACCCCTTCGAGCGAACGTCTTGCCACATTGACTACATAAATGCGGACGCTCACCAGTATGTGTAAGCATGTGATCTCGTAGATTGGATTTAACAGTAAACTGACTAGCGCAAAGATCACATGAAAAAGGACGCTCACCAGTATGTGTACGAATGTGCTCTCTAAGGGTGGACTTGACAGCAAAGTTATTACCGCAATAAGCACAAGAATATGGACGCTCGCCAGTATGTGTAAGAAAGTGATCCTTTAGGCTTAACTTGTAAGGAAACTTCTTGCCACATTCATTACATTTATATGAACGATCTCTGGTATGCGTACGCATATGAGAATTAAGGTGAGACTTACTGGAGAAGGTCTTATTGCACTCCAAACATTTATGTGGACGCTCGCCAGTGTGAACAAGGATGTGTTGCCGAAGTGAAGATACCTGTGGAAAGTTCTTACCGCATTGAGCACAACAATGTGGACGCTCTCCTGTATGCTGAAGCATATGTGTACGAAGAGAAGATCCGGAAGAAAACCCACGACTGCATTGATGACAGGAATGTGAATGATGTCCTTTGTGTTTTAGGATGTGTCTCTTCAAATAGGAAATCTGTGGAAACTTTTTACCACATACGTCACAAGAATATGGACGCTCTTCGCTATGTGAAAGCACATGTTGAAGGAGGTGCGTCTTTTTCGAAGACATATACCCACATTCCTTACAAGAGAACGGACGCTTTGCACATTGATTGTGCAGGTGGATCCGAAAAGCAGATTTATGAGAAAACTTTCTACCACATTCATTACAGGAGAGCGACCATTGTCTAGCGGGATGAATTGGCGACTGATTAGATGGAGCTTCAGTCAATAAAGTGCTCTCACGTCTAGAAAACAGAAAAAAACAAATGTTTTCACATTTTCTAACTAAGGTAACTAAATCAGATACAGTGAGGAGAAGCAAACATAATATATGTACCGAATGTCTTTCTTTGTACATTGCAAGGTAATACATAGCACTATTGTCACTCCATCGAATGATGGAGAAGAATACGTACTGAAGAGGACAAACAAATTTCTATGTAAAGTGTAAATCGTCAATACGTAATGAATCTAATATCTTGTAATATGAAGCCTTGCTCAACATTTATCTTCAAATTGTTCCTTAGACTCTAACAGGCCATCCATAACAATTTTTACTTGCCAAAATTGCACTTAACCAAAGTACATCCAAACAAATCCATGACTGTGAGAATGCTTCTCGAAGTGATTTCCTTACATGCTTTCTTCAAGTTTATTTGTAACTGAAATTCATTATATATTGGATGCTAAAGAATACCAAATGTTTTAATAGCTTCATCCTTTGTGATGTTGCAAGTTGACAAGTTTCCTCAGTCATCTACAGGGACACTGGCAAGGACTTCTGGGCAATCTGACGTCCACGTTTTGAGCTACACATCTGTAGCATCAACCACGGAAGAATGTTTTCATGGAAAGCTCCTTAGGTTCCTCAACTGAGATAGTACCTGTCAACAGGACGTCAACGTAAAAGAAGAGGATGCAATGGGGTGAGATTCTCTCTGTTTTTCACAAAGTGGATCCTGAAGTCTCATAGCAGGAAGGAGGGTAGAAATTGTAACTGTAGTCAAGCGGTTGTCCTTGATCTCTTCATCAGAGAAATCATGACACACAATTTTCTGAAGACTCCTGCAGTTGGCAAGCTTTAATACACTTCTGTACATCTTAGCTCAAAGAGCAACAAGATAATCTCTGAACCTTAAAACGAGAGACAGGGAGTCTGGCTGAATATTAGGGTCAACCAATAACAAAGAATTTAATGCTATCCGATTTAAAGATTCATAGTTTCTGTCAAACTCAACTCTTTGCTTGATTGTCGTTCTAGAATCACTGAGCACACAATGATGGGGTATGTAAAAGCTTAAGGAATTAGAAGTCTCCAGGGATGCAATTTCCATGTGTCCAAATTCACTGTATTCGCACATGAAAATTACGTACTGCTACTTAAATTCTAAAAATCGCGCAAACTTACTTTCAATGAGTTTGAGAATTTTAACAACATTATGCTTAGACTCAGCTATAGGGGACACTTCAGGATGAATACGAAATTTGCGAATATGATGATGATGATGATGATGATGATGCTTGTAGTCTAAAGGGGCCTAACATCTAAGGTCATAGGCCCATTTTGCGAACAAACTGAAGAAGGCACTTAAGATAAGTGACTCCGCAGTCCCAAGAAAGCTTTAAGTAGTACAATCTATCCTGAACTGTCTCTCAGTGTTACACACGATGTGCTTAGCAAAATGTTTGAGTTGGTGAAACAGTTGCACAACTATTAACCTTTATAGCATTATTGGGAATTGTTCAAGGAAGTGCCCTTGTTGGTAATGTGAAGTAAAATCTACAACGAATGACCGTGACAGAATGATTGTGAATCCAAAACCATCAGTGGATGTAATTCGCAACTTCTTACGTATTATCAGAGGTGATACTTGTCCAAAGGTTTCCTAAATCAGCATCAACATCCCTCATAACGGTACTAATCACTTGTAAAGCAGAACCATGGCCTTTCTCATATAGTGGTACTAATCACAGGGAACGTACACACATAGCATGTCACATGATTGCATCACTCACAAATAACACACATCAATGGTATCACTCACATAAGGCTACTACTCACAAGCTATGCAGACTGATGGTTTTCCTCACATAAGGGTACGTAATACTCACAAGTTATGCAGACTGATGGTGTTCCTCACATAGTGGGACTAAACACGGTCACCAACTAGATCAATGATGATGACATATTTAATACGCCTCTTTGGGACAAGGTGCAACGAAATGGAACAATAACTAAAACTTCAAATGTATTCACTGACAACATCAAATGAATGATGATGAGAAATGACTACGAATCGGAAACAATTAGTCGATCCAATTGACAGTGGTTCAATTACTTCATTATGCCCAGTAAAGGAGCCTTAGGATAAATCATAGAACTTAGTTTGGAGTCTCAACGCTCGATGCTACATCAGCCTGTTGCATCCCGGAATCGGCGTGCTTTCCTCCTCCACAGAGCGAGTTAGCTACATGGTTGTAGGTGCTATAGCCCAGAACTACCATTCAAGGAATGGTAAGTTTAAACCCTCAGTTCTGAAGATGGTTTTACAGTGGCTTCCCATTTTCACACCAAGCTGGTCAAAGTAA
Source organism: Anabrus simplex (assembly GCF_040414725.1). Lineage (NCBI taxonomy): Eukaryota > Metazoa > Arthropoda > Insecta > Orthoptera > Tettigoniidae > Anabrus > Anabrus simplex. The sequence continues at coordinate 436,604,380 of NC_090269.1, forward strand.
CCTCACTGTAGCCTTAAGCAACTCCTCCTCAAAGACTTAGTAGCGTTTCACCTCCTTATGGACGTAGTAGTGCATGACGTCCTTCTACCCTATACTCATTTCTGTTACAAACTTGAGTAAGCTTCAGATATATCTCCCCAATCTCTTAACAGACAATCGAATGTACACCTGTTTCGAACAGGCATAATAGAATTGCTGTTGAAATTAATACTTCATCCATTCAGATTGAAATAGAGACTCTCCTTGCCGTCGCCATTAAGAACCCAACCATCAATCTCGGAGTTCTGATATAGAGAACTGAACTCCAAAACTAACAATTCCTTAGCAGATAAATGTGTTAATACTCATATTCGTTTAGCAATCCGGTTTTCATATAAGCTTTTGACAGAGATTCGGTTAATAACGAGATCGAGTATTGAGTAGTATGACAACCCAACGACGAGCGGCAACACAACTTCAACAGAAAACAAACAGAGGGCACCATCAGTAAGAAATCTACCACCTGCAGGAAAAGCTTCTCCATAGTGTCTGGAAATTCCACACCACCACCACCATGAAGAAAACACACTGCGATAGAGGAGTACGCAGGAAAGCAGTCTAGGAGCCTGATTCTCCAAGTCCTAATCATTGCAAGTAGCTTGATATAGCTCCAGAGGAATAAATCCCACTTTCATTGACTGGCAGTACATACGCACCACTGTCAGTCAGGTGGCGTATCATGTCTCAACATCAGAGAGAGAGAGATATTCTAGCACAGTTCTATTTACCAGCTGCAAACCGCTCGTCAGGATTCATGCCATTCAATATCAGGACCCAATCAGAGGAAGCAAAAAATGCACTGACACACAAAATAAAAAACACATTGACACAGCAACAAACACTGGCCCTCTTACCACATTCTTAATAGTGAAGTTGAGAAATCTGTACCCGAATATAAACCACCCGATTGCAATCTACAATATAGACACCAAGCTTCTGCCCAACACCACATGGGATCACCACCTAGAAATTCAGATAAGCAAAGATGGCCACACCATCAAAATTTACAGAAATTTCTACAGAGTCCTAGTCAACAGAAGGAGACTGGCGCGTTTTGGACGCACGCTGCAGCACAGAACCTGGCTCAAAAATGTGGCGCAACCATCCACTTTCACGTCCACGACTATAGTGCTCCAGAATAGTCAGTGGTGGCATATGAGCTCATAAGCAGCTATGTTATCACTGCCCATCTCCAGCAACAGGAACAGCAAATATTTCAGGCCATTCGGATCCGGAATTCCAGTGGAAAAACCTACTATTGTGGACATCCCACTATTGCATTCTTGAAAATATATATATGATTTGTAGTGGTCAGCGCATCGCAAGTGCTGCACGAAACAGGGATCATTCAAATGCAATACCTGCGCCGAAGCTCACCTATCTTTCTAAGTGAAATGCAAGGATAACTTCAAACAACTTCCACTCAATCACAAAAAGTGTTACCTATCATCCCCAATGACGTCTCTTCCCCACGCTCCCCCTCCAATCTTCCCCCTCCTTCCAACGAGAACATTCTGAAAAGCATGACGATAGTGCTCCAGAATATTCTCCCATTCCAATGTCCGGATGTTCTATATCAGAACCAGTTAGCGGCACGAATGATCTTCCAGACTCACTTTGACGGAACGTTTTCTGGGACAAGAATTCGCTGTGCATTAATTCCCTATGATCTTACTCCACTATTCTAGAAAATGAAAGTTTATTGTGATAGTGTGTGTTCTTTGAGGACCAAGCGACAGTGACCCAAAAATTGTAATGGAGGGTTAGAAATTAGTCTTCATAAACCCATCCCATCACAACATTATCACTCTTTAAATATCTGTCTGAGAACTTAAAAACAGAAGTCAAGATTGTAAATCAAATAATACTTTCAGCAAAATATTGTATATTGTATTCCCCACCTCAGAAATTTGTAGAATATATCTATCACAAAAATAGTACTTACCCTATCGATCAGAAATATAGTACTTACCCTATCGATCATAAAAATAGTACTTATATTATTAACACAGATTTTTACATTACACCATATACATAACAACAACAACAACAACAAGCTAGTTACGATAAGCTATTACATGATATCCGGGCTGTTGACTTACCCTTCCCTGCAATTACCCGCCCTACATCAAGCACAACCCCTGAATTTCTTATCCTCAGCCCTAAGCAAGGAACGAACTGCGACGTCACCATGTCCCTGCCCTACCACCAATAACCAATGTACTAACAAATCCATGCCAACATAACCATCGTTCCCCAAGGGTCATACGGTATACATGAACCAATTGAGTAGGATACAAAAATATCAGACATAGTACGCAATACTAAACTTCCTACTTCACCGCAAAAATTACAAGATGAAATTAAGAAATTAGAATCCCCACTAACTATTGTCACCCGACTCCGTTTTCCTCGCCACACCACCCATCCATCCATACCTCCCCTCCCACCCTAAGCACTACAATTCATTACAAAGCATACCTTCGAACCAATGACCCAAATATTCTCTACGAACATAGAAATACCCTTAGACATGCTCGATCATTCATCAAGGCTATTAGAAGAAAAGCCTGGATAAACACTTGCACTGAATTATCCAACACGACTGACACTCGCAAATACCACAATAAGGTAAAAAACTGACAAACATAAATCAATCCTACTACTTACCCAGTAATACATAACAAATCTGCACTGAGTGATAAAACAAAGAGAGACAAATTTTGCAAGTCATTATAAAGTAAATTTCCCACCATCTTCCGACCCCAATGCCTGCCATCCTGACCACGATGCAATGACCGAATATCTGGATATTACACAAAATCCTCTTTGCCCTACATTATAATCCCCTCCAGTTCTTGACTCCCAACATAACCTAAATAGTCCTATTACAGCACACGGTATAAAAAGACACACCCAGGACTAAAAAGAACACTGCCCATGGACTAAATCAAATTACTTAACGGCACATAACAGAAGCTCCACTTCCCTTTCTACAACTCCGAAATGTATTGCATACCATTCTTCTCCGACCTGGACTCTTCCCTCCCCCCAATTGGGTACATGCCAACTACCATCTCAATTAAATTCATATCGGATAATAAGTCTTATAAGAGTGTGTTCTACAACCTCTGAAATCAACTTCGCTCACTGTATATACACCTATCTCAATTCCCACCTTCTCATATCTCAGTCACAAACCGGCTTCTGTCCTCAGCACTCCATAGAAGAGTAGGTCTTTCATACCTCTGCATCCCTTACAAAAGTATGCGCATCCATTACCAGTCTTGATATGGGTAGGGCCTCTTAAAGGACTGATATACAAACTCCATCACTTTCCAGTTCCTATGAAAATATCCTAGCCATAATCAATTTCCAAAAGACATTGATGATGATGATGATGATGATGATGATGATGATGATGCTTGTTTTAAGGGGCGTAACATTGCAGGTCATCGGTCCCTAATGAGACGAGATGGACGACATGATATATGATAGGTAAAACATTTAAAATGTATCCATGACTAGAGTTAAAAAATGATGAAAAAATGAATATGAGATTAACCCGTAGAGAGCCAGACGACGATATATCGTTGTTTCGTATCTACGCGTAAAGTGCCAACCACGATATATCGATGTTTGGATAGCGCGCAATTCTATACGAGTTTGTACAACTTGGGCCGTCAGATTGCAACATTTTATGTATCCAATCCATAGAGAACTCTCATTAGATTTTAACTACGTCGCTAGATAGTGCGTAAATTCATTCGTTATCATGTACTGAATTTCCAAATTCCGTGTTCATCTACGACGTATTGTACCCGTCTAAATGGTACCTCAGTTAATTTGGGAAAGCTGGGAATATTTATTACGGAGCATTGCTTACGAGTGCGCGTGTACCAGCTGTGACATAGTTGTGCGAGAGCGAGCCGGCCGAAACTAGGTCAACAGCTGATCGAGGGTGACCAGAGCGCAGTTACGTCATGACACCAGCAGACGACAGAGGGGAGGAGAAATGTTCTCATAAAATCCACTCGTAGCGGTCAAGGACGAGCTATGGCGCAGGTCGATTACCAGCCAATAGAAATTGAGGAAAGTGCTGGAAATATTAGGATTGTTCTGGAAAAGTCGAAGGAAGTTCTTGTGTATGAACGACAGAACAGTTCAGGAGAAATTTCACGAGACGACGGCCAGAACAGTTTTCCAAGAGCACGTCGGACAGTGGTTTTCTTACGAGAAGTCGAACCGTGTATTCTCTACGGGAAAGAAGAATATTTTCAGACGACGTGAATACTAGTGTAATCCTTGTAGGGCACGATCATTACATTACTTGAATGCCAGTGTAATTCATTGTTAGCTCAACGCAGTATCCAGCGAGCTTATTACAGTCATGCATTCTCCCGGGTGGAAAATGTTAAACCACAGACAGTCAGCGTGCTCATTAAAGCCGATTCTTGCCATAGAAGCTTTAGGAATGTTCCATTGGACATTATGAAAGGAAGTCACGATCTCAAGTGGATAGACGAGAGGAAATCTAACCTTTATTTAATCATCATAATATTCAGCCCTATTATTTGTCAGCCTAAGGCGCATCGTAACTTAATGAATGTGTTCAGAAGACGAAGCTTATAGTAATAATGGACCTGAAGTACATCGTTGCGCCAAGTTAAGTGTTGAAAATAACTTAGTGAGTTATAGCTAGTGTGGATCCCTGTGCTAATAGAATATTTTAGTTTCAGCTATCTCCGAGGAAACCAAGTTGTCGACATGCGGCGATCAAGAGGGAAATCGAGAGATTTTCTGGGACTTTGCTGGAATAAAAGGAAGACGCTGAATAGGGCTACAGTCATGAGGAACTAAATTCCAGAGTGCACGCCAACGCGATGACTTTGTACATCCGTAAACCACCATAGATGAGGCAAGAGATGTCGTCGCCTGGAGCAGCATCCCGACGCCAAGGATTCTCACCGGAAATATGAGTACCCTTGTAAAATTTCTTCTCTTTTAGTAGATGACTAGATTGTATTCTTGCGTAGAGTAAAGTAGTTTCCTTAGTAATTTGTATTTAATGGTGATGGGAGAGCGTTCCTTACTTCGTTGATTTGTGATTTCAATATTGTTCTATCTTTGCATTTCCTTGGAATAATGATAGTTTTATTTTGGACGTGATGATGAATAATCCCAGTTGTTCTTGAGTCGACAAGAGTGAGTGATTATGATCTTCGAAAGTGACTTTAAGGGAGTAAGGCCTACTAACAATCATGATAATAATAATAATAATAATAAGAATAAATTAAACTCATAAAAATAGTAAATGAAGATATGATTAGATGTAGGAGTACACTATAATTAAATCGTAGTTTTAAAACCCTGTTAGTCATATGTAGTGATTGATGGTAGAAGGGAAAGTGAACGACGAATGTGAGAAATATTCTTCGAGAGAACGATCTAGGAGCCATTATAGGATAATAATAATAATAATGCTAATAATAGTAAAGGTCGGATAATGTAAAAGTTGTTGAGATTAAACTTGTATGGTCATTGTGATAATGGAGTTCGTCATTAATGGACGACATGGGACTACTAGGGTGCATGTCGGGCCTAAAAGGTATTATGAGTCACAGTGATTGTAATGAATGATTATGGCGATAATGATTTATGAGGATGTACGAATTTAGGGACTAATAATAGGTCTATTTCTGGCTCAACAACTGAAATGAATAATACATGACTTAATCGTTATTAGATGTTTTCGAGGCTCGTGAGCTCTTATCACTGATGATGGTGATAGTTATTCTTCGAGAGAGAAATTTGGCTTTCTGTATCATCATAACTACAGTCATGAGCGAGTTTTTATTCTGGTCAGATGATTGTAAGGATCTTCAATAAAACTCAAGAGGAAGACGAGATAAATGACTGGATGATAATAATAATAATAAATATTACAGATTCATTGTGTGATAAAAATTTACTTAACCAGTTGGTAGAATTGGGTTGTTTGATGTCATTTACTTATATCATTCCAAGGAAACTTATCTTGTATATTTTTTTTTTGTGACTGTGAAGCATTGTTGTTGTTGTTGTTGATTCCGTGTAGGATCTCATGATGCTCTATCCATCCATGAAATGCTAGGTAATTTAGAAAAGTTAAATAGAGTAAGGAAAGAATACAGTCAAGCGTAGTCTACGAGAGAGAGGGAGTTATGCCAAAGAAATTGTAAAAATATTTCCCAACACTAAAATGAAATTGTAAAGGAATTTTATGATGACAAGATGAGTTAGAGGATTTTCACAGGTAGAGTGAATGAATTTTCAAGGGATTTCCTCGAACAAGTAAATGCTGAGCTAATAGTAATTTTTCTTCAAAATGTATGAAATTATTTTACCTGTAAATGACTAAACATGAGTTATAACGGGAAATGACAGCTTTGCTAATTTTGTGGTTCATTCGATGTTGCAGAGTAAAATATTGGGTGGAGTTTCATTGAAGAAGCAATGGAATCTAACTCCAGAAGCATGCGAGGACTTATAGTCGTGTTCATTTATTCACAAGCCATTAAAGATTGAGATATTTCTTTTGTTGCAAAATCACATTGTATTTAAAATTTTTTTTTTCTTTCATGCATTTGTCCAGACTGAGTTTCCGTTATGTTTTAATAAACGTTGTTGTTATTTGCCCTGATTTTCATTTATATTGTGTCACCTATCCAGTCACCAAGGGTCCTGAAAATATAAACTCTATGAAATTGTCCCTTAATAGCAAAATCGGCCCTGCGAACGGTCCACCCTTTTGGGACTCTCGTTTTGCCGACTGAGCGACCCCGGAGAAGGGGACATATTTCATTGGCGCCCAACTTTCAGGGCCAACCAAAACCCTCATTGCTTAGGCATTGATCGTTTTGGTGAGTTATTTCCAGGGCATATTTTTGTTGTTGTTGTTATATTTACGATCTTGTTGTTTCGGCGAACACTATGGTGGCGCAAAAGCAAGGAGATGGTAATTTTCATTCAGTTAAATGGTGACAATTAAATGGATAGAGATACCAAGGTTGGTAATGACATAATACAGCTGGACATTGCTTCGGTATAGGTCTATTTGTTACAGTACGGAGAGCATGCTTGTTGAGTTCATACTTTGTATTTTACAAATTCTTTGGCAATTTCCGGTGAAATTTAGGCAAATGGGGTAAAGATGTACAGGTTCATCGTTGTTGGCGAGCACAATGCTTATGAATTGTAATGGATTTGGATACTTTAGCTCGGATGATAGCGGAGATGAGAGCCAGCGCTGAGAAATTGGGAGCTGAGAATAAGGCTAGTATTGAAAGACTTGAACGTAATCAATCCGAAATGAGAGCGGAAACTAAGGCTAGTGTTGATTCTATTAGAACTGAGTTTAAGGAGAGTCAAGCACAGATGTCACGTGAGTTCAAAGACAACCAGACTAGGTTAACCCAAGAAATTAAAGTGATGTCGCGTGATTTTAAAGATAGTCAGGCGAAGTTGAAACAAGAGATTGAACGAACGGTTACAAACTCGATAGCTAGCGTAGCGCAGGAGTTTACTGAGAGGCTAGGCACGCTCAAGAAATCAATTATGGATAATATGATCACACAGAAGACTGAGGTGGAAAGGAAAATTTCTGAGCTTAGCAACCAAATACAATCGCATAAGGAAAATACGACCGATGTGCAATTGAGGTGGACTAAACGATTTAAGGAAGTATGTGATAGTATAATTCAGGTCGACAAGGGGGTCAGACAGGAAATTCAGATGAGCAAAGAAGTCATTACTGGTGAAGTAGAAGGTCTGAAAACAACTGTAAATGACAATAAGAAAGCTATCGGAGAAGTTGTATCCAAGGTGGAACACGAACTTCTTGCGTCCCGTGGGTTAGTAGGACAAATGGAGGATAAAATAAAGGGGATGTCAGACGAAATATCAAATATGACAACGGAACTACAAACGTTGCGATTGCATAGTGACAGCACACGAGTTGTGACTGCGTCCGTAATTGAAAGGCAATCACAAATGGAGCAACAGTTTAAAGCAGGATTCATTTGTTCGACTCCTAATGCAGCACAGGAGATAAAAACTTCCGGTCGAGCTAAGAATAATACCGCATCTTTAAATCAAATGGACGATAAAGGGAACAGGCCGCAGATTGTGAATATTATACGTCTACAGGACAATCAACCCCGAAAGTTCAACAATCAAAACGGACCTACACCTAAAACTTTTATTATGGACCTACAAGAATATTTTAAAGATAATGACATTCCTCCTGAACGACAATTACGAGTGACGGAAAAATACCTAGATTCGTCAGCTCACACGTGGTTTATGGCATTCCGGTACAGTTTCGATGATTTCGAAGGATTTAAAGTCGCATTTTTCGATAAATTTTGGAACACAGATATTCAGCACAATTTAAGGACGGAATGGTATGCTCGTCGATATGCTTCGACGCTGCCTACGAAATTTTCCGAGTTTGCCGCAAATCAGATCCGGAAAATTCGAGAATTGGACGACCCACTTCCAGAGGAAGAATTATGCCGAGTCATCATTCGACAGCTACCGCCGGACGTACAAAGAATATTAATAGCATCGAACATCCGAACAGCTATAGAGCTGGAAAGAGTATTAAGACAGCTAGATATGACGTCTAGGGATCATACCCGTAATACTCGAGCCTTGAGTCAGGAAATCAATTCGACTTATGTTGAGAAAGAAAGGACGGTGGTTCCACAGAAAAATAAAGAGGTACAAACTAAAGAAAGGTCCGAACGGAGTGAAACAAGGGATGAGCAGAGATTACAGAGGGGCTTCCATGGATTTCGACCGTATTCGATGGGATCAAGAGGAAGAGATCGATATTTTGGCCGAACTTCCCGAGGAATAAAATATGCCGCCGAGAAAAGAAGAAATTATTATCGGTTTTATCAACCAAGGGGGACAGTTGATGAAAACAAAGAACATGTCCGGGAACTCAAGGAGAAAACAGACGGAGGTGAAATATGGAGAAGAGCTATTTTGAATCAAAATACAGATCCCGACGTAACAGGCGCAGAATCCCTCGCATTTCAGGAAGAAAAAAAAAGACGGAAAGGAGAGGAGGAGACCGTCTGCCAGCCCGGAATGAGTCAAGGGGTGAAAAAAAAAAACGTCAATTTTTGAATGAAGAAATACCCGAAATATTGGCGAATGGTCAAGGTGACCGCTATTTGTGATTTTCCACGTCCACGAAGGATAAAACACGTACGTCAATTCCTAGGCATGTGTCAGTTTTACGCGAATTTTTGCCCGGGTTATACGAGAACGATCTCGCCATTGCAGGAATTATTGAAAAAGAACCAGAAGTGGAAATGGTCGGAAGTTGAAGAACAAGCTTTCATCCAGACCAAGGAAATGCTAAGGAACAATGTTAAGCTTAGCTACCCCACTTCGAACGACCGTTCATTATTCAGACGGACGCCTCAAAGGTTGGAGTGGGAGCAGTCCTATTTCAAGAAAATCCAGAGAAACCGGACGTGAAAGACTTTATTTCGTTTGCAAGCAGGAAATTACGACCTAATGAGAAAGGATACACTATAACGGAATTAGAAATGTTAGCAATTGTTTACGCTTTGACGCAATGGAAAAAAATAATTTATGGGTTCCCCATACTGATCCGAACAGATCACCATGCCTTGACGTTTATGACGCGCACCACAATGAGTAGCGAAAGGGTAATGAGATGGACACTCTTTGTCCAGCAGTTTGATATCCAAGTCTAGCATTGCCCGGGAAAACAGAATGTGTTAGCAGACTATTTGAGCCGTAATCCGGAAGAAGATGTCGAGGTTTATTGGATCGAGCTAATTCCGGATGACCGGGAGCTCCTACGAAAATTACGATATTTTCCACAGATGCAGAAAAGAGATGCTACTTTAAGGCCTTTGATTGATTATTTGTCTGGAAAGATCGAACCGGGTGATCCCGGGTACAAAATGCTGAGGCGAAAAGCTAAACGATATCTTAACCAAGGGGGCATGTTATGTCAATTCGTGGACCCCATGAGGGTCAATTTAAAGGCCGTGGTGCCCATGAAAATTCGAGAAGACTTAGTATGGCATGTGCACAGAATTACGGGTCATGCAGGACTCGATAAAACTGTAGCAACTATCCAAGAAACCTTCACTTGGGATAAACTCCGCCAGAATGTACGTGAAATTATACGCACCTGTGATACGTGTCAGAGAACGAAAGCCAGCTCACACTTTGCTAAGCAAAAACCTATTCCTATTGTTCCAGAGAGACCACTAAGCTTATTCGCAATGGACATATTTGGCCCGATTCCAGCCAGTAGATTTAAACATAAATTCGTAATTGTAACCATAGATGTGTTTTCGAAATTTCTAACCCTTTTTCCAATTCAGAAGGCGAACACAAAATCGATCCTATGGAGATTAAAGAAAAGCATAATTCCTATGATGGGGAAACCCAAAGTCTTGCTGACTGACCACGGATCGCAATTCACGGCTGAAGAGTTCCGACGAGGCTTATCTGAAATGGGGATCAAGCACACCATGAGTTCGATCCGAAATCCAGCCAGTAATCCCGCGGAGCGGGTGATGCAAGAGATTTCAAAATTTTGCAGAATTTATTGTAAAAACAGACACGATAGGTGGATCGCAGTGTTACCAATAATGATGGACGTGGTAAATAACACAGTGCATGAGGCGACGAAATTAATTCCCTCAGTCATTCACTTCAATCAATATCCCGTCCGAACTTGGGACAACGTAATTCCCCACCTGGATCAAAGACGTCCTACTCATGCGGAAGTAATTCTCCAAGCGAGAGAAAACCTTGTAGATCATGCCAACAGAAGACGGAGGAGAGTACGTAAGAAACGATTTCATCGTCCCTTAAATGTTGGAGAGTACGTATTACTCCGTAAACCTGCTATTTCAAGTCCTGTTGAAAAATTCTACGCGAAGTTCGCACCTTTATATGTTGGACCTTACAGAGTAATTAAAGACTTGGGGAACAACGCATACCAGGTAGAGAGCTTTGATGGACACTTTAGAGCTATTTATAATGCTGGGAATTTACGTGTCTATCACCAGTCCCGGAGAAATCCTAGAAATTAATCTTGAAAAGGAGCTGTTATGGTGCACATTTTCCGTGTACATTTAGAAAGTGAATTGAGTTGTTATGATTTAATCTACTAATTAAATCCTAAATCAACCAAGGGGGATTATGTACCCGTCTAAATGGTACCTCAGTTAATTTGGGAAAGCTGGGAATATTTATTACGGAGCATTGCTTACGAGTGCGCGTGTACCAGCTGTGACATAGTTGTGCGAGAGCGAGCCGGCCGAAACTAGGTCAACAGCTGATCGAGGGTGACCAGAGCGCAGTTACGTCATGACACCAGCAGACGACAGAGGGGAGGAGAAATGTTCTCATAAAATCCACTCGTAGCGGTCAAGGACGAGCTATGGCGCAGGTCGATTACCAGCCAATAGAAATTGAGGAAAGTGCTGGAAATATTAGGATTGTTCTGGAAAAGTCGAAGGAAGTTCTTGTGTATGAACGACAGAACAGTTCAGGAGAAATTTCACGAGACGACGGCCAGAACAGTTTTCCAAGAGCACGTCGGACAGTGGTTTTCTTACGAGAAGTCGAACCGTGTATTCTCTACGGGAAAGAAGAATATTTTCAGACGACGTGAATACTAGTGTAATCCTTGTAGGGCACGATCATTACATTACTTGAATGCCAGTGTAATTCATTGTTAGCTCAACGCAGTATCCAGCGAGCTTATTACAGTCATGCATTCTCCCGGGTGGAAAATGTTAAACCACAGACAGTCAGCGTGCTCATTAAAGCCGATTCTTGCCATAGAAGCTTTAGGAATGTTCCATTGGACATTATGAAAGGAAGTCACGATCTCAAGTGGATAGACGAGAGGAAATCTAACCTTTATTTAATCATCATAATATTCAGCCCTATTATTTGTCAGCCTAAGGCGCATCGTAACTTAATGAATGTGTTCAGAAGACGAAGCTTATAGTAATAATGGACCTGAAGTACATCGTTGCGCCAAGTTAAGTGTTGAAAATAACTTAGTGAGTTATAGCTAGTGTGGATCCCTGTGCTAATAGAATATTTTAGTTTCAGCTATCTCCGAGGAAACCAAGTTGTCGACATGCGGCGATCAAGAGGGAAATCGAGAGATTTTCTGGGACTTTGCTGGAATAAAAGGAAGACGCTGAATAGGGCTACAGTCATGAGGAACTAAATTCCAGAGTGCACGCCAACGCGATGACTTTGTACATCCGTAAACCACCATAGATGAGGCAAGAGATGTCGTCGCCTGGAGCAGCATCCCGACGCCAAGGATTCTCACCGGAAATATGAGTACCCTTGTAAAATTTCTTCTCTTTTAGTAGATGACTAGATTGTATTCTTGCGTAGAGTAAAGTAGTTTCCTTAGTAATTTGTATTTAATGGTGATGGGAGAGCGTTCCTTACTTCGTTGATTTGTGATTTCAATATTGTTCTATCTTTGCATTTCCTTGGAATAATGATAGTTTTATTTTGGACGTGATGATGAATAATCCCAGTTGTTCTTGAGTCGACAAGAGTGAGTGATTATGATCTTCGAAAGTGACTTTAAGGGAGTAAGGCCTACTAACAATCATGATAATAATAATAATAATAATAATAAGAATAAATTAAACTCATAAAAATAGTAAATGAAGATATGATTAGATGTAGGAGTACACTATAATTAAATCGTAGTTTTAAAACCCTGTTAGTCATATGTAGTGATTGATGGTAGAAGGGAAAGTGAACGACGAATGTGAGAAATATTCTTCGAGAGAACGATCTAGGAGCCATTATAGGATAATAATAATAATAATGCTAATAATAGTAAAGGTCGGATAATGTAAAAGTTGTTGAGATTAAACTTGTATGGTCATTGTGATAATGGAGTTCGTCATTAATGGACGACATGGGACTACTAGGGTGCATGTCGGGCCTAAAAGGTATTATGAGTCACAGTGATTGTAATGAATGATTATGGCGATAATGATTTATGAGGATGTACGAATTTAGTGACTAATAATAGGTCTATTTCTGGCTCAACAACTGAAATGAATAATACATGACTTAATCGTTATTAGATGTTTTCGAGGCTCGTGAGCTCTTATCACTGATGATGGTGATAGTTATTCTTCGAGAGAGAAATTTGGCTTTCTGTATCATCATAACTACAGTCATGAGCGAGTTTTTATTCTGGTCAGATGATTGTAAGGATCTTCAATAAAACTCAAGAGGAAGACGAGATAAATGACTGGATGATAATAATAATAATAAATATTACAGATTCATTGTGTGATAAAAATTTACTTAACCAGTTGGTAGAATTGGGTTGTTTGATGTCATTTACTTATATCATTCCAAGGAAACTTATCTTGTATATTTTTTTTTTGTGACTGTGAAGCATTGTTGTTGTTGTTGTTGATTCCGTGTAGGATCTCATGATGCTCTATCCATCCATGAAATGCTAGGTAATTTAGAAAAGTTAAATAGAGTAAGGAAAGAATACAGTCAAGCGTAGTCTACGAGAGAGAGGGAGTTATGCCAAAGAAATTGTAAAAATATTTCCCAACACTAAAATGAAATTGTAAAGGAATTTTATGATGACAAGATGAGTTAGAGGATTTTCACAGGTAGAGTGAATGAATTTTCAAGGGATTTCCTCGAACAAGTAAATGCTGAGCTAATAGTAATTTTTCTTCAAAATGTATGAAATTATTTTACCTGTAAATGACTAAACATGAGTTATAACGGGAAATGACAGCTTTGCTAATTTTGTGGTTCATTCGATGTTGCAGAGTAAAATATTGGGTGGAGTTTCATTGAAGAAGCAATGGAATCTAACTCCAGAAGCATGCGAGGACTTATAGTCGTGTTCATTTATTCACAAGCCATTAAAGATTGAGATATTTCTTTTGTTGCAAAATCACATTGTATTAAAAATTTTTTTTTTTCTTTCATGCATTTGTCCAGACTGAGTTTCCGTTATGTTTTAATAAACGTTGTTGTTATTTGCCCTGATTTTCATTTATATTGTGTCACCTATCCAGTCACCAAGGGTCCTGAAAATATAAACTCTATGAAATTGTCCCTTAATAGCAAAATCGGCCCTGCGAACGGTCCACCCTTTTGGGACTCTCGTTTTGCCGACTGAGCGACCCCGGAGAAGGGGACAGTATGATCTCCATGCGGCGTGTTTAAAATGGCGACTAGCGGGAGAAGTTATTTTGTTAACGATGAAGAACTGGCTGTATATCTTAATAATTTTTAGTAAAGAAGGGGATGATGAAGGCTCAGATAAGGAATTCACTCGTCCAACAAGTGAGGAAGGGGAAAGTGAAAGTGTTATTGGGACTGATAACGGAGAGTTTTCTGTAAACACTCAACCACGTGCTCATTGTCCGAGTGGTAATGACCGTCTGAGTGAGAGTACTGATGATGACGGCTGTAACAATACACAACAGCAAAAATTTCATGTTTTCCGTGAAATTCAATTAGGTCAAGATGCAAAATACCAACCCTCATGTGATTATTATGATACTCCTGGCCCGAGACACGCCCTTTCGTCAGACGCAAACCTATAGCGTATTTTTATTTCATTTTTCACGGCTCAGTTATGGAACCTCACAACTACAAAGATAAACAGATATGACAAATCATGTCTTGTCACTACATGCCAGAGCACAGCAATGGCGCCCGGTTACAATGATTGAAATGAAGGCTTTCATTGCTGTTTCGTTGGAAATGGGTGTAGCTAGACGGCCGAGCATATTTTCTTATTAGGTAAAAAAACTCCCGTTATATTCCATGGTTTGGAAATATGTTCTCAAGAAACAGATTCCAATTGATCTTAAGATTCTTTAATCTTGTGAACAATGATAATCTATCACCATATGGTCACCCTGACTACAACCCATGTGCCAGGTTCGATCCCATTGTTGGCCATACCAATTGTATATTACGATACGACTGTACATAACTCTTAAAATACTCAAGGTAAAAATGCGAACCTTTACATGTTTATTCATCCGAAATAGGACATTCCAAAGAAGTCATCAATATATATCGTTGAGTTAAATTTTATGTTTTTTTCTGTTTTGTTTCTGATTTTTAAATTTTGGTGTTTGAAAATTGTTTGAAAAATATTTTTTTCAAAATACCCATGGGCATTTTAGTGTTTTAATTTAGTTCAGCGGTAAGAGTGTATTCTTGTTAACATTCAATAAAAATTTCAAGTCATAGTTATAACATTTGTGAACTATTTAGTCCAGAGAGTGAAACCTGCAAAATTCTCTAAATCTGTCTGGCACTCTTGGCATACTGTGAGAACCCGAGCCTGGCACTAAGAGGGTTAAGATAGTCTGTGGATCTCATTCGCAATGCCTCATTTCCTAATAACATAAAAGAAAATACAGGAGAGAAAGGAATAAGGCATCGCCTGGTAGTACAGATACATATACATAATTTACGTTAGACATTAAAATAACACATTAAAATACGCAACACAAACCAAAATGAGGTCAATGGGATAAAAGCGCAATTGACACAAATACACGAGGACAAAGGACATCATTATACACGATAAAACAGACCACTATCCCTCATAAAGCGGATGACGAGGTCTGCTGACTACTCGTCATCTCGCAAGATAAGGGAGATTGTACTGGAGAGGTTAAGACTACAGTGAAGATCGACCAGGTCCATACACTCCGTAAGTATGTGTACCACGGCAAGATTATAGCCGCAGGTACACACCGGACGGGGTTCTCCTTTCAAAAGATGCGAGTGAGTCAGGTTACCGTGGCCGATCCGAAGACGACATAATACCACGGCTTCCCTACACGAATCCCGAAGGGAAGTCCTCCATACCTTCGTTGTTCGTTTTATCGCTCTAAGCGTATTTGGAAGTGGAATGGCCTGCCACTCCATCTCCCAATGGGACATAAGCAAATGTCTCAGCTGAGTGCGAATATCACTTGCTGGAACCTTGAAAGGCAACAGGGGCAGTGTAACTGCCTCCTTGGCAACCTGATCTGCTAATTCATTTCCCTCTACATCCATGTGGCTTTGGAGCCATATAAAAGCGATTCCGATGACGGAATCGGAACACCCGGCCAGCAGGTACTGGACCCGCTGCACCAGAGGGTGTCGAGGGAAACAAGTATCAATAGACTGTAGCGAGCTCAAGGAGTCAGTACACAGAAGAAAATGTCGGCGTCCATTGGACAGTGCGTACCGCACAGCTTCAAAGATAGCATAGAGCTCTGCTGTGTACACACTACAGGTTTCCGGGAGAGCAAAAAGAAACCTGTCATTGTCGACAACGAACGCAGAGCCCACCTTCGTTTCTGTCCTTGAACCATCCGTGTACACGACGACTGAACCTGGATAGCGGCCAACAACGGACAGGAAGAGCCTCCGATAAATCGAAGGGTCCGTGTTTTCTTTCGGGCGAGTGTGCAGATCCAGGATTATTTCAGGTCATCGTACTACCCACGGACGTACCCCACTTGGTTGTCTGACAAGGCAAGGAACCGAAGGTACGTGAAACAATCTGTAACTGCTATCCAAGCGTATCCCAACCGGGCGCGTTGCTCGAGGACAAGCAGCGTACAGCAAACGGTAGCCATTGCTGAACACGCAAAGATTGCTTGGATGAAGTGGTATCTGTCGCAAATTTGCAGCATACGTAAGTAGGAGCTGCTGGCACCTCGTAAAGGCGGCACGCCAGATTCAGCGATCAGGCTGGCAATGGGGCTTGTACGAAAAGCTCCCGTCGCCAACCTAACCCCGCCGTGGTGAATGCTGTTCAGCTTCGCAAGCACGCTTGCCCTGGCTGAGCCATATGCTGCACCGCCGTAGTCTAGCCGTGATAAAATATGTGCCCTATAGAATCGTAGGAGTACCGTGCGGTCAGCATCCCAATTAGTGCTGCTAAGAAACTTCATGATATTCAGCTTCTTAGTGCATTGCACTTTTAACTGCCACACATGTGGCTTCCACGATAATTTGCTGTCGAAAAGGAGCCCAAGAAATCGGTACGAGTCAACAACTGGAAGAGCGACTTTTCATAAATAAAGCTCTGGTTGTGGATGAAGAGTATGGAGCCGACAGAAGTGGACAACAGAGGACTTTGCGGTGGAAAACCGAAAGCTATGTTCTAATGCCCACTGTTCTATTCTTCTAATAGCTTGGTGTAATTGTCGCTCTGCGACCGCCATATTACGCGAGCTATAGTGCAGAGCAAAATTGTCCACATATAGCGACGGTATTACTGCTGCACCAGCAGCAGCGACAATACCGTTTATGGCAATCGCGAACAGAGTGACACTAAGGACCAATCCCTGTGGGACTCCATTTTCCTGAACGTGGTATTGCGAATATGTCCTCCCTACTCGGATACGGAATAGACGGAGGGACAAAAAATTCGCAATAAATACCGGCAAGTTACCTCGGAATCTCCACTGATGCACGACTTAAAAGATACCATATCGCCATGTGGTGTCATAGGCCTTTTCTAAGTCAAAGAAAAAAGCTACGAAATGCTGTTTGTGGAGAAATGCATCCTGGATAGAGCTCTCCAGGCGTACCAAGTGATCAGTGGTCGAGCGAGCGACTCGAAAACCACATTGGTACTCGGACGACAGTCCTTGTTTCTCCAGACACCACACGAGTCGGCGACCATCCTCTCAAATATCTTACACAGGCAGTTTGTAAGACAAATCGGTCTGTAACTTCATGCATACTTAGGATCTTTGTCAGGCTTGAGGACAGGAATGAATATGCCCTCTCGCCAATGAGATGGAACATCACCCTCTATCCAGATTCGGTTGAACACACGAAGGAGATATAGTAGACTGTCATCACTAAGGTGTTTCAACATCTGGTTATGGATGTTGTCTGGTCCAGGAGTCGTGTCCTTGCAAAGCGCTAAGGCGCTGCGGTGTTCCCACTCCGTAAAGGCCACGTTGTAGTCCTCTGAAGCTTGAGTGGCAAAATTAAGGTGATGGCGTTCTGTCTCCCGCTTCAGAGCGAGGAAATCACGATGGTAATCCCCAGAGCGAGATACATCCGCGAAATGACTAGCTAGATGGTTAGCAATCGTGAGAGGGTCAGTGGCGACACTGCCCGCAATGGATATTACCGGTACAGGAGATGATCCTTGGATACACGAAATCCGTCGAAGCTTAGTCCACACTTGAGATGATGGTGTATGTGACTTCATAGACGACTCACATTTGTCCCATGAAGCCTTCTTACTTTGGCGAATAAGAACTCGCGTCTTAGCGCGGAGTTTCTTAAATGTTACCAAGTTGGCCGCAGTAGGCTGTCTACGGTAACGTTTGTGAGCGCGACGGCGTTCTTTGATAGCTGCTGCTATTTCATCGTTCCACCACGGAACGAGTTTTCGGCGAGGAGTCCCCGAGAAGAACGGAATGGACTCCTCAGCAGCAGCAAGAATAACTTGGGTGATGTAAGTTATTTCCTCGCCGACGGTCCACTTGATATCGTCGTTTAAGACAACTAGTAACGTGTACTTTGGCCAATCAGCATGTTTAAAAATCCATCGGGAGGGAGCCTCGAAGCATTTTTGTTCCTTCAAAGTAAGAATGATGAGAAAATAGTCACTGTCACTAAGATCGTCGTGTGTATTCCACCGAAACAGCGGAACCAACGTTCGGCTGCATAGACTTACGTCTATACGAGAATATGTGCCGTATAGTACACTAAAGTGAGTTGGTTCCCCTGAGTTCACAATACATAAATCTAGCTCTGTTACTAATGTTTCCAGCACCCTTCTCCGGGGGCAAGGCGTCTCAGAGCCCCATATGGGGTGATGAGCGTTAAAATCGCTCAATAAGAAGAAGGGAGATGGAAACTGATCTATAGGATCAGCGACATCATTTACGTTAAGATGCTGGCCTGGTGGAAAACATTACACACTGTTGCTATGACAGGCAGCGGAACGCGAACAGCTACAGCCTCAAGCGGGGTTCTTAATGTAACCACTTCGCTGTAGGTATCGGAACGCACAAAAATGCCAACGCCACCGGAAGCCCGGTGAACTTAATATCGTTTAGTCTAAAATATCTCAAGACCGTATGATGACCAGGTCTGAAGTTGGTCTCCTCAATACAGACTATACTCGCTGCGTACTCACTAATGAGCTGACGTAGCTCAGCAAGATGCCTGTCAAAACCGTTACAATTCCACTCTAACAGTGCCATAGTGAGGCCTATGAAAGGACTATTAGATTATGAGCGACAAAATGCTCACAAGCCTAAATAATATCAACATCTACATCCATAAATGTAGATGACAGCGCGACATCCATCCCGTCATAAACAGACGGCGGGGATGCCGCCTAGAACTTCGACTTTTTTCGGGGGCGGGCAGTTCCCCTACGAGGAGAGCGCGCAGGTTATGGAGCAGGTGTACCTCCTGGCGCAGACTCATACCCTCCAGATGTGGGCCATGATTTCTCCTTCGCAGGGGAAGTGCGAGAGCGCTCAGCAAGGGCGCTCTTCTTCGCCGCCTTCTTTCCTGGTTTAGACGGGCTGGGATATGGTTTCCCAGCCCTGGTCGACGATGCAGTTTACGCCAGCTGGGGCACGGCTTTCGCCGACCTCTTAGGAGGGAGACTTAGCCTTCCGCCCACTTGCTATGCCGGCTGGGAACTTCTGTTTAGTCGAAGGTGGAGGGGTCCCTAATTCGAGCTTTTACTCTTTGCGACCTCGACGTTGCTCGGAGGAGCAACAGTCGCCTTGGGCGCAGCGATCAGCAAAGGTGACGATGTTGTAAATGACAAACATGGAAGACTCTGAGCTATCATGCTATAGTCGAGTGTACGGGCAGGTGTATTCGTGCAATTAAACTTACGGCGCGCTTCCTTGTAGGAAAGACCATCCAGGGTCTTGATATCCCGGATTTTCTTCTC
Source organism: Anabrus simplex (assembly GCF_040414725.1). Classification (NCBI taxonomy): domain Eukaryota; kingdom Metazoa; phylum Arthropoda; class Insecta; order Orthoptera; family Tettigoniidae; genus Anabrus; species Anabrus simplex. The sequence continues at coordinate 436,624,451 of NC_090269.1, forward strand.
ACTCAGAATGTCGGACAGTTCCGATCCCGAGGAGAATGAAAACCGGAGCAGTTAGTGCAACTGTACGGAGTTGTGCCGTGGGCTACACGTCCACAGACTGATTCGAACAACGAGATACCATATGTCAGAATCGCTGGCATTGATAGCATTGCATCATAACAATAAGTTGTTACCTTGACTTTCTCTGGTAACACTGGCAACTTGAAAGAGACAATGAAGGCACCAGTGGGAACGTCTTCACCGTTGACCTTGCGCGTGATGCGCCGGACGTGTGTCACGCTACGGTTCTTCATGTCTTCATCAACTTATCGTCAGTGTTCAAAATAAGGTCGCGATGAAAGATGACTCCGCGAACCAGATTCAAGGACTTGTGCTCCTCCCCTTTGACGGGGATTTCGCCAAAGTGGTCACACTGAAGCAGCTGATTAGCCTGCACTGCGGTACGAGTCTTCAAAAGTAAACTACCGTTGCGCATTTTCTTGAGGTCCTCAAATTCGCCGTAGACGCTTTCAATGTGTCTACTAAAAAGGATCGACTTTACCAGCTTAAAATTCTGCCCATCGGTTCTGGTAGCGACCAGAAACCTAGGGAAGCTCGATCACACGCACATCAAAATTTTGAAATGGTCTACTACTGACCCTCGGAAAAATAATAAAAAATAAAGAGGGTACCACGGCCTCATGACCCATTAAGTCGCCTTCTACGACAGGCAGGGATTACCTGTAAATGTATTCAGCCCCTCTCATACACAGGAGGTCCAACACATTATACAAAACCGCAATCCATATCCGCGCGTAGGTAGCTCCTTTTAGTCGCGTCTTACGACAGGCAGGGAATACCGTGGGTCTATTCTAAAAGTGCGTCCCTCACCCGCAGGGGGTAGTGTGTTTGGTCCGCGAGAGGTATTTTATTTCCCTCAAGTCCGCAGAAAGCTGGTTAGGACCCCCCTATCCGCAACTGGGTCGCGCCACGTGGCAGTATAAACTCTCTCCCTGCTACGCCAGCGTAGTAGGTTCGTGGCCACAACACATTATCCTACACTTTTCCTATTAAAGCAAGGTACCACAAGGTAGCCCAATGTCACCACTTTGGTATGTCCTGTTTTTATTAATATTATTCAACCTTGATGTCAGTTTGCTGAACACAAAAATATACAAGCTATAGAATCCAATAATAGATCCTTGCCATCCGGTCACCAAACTATTTTAAATGAACTCAAATAATGGCTCAATCTCTGACAAATCGAAATTAATATAAGCAAAAAGGTTTATAATAGATATTGTTCTACTCACAAACGCTATTTAACCCTAAATAATAATCAAACCTTTGCTGAAACCACCGTTCTTACCTACCTGGGCGGCACAACGTTCCAAAATAATCTACAATGGAATGTAAGTTTGGACAAATTTTATAAAAAGGCATCACACAGGATTCACCTCCTCCGCTGACTGTTAGATCAAACCTGGGGATTAAAAGTTACCCAAATCATTAACACGTCACAAAGACTTTCTTCGACCTGTTATCACGTACGCCTCATTATCCTGGATCTCCGCCTCCGTTATCGAATACATAAGACATACCGCCATGCTACCCGACTAGCTTAACGACTCAGGATTCAACAAGCTTTATACGTTCCCTACTCATCTACTCTCTATTTGCCTTCTCTATTTACAAAACCGGTTCCCTGAAACATAAACTTTTCGAAGCACTTAGCTCTTAGCCTCTCAACACTGCCATTCTTACAAACCAACCAACACATACCACCAAGCACCTCTTCCCACCTCCAAGTCAGCCCATATACAAATATAAAATCAAAATGGAATTGTGGACAACTGCAGATCACACATTTCTGGGCAAGGTTCGCCTTGTTATTTTTGCTTCCCTCAGAAATTATGACAACTTGGCTTTTAAATATAATATATTTTGGGGGATGTTCCACCATTCAACGCGTTCTCAAATATATTAAATTTATTTAGCGAAGACCGGTTTCGACTCACTTGGAGTCATCATCAGATCTTGTTGAATATCAAGTCAAGGGAAAGCTGATAACAGTCTTCATTAGGTTTGCCTACATGCGTCTCGATTGGTTGACATAAGATTTCATAACAAAGTTATTAACATAATGGCGATTGCCTAAAACATATCAATGTGTTGTAAAAGATAGTGAAAAATTATGCTCACAATGACATGGAACATTTTGCACTTGGTACTGTCGTGTGTTGGTAGAACACGGAGCAGACTGTCGGTCTTGTTACAATCAATTTGATATATGTGAATCAGTTAAAATAAAAACTAATGAAAAATTATATAGATATTGACTGAAGACACTTGGCACTTCTTGGTTCTGGATTGAAAATACTACCGAGTGTTTGTGGAACACTGAACAGACTTGTTGGTCATGTTTCAACCTACTTGAAAAAGATGACAGTTTGTTGAAATATACACACTGAATTGTACGTATACATGATAAGCAATACTTGTAACTTAAGAACGTTCCTGGTTCTGGTTTAAACTGTCGTGTGTTCGTGGAACACAGAACAGATCTGTTGGTCTTGTTTCAGTCTACTGGAAACATATGCACTAGTTCAAAATATGCACATTGAAATGAAACTAATACATAGGCATGAAACACGTGGCACTTTAAGAATGTTCTTGGATTTGGTTTAAAAATACCGTTGTATGTTGGTATAAATCGGAACAAACGTATCAGTCTTGCCACAATCATCTTGAAACCACGTGAACCTTTTGAAACAAAACTTAATGACTAATTATACCACACAATCACACGAATCGTTTAGTAATTTAGTTAAGTTCTTGGATCTGGGCTGAAACACTGCACGCGTGTTTGAAGAACGCGGCATAGACTTGTTGGACTTGTTTCATCTACTTGGAGAAATGAATCATTCGAAATGTATACACTGAATTGAGACGCTTGGAATTTTAATAAAGTTCTTGGATCTGATTTAAAATTATTGCTGTGTGTTTGTAGAACACAGAACATAATTTTCTATCCTGTTTCAATCAGCTTGAATGTAAAATACAGTGTATAACAAAAAAGACGCATCAGAAAGGAATTGTCCGATGACGATAAAAGTCGGTGAATTTGAGGAACACACATAGAAAAACAAACGATCAAAAGTGCAGAACAATCGAATGATTTATTGCATAGTTAGAGGGTTACAAAATGAGGACGTCGATAAAGTGTTGGTCCACCCCTGGCCTGGATGCAAGCTGTAACTCGACGTGGCATAGACTGATAAAAGTCCCGGATGGTGTCCTGCGGTATTTTGTACCTTTGGTCTCCAAATGTTGGGCTAAATCGGCGACATTCCGGGATGTTCGCAATCGCCTTCCCATGACGTCCCAAATGTGCTCTATGGGAGAGAGATCAGGCGACCGAGCTGGCCAAGGAAGAATAGGGCAAGCTTGAAGACAGTTCATAGCAACACGTGCCGTGTGCGGCCGGGCATTATCCTGTTGGAAAGTAAAGCCTGGATATCGCTGAAGGAACGGTAACACAACCTTCCGTAGAATGTCATCAACATACAGCTGAGTTGTCAGTGTGCCAGGCTACCAGAGAGGTCCGGCTAACAAAGGAGATGGCACCCCAGATCATCATCCCATGTTGTGGGGCTGTGTGGCGTGCGATAGTCAAGGCAGGATCCCCACGCTGGCCTGGACGTCTCCAAACACGTCTGCGGTTGTCATCAGGGCAACGCTGGAAACGGGACTTGTCACTAAAGACTACACGCCCCCAGTCAGCGCAGTTCCACGTTGTTCGAGCGCGGCATCACTGTAATCTGGCTTGACGGTGAACAGGCGTGAGTGGTAAGCGGCGTAATGTTCAGTCGTCTCTTGATGGTCATGCTGGACATATGTTTGCGGGTCACACGCTGAATCGTTGATAGCGACTCCGGTTCTGTGACAGCTGTTCTGACAATCGCTCTGTCTGCCCGTGCTCTTGTGGTCCTCGGTCGACCACTGTCGTCCTGACGCTGATGCCTGCCGGTGCTGACCCACGCTTGCCAGCATCGTCTGATCGCCGCATCACTTCGACCCAAATGTCCAGCGACAGCTCGATTCGACAAACCAGCTTCTTTCAATCCGATCGCACGACCTCTTTCATACTTTGACACCTGCTCGTAATGAGCACGAATCCTTCGACGTGGCATTCTTACAGCCGACGTTGAGATATCGCAGTCGAATTCAACAGCTACTTTGAGCATAAGCTTCACAATCGCACCTTATATAGCCTGATGCATGCGCAGTTCGGATGCGCCGGATCTCCCGCTATTCATTCATTGGACACGAAACTTTAATCATTTGCTTGTTCGGTCCCAATTTCTTCGCAAACGCAGTTTCCTTACAATCGGACAACGCCTTCACGGTGCGTCGTTTTCTTTGTTATAGGCTAGAGTGTACTTAAAATGAAATAGATATGGCAATGAAACATTCAATAAATATAGAAACTGCTTGTTCTAGTTTACGTAATCTTCCAGTCAAACATAACAGACATTCAGCCATAGGTCTACACATGCACGAATCCAATCACACATTTTCCTACATAGACAACGACCTACAAATAACTGAAATAATGGAAAAGGGGCCCCTACTCAATATCAAAGAAATGTTTTACATATCGTTAGACCAACAAGTTAATTTTAATCATAATCTGACCGAATCCACCGAAAAAAACATTATTTACGAGGCCATTCATCCCATCATCATCAAGACATATTTAGGCAGAACGGCTCGACACCGAATCACTTCCCCTCTCTCGCACACCTCCTCCACGTCAAAACAAGCCACCACCCTTCCCCCACCTCTCCCCGCCGCCACTCCTAGTCAACATATGCACCACACACGTACAAGAACAGTTGAACAAATCGCAACCCACTCTTCTAATGGGAGGTCAGCGCGAGCGAGAACAAGTTGAGTAATTTATATAAATAACATTTTACAATTAAACTCGAACACACACAACAGTTTCTCATTTCTTTTTTTGTTTCTCTTCAGACATCCACCTTTAATGCACGGTTCCTAGGCCCAGGCCATGCCATCATTAATTCTACATCAACAACAATAGCAGACGACAGTTTCAACTTCATAAGTAAGTGCTCCCTAACGAAGGATGTTCCCCAGATCTTCAGCCATTTTAAATCTATCTATTATTCGTAATATCAGATCACCATAAAACCATACTATACAAAGGCACTGCAATAGTACGTAAAATAGAACAAGCAATTTCTATATTTGTTAAATGTTTCATTGTCAAACGTATTTCATTTCAACTATTTCATATATTCAAGCTGATGGAAATAGGACCAAAAATTATGTTCCGTGTTCCACAAACACACGGCAATAATTTTAAATCAGATCCAAGAACTTTCTTAAAACACCAAGCGTTTCAAGTCAATGTACATTTTTCTAATGGTTAATTTTTCCAACTAAATGAAACAAGTCCAACCAGGCTATTCCGCGTTCTTCAAATGCACGTGCAGTGTTTCAACCCAGATCCAAGAACTTTCGTACATTACCGAACGTTTCCTGTGATTGTGTGGTATAATTAGCAATTAAGATTTGTTTCAAAAGGTTCACGTGTTTTCAAGATGATTGTGGCGAGACTGATAAGTTTGTTCCAAGTTATACAAAAATACGACAGTATTTTTAAACCCAAATCCAAGAACATTCTTAAAATGCCACGTGTTTCATATCATAATATGTGTTTCATGTCGATGTGTACATTTTGTATATTTTCAACCGGCGCATATATTTCCAGTGGATTGAAACAAAACTAACAGATCTGTTCCCTGTACCATGAACACAAGACAGTTTAAACCAGAACATTGTTAAGTTCCAAGCCCTGCATGGCATGTGTACGTTACAACTGAATGTGTATATTTCATCTAGTTCACATTTTTTCAAGTAGGTTGAAACATGACCAACAAGTCTGTTCAGTGATCCACAAACACTCGGTAGTATTTTCAATCCAGAACCAAGGAGTGCCAAGCGTCTTCACTCAATATGTGTATCATTTTTCATTAGTTTTTATTTTAACTGATTCACATATTTTCAAGTGGAGCCTCCGTGGCTCAGACGGCAGCGCGTCGGCCTCTCACCGCTGGATACCGTGGTTCAAATCTCGGTCACTCCATGTGAGATTTGTGCTGGACTAAGCGTAGGCGGGACAGGTTTTTCTCCGGGTACTCCGGTTTTCCCTGTCATCTTTCATTCCAGCAACACTCTCCATTCTCATTTCATAGCATCTATCAGTCATTACTAAATCACTTTGGGAGTGGCGACCCCATCGTACTAATAGCCTATATCTGTTTCATTCATTCCATTCCTGACCCAGTCAATGACTGGAAAACAGGTTGTAGGTTTTCATTTTTTTCACATATTTTCAAATTGATTGTAACAAGACCGAGAGTCTGCTCCGTGTTCTACCAACACACGACAGTACCAAGATCTTTCTTGAAGTGCAAAATGTTCCATGTCATTGTGAGCTTAACCCTCCATTGCTACTATTGGGTCTGAGAGACCCGTGGCGTTATTCAGTCTTGTTTTTGAACATGTTGGCAACAGTGGACAATGTTCATCTGTCTTCTAGCTTCTTATGTTATTGTTGTTAATAGTTTGGTAGTGCGCGCCAGCCGTGATGTTACCCTCCAGCTTTGTTTCAATAGTTTAGGGCTCCACAGACCCAACGGTAGCAAGCAGGTAAGTAAAGCACGGGTTCGCTAGACCCAGGGTAGTAATGTTGTATGCAGTTTTACTTCGCGCTTGTGTGTTTCTTTACCACAGTACGAGCACAAATCATGGCCCATAACCTCAGTCTCTATGTATATTACAGGAAACATGGATGAAACGGAACGTTTACGTATTCTTGAGATGCTGGATGGGCTGAATGACGCTGAGGGTACCGATCTTATGGAATCAGATGAAGATTCTGACGCTGATCCCGATTTTCAGATATGCAGTGAACATGACAGAGAGAGTGAGGAAAGTGGAAGTGAAGATAACGCAGCAGAAAGTAGTGATAATTTATTTCTTGGAAAAGACAGAGTGACGAAGTGGAAAAAAGAGATGCCCAATCCTTGCGTTAGAACCAGATCACATAATATTATCTCACATATTCCTGGCGTGAAAGGAATTGCTAAAACAGTGAATTCCCCTTATGATATTTTGCACCTTTTTATTACGGATGACATATTGACTGAAATGACCAGGTGTACCAACATCTACATCAAATATACTATTCGGAGATATTCGTCTGCTCATTCTTTCGTCCGAGAGACGGACATTGATAAAATTAGAGCTTTATTGCGACTATTATATTTAGGTGGGGTTTTCAAGGCAGGACGAGTGAATGCGGAAGAATTTTAGGACAATGATGGTACAGGCTTGGAAATATTTCAGGTAACAATGACATTACAGAGATTCCGCTTTCTCGTGCAATCGCTGCGGTTCGATGAAAGGGGAACAAGAGAAGAAAGAAAGAAGCTCGATAAACTAGCCCCAATATGCCATATTTTTGAGCTATTTAACTCCAACTGTAAATACCATTACTGTTTGGGAGAGTATGTAACCGTGGACGAAATGCTTGTTGCATTCAGAGGCCGATGCTCCTTCAGGATGTTCATGCCCTCAAAACCAGCCAAATATGGCATTAAGGTCTTCAATTGAACGGATGCGAGGACAGGGTATAGCTGCAATTTAGAAGTGTACGTGGGTGAACAACCAGACGGACCATTTAGTATCAGCAATAAAGCAGATGACTTAGTGATACGACTAACTTCAAGGAACGTTACAATGGACAACTGGTTTACGAGCTACAAATTAGGAAACACATTGTTGACAGACTACAAACTGACAATTTTGGAAACTGTAAGAAAGAACAAGAAAGAAATCCCACCCGAATTCAGCAACACTAGAGGGCGGTAATGCTTTAGTAGTACTTTTGGATTCCAAAAAGACTGCACAATTGTCAGCTATGTGCCGAAGAAGAATAAGTGTGTGATTTTAATGAGTATCATGCACCACGATGCCAAAATTGACGAGAGCACAGGCAACACTAAGAAGCCTGAGATGATTACCCTCTACAATGCTACAAAAGGTGGAGTGGACGTAGTCGACCAAATGAGTGCCTTATATGATGTAGCGAGGACAACAAATCATTGGCCACTTGCTCTGTTCTTCTGCATATTGAACATTGCTGCCATCAACAGCCTGATAATATATAAATCTAACAGTCAGAAAGACATAAACAGAAGAAGCTTTCTGAAGTCTCTTGGAAAGGAACTTCTGGGAAACCATTTGCAGAAGAGAAGTGACAACAAACACATTGCTTCAACAACAAGAAAACGAGCCAGATCACTGATGGGCTAAGAAGAACGCGAAAAGGAGAAAGTGGTAAGCAATGATCATCCAAAGAAAGGAAGGTGCTACTTGTGTAGAGAGTGCCTACAGTAACAATTGTGACAGGTTTTCATTCTTTAGATTCTCCTCAGTGATATTCACAATGTTTTCTGATGTCTTTAGAACTGATGAGTGTGAGGGACTAAATTGCATACGCAGTATGCCACTAAATTTTTTAAACAAGTATACGAAACATTTAGTAGTGTAAATTAGCAATTTTATTCTGTAAATGATAAATATAGTAATCATAAACCAAAACAGAATATTTCTTAACTCTATATAAATATGTTAATTAAATATCCTGAATCGTAGTTTCTTGTTATTCCCATACAAAATGGGTAGTATGCCAACTGGGTCTGTCAGACCCAGAGTAGCAATAGAGTTACATTTTCATACAGTAGCAACGCAGGATTAATTTGTCCCTATGTTTTACAAACCATTGATATTTTTTTAGGCAATCACCATTATGTGTATAATTTTATTATGATGGCTTATGTCAATCAATCGAGATATGCGTAGGCAAACCGAATTATGATTATTATCATATTCCCCTTGATGTCATATTCTACAAAACTGATGATAACTCAAAGGTAGTCGAAACCAGTCTTCACTTAATCAATTTAATATATTTTTAGAACGTTTTGAATGGTGGAACATCCCTTAAACTCTATTATATTAGTTATACGTCAGCACGGAAATGAAAATCATAACCTATGATAACTTAGCTTATTCACATGGAGAAGAACTGGTTAATAATTTTATGTCATCGATTGTATACCTACATTTAAAATACATGTAAATGTATTTGTTCCTCCAGAGGAAGGTTCTTCCACACTCTTTGCAAATATAATCCGGAGTGCGTTGTTTCATGGTAGATATTTCAAATACAGAGAGAGGCAATAAGAGATGAACCAGTCTTTTTAGTTTAATACTATCGAGTGTTTGTGGAAAACTGAACAGACTTGTTGGTCATGTTTCATTCTACTTGAAAAAAATATGAACTAGATGAAATATGCACATTCAATTGTAATGTACACATGGCACGCAATGCTTGGAACTTAACAATGTTCTTAGTTCTGTTTTAAACTGTCGTGTGTTCATGGAACAGGGCACAGATCTGTTGGTTTTGTTTCAATCTACTGGAAACATCTGGATTGTATTTCTGACGATGTGTTTTACAAACGCGGAATAAAGGATTTTTAAATTTATTTTCATAAAATGTGTGAAATTAGCACAAAACCATAACAAAAACAAATATTTCTAAATGTAATCAGACTAAGAGTTAATTTGTTAGACTGATGGCACGCTCCCCTGGTGGGGAGAAAGAAGTAACTGTTAAACTAAAAAGACAGGTTCATATCTTTTGCCTCTCTCTGTCATTAAAATATCTACCATGAAACAACTCACTCCGGATTATATTTGCAAAGAGTGTGGAAGAACCTCCCTCTGGAGGAACAACAACAGACGTCATGAGATGTCTTGTAGAACAATTTTTCGGTGCAAACACGGTAGAAGTCTGTGCTAGAACCCTTCCAAGGGCAAACATCATGAAGAAGCTTGTAGTGTAGCTTCATCGAGAAAAACGTTTAAACAGGTCAAACGTATTCCAGCAGATGATTAATTTGTAAATGGTAAACCACTACAAAATATATCAAACTCTACTTCATTGTCTAGATTTACAAGTTCTATTCCTGTGATCACATCTCAAGGGGAAGAGAAGCAATAAAGAAGACGAAGGAAAACGATCAATGGTATTCTGACACCAGTGTTTTTAATTCTACTTCATTGCATAAGCCTAATACAGCTTCTATCACAGTTCAAACATCTAAAGAGCAGCAGAATGAGTTACAAAATGGAGAAGGCGATGAAAAAGAAGACGAGCAAGAAGATCTCAATGCCCTTTTGCCAACAACCCAGGTCGAATACTGCTTTCTACATATTAACACTCTGCACATAGTCTGAAGTGTTAACAACAAGCCTCTGTTACTTTATGTAGATGGAAGATCGCAACCTACACGTAGAACGCTTGTAACTGCTAAGAGCCGATCAAGATTGTCGTTACACAAAGTATGAAGCAGAGATTATAGAAATAGGGCAACATTGTGTGGGTATTATTGAGTAATAGTTTTTACAGTACAGTCAGAAAAGTACCTTCACAAACCTATGCTTTTTCTGTAGCTTACAGCACACTATAACGTTGCAAGCTCTTTAATAACCTCCATCGTTTTGGATGTTAACTCCAACTGTATGTATAGAGAAGGTCTCAAGCCTGGGTAAAACAAGAGAGACACCCTAAATAGTAGGCTAACTAAAATAGTAGTTTGGGGAGAAGTATAAAATTTAATTCTTGTATAACAGCATTAGTAGTCATTCTATCAACAAATGCTACATAACTAAAGGAGTAAAACAGAATATTTCTAATCATTTTTGTCCGAACATGAGTTTTTGAGTTTTCATACTATACACAGATATACATGAATTTAAACTTTTACTGAGGTGTAAGAAAATAGTTGCATACAATATTTAAAAACTAGCTCTTTAATCCATGCTCATTAGCTACTGCTCATTGCTGACGAACATGCAGTTTCCAAAAGGCTTAATCCCCATCTAGGCAGATTTTCAAGATTAATGGGTGTTTGGACCATATTTAGAATTAGATAACATCTTCCCAGCCTATAGACTATACACAAACTTGATATGCTACTAATTTTTTAACTTCATTTCTGAATATCATTGTTAGATAAGTCTTTCAGGCTTATGGCCATGCAGTTTTCAAGACTCAAAAGGCCTGAGCTACTTAGGCTAAATAATTCTACAGAGATGTGAAATGATGCTATGTTTCAACATCACCTCTGTCTAGTGATCCTTAGATCAGCCCTTCAGGACGATGACAGTGCAGTTTTCAAGACCCGAAAGTCAAGTGCTCATCTCCTTGAGCTCCTCAGCCTAAGTTAGTCTACAATTACAATTAAATAAACTTTTAATGTCAAGTTTATTTATTGTAATTCTCAGTTCAATACGGACAAAAATGAAATGTCTTACGTTAACTAAGATAGCCTATACAGACTGATAGCCATCTTTCAGCATATTCTTTGAGTTCGGAACCCAAAACTTTAATCTTTAAGTGATATAAACATTATGGTATGCAAGTAGAAGTCTCTAAATTTCAAATCCATACACTCAAAAAGTTAAAACTAACAAGTGAGTGAGTCTGTGGTCGCTCAGCCCTGAGACCCTGAGATCGACCTCCATTATGTCCATATAAGGAACTCAAACATGTTAGTCCTTACACCACCTCCCTAGCCCCATATAAACAATGTATAGTCACCATCTTATACAGAACTACAAGTTCAGCTCCCAGTCCCTCAGGGTGCCCTCGATTATGCCCCATCAGTATTAAACCTAACACCATCTCCCTAGTCCCTTAAGTGAAAGATGTAGCCACCATCTTGTTCCAAGCTCAGCATCAAGTCCCTGTCGCTGCCTTCCAATTGTATGCCCCTATAAGTAAAAATATGTATTAATCCTTACGCCATCTCCCTAGCCCCATTAGTACAATATGTAATGACCATCTTATTTCAAGTTCAGCTCAGAGCCCCAATATCACCCTGCAATGTTACATCTCTGCAAGTAAAGCATACATATTAAACCTTACACAATGTCCCTAGTCCCGTTAGCACAATGTGTGGCCACCATCTTGTTTCAAGTTCAGCTCTGTGTCCCAAGATCACCCTCCAATATTACGCCTCCATGCGTAAAGCATATGTATTAATCCTTACACATTGTCCCTAGTCTCATTAGTACAATGTTTAGGCGACATTTTGTTCAGATGTCAGCTCCGAGGGAGGTAATGCTTCTGCGAATTGCACTAAGATAATTGGAGGTATGTTGTCTAGGTCGGGAGCAATATTTTGAAGGCTGTTAATTACCTTAATCTCTGTGAAGTAAACGTAGGAGAGGGAGAGTGGTAATGGCTGAGCTGTGTTTGGGTACATATTAGTACTTTTCCCTGGATCATTATTGCCCCCTGTAAATTTTTCATTGAATGTCGAGGCAGTGGCCTTGGGGGAGGCAACTATTTTGGTTAGATTATAATGTGTATTTGCTGATTTGTCATGTTTACGATTACGGTATTAACGCATGTTTTTGCTGTTGTTATGAATCTTGTTAAATATTTTTTGCATGCTTTGTGGATGACTTTCTTGGTTGTATTGTATTTATATTTCTCCCACATAAGTTTGCCTGTGTCCTGTTTCAATTTCCTGTATAGCATATTCCTTTTGCGCATCATTTTGACCATTTCTTTTGTGATCTATGAAGAGCTTTCCTTAGTAAGGATAGGTAGATGGCATCTTAGAATTTATGATAGCAGTTCCCAGCGGGCTTTCTTGTTGTTATAGACTACTCTATTAAAGTTGTTACTGGTGGTTTCTTTCATCTTATGGTAGCTGTCACTGCTAGGTGTTCAAAGAAACAGAGAATTACTTCTGTCTGCTGTAATGAGGATAGGAGATAAGTAAGGCCAAGAGTCTTCATTATATGAGTTGGGGCAGTAATTAATTGTTCAATGAACGCGTCCTAGAATGATACAACGAATGTTGCTGCTAAATGGACTGATGGGAATAGGCAGGATGTAAGGGCAATAATGCTGCCAGAATATTTCCAAGATAAAATCACCGGAATTCTAGATACTTTTGAATCAATGTTTTATATTTTCTACACGGCTTAGAGACAGTAGTAATATCTCGTTGGTGTCACCGGGAGGATTTCCGAGCTCAGTGCATGGAACCCAAAAGGAACTTTCTTCCACCAGCGTTTTCAGAATAAATATTCAAAACGTCGCAACGGACCAGCCGCCTGCGAAATATTCTGCTCTCTCCATTCAAGAATAATTTCACTCGATGTCTGACCAACGAAACGAAGTAATAGCACGCTTATATAGGTGGTGAAGTGAGTCCAGAAGTTACTCGAAGAAAAATACGTAAGCGTGACGTGACAGCGGAGCAGCAGCGTTGCAGGGGAACAGGCCAGTTAGTGAGCAAGTAGATGGTGAGAATATGGCAGCAGTAGAATGTGATGAAACAGATGTGGTTCCCCTCCATTTCTGTAGCCTTGTACTCGGAAATGGTGGCAATTGTTTGCGTAACAAATGCAAAGTACTTCTATGTTTGAACTACTATATGCTCCACCATTTTCTGTGAAAAGAAGCACTGAAATATGTCTAAAACCGCTGGTTCATCATGAATCACATCGAATGTCATACCCCATGAAATGTCATCCAAACTGTGTATTACAGGACTAAACATATTACCCGTGCGCCATTGAAATAAATCAGGTTAGGAACAAATTCCTTTCCAGGTGTGCCGAGCTGGTACTTGAGGACTGTAATCACTGATATCTGAGTACTCACCTTCCGATCCTAGAGTATTCACAGTTCGAACTCAGAAGGAACGCGCCGTCCGCTACTTGAAGCCATTTTCACAAACCCTGGAGACAGGTGTTTTGCGGGACTGCCAACCTAGGTTGCGCACTGAGCTCAGTGCATTACTTCAGATATTTGACCGCAGATAGTGTTAGAATGAAGTCTTCGTTTTAACTGATCATCCATTATGCTGCTAAAAGATGTAGCTTGTTGCCACTCAAGTTTGAAAAACAAAGGAAACTCCAAAGGCATATATTTTTTCTTTTCAGTAATTTACCTAAAGTTAGCGACGAGATATCTCGGGCATAGCAGTGTAAGGGTCAAACACGACACAAACTCGGAGAACTTGTATCACTACACTGCTGCTTGCCCCCATTTTGAACTATTTTCTCGTTATTTTGTTGTGATGAGCAGCAGATTTAAATATTTGAGAATAACACACTTGCAAAACCAAACCTTAGATTCCTTTACTTTCATCCAAAAGAGCCAGACAAGAGGAAGTGTTGCCAACATGTCTATTCCAAAATATATTTTCAACCTGCCTCAACACTGAGGATGCCGAGGCCAACCTGTCGCTTTGAATCAGGTCCCACTTTTGTTTCTCTTTTACTCACTTAATTTAACCCCAACAGGATGCATTTCACAAATGGGTTGCTTACCTGTTACTCATGAGCATATTTCAGTTTTATTGATTTGATACTTCTTGGAATATTATGATGAGTGAGCGCATAGATGCCAACATTTAGAAATAAAAAATAAGACTTTTAATTCTCGGACTTTAATTCTCGGACATATACATAATAATAATAATAATAATAATAATAATAATAATAATAATAATAATAATAATAATAATAATATCACACTGACACATACAACAAAATGGATAATAGTTTATTCTTTAGACTGTAAAATGAATGGAAATTTAATTTTATAGCTAACTCTGAACACTTGGAGGTAACTTTTATGTTCTTTGAAACATAACATGAAGAGAAAATACCAGAAACTGTCCCTGAAACACATTCAAATCATTACAATTATGATGTAAGAATGAACGCAAATTCACTGAAATACGCAACACTACAGCACACAAAAGGGATCAGTACGTCTCATACATTATTAACATACAACTTTGACAGGCGAGAAGCACAGAACCGCAAGAAAAAACACGTTGCCTACAATTCCAACGAAATTATGCACAGGAACTATGTCAACAGTATGCGAACCACAAAATGACAAACTCATTCTTTCATCCCGATTAACTAAGTTGCCAGCGCGTGCGAGCCTCTTGCTCGTAAGTAAGACGATTTCCATCCCAAAACTCCAGCTGGGAAGCGCACACGCTGCTGCAGGAAGCAGGATACGTGATTCATGAAGGTGACGGACAATACACTCTCGAAATAAAGCATCCAATAAGTACGCTTGAAAATGAGGGAGCGTAAATTAGACTAGCACATAAAAATGTATCCTTTATCCTAGGGGAAGAGAATTGACCTACTAGAGGTTACAATGGTAATAAATAGGAAGAAATAGAAAAAATCTGAAAATCGCAAGACGAGTTAAAAAACGGAAAGTTTCTGGGTAAATCGGAAGGGTTGACAGGTATGTGTGAGTGGCATTTTGCATTTCTACCATATATTGCCCTTGATCACCACAGAGATCAACTACTACATACAGGGTCAGATGTGAGAACATGGATTGTAGAACAGCAACAGGAGGTCAAGTTAAATGTCACAGAGCAATAGAGACTTAAATTCAGACAAATTTCTCCACACTGCATGGAGCAGTGTTTATAATAAAGTGACACAGGTGAAGAAGAATAAACCAAATACAGATGATGGAATATAACACACCAGCCTATGAGGAGTTTCAGCCACTGGACACCAAGATCAGAGTTTCAAAGATCAGAATAAATTTTGAGTATGTGAAGCTAATTTAGTATATCAGGACATGGTCATCTAACTGCAAATAATCAGGCTTTAAAATAAAAGAAAGATTCCAGGCAAGTGTCTGTTGTTATTCTTCCATCTGAAACAATTTTTAAAAATATCTACCTAATAACACCAAGATAAAAATCTATTATGTCATCACAGGAGCCACTGTGTTCTATGACTTTGAAAGTTAACAAACCACAGAAAGCGACAGTAAATAAATAATCAGAGAAAGAAGATATTTTCGAAGTGACACTAATGAAAGAAATTGTGGTTCGATAGAAGAGTGCAGAGATGTACAGATACATGGAAGGAGACAGAATATTGCCAAATTCAAGACAACTTGAGTTACTGGACTGTTCATGTTACAAGAATGGCCAACAGCAAAGTCATGGTCAACCTGAAAACCCAGGAACACCTATTAAATTATATAGAATATTAATAATCATTGTACTCGCTCAGATACCGAGCAGTGCAATCTAGGCAACCTGCTGATCACTAGATACTATGGGCTGAGTTATTTTGATTTTCTGAAATTTCCTCATGATCCACGATCGAACCAACAAGATTGAACCATGTGTGAAGCAGAGTTGACGGAATTTGAGAATGATCTGGTTGGACCTGTGCTTGCTTTGAACCCACAAAATTTGGATATGGAGGTCCGCACTCCACCACTTGTCTGCAGAGGGAGATACTGAACACATAAATATCAAATTCCATATTGTCGAGGGTTAGGGGTGTAAAATCTAATTAAGCTAAACTGTACTTACTTGTCTTCTTCTTTGAAAGAGGCGACCAGCGGACAAACTATGTGTTCATCCACGCATATTTCATCCTTAATACCGGTAGTAAGCTGTAAGGAACAAATATGCAAAGCAAAGTAAGAAATGTAGAGTAAACATTTATAAATAGACATGACATAGCTGACAAAATAAATTTCATAATTGCACAATAAAAATATCAATATATTCTCCCAATGTAGAAAGGAAAAAACAAACAAGTGTCAAGTCATAATTACATGAAGAACAGGAACAAGAAAAGGGACTCATAATAGGATAAAGAGGACAGCACTGGAAGAGAGAGCAAAAGAAGAAGGAAAGCTTGAAGGACAAGTATAATCTCCACATCTCTTGTCTTCTCTCCTGACAACATCCTGTCATTGTGTTCTTCCTATTATTTGTTCTTAAATGACTGGTCACTTGTTTGTTTGTTGGTTCCCACAAATGGCTCTTATTGTCAAACAGGCATAGATTGCATCTTAACCTGAGAAAGGCCAATCTCCTGCCTACCATATCCAAGTACATTCAACAAATGGTCAGTTGCTGGACTTTTCATTGACTCTAGACAATCTCAAGGCTTTACCAACATAGACTTACAACATTTACATTCAGATTTTTAAAGCTATTTTTCTATGGATAGCAAGTACACCACAATCCCGGAAGCCCCGGAGTTGATTCACGGACAAATCAGGGATTATTACCAGAGTCTGACGGCCGGTTGCTGGTCCTGTCAGACTACATGAGAACAATGAAGGTGTTAATTGAGAGAGAGGTGGAGTCCTTAGTCTAAAAGCTGAGAATAAAGGCCCAGAAAATTTGTTGTGCTCATCACACATAAACTGCAGACCATCAGAGGTCGCTCAGCAGGATAATGCACATCAGAGCTGTAGCACCATGGGTTTTGGTATGATCATTAAAGGACTGTTCAGACAGTTGTAAACTTCCTAATATATTCCCTAAATATGAACAGAAGAACCTAACATTTTTTTAAATTATCGTTCAACTGACATAGTCTATACTTGACTTGGTATGCAATGTTAGATTAATGTTATCACTCATATTAAAAAAAGAGAAACCTTACATTTTGCTGGGGGATGAACATTGCTCATGTCTGTAGGTATAACCCTTAATTGCCCTACATGTGACCCCCGGGTGGTGCTAAACGAACAATAGTGATCAGGCAGTCAGACTATCCTTGTGATCTCCAGGCTATCTAACACGAAAATGAAAAATCATGATACAAAAAGTTCTTTTCAGAACCAACAACAAGCTAACAGAAAGTGTATAGGACCTACACAACTAAATCTAGAGGGCTTAAGTATATCCAAGTGCCAATATTTTTCAAAAAAATATATGTGGTTGTCATTCAGGAAACTCATATTGCAAATGAAGAACAACTGCAATTAAGAGGGCGAATACCAGGATATGATATAATCGGCGCAATATAACACCATGCATATGGTGTAGCGACCTATGTGCGGAGTACCATTGATAATGTTTCACTGTTGAAAGCTAACATCGATGACAACGTTCATCCACTTGTCATAATGATCGGTGGGACCATCGTTACAAACGGACATAAGCCTCCAGTCTCTGCATGGCCACCTCAAGCCATTCAAGTGGATGACCATCCTGCTGTCTGTAGAGGCGATTTGAATAGCCATCCTGAACAATGGAAGTATGCGACCACTGATGTCAATGGAGAAACTCTCATGAGTTGGGCTGAGGAACGTAACATCCATCTTGTGTTCGATGCTAAAGATAGAGGCACATTTAGATCAGCTGCATGGAAACAGGAATATAACCCGGACCTGGTTTTTGTATCCGGTGACAACAACTACCGGTCTTTGTGTGCTACGCAGAAAGTTCTTCCAGCTTTCCCGCACAGTCAACACCGCCCAGTTTATCTTGAAGTTGGAATGCAGATTCCTCTAGTGACTTCATATCCTCAACCACGCTGGAACTTCAAAAAAGCGGACTGGAAATCCTTCTCAGAAGAACTAGATAAATGTGTCCGATGGATACCCCAAACAAGTGACAATTATGAGAGATTTGTAGGAGCTGCAATTCCATAGCAAGAAGCACATTTCAAAAGATTTCTTAGGAAGGAATATGTTCGTGAATGGACTGAGACAAGTGAAAAGCTGTACCAAGAGTTCTTGGCTAGTAGTTAACAAGAAATTGCAGAAGAATTAATGACAATGCTCAGAAGGAAAAGAGGGTTGAAACTATGGAATTTATGAAATCCGGTAAATCCAGCAGTAAAGCTTGGTCACTCCTCAAAAAACCCGGAGGAGGTATCCTAATTGCTCACGGAAGTCAAACTATCACCACAAAAATGGTTGCTACCCATATAGTTTGTATGTCTCGAACAGCTAGAGACAGAATACACACAATATATATTAAGAAAGAGCTGGCCAAACTAAAAGCCACAAGTAATTCTGGTTCAGAATATACTAGACTTTTCACCACCAGGGACATTGATACAACTCTGACAGATTTCAAAAGCCCTAAGGCACCAGGTTTTAACAGAATACATCCCGAAATTGTGGCAAACACACTCGACTTTGGATATCCAAGCTAGACACTAATATTGTTCAGACTTGCAAGCTACCACGTTTGTTTAAATTGACAAAGATCATTGCCATATTGTAGCCTGGGAAACCCAGTGACAGACCAGGCAGCTATAGACCTATCGCACTGTTCAGTATATGCTAGAAGTTAACTGAGAGACTAATCCTGAACAGAATCGCCTCGAAAGTGCTTGAGGTAATTCCCATAGAACAAGCGGGGTTCAGACCACAACGGAGTTGCACGCACCACCACCTGCATTGAGGCAGGGCTACTGAATCGCCAAAAAACATCTGTGGCATTCATAGACATTAAGACAGCTGATGACAATGTTTGGAGAGAGGGTGTTATTTACAAACTATTTCAGGTTGTACGATATTGGCTCGTTTGTAAGCAACATGTTGAGTGATAGAAGTTTCCAGGTCATCATTGGCAGTAAAATCAGCAAACCAAGTAAATGAAATAATGGACTTCCTGAAGGATCAATTAATCTTATTTAGCCTGTATATATCAGATTTACCCCACACAACATCCATGAAGTTTGAATATGCTGATGATTGGGCAATTGCTGCTGGAGATCCATGTTTCGAGAGAACAGAAGAGATGATGACAAATGATCTCTCTGTTCTTGGAGACTACTTCCAAAAATGGAGACTTCAACCAAGTACAACTAAGACCGAAGTTGCTTGTTTCTACCTGAACAATCAAAAGGCAACAAGGGAACTTTCTGTTTACCTTAATACCACGCTCCTTCGCCGTAACAGACATCCCTAATATTTGGGTGTAACACTGGACAGAACACTCCCATTCAAAGAAGATCTACGAACGACTGCTGCCAACAACATCCTGGAGAAATTATGCGGTACGTCTTGGGGTGCCAGTGCAACTACTCTCTGTTGCTCAGCTTTAGGTTTAGTTTATTCTGTCGCTGAGTATTGTGCCCCGGTGTGCATAAACAGTACTCATGTAAGATTAATAGATGTAAAACTGAAAAACACCATGCGCATGACTACAAGAACAATGGCTCCCTATTCTCAGGCACATTACTCCACATCATTTGTGGCGATACAACATTCTAACAAGACGATATCAGAAGATCCAGACCAACAAACAACTACCTGTTCATAGTGACGTAGCCAATCTACGTGTGAAACGATTACGTTCAAGACATCCACCTATCTGCACAGCGGAGAACCTCGTAGCTAACAAATTCAATCTGGCTGAGAGATGGTCTCATGATTGGAAATTGTTTGCCCCTACAGAGAGTTTAGAAATGCCCTGCATAACTGAGATGGTGCCAAGCTTCATTCAAACCAGAAAGAACTGGTCAAAAATCTCCTGTACAAGTTGAGGAAAATACCTTCACCCTGCTGCGAGTGTGATGCTGTAAGACAGAATGACCGGCATGTAGTTCAAGAACGCCCACAAACATCTTACACTGCTGAATTTAGAGACTTCTTCCTAAGGACACCACAGGCACTATAATACATTTGTAATCTTGATGTAGAATTAAAAATAATTTTCATGTTTGCCATATGACAAATATATATAACACTTTGCTTACTCACAAGTGAACTTTCAACTGTTGTAACAAAGGTAGAAGGATTCAATTTAGTTAGCTGTCATAGAGCATTTCACCAAATGAGCACTGGTCAAATGAATCCATCAGTCTAAACCTTACTAATGAAATTAGAAGGAGCAAAACTAATGACATATACTTTCAAGCTAACAACAAGCAAAAAGTAAAGCCGAGAATTACAGGCCAGTCAGTTTGACATGCATTGCATGCAAGCCTCGCGAAAACATTCTCACTGATTATATTAGACATGTTTGCGAAATCAATAACTGGTTGATAGAAGGCAGTTTTGGTTTAGGAAAGGTTATTCAACTGAAGCTCAACTTGTAGTATTCCAGCAAGATATAGCAGATACCCTGGATTCAGGAGGTCAAATGGACTGTATCGTGATCGACCTACCTACGGCATTTGATAGGGTAGATAATGAGACACGACCGGCAAAAGTGATTGCAATTAGATTAGAAAAAATAGTGGCTGAATTGGTGGCTATATTTCTAGAAAATAGAACTCAGAGAATTAGAGTAGAGGAAGCTTTATCTGCCCGTGTAAAAATTAAGAGGGGATTTCCTCAGGGCAGTATTATTGGACCTTTATGTTCTCTAATATATATTGCACCCATAATCGAATGAGCCTAATGGAAATGTTAGTTTAATTATTGAAATTCGCATATGTGAACACTGCAAAGGCAGGGAAAAGCCAGCAGTCTCACAAATACCACCCAGGAGCCGTGTTGGCTGGAGGTACATCCGTCAAATATGCTTTAAGTCACGAACAGGAAATAGCTAACTAAAAGCCTCCGTCTAATAAAGTTTTATTGCGCCGAAGTGTGCAGACCTTGTATCTGGTTTCTCACGGGAAACCGGCAATATGAAATGTGCCCATCCCTAGTGTGCGACAGAGAAGAAAGAAATACCTGTCACCCCTCGGCAGAAGGTGGTTCAATCCAAGCTTGGAGGAGCGGCAAAATTTCAGCCAATCACAATTTACGAAATTTAAGTGTCATGTCCTAGCGGGAATCTGTATCCAGTTTTCCGTGATCTAGTGCCGAAAGTAATTGTGGAATACAGTGTCCTGACTTGCAAATAATATTTAACGAATATTTCACGCAAATACGTAGTTAATTATTTCTCAAAACATAAGTTTTCAACATTGTTTGGAAGAGTGGTTGCGCCCAGAGAGCGGAGTGTCATGGCGGCAAGGCGCCATGTTCCCAGTGTAAATAGGCCCTATGACGCTTTTCAATTTAAAAATTAAACTGCGATCATTTCTGATAACGGAATGCAACACTCAAAGCAAACCAAATTTTAGAGTATTTAGAGTGCATTTCCGAACATCTTAACTTACGGACAAGTGTAAAAACAATCCAAAGTACCGAGTGCAGCGCCGAGAGACGACTTAACACTTGTGTGAGTAAAGACTTAGGCTAGCAAAGAACACTTAGGGAGAACTCAAAAATAATATCAGATTTTAGGAATCAGTCAAACAATTATCCTAGCAAAATGACAGTTGTAGCTGTTTTACGAACTTTTCATAAATGAACATTTAATGCAATGAGGCTGGCGGACCACAGAGACGGACAATGGAAGTTTGTTTAATCTGTAATTATACAACTTTTCTTAGCTCACAATTAGCTTGCACGTTACGATTATAATGAAGAAGTATTATTTTGGAAGACGGTATTTTCATAAACATTTCTCCATATCTTACATGGGAACATTACAATTAAACGTGAACAGTCGATAATATGATTTCATCTGAGACTTTGGGGGCAAACATTAGGTGAGCTAATTGCAGGGTTAGACTTTGTTTACTACTGGAGCTTAACGGTACAAGGACTAGTATCCACTTTCGTTTGTCAGAGAGAGGTCGATGCCTGCTAAAATCCCTTGTGTAAACAAGCGATAGAAGGAGGGTGCTGAACAGAGACGACCAGCAGGAGAATCGCCAGGTAGATCTTTTCTTAAAGTGCACGTCAACTCATCGAGAGCTATTGCAGTGTAATTTATGTTTATCTTCATGTCATTGTTAAAAGGCGTGTGAAATAATCTTACGTGTGCAACGCAAACATGAGAATGGATCCAATTCGTGTGCATAAAGTGTTGATTAGCTTCCGCAAGATGAAGATGGAATAAAATCATGTAGCGGGGACTGTGAGGATTCAGCCCACCTTCCAGCACAAAGGTAATGTGAGCATATTATAATCATGTAACAATTTACTTGAGGGCTATGAACAATCAGTGGTCAAATTTAGGGTAGCGATTTCTGTAGGTTTAATAAAATTAAATTTTACGTACCGGATGGTGTAATTATATTCTTCGATGTTATTTGTAGTTAGAGTTGGATGTGACACCAGGACAATAATATCTGACGACTCGGGATGTGAATGCCATGGTGTCATGATGATAATAATAAATATAATAATCTAATAATCGTATTTTTCTTGGTGACCTTCTCTCACGCATTTCTGGATAAATTTTTGATATGAGTTACCATTTTTCAGTCGTGAATCTAAATATTTCTGTAGATTACGCCCTGTACCAGTTCTAATTTTTTAACATACAATAATATGGTGTGTTGGTGATATTTTGATTCTGTGGACGCTGCCGAGTTGTTTTGGGATTTTTTAACTAATTGTAATGATAGCGCATACAATTTTATTATTCATTTTGCATTATCACATTTTTAGATGATCGTTTCTCGTTGGACATCTTACCTGTTATTTGCGGTATTGTGTTTATTTCGTATATAAATACTTATATTTTTTGTGTACGTGGATTCACATTTTCGACAACTGGGTATTTGACAGGCAAATCTTGTTGTTACAGTCAATAAATAAGGACAGGGAAACCATTGCAGGTCAAATCTGATAATCCGTGGCATGAAATGTGGAAATAAGATGACATAGATGAACAATGAGATGGTAGTGCCCCTGATGATAACAATAGAAAAATGGAGAATATGAAGCTTGAGGACCATGTTGTATTATGGTGTCGTAATAAATGAATGCGTACGACACAATGTATTAATAATGATTGGCCCGTATTCAAATGAGCGAAGCTATATTGGCAAATAAGTGCCACTTTGAGAATAATGAGATGAATGTGAATTGAGAGGTAAACAATTTAACTAGGATAGTTAAATCTTCGACGATATATGTGACATTTGCAGGTAGAAGGCTTACATATTTATAAATTTTCCAGGGATGAATAGAACACTCGGAAATATGCAAATCAAAGACCAAGTTGAAACATGGAACGGACTGACCAAGCAATGTGAGAAATTTTGAAAGTCAATCATAACTGACATGTAATATTCCTAGTTAGAATCCTTAAAAGTTGTGAGAGGTCATGCCCAGACATTTCCGTCTGACATCACGAGATTGCCATCAAATTCACCCTATTGTTACTTTAAATCTGTTTGGTTACGAATTTTTCTGCAGCTTGATCTGTGCGTATTTTTATTTAAATTCTGATAGGCAGTGATCACGTCCTTTTTATCGTGATTTTCTTTTAACGGTTTCTTTCTGCTTTGCGCGGATATTTTATTTTTGGTCACCGTGTTTTAATATTTTTTATGTAGTGACAGACGGTATGTGAAAGATTGTTCATGATTTAAATGATGTAAATAAGATAGGAGTTGTTAGGTTATTTTTGAATTTATTTGTTTTCTTTTGGAGCACTGTGATTACTCCGTTGTCATGTACATTTTGTAAATAAATTTCATTGTGTTAGGTTAGCAAGACCACAGATCGTTCTTAGCCAATGTCAAAATAAACATTTATGCTCTAGGACATCGTAAATCACAAAACTTTGAACCCCACTACAAAAGTTAAATTAAGTAAATGGTTCTATCCTTGATTAAAAAAAAGTTGTGTCATAAGTGCCATAAAATACGCAGACAAGATGGAATCTGCCTCCATCGATGGTGATGCCATATAATTTTAATAATTCACTGTGAAAATACAGACAGCGGCAAGGTAAAATAAATTAATTTGTAAAAGGGTCGAATTCATTTAATACGGTAAAACTGAGGCACTTGGCCTAACTTGTTCTAGTTCATTTCTAAAATGTCCCGGCTATCACAGCCAGTAATGTGTAAATTAATTAAATAAGTAGCTATTCGTCATCAACGTGTGATTTGATAACTTTTCTTGGTTCAGCCAATGTTTATTCAATTTTGTGGCTAAGAAATAGTAAGGTGGTGAGATACCGTGTTCATGGTGATTGTACACAATTATATTTTAGAGTTGGGCAGTTATCAACTTAACTGAACTTAGTGTAATCAAGTCTAGGACATCCACATTATGAAATCATTTAATTAATTAATTATTTAATGTTACGCAAGTCCAGTTATTTGGGATACGATTTAAGTGCATTTCATGTGCCTTATTTAAATGCTGAATATTAATGAACCTGTAGTCTGTTGTGGTTGTATCTCGTATATAAGAGATACCAGTTCGATGGTAATGAGTATTATTATTAAAATTTATTGACTTTCAGTCAAATTCATTTAGGCAGATGTTTTATTTTGTTGAGGAGATTTTGGTATGGTGATATTTTCAAGTAACCTTATTGATTTTAATTTGATTTAACTTCTTTTTATTCTACACATTTTTCCGACTTTGTTCAATAAACTATTTTTATTATTCCAATTTAATTCAGTCTCTGGGTACTGTCATTTTGGTAGTTTAGTGACCCCTCGTCTTTCACTTCCTCATCCCCGATTGTGTGTGGCCTGTCAACCCCGAGGAAAGCTGAAGGACGTAAACATCCCTGAGAAGATAAGAGTCTACATGAGCGGTAGGTATTAGGTAAATGTCATTTGTCTACAGGAGCAGCCGGCGCATCAATTGAGAAAGAAGACTACCGCATCGGAGGCCTTGAAAAGGGCGCAATATATATCAATGATATGTGTAAAGAAGTGGAATCAGAGATAAGGCATTTAGCAGATGACGTTATTCTGTACAGAGTAATAAATAAGTTACACGATTGTGAACAACTGTAAAATAATCTCCATTATTATTATTATTATTATTATTATTATTATTATTATTATCGTATGGCATTTACAAGCATAATCTGTAAAAATATACAATTAACATACACATTAAAATATAGAGGTAATTAAACTAGAATGTCCAGCTTCGACAACCAGTCCACTGCACTTGGTGTCAATTCATGCAGAGTCCGTAAACCGTCCTTAAATGCTGACAGTGGACAGCTCTCAACAACACCAGCACCACACTCACAGGCAGCACTTTCACAATATCCCCACTTTTTCATCATATATCGGCACCTGCCGTGGCCTGTTCTGAAACGGTTGAGTTTTGACCACTCATATCGAGGAAGATCGAAACCTGGCACTTTCTTCGTTGGGTCTTTAATCAGAAAGGCGTTAGTGGGTGGACATTGTTCCCATCGCTGTCTCCATTCTGCTCTTACACTGAATTTTTCATAGGAGTGTAGATCAGTCCAGAGTGGATTCCTGGATTTTAACCTCATCACAGGTGGATCTCGTAAGGCATTGAACAAAAGTGAGTTCCTGTGTGCAAAGGTCTTCTTGAGCAACTGTACTTTTGGTGCTTTTCTCCTCAGATCTGGAGGAGCAATGTTTGCTAAAACAGGCAGCCACTGAGTAGGAATCGACCTCACTGTACCAGTAACAACTCTCATGGTTTCATTGAGCTGTACATCAATCTTGCTCGAATGTACGCTGTTTTCCCACACAGGAGCGCAGTACTCACCAGCCGAGTATACTAGAGAAAGTGAAGCAGTGCGAAGAGTGTTTGCATCTGCACCCCAGTTGCTGCCCGCTAGTTTATGCAGTAGATTTACTCTTGTACTCAGCTTCTTTGACAGATTCGAGCAATGCTGTTTGAACGACAAGGACCGATCCAGTGTGACACCCAGATATTTTGGGAAGAAGTTGTGGGAGACTTCTGTTCCGTTAAATAGCGCATGTAGCTTCCGATTAGCTTCCATGTTATGCAAGTGGAATGCTGTTACTTCCGTTTTACTAGGATTTGGTTGGAGTCTCCATTTGTGAAAATAGTCGCACATGGTAGCTAGGTCCTCTGTAAGTACATCCTCACAGTGTGCCAAATCCGTACTCTGAGTAATTAAAGCTAGATCATCTGCAAACTGTATCTTCTTTGAAGTTGTTCTTGGCAGGTCATGGATGTATAGATTGAATAGAATGGGAGATAAAACTGACCCTTGGGGTAAACCATTATTTAGAGATCTCCACCTGCTTCTTTCACCATTCAGAAATACAGCAAGTCGACGGTTGGATAATATGTTGTTTAGTAAGCATGCTAGCTTCTGACAAGGGATGACCTCAACAAACTTGAGCAACAGTCCCTCTCTCCAGACCGTGTCATAGGCTGATGTAAGGTCGACAAAAGCTGCAGCAGTCTTCAGTCTTTTCTGGAATCCTGCTTCAATCTCTGTTGTCAGTGTTAACACCTGATCACAACAACTACGATTCTTTCTGAAACCCCCTTGCTCAACTGGGATGACTCCTTCTATTGCTTCCTGGATACGGTTAAGTATCATTATTTCAAGCATCTTGTAGATTACACTAAGGAGTGAAATTGGTCGATAATGTGAAGCATCAGTTCCTTCCTTTCCTGGTTTCAAGACTGCAATTACTTTGGCTTGTTTTAACAACTTAGGTAATTTACCAGTTCGTAGAATTTCATTGAAGAAGTTGACTAGCCATTGTTTTGTACCAGGGCCTATGGCCTTCAGAAACTCCGGATAGATTTCATCCAGACCAGCAGCTTTATTTATCTTTATCTTGGATAGAGCCTTGTCCAGTTCTTCAGTACTGAAGTCACAGGAATACTCCGGATGGGATGTCAACTGTGTTCTTTTCGTTCTTAGTTGCTTCTTAACACTCCTTGCGTGTACCTTGTCCATTTTCGCTCTAGAGATTTGTGTCAGTCTGGAGGCAATGGTGTTTGGGTTCATTGGCAAACTTCGGAGTTTCATTGTAGGGTCACTACCAAGTTTTCTTATGAGGTTCCAGGCTTTACGACTAGAGTGTGTGAAGTCTATCTCTGCTGTAGTTCTGTGCCACTTCTCTCTCCTAGATTTATTTAGAGCCCTTAGCAACTCATCAGCTGTTGTTTTATTAGGAGAGTTCTGATATTCGGTGTAGAGCTGATTACATTCTTCTGACCATCCTGGTATATACGTCTTGCGATATCCCCGGGGAATGAACTTCCCAGCATTAGCTTTTATGGCGTTGACAAATCTATTGTAATTTTCAGGAACTGGTCGTATCCACTGTACAGTGTTATCAAGTCCTTCTGCAAATTTATCCCACTTTGCTAGTCGAAAATTCCAACGAGGTTGTGGTACTGAAGACACAAGAGGGATCTCAGTGCCATAGTAAATAATAACTGGTCTGTGTTGACTGTGAGGAAAGGAACTGATGACCTTTCGTTGTACCATGTGATGATTCTCAGGAGTTGACTGTGACACTATGCACAGGTCAGGAGAATAATCCTTTAGCCACCTGCCAGAATGAAATGTGCCAGGATGTTTAGCATTGTAGACGAGTTGTAGGGAGTTTGCTTCAATCCAGTTATTTAGGTTGGACCCATTGTCATCTTCAAATTCGTATCCCCATGCTGGGCTATGACTATTGAAATCTCCGATGTACAAAACAGGGTGATCAAAAACTTTTAATGAACAGCTGGACCAACTGACTGCTGGTGGTTTCTAGATATTCACAACAGTAATGCCTGAGATTTCCACTGCCAGGACAGAGATATCTGTTGAGTTGTCTTCATAAACAACTTTAAAATCAGTTAACTGGGATCTGATGTAAGTTGCGATCCCATAACGTTCATCATTGATTGCTCCAGCAAGATTGTAACCACCTATTTTTCCTCTTCTGTAGAGATCTTCACTGTCACTGGTATGTGTTTCCTGTAGTGCTATCAAATCCACGTTGTTCTCCAGCATAAGGCGAGACAGATACTGACTCTTTGGTGGTGATATGGATTCGATATTTAAGTGACAAATGCGGAGATTGTTACCAAGTCTGATCGACAAGTTATTTTATTTATTTATTTGGCGTATGATGAATAATGACAACCCATAAACTATTTACACAACCAGTGAAAGATGAGTACAAAGTAAATACAAATTATCATATCTATACAGTCAAAGAAAGCAATTTACAAAGTTTGAAAGTACAAGAAGAAAACACAATATATTTACATCGCTATCCACCTATCAACTCTGACAGTTCATATATACACACTGAGTGCGAGTGATGAGCATGTCACTAAATGTGAATGTCCAAACCCGCCACCCACTTCACTGCTTCGGGTGTTGCTGTGTTGAGGTCTTCCATGGTGCCAGTGAAAGCACGGAGTGGACATTCCTGCACTACATGTTTCATTGTTTGTCGAACCTCCCCACAATCACAGTATGGAGAAACTGACCAGCCCAGGTGTGTAAAGTAGATGCTGTTCTACCTACTCCACATCTCATGCGGTTTAGTCTACTCCAGGTGCAACGTGGCAGATCAAAGCCTGCCAGCTTTGTGGATGGGTTATTAATATCCACTATTGCCCGAGCTGGGGATAAAGACCACTCTGTTAACCATTTAGAGGTGGGGTTGAATTCACTAGATGTTATCTTCACGGCTGTCTTCCAAGCAGGCTGGCGAGACTTCAGGCGTGTGCATTTCTGTCTGATATCCTCATGAACAGGTAGACGTTCATTCTTTAGCATTCTGGTCCATAGCTGAAAAAGGGCCTTCTGTCTCCTGATATGTGGAGGTAGTATATTGCTGAGAACCGGTAACCATTGGGTCGGTGTAGCACGAAGTGTACCAGTTATGATTCGCATGGTTTGACGAAGTTGTGAATCTACTAGCTGTGTGTGAGCACTGTTAAGCCAAACACCAGAGCAGTATTCTGCTGCAGAATAGACTAAGGCCAGAGATGTTGTCCTTAATGTGTTTCCATCCGCTCCCCAGGAAGTTCCAGCCAATCGTTGGAGAATGTTATTACGACTTTTTAGTTTGTTGGCGGTTTTCTGCAGATGATTTTTGTACGTAAGAGACCTGTCCAATGTTACTCCTAAGTAACTGGGATTGGCACAATATTGTAGTTCATGGCCCTTGAAGAATACCCTTGGATGGTGGTTTGCTTCTGCGTTGTTCAGATGGAATGTAGATGTCACTGTTTTCTGTGGATTGGGATGAAGGTACCATCTTTGAAAGTAGTCATCCAACAGTTCAAGGTCTCGGTTAAGAACTATTTCAGCTTCTGCGAAGTTGGGTCGTTGAATTGTAAGGCAAATATCGTCCGCATATATGAACTTTCGGGACACTGTTTCAGGCAGGTCGTGGATGTATAAGTTGAAGAGAGTAGGAGATAGAACCGACCCTTGAGGCAGACCATTGTTGACTTTGTGGAATTTGCTTCTGTTGTGTTCTGAGTGAACTTGAAATAGTCGGTTGCTTAACATTCTGTCAATTAGTGTAGTAATTTTTAAGCAAGGAACAGCTTTAATCAGTTTAAGCATAAGACCTTCCCTCCAGACTGTGTCATATGCAGCTGTAAGATCTAAGAAGACAGAGACGCTTTTCAATTTCTTCTCAAAACCAACCTCCAGATATGTGGTCAAGGACAGTACTTGGTCACTGCAGTCACGGCTGGGTCGAAATCCTGCTTGTTCAACTGGAAGGAATGCTTCGATGGCTGGTGCTATTCGGTTAAGTATCAGTCTTTCTAATAACTTGTAGGTGACGCAGAGTAGAGCTATAGGTCGATAGCTTTGTGGGAGAGTTGGATCCTTTCCTGGTTTCAGAAGGGCAATAATTTTTGACTTCTTGAAGATTGGGGGAAGTCTTCCTGACTGAAGAATGCAGCAAGCCATCTTCTTGTAGCTGGACCACAGTTTTTTAGTAGTTCTGGGTAGATTCCATCTAGTCCTGCAGCTTTGCCATTTCGGAGTGATTTTAATCACTCATCGACCTCTTGTGATGTGAAAGGTTGTGAATAGGTTGCGTTCGGTTGTGTTTCTCGTTTTGCCTGTTTAAGCTCAGTTTTAACCCATTTCGTGGTCAGTTTATTCCTTGTTGTTTTAGAGGTGGAAACGAGGTGATTTGCTATTGCTTCTACCTTCATTGGGGAATGTTGCTTTGGTGGTATGGATGTGGAATCTAATTTCCGAATAAGTGACCATGCTTTTCTGCTGGAATGGGTGAAATTCATGTCTTTTACAGTCTTCACCCACTTCTCTTTTCTAGCAAGATCAAGTGATTGTAGTAAATCTGTTGCTTTCTCGTGACTGCTATTTTCTTCGAATTCCTTACTCAGTCTGCTGGACTCTTCACTCCATCCCGGTATATAGTCTTTACGGAATCCTCTAGGAATATAGGTTTTTGCTGCTGATTTTATTAAGCCAACAAACCTCATGTAGTTCTCTGGGACAGGTTTAATCCATCTGATGTTGGCATCAGTAGACTTGGCATAAGCAACCCAGTCTGCTTTCTGAAAGTTCCAGCGAGGTCTGGGTGTAGATTGTATAACTGGGATCTGAATTCCTATTTGGTAGATTATGGGTCTGTGCTGGCTGTGCGGGAAGTTATTGAGCACTTGTCTCCTAACACGGCAAGATGGTAACATAAAACTGTGCGAGACAAAGCAAAGGTCTGGTGTGTAGTCACATTTCCAACGGCCAGAGTGAAACGTTCCCTTATCTTTGGGGTCATATATCAGTGCAAGGTTGTTTACTTCTGCCCATTCTGAGACCTTAGTTCCATTTTCATCATCTCGCTTATAGCCCCAAGATGTATGGTGGCTGTTGAAATCTCCAAGGATGATGTTATTATGAGAAGGTATTATGGGAATGGGATCAGGCCATATTTCATTGGGTGGCTTGTAAATATTCGTTACCATGATGTCTTCTATTTGTACTGAGGTGGAGAAATAGGTTGGATGATCGCTTACTGGTAGGGTACTGTAGTTGCAAATGTTATTTCTAATGTAAGTAGCAATTCCGTATTGAGCATGGTCGTGAGCTGCTATCATTTTAAATCCTGGTATCTTTCCCCTTGCCAATAACTGTTCAGTGTTCTCTGTATGTGTTTCCTGTAGTACAACAATGTCAAGTGTTCTGGTTGGTCCTGAAAAGGACTGTTAGTGGACATAGTACTTGCTATCATCTGCTTGTTGCTGTGTAGCAGCGCCTTCGTGGAAGAATCAGCCGGTGTATCACCGTTGCCCAGGGAACGCCCGAATGCCTTAACTAGCACTCTTCGGGGAGGCTCCTTCCATAATATTATGGGATGGACAGTAAGCAACAAATTCATCGTACTTTTTCAGAAATTAAAGCAAATCAGTAAATCTCCAGGAGTAAATTTGAGGAACATTGACCGAGAAACTGCAAACAGGACTACATTCAGTGCTATCGTCCAGTAATTACACACCATCAAACGTGCGTGACAGATATTCAGCCACAACGTAGTACTTTCATATGTCAGAAGTTATGACATTTGTCAAAACTGTAAACCTATTCAAAATAGTCAAGTCGGTTTCCATTTCGCCGAAATTGGAAACTCTCCTGGGGAGATATTATGGATGGTATGATGATAAACGGGGTTAAATGTCAGGTTGTGAGTTTCACAAATAGGAAAAGTCCTCTCAGTTTTAATTACTGCGTTGATGGGGTGAAAGTTCCTTTTGGGGATCATTGTAAGTATCTAGGTGTTAATATAAGGAAAGATCTTCATTGGGGTAATCACATAAATGAGATTGTAAATAAAGGGTACAGATCTCTGCACATGGTTATGAGGGTGTTTAGGGGTTGTAGTAAGGATGTAAAGGAGAGTGTTTATAAGTCTCTGGTAAGACCACAACTAGAGTATGGTTCCAGTGTATGGGACCCTCACCAGGATTACCTGATTCAAGAACTGGAAAAAATCCAAAGAAAAGCAGCTCGATTTGTTGTGGGTGATTTCCGACAAAAGAGTAGCGTTACAAAAATGTTGCAATGTTTGGGTTGGGAAGAATTGAGAGAAAGAAGAAGAGCTGCTCGACTAAGTTGTATGTTCCGAGCTGTCAGCGGAGAGATGGCGTGGAATGACATTAGTAGACGAATAAGTTTGAATGGCGTTTATAAAAGTAGGAAAGATCACAATATGAAGATAAAATTGGAATTCAAGAGGACAAACTGGGGCAAATATTAATTTATAGGAAGGGGAGTTAGGGATTGGAATAACTTACCAAGGGAGATGTTCAATAAATTTCCAATTTCTTTGAAATCATTTAGGAAAAGGCTAGAAAAGCAACAGATAGGGAATCTGCCACCTGGGCGACTGCCCTAAATGCAGATCAGTATTGATTGATTGATATGCTCCAGGGCGCTGGTGTCTCTGATATGGTCTGGGTATCAATTTCCTGGTATGGAATGGTCTCCCTAGTTGTTCTGCATGAGACTTTGAATGGTACGCGGTATGTTGAGCTGCTCGGAGACCATCTCCACCCATTTATGTCCTTCCACCGCCCAGACGGTTCTGCGGTGTTTCAAGATGATCACGCGCCGCCACATCGCTCCCACGTCGCCCGGGAATGGTTCCAGGGACACGCAGCGGAGGTCCAACGACTGCCATGGCCACCCAGGAGCCCCAATACGAACACTACCGAGCATATATGTGATGTCCTGGAACGCAGGGTCCGTGCCATGGATCCCGCACCCACGAAAATACCAGCATTGGCGGCCGCTCTGCAAACGATTTGGTGTTAGCTGCGTCCAGAGGACTACCAGAGACTTGTCGACACACTTCCACGGAGTCTCACTCCAGTCGCAGCGCTAGAGGAGGCCCCACACGCTATTAAGTGACTAAGACATTTGTTAAGTTACTGTATTTTGAGGAAGAAATTTAGGCAACAGAGGACTTAGCACAAGATTGGCATCTTGGATAAATATTTGAAGAAATGGGTTGGAGCTCTTTGACACACGACAAAAGGAAGATAACGATGTTCGTAGCTAAAATCCAGTTAGGGTAAAGTAGAAGGTAAAAACAGCCATCAGATGCCGTGCAGTGGAGGGACTTTGAAAACAAATAGCTGCTATATACCACCTACCATACAATAGTGAACTACATGAAGAAAATATGAAAATCATATAAAATGTTGGAAATCTCACTATAAATATTTCCAAGGACCTTCAAAATGTCTGATTTAAAATGAGGAGCTGCGCAATGAAATCTATTCAGCGGTTTCTTTAACAACCACTATCGGAAAAATGTCAACAAAATATTAGATTACTTCAAATAAGTTTACCTGTGTTTCTCTTGGCTCTCCCAACTCTGATTTGGGTTCTTCTTTCAAATGCATCTCCTCTGATGTAACTTTATAATTGTCCTGTGGAAAAGTTAATATATTAGGGACATCTTTCAGACACATCGTCAAATTTAGTCATTCATGAGTTGGCTTAACAATTCATAATTTACTAGTAAATAAGTCAGATTCAGTTTCAGATCTTCATTATCATTTTTCAGAAAATTTGTATGTCGAGTATCATTTAAAACAGGACAAATAAGAGACGTTCAGGAGTGCAGAAATGTCCTGTTTGAATGCTCAGAGATATTTTTGAAGAGTAGAACAATTCTACAATATGAAACCTTCTAAACTAACACCGTATATACAACCTACCTCTTCTGGGTCGGCCAAAACTGGCTCAAAACTGCCAGGAGCTGAATCCGGGCCTCTTAGACTAGAGAACAAAGTGTAAAAGGCATGTCCCCCAAAGTAGAGAGACAATAACGTAGAGCTGAGGTCAATTTAAATGAACATGAACTTGGAGAGAAAAGGGAATAAACAAATAAATGGGGAATACAGGGAGACAAATACTCACACACATGGTTTGTTAAGATACTCCAATCACAATCAAATTGCTTCACTTATTGATTTGAATCTTACAGAATCTTACACCGTCGCAACAGAGGTTTCATGAACTGTGATACAATTATTTTTATTACCAGACAGTGCCAATTAAAACGCGATCCAATGTATTTCATTCCTAAAGACCATTTGGAATCATGAGGTGAAAGTGACAGCTTTCACACAATAATATTATCACGGCACCCCGGACGAAGTCAAGGCTTTTTGTCAAAAAGGAAACATGGCTTCCAACAATCTCCAAAGAGATTGCATCCCCACAAATCAAAGACACCAGTGAAGCAAGGCTGGTAGAAAAGAAAACAAATATGGAATGCAAGGAGGTAAGAAAAGTAGTTGCTATAGTTACGGAAGCAAATAAACATGAGTCAATAAAGTAAGAAAAATGAGAGCAAAATCCCGAAATAAATATAATCGACTGAGGAAGCCGGAAACATAAACGAGATAAAGAATAATGACAAAAGCAAATATCCAATATATACTGAAAAGTAACACATGTCCGATAACCACTCCACACCCACACACACTCAGAGACCAAACATGCGAAGCAGAGAGTGTGGAAAATTAAATATCAGGACACGTTACGACAAGAATCGTAACAGCATGATATGTATCAGTCAACAGCTCATGAGCTTGATCTGGGTCACCTCAAAGAGGCCTGCCTCACACAGTCAAAACACACAACGTAAATAACTTACACGCCGCATGAGATGCATTCATATCGCACACACCAAGGCGTACATGAATCGTAGAGCATCAGCGTTAAAACATAATGCAGAATATAAGCACAAGCCAAACGTCGGATAAAAAGAGACATAAAAGGTCTCCAATCAAAAACCAAAAACAAACTCATCACACACACGTATAGTCGGATCGGTGCTACCTTTCGCTCTATGTACGAACGATTACATAACAAGCAGACATGAAGAGAAGGGAAGGACTGTGAAATAAATCTGCACCAAAATAATAGAAGAATAATACACTAAAGAGCGATCTCTCAGAAAACAAACTAGGATAACTATGACAAGCCAAGAAAAGATAAGTAGGATAAATATCTCGAAATTGCAGAAGTCATATTCATTGACTCTAAGTAGCCATATTCATTGACTATAAAATAAAGAGCTATAAAATATAAAATTGGAATATTATTGTAGAACCATTTGTACGAGATGAAAGGCATCTCGTAGGCCAACGTCTCCATCTTTCCTTCCAAAGCATTATTGTCAGAAGAACAGGGATAACTGGAATCACAGATAAGCTAGAAAGAAATGCTCTGGCATTCCTCCGTTACATGAGGTGCTATCTGTCTAATCGGTACGGTTACACGTCATATCAGGAATAGAGAACACTAAGCAGCCATAACACACTGATCTGTGACATCGTAAAGAGTGCGATATCTTGTAAAGTACAAAAGGAAAATAGAGAGGTAAAGAGGTGCGGCTCAATTTTCCCCAACAACACTTGGAAAATGAGTCCTTTCCTTGGTGATCAATCAAGGAAGAATCCTTTTACATAAGGGTAAAAGCTTAGAGCTGAATGTGCGTGCACAACTATCTAAACTTACAATGAAGGATAAACTAGACATTTTGGAAATGTGTGTAACATATGATTATACAAATATGCATGCGACTCAGAGAAATATGCTGGTACAAGCGTTCTTCCACTAAGCAAAAAATAATGCCTCAAGAATGGTGGTATCTCCAGACAACTATATTTTTGCAGTCCTTTAAATCACCAAAACTTGAATGAGTCGAATTCGGTCCTACACAGATTTTCATTTTCCCTTTTCCATTATCACTTTGCCAATTTGGCTTATGCCTCCTTCTATCATAATTTTTCTTTGAAGAAAAGGAAAAGGGTTTCCTCACAAGAAACAGAAAAGGTCTAAGCGTATTGTTCTCTACTACAGGCTTATTTTAATATCATTAAGTAAAATCAAAATGATATAATAATACAGGAAATGTAGACTAATTAAATATTACGGGTTCCTTGAATGGTACGGTTTCAACAAGGATACATGGACCATGGACAAAACATGGCTGGCGACATCTTCTAATATGACCGTTACAGGCCCCCAAAATTCAACGATCTTCTTAGGTTCAGACCATTTTAGACATAGCTATCCGATGAAGTGGTCCGTAGCAGAACTAACAGGAAATCTCTTGATTAGGACCAGGTCTCCAACATGGAAAGGAACAAGTTTCCTTCCCTTGTTGTATCTTCGGGCAACTTTGTCTCTGGAATTGATCAGATATTCGGGAGTTATTTTCGTTTCTCGTTAACATCCATGTGGCGGGAAGGTTCAGAGAGATATTCAATGTCCATTTCAGTGCGAGCGGCTGGTTGAAGATTCTTCCCAAGAACAGTTCAGCAGGAGTAAATCGGCTGGACTTATGGATGCCTGTGTTGAACCCTAGACTAAAGAAAGACAGACACGAATCCCAACGGGATTGATTATTATGATGAAACGCAGACAAGCATGTTTTAAAGTTACGATGAAATCTCCCGACGAGATTTGGTTGGGGGTTGTGGGGGCTGAGACGGACATGTTTAATTCCCCAAGAGAAACACATATTTTGGAAATTAGCACAAGTAAAACCGAAGAATTGTCTGATATTAAAATCTTGGGGGCCGAATATGAAGATAATATGAAAACGGTTTCCTTTATAAAGTTGGAATTCAAGAGGACAAACTGGGGCAAATATTCGTTTATAGGAAGGGGAGTTACGAACTGGAATAACTTAACAAGGGAGATGTTCAATAAATTTCCAATTTCTTTGCATTCATTTAAGAAAAGGCTAGGAAAACAACAGATAGGGAATCTGCCACCTGGCCAACTGCCCTAAATGCAGATCAGTAGCGATTGATTGATATTGATTGATGCCGAACACATGCTTAGTTAACATATTTATAGTGACATTGAAATTAATCTTACGAACAGGAGACAACGAAATGAACTTGGAGAAACCATCAATGACAGATAATATAACGATGTTCCCGTTATGGGATTTTGTTAACGGCCAGAATAAAGTCGATGAATAATTTCTCCCCAGGGGAACTTCCAACATCGGTGGAGTGAAAGCTGACTTGACCATTTTGAGCAGGCTTACATTTTTGAAAATCGTCCCAAGTCTTTACATATTCGGTAACATCCTGCTTTAAATTTGGCCAGTAATAGATCCTAGCTAGTTTATGGCAGGATTTAAGTTGCCCATATGAGAATCATGATGAAAATTTAAAATCGTAGATCTTAAGGCATGGGGAAAGAATATATTTAAAGTTTTCTTTCCGGGACTCTTATGATATAACAGACCTTTCTTCGCCTCGAAAGATTCCAAATCCTGCTCATCCTTAGAGATTCTATCCAGTGTACGAACACACTCATCATCCTTGTTATAAAATTCAGCCATATCTGTAAAGCTAAAGGGTTAATTTTGAAGAAAAGACGGGAAGGTGAGCGGCGGGACTACAATTGGGTGTTTCTGCGCCTTCAAACACGCGTGATAAACAATCAGCAACAATATTGTCCTTGCCTCTCACATGAACCACAGTGAACTTATAAGACGATAAGGGAAGAATCCAGCGAGTCGTCCTTCCTAGTTTTTTGACATTAGTGCTCATCCAGGATAGCGCTCGACTAACCGCGTGAACCCACAAATGACGACGTTCGAGGTACGAGTGGAAATTTTAAACGCCTAGTACGACAGCTAAGCACACCTTTTCGTTCGTAGAATACTTGACTTCAGAGTCGTGCAACCTCTTACTGAAGTACGCGATAGGGGCCAACCTGTTATCCTCTAGCATGTGATTTAGCACGGCAGAGACAACAATGCCACCTGTATCGCACTGAAGAACGAAGTAACTGTTAAAATCACGACTTTGCAACACGGGAGCTTGATAAATAGCATCTTTAAATTTACAAAAGGCGTATTCTTGTGCGTTATACCGAGAGAAACGAGTGTTTTTCTTTCTTGAACAGTGTTAACGGTGTCGAAATATCGGAAATATTCGGGATAACTCTACTGCAGAAACCCACCATTCCAAGAAACCTGCGGACACCTCGGAGACTTTTAGGCCTGGGAAGCTCACGAATACTCTTCACTCTCTCTGGATTTACGGAGATGCCAGAGCTGGATTCAATGTGCACCTGGATCGCAATGATAACTTCTCAGGGTTGACAGTGAACCATGTTTCTAGTGAAGAACTCGCGAAGTTGCTTGACTTGTTTCTCAAAGGAGTTAGATAAACTACAACGTCGTCCAAATAAGCAACCAGACAGCAGATCTTGAGATCTCCAAAGACTGAATCGAGTAAGCGACTCAGCGCCTGACTACCTACAGAAATGCCCGTGGGAACTTCGTTAAATTGATAACAGCCGAAAGGAGTGGCAAAGGCCGTAAATTCACGGCAAGTAGGATCAAGAGGTATCTGAAAATACGACGAACTGAAGTTGTTTTTCCTTTTTAAATGGACACTATTTATTACTATAACTACATAATACAGAGATTGATCATATGTTGGCTAAGTTAAAACCAAAGAATACTAGAATACAAAACTCGAAGAAAATGTATGAACAAACAACGCTAGTCAAGGAGTTTAGTAGTTAATGAATCAATCACTGGCCGCCACATACTACTCCCGCCACAGTGACAACGTGGGAAGCGCACTGTTCGACCAGAACGAGTAATTCGCTTGCTGGAATGAAGGCTGTCACCAGGGTTGATCGTAGAGCTGGGTTGCACTGGCGTTGAGGACTTGCGTGGTGTAGGTTCCACGTTATGCAGGAGAAATACTGGTTTAAGTCTGTCGATTGCAATTGTCTCTGACTATGGGGCGTTCCAAGAATGAAGTTCTTTTCAGAACGTTTATTGCAAGATGCGGTCCATTGTAAATCGGTTGGAGAGGTTTTCTAACTGCATCTTGTCTAATGAATACATGAGAAGTTGTCGTATATTCTCAATGGATGAAGATAGATTTTGCAGAGTGATGTCGAATGTTGACCGGCTTCATTGAGGCCATGTGCTGCCTCAGGGTGACGACAAAGGAAGGAATGTCGCAGGCCAATGGTGTTGAATCAAAGTAATCAGCTGGAAGTTTGATTGTAACGCCGAGAGTCATTTCTGCTGGAGTGACATTGTATTCAGGGTTCACATATGCACGGAGACCCATTAAGATTGTAGGAAAGTTGTTGATTCAGCCATCTGAGGGGCGAGCTCTTAAGACAGCCTTGAGATTGGTATGCCAGCGTTCGACTTTCCCTTTGGAAGCGGAATGCTAAGCGGTAGTTCTTATGTAGTGTATTCCCAAACCTCTTTCGAGGTGAGCGAAAACCTGGCAAACGAACTCTCGTCCTCTGTCGGTGGTGATGAATTTAGGAACACCGAAACGTGCAATCCATGATGAGAAGAGAGAACTAGCAACATATTCTGCAGTACTGACCTTTAGTGGTACTGTTTCCGGCCAACGTTTGAATCCATCATCGTAAGTAGATATGTGAAGCCTTGAGAAAAAGGTAGTGGTCCTACTATGTCCTGATGAATGTGAGAGAAGCGATCACTGACTTGACTGAAAGTTCCGATAGCACTATTTGTGTGTTAGAAATATTTTCATCTTTGACAAGGAATGCACGTTTTTGCCCACAATTTTGCATCCTGTTTTAGAGAAGGCCAAACAGAACGCTGTCGTATTAAATCCACTGCTCCTTTGATGCTGGGGTGAGCGAAGTCATGCAATGCGAATGGCGGGATGTAAGGTCAGAGTTTCACTGTAGAACTATCACAAACCAAGTTATATCCATCAGATAAAACCATGATGGTGAATTTCCATGAACTAGTTTCACTTTTCTTAAGACTTTCCAACTGTGTGTCGTTTTGTTGTGACTTAGCTATATCTTGTTGGTAACGTAATATCCGCAATCCTAGAGCATGTGACAGCAGGGATATTCTCTCCGCCTGGGAGATATCTAATATCCGTAGTAAACTATGCAAGAAAATTGCGGTGTCTAGGTGCTGCTTTCTCCAAGCGTGGTTGGAAAGCAAACGATAATGGTTTGTGGTCTGAATATATTGTGAACTTTCTGCCCTCTAGCAAATATTTGAAATGTTTCGCAGCAGAATAGGCAACTATCAATTCACGATAGTAGGTGCTATAGTTGCGTTGCGCGTTTATGAAGGACTTGGAAAAGAATGCAAGTGGTTCTGGAGTTTCCCCCCTCAGCTGCTGTAGTGAGGCTTCTATGGCATAGTCCGAAGATTAAGGGCAGATCAGGTGACGGGTGAGCAAGCAAGGCTGCATTAGCTGGGTCTACGATGCATCTGCTAATTGATTCCACGCAATTGGACGGTTATCCTTCTTCTTCTTCTTCTTCTTCTTCGCGTTTTTGCAAAGATCAAATAAGGGTTGTTGAGTATCTGCAGTGTTGGTAAAGAGCGTCGGTGGAAATTCACAAGTCCCAAAAATCGTCGAAGTTCTGCTCCTGTTGTAGGACGTGGGAAATCTTTGATGACCTGTACTCTGTCCGCTAGAGGTGAAATTCCTCGGTTTGACACAAGGTAACCTAGACATGAAACTTATTTTCCACCAAAAATGCACTTTCCTACATTGACATCAAGGTGATGTTCATCTAGGCGTTCGAAAAGTTGTTGTAGTGGACCATTTGTTTTTCCTCTGATGTCATCAAGATAAGAATAAGCAAAAGGCAAGTCCGACAAAACGCCATGAATACATCGCTGAAATGGCAAAATTCAAAAATTCAAATAGAGTAATGACGGCTCTCTTTGGGATGTCCTCTGGTGCAACAGGAATTTGATGATAAGCTCTAATGAGATCAACTTTGGAAAATATGGTTTTGTTGGAGAGTTGACGTTTGAAATCCAGCCGATGAGTAACTGGATACCGATCGCATACTGTGATGGCACTGAGTGCACGGTAATCCCCACAAGGGGGCCTAGTTCCATCTATTTTAGGTAATAGATGGAGAGGACTCGACCAGCAGCTTTTAGAAGGTTGATATACACCGAGAATGTTCATCTTTCGGAATTCCAGTTTTGCTTTGTGGTAGGCGCCTGGCTCGTGCATGCAGTGGGGGTCCCGTCCTGGCGATTATGTGATGAACAGTAACTTCAGGGGAGTTGAAATTAGGCTTCTCATTGAGGAAGTTTGGACATTTCTTCAATAAATCCCGATATTTGTGCCCCGGATCTATCAAGACTACTGATTTATAAATTGTTGAATTTATAAAGCGTGTGCCTGACAATCAATCAGTTTAACTTAACATCTAACAAGAGGACAAAATTACCCAAAAAATCAGCTCCAATAATAGGCTGGCGTACATCAGCTAGAAGAAATAACCATGAAAATTTTCCTCGAATTCCTACTTTAAGGTTAAGTAGGCGTTCGCCATAGGTGTATATTGTGAAACCATTTGCTGCATAGAGTTGCCGCTCTGGAAATGGCCATGGACATTTTCTCCGAAGTCCTACTTTAAGGCTAAGTAGGCGTTCGCCATACGTGTGTACTGTGAAACCATTTATTGCATAGAATTGCCACTTCTGAACGTTTTTGTGTTCTAGTGCGGTTGCAGGTAGAACTCAGTCATCGGCCCCAGAATCCACTAAAATCATTAGCCCTGTGTTGCGATCTGTTATGAACAGGCGGCGGGATAATTCAGCCTCCTCACTTTGTGCTGCGCCAAGTGATGGCCCTAAATGTTTTCGGCAATGTGTTACTACTCGTAGGTGGTTGACGAACAAGCGAGCATGGCTGAGTGCAATTTTTAGCATTCTGCTTGAACTAGCAGTGGTACCAAGAGATGGAATACTTGAGGATTCCCCGAGGTGATATGGATCTATTCCGTGATGGTGATCGTATTCAAAGCTGTTGGATATAGGTTGTTACGTCAGAAAGCTGCTTCTCAAGACGTGAAAATAGTTTACCATGTGGTAACTGAGCTAGAAATTCAGTGCTATACATGAACTGGGTAGGTGTTGTTATTTTTGTAATTTTATCGGCCATGCAGGCCATAGCATCGAGACGTGCATCATGGCTAGCACCTAGAATAGACCGTGCATTGGTGTGAATTCGTTGTAAAAAATTGTTTTAAAGAAGTCGTCGGTTATTTGAGAACCTGCAAGAGCACGCATTTCTCTAAGTAAGGAGGTTGGCGTTTTGTCTCCTAACTCTACACCTGTAAGTAACTTTTTTTTGCCTTGCGGATCTCTGACTCTTCAAATTCTGCGATTATAATAATTTCGTGTGCCTATGTCTAGCCGAGTGCAGCCCTTGTAAGGCAGACCCTCCGATGAGGGTGGGCTGCATCTGCCATGTGTAGGTAACTGCGTGTTATTGTGGTGGAGGGTAGTGTTATGTGTGGTGTGTGAGTTGGGGGGATGTTGGGGACAGCACAAACACCCAGCCCCCGGGCCACTGGAATTAACCAATGAAGGTTAAATTCCCCGACCCGGCCGGGAATCGAACTTGGCACCCTCTGAACCGAAGGCCAGTACGCGAGAAGATGTGCTTTCAAGTCCTTATACGGTATAGTCGACAAAGGTTTGGTTATGTAGTCGGATATTAAATCTGCAATTTCACTGTCGAGAGATCCTAAGATATAATGACATTTGGTTACTTTGTTTGCTATATCTGCAGTGATAAACTGGGAATCAACTTGTAAGAAACAAGCTTTGACGTGTTTACGCCGAAACGGTGGTACTTTTGCCGCTACCCGCAAAAATCCCACGCCAGCGCTTATTCCGTCGTTTACGGTTGGATTGGACATGTGTGAATAGAATTGCGGACTTTGTAAGAGATTATGTAAACATGTTACCGTACTTCGATCATGTCGGGGTCAACAAATACAGTTTTTCTTTTTTAAATATACACTATTTACCACTAGAACTACATAATACTAAAGTAGTTTGTAAAGAGGATGGAGGAGGATAGAATTCCAAGACAGATTATTCTTGGATAAAACACTGGCAAACATAACCTCATGTAACAAAAGAAACCTTTATAGGAAAAAAATTAATGGATGGAAAGTGCAACCAGAGAACGAAGTGAAAAAGAAGACTGGAGCAAAGTGGACAGAAGAACGAAAAAGGATCCACGGAGAAAGGATGAGAGCTGTTTGGCAACTCAGAAAACAGAATCGTAAGAGCTTTGCGTGATCCATTGGGTCCATACGCACATAATAATAATAATAATAATAATAATAATAATAATAATAATAATAATAATAATAATAAAAAAGAAAAAATCAAAGTTGAGGACAATCTCCTGTTCAAATGCTTTCTCTTTTAGATTACTGTACGCTTGCATTTCTAGATGCCTTGTACTGCACGGAAAGTGCGTGACGCCCTCAAAACATCGTGGCTTATAAAATTTGCAACACAATACAGTGACCCCACCCCCTTGTATGATATCCCCGCTGACACTTCTCTCCTTTAAAGCCGTAAGTCCATTTGGGTTTGGCACTAAAAAATTAAACAATGCAGTTTTATCAGCACTGACAATACTGTTCATTGTGTACGAATTTATTATATGAGCCACACTTTCTTATCAACTGTCGGCATCGCCAGTGTTTGCGGGTTATGTTTCTCCGAACACTGCCTGCTACATAATATTGTGGCATTCCTTAAAATGCTGAATACAAAAGAATTACAATTTCACGTAAACTTAGCACACATGAAGCACACT
Organism: Anabrus simplex; assembly: GCF_040414725.1. NCBI lineage: Eukaryota > Metazoa > Arthropoda > Insecta > Orthoptera > Tettigoniidae > Anabrus > Anabrus simplex. The sequence goes on from NC_090269.1 coordinate 436,668,771, forward strand.
GTAGACACATGGAAGTGAGTGAAAGTGTGGAAAGCTACCCCTGAACATTCCGGAAGACGCGTTCTTTCATGACGCGGAGAAATTCTGAAATTAAGTTACTCTGTAAAATACTTTTTTTTTAATGTGAAGGCAATTTTGAATTTAAAGTCTGAATTTTGGTAATGGGATCGACGTTATTCTTCAAAATACGAATTATCCACATTTCGAATTAAACAATTGCAATATCATGCAAAACTGTACTTCATGTTTCCGGGAGCGACAGCTTCTTCCAATTAGGTGAGATTTTTAGTTAACCGATTTCGAATTATCGAGGTTCTACTGTATAACAACCAAAAAAAGAAATACAATTTGCTATGCCTTAAGTACGACCTAAATCTAAAAGTGATAAAATTAATGACTGCACATTTAAAATTGAAACTAAAATAACACATTAAAAACATTGTGACTGGTGTTGGACCATGCTACAATCAATATCCTTATAATAACCAAATATTCTCGAGTCATGAATTGATCATGGAGCTGATATTATTTGTCTTGATAGTGGACCCAATTGATCTACAAATCATACTTTGTTGAATAGAATATATGAGTAACATTATATATATATTCCTTTTTTCTAGAACTTGCTTTACGTTGCACTGACGCAGATAGATCTTATCGCGACGATGGGATGGGAAAGGCCTAGTAGAGGGAAAGAAGTGGCCATGTCTTTAATTAAGGTACAGCCCCAGCATTTGCCCGGTGTGAAAATGGGAAACCACGGAAAACCACCTTCAGGGCTGTTGAGAGCGGGGTTCGAACCCAAAAGTGAATGCCCCTTGTCCTCGTAATTTACATGCACTCAGCATGGACGCCTACATTAGACTGATTGCCAAGAGGGAGCGGAGGCACAGGTATCTTTAACAACATTAATCTAACACTACTGAATAAATGCATCTTCCTCTAATCTTTGATAGTGATCAATTGCCAACACGGGCCATAATGACATTCATAACTTATAAATTGTTATCATATCATTATTGATTCTATGTCCTGCTAACTATCTTTATGGATTTCAAAACACTAAGATGACAGAAATCGTTCCTGCAAGAGGATGATATGCTTGATCACATTTATTACCATCAGGGTGATAAAGGATTTAATGTCAACTTGAAACCTGAAGGCAAGCCTTCCACAACCTAAGCTACTCAGACTGCCATCTTTCCTGACAAGAGCTACAAAGGAAAGAGAGATGAAGAGAAATCCACTTCTTCATCAAAACCGCTTTCAGACATGCTGTGCAAAATAAAAGATGCACGGTTATAAATCCTGCATTTACATAATCATAAAAAAATATTTAGTAAATTTTTGATTAGTATACAAATATATGTGTACTTAAGAATAGACAGCAAGACACTCATATATTTCCTAAACAACAGAAGAATGTAGAGTTATATAACCAGTCTAATTCAGATGACTGCTAACAATGTATTTGTAATCACTATACAGTTATCTGCAATGATACTTACGCATGAAGCATTCGATGTTTCCTCACAGCAGATTGGCTCCTCTTTGATCTTTACATTTAAGTCCATTTTAAATAGCGTGTGAAGGTTTAAACTGTTTTGGGATGTAGATTACTTCCTCAGACTTTGCACTGAAACAAGAACAACAAACACTATTATTGCTGTTTTTTAGTAAAACCTGTAGTTTTAGGTAACTTGATATTGTGCTCATAGCCATAGGACCTCCAGTTTTACCTGGAAACAGAACCTCAGGGATAAACATTTTCACTGAAAGAACATCCCACACCAACAAATTGGGATTAATTTGCACATCCATTGTGGAAAATGCAACTTACATATGGCAGACTACACAGGGAGTCTAATGACTGGTTTGATGTATCTCCCATACAACTCCATCCTGTGCTACTCTAATCTGTTCATTATATTTTGTCCTTTAGAACTTTTCTTTAAACAATTTGTTTTACATCACACTGACACAGATACGACTTGCGGCGTTATGGCTAGGGGCAGAAATGAGGTGACAGTGGCCTTGAGTAAGGTACAGTCCCAGTATTTGCCTGGTTTGAAAATGAGAAACCATGGAAAACTGTCTTCAGGGCTGCCACGGCCACTTCCTTACCACTCCTAGTCCTTTCCTATCCCATCATTACCAGAAGTCCTATCTGTGTTGGTGTGACATAAAGCCAATTGTAAAAATAAAATTCTACAACCAAATCTGCAAAACTATTCATTTCTTGCTTAACTTGCTGGGCAAATGATCTCAATGTGAAGACACAACCTCCCAATCCTGTAACTCCGCCAGTTCTATTAGCTCTGTTCTTTATGTAATGCCTTTACACCAGATTCACACAGTAATTCAGTTACTATATAAATTTTAAAGTAATTATTATGAATGTTCTGATATAGTTCATTCAGTTTTGTTTTCACTCCACAAACATTCAGATAGTAGAAGGAGAGCCCAGCCTACTTCATTACACTTACAAATTATGTAAGTCATCCTGGATGATAATGCCTTATGCATTTTAATAAGCCAATTTCTTGCACGGATATAGGCATAGCCCTTCTCTCAATGCACAGTCCTCACCTGGGCTAGCAGCCCCTTTAAGAGTAGCAGTTTAGTCATATTCCTTATTGATCAAACAAATTATTTGGTAGTGGTTAGCCAGGTACTGATTGGCAACTTTATCCCAAAAGTTGCAACCACTGCTACGTATGTTACAACATATACCGTATGTTTGTAACAATAAACAGTTTGCACTGGCTATGAACTATTTTGTTACAACAAACAGTTCCAAACAGGCTGTGAACTCCTTCGTTACAACAAACTGTTCCAAACAGGCTGTGAACTCCTTCAAAACTATCTTAATGAGCATATGTGAATCAGAATGCCTCCAGAATTGATTGTTAATAATGCTTTTTAGATTTGCAAATGGCAACTGTGAACTGTATCAAAGCAATGTATGAACTGTTACAAAACTTTTACAATGGACGATGGATGACGCCACTATTCTAATGAGAAGTACTCTTTGTAGCCACGCCATTTACTGGTCGACTTAAATATGCATGTATACAACATGAAATCCGTGGTATTGAATGGGAACTGCAGCCATTGGCTCCAAAAGCTCTTGAATGTCATTAGAACAGAGTAAATTCAGAACTCCAGTTCAGAACCAATTCTGAATCTCTATTGGAACAGCAAGTATACTACTGCGCGTGAGTAGGCTATTCAGAATCAATTCGGTACTATGTTGGACCTCCTCTGCGAACCATGTGACCTTGCAGCGGTGGGGAGGCTTGCGTGTCCCAATGACACAGATAGCCGAACCGCAGGTGCAACCATATCGGATGGGTATCTGTTGAGAGACCAGACTAACGAATGGTTCATCAAAAGGGGGGTAGCAGCCTTTCGGTAGTTGCAAGGGCGGCAGTCTGGGTGATTGACTGATACGGCCTTGTAATAATACTCAAGATGGCTTAGCTGAGTAGATACTGCTACACGGCTGAAAACAACGGGAAACTACAGCCGTAACTACCTCCCGAGGACACGCAGCTCTCTCTGTATGAATGATGTACTGATGATGGCTTCCTCCCGGGTAAAATATTCCGGAGATAAACTAGTCTCCCATTCGGATCTCCGGGTGGGGACTACACGAGAGGGGGCGATCATCAGGAAGATGGATACTGGCATTCTGCGAGTCGGAGAGTGGAATGTTAGAAGTTTGAATCGTTGTGGTAGGTTAGAGAATCTGAAAAGGGAGATGGATAGGATAAAGTTAGATGTAGTTGGTATAAGTGAAGTACGTTGGCAGGAAGAAAAAGATTTTTGGTCAGGCGACTACCGAATTATCAACACAAAACCAAACAGGGGAAATGCAGGAGTTGGTTTAATAATGAATAAGAAAATAGGGCAGCAGGTAAGCTACTACGACCAGCATAGTGAAGGAATTATTGTCGTCAAGATAGACACCAAACCAATGCCCACAACAGTAGTGCAAGTCTATATGCCTACTAGTTCAGCGGATTATGAAGAAATCGAAAGAATATATGAGGAGATAGAAGATTTAATACAATATGTAAACGGTGACGAGAATCTAATTGTGATGGGAGAGTGGAATGTTGTAGTAGGCCAAGGAAGAGAAGGTAGTACAGTAGGAGAATTTGGATTGGGAAAAAGGAACGAAAGAGGAAGTCGGCTGGTTGAATTCTGCACTGTTCATAATTTAGTCCTTGCCAATACTTGGTTCAAACACCACAAACGACGGCTGTATACGTGGACGAGACCTGGAGACACTGGAAGGTATCAAATAGACTTCATTATGATTAGGCAGAGATTCAGAAACCAGGTGTTGGATTGCAAAACTTTCCCAGGAGCAGACGTGGACTCTGACCACAACTTGTTGGTCATGAAATGTCATCTGAAGTTGAAGAAATTGAAGAAAGGAAAGAATGCAAAAACATGGGATCTAGACAAGCTGAAAGAAAAGAGTGTGAGGGATTGTTTCAAGGAACATGTTGCACAAGGACTAAATGAAAAGGCTGAAGGAAACACTATAGAGGAAGAGTGGAGAGTCATAAAACATGAAGTCAGTAGGGCTGCTGAAGAAATGTTAGGAAGGAAGAAAAGATCAACTAAGAATCAGTGGATAACTCAGGAGATACTAGACCTGATTGATGAACGACGAAAATACAAGAATGCTAGAAATGAAGAGGGCAGAAAAGAATACAGGCGATTAAAGAATGAGGTGGATAGAAAGTGCAAGGTAGCTAAGGAAGAATGGCTGAAGGAGAAGTGCAAGGATATCGAAGGCTGTATGGTCCTGGGAAAGGTAGATGCTGCATACAAGAAAATCAAGGAAACCTTTGGAGAAAGGAAATCTAGTTGTATGAATATTAAGAGCTCAGATGGAAAGCCACTTCTAGGGAAAGCAGAAAGATGGCAGGAGCATATCCAACAGTTGTATCAAGGTAAAGATGTAGATAATTTGGTTCTGGAACATGAAAAGGCTGTTGATGCTGATGAAATGGGAGACCCAATTTTGAGGTCAGAGTTTGACAGAGCTGTGAGTGACCTAAATAAGAACAAGGCACCTGGAATTGATGACATTCCCTCTGAATTACTGACTGCCTTAGGAGAAACCAGCATGGCAAGGTTATTTCATTTAGTGTGTAAGATGTATGATACAGGAGAAGTCCCATCCGATTTTCGGCAGAATGTTATTATACCTATTCCCAAGAAAGCCGGGGCTGATAGGTGTGGAAACTACCGCACCATTAGTTTAGTATCTCATGCCTGCAAAATTTTAACACGTATTATTTACAGAAGATTGGAAAAACAAGTTGAAGCTGAGTTGGGAGAAGATCAATTTGGCTTCAGAAGAAATGTAGGAACACGTGAAGCAATCCTGACTTTACGTCAGATCTTAGGGGATCGAATCAAGAAGGACAAGCCCACGTACATGGCATTCACAGATCTAGAAAAGGAATTCGATAATGTTGATTGGACCAACCTATTTATGATTCTGTAGATGATAGGGGTCAGATACGGAGAACGAAGAATTATCTACAATCTGTATAAAAATCAGTCTGCAGTGATAAGAATGGAGGGCGTTGAAAAGCAGCAATCCAGAAAGGAGTGAGGCAAGGCTGCAGTTCGTCTCCTCTCCTTTTCAATGTTTACATAGAACAGGCAGTAAAGGAAATCAAAGAGAAATTTGGAAAGGGAATCACAGTCCAAGGAGAGGAAATCAAAACCTTGAGATTTGCCGACGATATTGTTATTTTATCTGAGACTGCAGAAGATCTCGAGAAGTTGCTGAATGGTATGGATGAAGTCTTCGGTAAGGAGTACAAGATGAAAATAAATAAGTCCAAAACAAAAGTAATGGATTGCAGTCGAACGAAGGGAGGTGATGTAGGAAATATTAGATTAGGAAACGAAGTCTTAAAGGAAGTAGATGAATATTGTTACTTGGGTAGTAAAATAACTAACGATGGCAGAAGTAAGGAGGATATAAAATGCAGACTAGCACAAGCAAGGAACAGCTTTCTTAAGAGAAGAAAATTGCTCACTTCAAACAATGATATCGGAATTAGAAAGATGTTTTTGAAGACCTTCGTGTGGAGCGTGGGATTGTATGGAAGTGAAACATGGACGATAACTAGCTTGGAAAGAAAGAGAATAGAAGCTTTTGAAATGTGGTATTACAGAATAATGCTGAAGGTGAGATGGATGTATCGAATCACGAATGAAGAGATACTGAATCGAATTGGTGAGAGAAGATCGATTTGGCTAAATTTGACGAGAAGAAGAGATAGAATGATAGGACACATCTTAAGACACCCAGGACTTGTTCAGTTGGTTTTTGAAGGAAGTGTAGGTGGTAAGAACGGTAGGGGTAGACCAAGATATGAATATGACAAGCAGATTAGAGCAGATGTAGGATGCAATAGTTACGTAGAAATGAAAAGTTTAGCACAGGATAGGGTTGCATGGAGGGCTGCATCAAACCAGTCTATGGACTGATGACTCAAACGACAACAATGTTGGAACAAATTTGCATATATTATCACTAAGAACTATAGCTGGGTAACATTTAATGTAGACAGCCAACAGTCGGCTGAAAAAACAGAATTACCTGCCGTTGTTCTTTGTGTTTAAATACCAGATGAACTATAAAGCTCGCCTTATTTCTTATCACGTACCGTACGATATTGATTTTCTTATGGAAATGTACAAAACTGAGACCCCAATTTTATTAGCAATATGTTCAAAGCTTTGGTCACAGTGTAACACGTAAGAAACTGCAATTACCTAATGAAGAATTTCTTAAGCGAAACAGCACAATCCACAGAACAAACCTGGACAAGCTGCCGCAATAATGTCCGAGATGCACAATACAAAACAAATAAATACGGACATTAAAGAACTACAAGCCAACCACTTCGATAGTAAACCAGAAATAGTGAACAGCGCTTCTCACAACTGTGTAAGCAGTGCGTTGTTCCTCGATACACCCGGTATAATTCACTTATCTTCAGACAACTAATGCACATGGACAGAAGTCAAAAGTCGTCTCGGACTACCAAGACCAACCACAACACTCAGACCACAGCACAGAATAAACATGGCGTGCGTACCTACCGAGAGACGGGAGATTAATACAACAATAGCATACAACTTGGCCCTTACTCTTCCTTATTTTTGTCAATCTTGTGTTCGCAGCTTCCATATGTACAATCAATCAATCAATCAATCAATCAATCAATCAATCAATCAATCAATCAATCAATCAATCAATCAATCAATCAATCAATCAATCAATCAATCAATCAATCAATCAATCAATCAATCAATCAATCAATCAATCAATCAATCAATCAATCAATCAATCAATCAATCAATCAATCAATCAATCAATCAATCAATCAATCAATCAATCAATCAATCAATCAATCAATCAATCAATCAATCAATCAATCAATCAATCAATCAATCAATCAATCAATCAATCAATCAATCAATCAATCAATCAATCAATCAATCAATCAATCAATCAATCAATCAATCAATCAATCAATCAATCAATCAATCAATCAATCAATCAATCAATCAATCAATCAATCAATCAATCAATCAATCAATCAATCAATCAATCAATCAATCAATCAATCAATCAATCAATCAATCAATCAATCAATCAATCAATCAATCAATCAATCAATCAATCAATCAATCAATCAATCAATCAATCAATCAATCAATCAATCAATCAATCAATCAATCAATCAATCAATCAATCAATCAATCAATCAATCAATCAATCAATCAATCAATCAATCAATCAATCAATCAATCAATCAATCAATCAATCAATCAATCAATCAATCAATCAATCAATCAATCAATCAATCAATCAATCAATCAATCAATCAATCAATCAATCAATCAATCAATCAATCAATCAATCAATCAATCAATCAATCAATCAATCAATCAATCAATCAATCAATCAATCAATCAATCAATCAATCAATCAATCAATCAATCAATCAATCAATCAATCAATCAATCAATCAATCAATCAATCAATCAATCAATCAATCAATCAATCAATCAATCAATCAATCAATCAATCAATCAATCAATCAATCAATCAATCAATCAATCAATCAATCAATCAATCAATCAATCAATCAATCAATCAATCAATCAATCAATCTAGATAGGGCAGTCGTCCACGTGGCATATTCCCTATCTCTTGCTTTCCTGTCTTTTCTTAAATGATTTCAAAGAAATTGGAAATTTATTGAACATCTCCCATGGTAAGTTATTCCAATCCCTAACTCTTCTTGCTATAAATGAATATTTGCCAAAATTTGTCTCCTTGATTACCAACTCTATCTTCATATTGCGATCTTACCTACTTTTAAAGACACCACTCAAACTTGTTCATCTACTGATGTCATTCCACACCATCTCTCCACTGACAGCTCGGAACATACCACTTATCGAGCAGCTCGTCTCCTTTCTCCCAAGTCTTCCCTGCCCAAACTTTACAACATTGTATATTATGATTGATATTATTATTAATGATGTTTGAAAGACTTATTTCTTTGAAGAGCCTGATTTTCCTCTAGGCTGACGGCATACTTACAAACCACAGGTCGCTGTATCGCGTAGTTGCGTACCAGAAGCCTGTGTGTTACATTTACGTGACACTTCTTTATTCGTGTCCATTGCTTATTCCAGAGAAGTGACGGCATCTTCAATACCTTCATGAATGCACTGCAACTCTAAATTACTTCACCTCGAATACTGCTTCTTCTGCCTCTGTGGTGTAATTACCTGCCAGCCCCGGAGGTCCGGCAATTCCACGAAGTTTGGAAATTCGTACGAGCACTGGAACGTGATCCACTCAGCCTCGGGAGGTCATTTGAGTAGAGGAGGTTCGATTCCCTCAAAGTGGTTTTTCGTAGTTTCCACTTCGTCTCAAGTCTACGGCCACTTCTTTCCCTCTTCCTTCTCATACCTCACAACGCCCCAAGACAGCATAGAAGGATGATCGCTTACTCCCTACTCAGGCGCGCCTACTTCAGGCAATCGTTCCTCAAATAGATCTTTTTGAAGGAAACTTATGTACGGAGTTTTCAATAATATTCACAAGTAAACAGAGAAATAGAGATTGGATCATAAATACGTACTGTACCAGTAAATAGCCCGACTTTATGAATAATTATTAAACTTAGCACGAAGTAAGTCTCAGGACAATACTGGGTGGTTTCTAGCTAGGCCTTGGTAAAGGAGGCAGGGTGCTATCTACAAGAAATTTTTTAAATAGTTTGAATATTAGTTTTTTATTCAGAAAACGCATTTCAATGTGCACATCACCTTACTGTTGATAGTCGCTGTCTTCAACGTCACCTTATGATGACCCGCGCTCCCAGTTCACCAGGCTGAATGGGACTGGAACACGTTCTGGAAGTTGCCATTATTTCGTTGAGATAAGGCCGGAACACCAAGGTTGGTTGGATATGGTTTGAGTCTCGAACTTTGGACGTTCTGGACGGTCTCCGACGACGTTGCGGGGTAATCACTCGTCACATAACTTACACGAGTGTCTAAATTTACACACTCCCCCGACACTTTGGTCTAACAGCACTGTTTCTATTGATATGGTTGGGATATGCCGTTGAATTCACTTTTATTCTTGTAGATAGAATTTATAAGTTCATTACAGATGTAGATGCGAGTAGCATCGAGATTGGAAGAAAATAAAGCACAGGTCATGAATAGAAATAATGAAACTGAAAATTGTTCATGCACTTGACACAGTTCGTGGTGATTTTCCACTAAATAAAGTAGCACTTGACGTTGAAAGAAATGTATGACTGCTCTGGAGTTTATCAAAGACACTGCTGTCAGACATGAAACAATAATAAACATTTTGACGAAGAAATAAGGTTGAAATGAAAAGCACAGTTCGTTGTTAGGCGCACTTGACATTAAATAAGTAGGTGACTGTTCGAGAGTTTATCAAATACACTGCTGTCAGTCACACACAAATAATTTCCACACTATTCAGAAGAAATAATGCACAATATTTGAATTGAAAAAATACAGTTTGAATTCAGGGTGAAACACTCGTGTCGTAGCACACGATTTATTTTATCATGATAATTACTTGTATTAACATTCATGAGAAAGTTTGAACACTTTCAGAAACACCCTTGCCTATTAAGGAGATTATGCTGACTGAGATTTTAAAAATGTCACAGTTAATAGTATAATGTAGTAGTATCACACTGAAATTAATGTGTGTTCAGATATTAAGTTCTGCTGACTGAGATTTAAAACTTAAATATCACAGTTCCTAGTATATCGCAGTAGTGTCACACTGTAATTAATAATGTTTGTTCAGAGACTAAGTTTAACACAGTTAACGTGGTAATAAACTCAGTTCCACATGAAAGAAACTAAGTTATATTCAGAAGTTCCTACATGCGCACAGAATATAAGTTCGACTTGACTGTTGTCACCTAAGCCCAATACACGAATTGTCATAATCAGAGTTCAAACACGCGCACAAATTATAAGTTCAGCACGCCTGTCAGAGTTTAAGTCCCACATGAAGACTTCGAATATTCGAAGATAGCCTCTGTCAGCACTTCGTCGAACACTGCAGCGTGGAGAGTCAGGCTGGACTCCCAGCTATGACTGTCCGATCAGAGTCAAGTGAGCTCAGCTTATATTCAGTTTGGGGCTCCTACGTCATCGTATAACGTGATCTCTTTCAGGCTGATTATCTCGCGAATACCTCGACGGATTTACTTGAGATTCACAATCTGAGACCTTTATGTTATGCTCTTCGAAACGACATATCGCTCAAGTCGCTGAGGTTATTATTAGAGAAGGTTTGACATTTTTTCAATCGAATGTTAGCTAAGGCGTGACGTTCATATCCATAACATACCAGGCCATGCAAACTACACGTGGCGTCAGGCGGATAGTCTGTCTTGTCTCTGCAGTTACGTCACACACACAGCTGTCGCTGGCTAGCCTGCTCGCTCCTCCTAACGTAAACAAACCAAGTTCGCTCTGAACGTCTTGCATGATGATGAAGTACAATTAATAATCAAACAATACGGTATGTACTGGTCGTAAACGGTACATATCCCTCCCTCTCAGGGCGAAAGAAAATACTGTGAGGATTTTCTTTAATTTCATCTTACTCAAAGTACTTTTTGATCAGAGGCACATTATCGATTGAAGAAATCAAGTCAAGTGTCTGCTGTGCTCAACTGACACAAGATAGAAATAAGATAATGTCATGTCCATGCCTGAAAAATATTTTTTTCCATAAAATCGCTTAATGACATCTTTAAGCGGAGGAGGTTGGTCGTACTCAAGTACCAGTTAGTCAATCAAGCCACGAGCGTCCAAGCCTAATCGCGGTTTACCATTGGGTTTCCATACTCTGGTGAGCGGATTAATATAGGGCGTAACGCACTTGGAGATAATTCCGTCAGCCTCCATCTGACGAATCAGTGTCCTGGTTTCCTCCTTATACTTCTCAGGCACCGGGGATGGCTTGCATTTATAGGCGAAGTATTCTTGACGTTGAAGTGGTGTCTAAAATTCTTAATCTCTCCAGGCTTCTCATCGAAGACGTCCGGATATGTCTGATAAATCCCTTCTTCCGCCACTGCTACGTTAGGTGGCAATCTGGGGCTTCAGTTACACTGGAGATGTAGGTGAGAAAATCAGCCTCTTTGTCATTCAAAATTTCACCGATGGGCCCTCTTCTTCGGGATCACCCTCTTCTTTTGACACGTGTCCCTCTTCTTCCTCGGGATAACCCTCTTATTTCTGTACCTGGTCGACTGGGGCGGCATCGCCAATCACACCATCGACCTGTGTACGTGGTAAATCAATCCCTTGAAGTCTAAGATCTTCACCGTCTACCAGCTGTAACTCTACGGATCAGATCCTACAGAGGTGAATAGTGTTGGCAGAATAGTTTATGGTAGCCTTATATTTAGACAGAAAGTCTGAATTCAAGATAAGGTTAAATTGCCTAGGCAAAACTATTAGAAAAATATGCTCACACACTTCTTCATTGATGGCAAACTCAAGGAAGACTAGCTGCTCACATTTGATATTCGTCTCAGGAATAATGCCCTTGATTTTAACTTGCGCTACAGGCAAAATAAGAATGTTATATCTGTCCTTGATTAATGTTATCAACAACTTGTCAGATATTAGAGAAACTTGTGCTCCTAAATCCACTAGTGATGAAACTTGAAATTCCCTAATGGTAATACTGATTATCGGGAAAAATATCAATTAGCTTCCCATTTGTTTTTCCTTCATTATTAGTATAATCAGTTCCATCAGCATGAGTTGCAACGAAAGTAAGATACAAATGGGCTTTATTATCAATCCAACCATCACCAACTTTAATATCTATTTCTACGTCGCTGTTAGGCAACTTTAAATTATTTTTAGTTTTTTCATTTATACGAAATGACTGCCACCGGTAACTTTCTACTTCGTTCATTTATAAGAAAGAAAAAAGTAAATAAATGTAAATTATTGCATTTCTAAAATTACTGTTACTTTTGCGCCATCAAAATCTACGATTTCATCTTCTTCATTAGTTACAATAACTTTCAAGTTTTGTATTTTATCGAAAACTGAGCAAAATATAGGATATTTTGGTTCATAAATTATAGGCGCTCCAAATATCAAATTAGGTTTAAAGGACGCAATAATATTTTTTTCACGATGAAACTGTTCAGAGTCTTTTACAAGCATTCCATCAGCATAGTTAAAGTGGATTTTAATAACTTCGAAAGGAATGATTTAGGTAAGTTGCGCGCAAGTGTTTTGTGTTTTGGTTGTACAATTTGATTATTAAAACCTAAAACTGAACCAATACTTTCTTCTTTATCAAAATATTATTTATAGCCACTGATGATTTCAACTCTGTTTAAAATTTAATTTTGTTCTATAATTATACTAGGTTCTTGATTTTGAATAAATTTCCCTAAATTTTGTAGAGTATATTGGCCTGGAGTTATAAACATCACAGTTATCTTATGTGGCCCATCTTCAATTAATCCAGGGACAATTGTTTTCATAATGTAGTTTATTATTTTTTGTTGTAATATTATGGGTTAAGGAAGTTGAATAAAATCCAATTAATCCCACTTTTTTAAATTCACCTCTCAATGGAATAGTTAATCTTTTTTATAAAACTGATGATCTATCACTTAATTCAAATATTTTATGTATTTATTTATTTATTTATTTATTTATTTATTTATTTATTTAGTCATAAATAGATAAAAATGAATAAAATAAAAAAGGCAGGTTGGGAACAAAAAGTAAGGCTTCCTGAGAAAAAAATAAAGCACAGACTTGGAAAACGTTTGCCTAATCCTACTCGTTGCGCCATCATTGGCCAAAGATGTTTTGGAAATCTACACTTATGTTAGATAATTACCTTCTTGCTAGAGGATGGCTCAATTGAGAAAAAGTCAAACACTTTTACGTTTATTCAAAGAGCTTGGTTCAATCAAAGTATCAGAACCTCATCAGCAGATGTAAGGAAATTGAAGATAAATGAGGCTGTTCGATAGCTACTACGTTCATCGACAATAATGAAGATGCTATACTTTAGGTGTGTGTGACCACAATCCAGTTGTTACTTTCGACGATTTTATTCTAGGTAATCAAGACATTGTTCAAGAATATTTTACAAGAGTAGGACATAAATGTATTGATTGTTTTTATTTAGCCTAAACATATTCGAAAATACCAAAACAATTGGTTAGGGGTAACTTGAACTTTTTAAATATATTCAGACAAGATGATACCAATTTAAATGATATTTATAAAGAATTTGTGGGTAGGGATATGAAGCTTGAATATTTTAAGGCTATTAGTAGCAGTTGTTGGAATTAAGAATTTGGTTTTATTACTGTTGACATGACTCAGAAAACTAATGATGGGAAATATCGCAACAAAATTAAAACGTTTCTACAAACAACATAAACAAACGTCAACGTAAACGTTATCATATTTTTACTGAGGTTTTTAAAGAAGCGAAAAAAATAGGAACAAATATGAAGAAATGAAGGATGAGTTTCTAAAATGGAAGAAGCAGCCTATAACAGAATATGAGAAATATAAAAAAGAAGATCACCCTGTTATTGATGCTGTCGGTGTTTTTGGAGATAAGTTAGATACTATTAGAGAAAATGTTATTAAAGCTATAGAAGAAAAATGAGAGGTTGAGAAGCAATTAATTAATTCCATATAAAAATGAATATAAACAAGAATCCCCAGCAGATTCTTAAGACTCACATTTTATACATGAATATGTTAGTGATAAGCGCAAAGAAGCTTTAAAATCAGGAAGAAAAGCCAGAAAATATTTAGAAGTTCAAACAGAAAAATTAAAGAGAAGAAAAATATATGAAGATAATGAAGAAGATCAATAGAAAGGAAATAACAGATTATTCTACAACGTACCTGGGGCCTATCATTTCAAAATATTTGCCTGGAATTAATGACCCTAAAATTGGGATAAGGTATGATGAGAATTTTCATAACCATTTTATAGGTGATTCAAAAGTTAATTTCCATAATGATGATATTATAATTAATGGTAAGAAATTTAGAGCTACAAAAGGTTTAATGCTATTTTTAACCTCAAATGATTTACCAAACGATGATGAGTATACTGAGGAAGATTTAAATAATTATAAGGATATTTTAAAATAATAAATGCGATTCATCAAAATAATGACCCAAATAATCCAAAATCTAAAAGTAGTGTGGGTAAAAAGTACAACATGTTGATAAGTGATATATGGCACACAGAGAAAGCAAGTAGACAACAAAGATCTGCATCTCAAAACACTCCCCCGAAATCAGGATCCGATTGATTATGTTTGGATGAATGATGTTAGAGATTCAAAAAGATAGATTAATGGTTATTCACGGTGAAGAAAATGCTGGAAATAACGACCTTTACAACGAAAAATTTGGAATAACTTATGAGTAAGTTTAATAAGTTTATTCATAACGATCCCAAAGGGATGCCATATCTAATTAGATTTTTAAATAACATTCCTGATACATTCTGAATATCAGAAAAATATGGGAAAGGATTATTTAATTGGGCTTTAAATAATTTACAATGCCTGAGATGCATATGGCAGGATATAATTATTGTGGTCCATTTATAAAACTAGATGGAAGATTAGCTAGAGGAGATGAAGGAATAAATCCATTAGACAAAGCTTGTAAACAACATGATATTGCTTATAGAGATTATAATGATCTACAACATAGGCGTGAAGCTGATAAAACATTACAACAGGCTGCAAAAGAGAGAATGTTTAGTAAAGACGCAGATTTTAAAGAAAGGTTAGCAGCAACAGCCTTTACCGGCCTTATGTTTGGAAAATGAAAATTAAGAATGGGTTCAGATCTTGATGAAAATGGTTGGTGTCTTTAAATTAATAATTATTTCTTCTTTACATAAATGAAAGGATTTAGTATTGATTATAATAGTTCTCCAAAAGGGGATTCAAAACCTAAAGCTGTTAAAATAAAACTCTCGAGCGAAGATATACAAGCTAACAACTTTTTGGACGAATATTTGACGATGCACAAAAGAAACAGAAAGCAACAAAAATCAAAAAAGGAGGAAGTTTACTATTTACATTGGCTATTCCCATTGTGAAACAAATATATGATTATCTAAAACAGAAAAAAAGAAGGTTCTGGATTAACAAAACAAGAACGAGGATTTTTACCATTTTTAATTGCCGAATTAGGTGCTCTTGGAGCATTAGCTGGTGGACCAGCAGGAATTGCAACTTCTATTCATAGTAAACAAAAAATGATGCTGAACTAGCTGAACAAAAAAGACATAATTTGGAAATGGAAAAGACAGGTAGTGAAGTTAGAAGACAAATATACGGTACACTTTAGGAGCTAAGAGAAATTTTGCCATGGGTGAATTTCATAGACAGGAGGTATTTCGAAGAAGTAGGAAAAATTCAGAGTAGCTTGGGACAAAACTTACCAGAAGGAACCCGTGAAAATAAAGCTTGCTTAAGAAACATTCAGTGAAAGTGTGAAAGTGTTGCCAGTGCCTTAACATATTCTGACAAAGACTTATATCATCGTCAAGGGTGTGGGGAGACTGTCAAATTTGTTAGGCTTATGAACAATATATTTGACACCTTGAACAGCCGTAATCTTCATTTAAAGTGATGGTAGAAACCACTGAATATACAGAACGAGGGCCTATATTCAGGAGGTTATTAAATATACACAATCATTTCAGGAGATGGGTGGTAGTGTTCATCTAGTGATGTGCTCTAGGAAAACTGGTTTCTTAGGTTTGATTATGTGTCTACAGTCTGACTTAGGAGTGTATGACTCAATTTTGAATATGCCACTAATGAAGATGCATTTTTTTGCTCACTTACAAACCTAGTCAGCATGACTTCGAAGTGTTTTGCTACTGACATTAGGAGTAATTGTGGTCATAACAACAAGCCCACAGCTAGACAGTTTGAAAAAGCATATAAAACACTCTTGCTACATATACAGATAGGTACTGCAACTGGTGCCAATTGATCTTAAGTTGACCCTAAACCATTGTGAATTTTTCCAAGTTATGATAAGTGAAAGTTTCTTGTTACCTGTTTATCTTTTGCTCTTGAGAGTTCATTTTTGTTGCCATCCGTTGGTGCTGTATGGTTCACTGATTTATGAAACTTCTGTACTTTTCTATCCATAATGCTCCTGCGGCCTGTTTCATAAAGCTACAAGTCTACAAGTTACAAGTAATTTTTCATACAAGTTGTAGGAAAAATTTAATTCCTGTTTCATAAAAGCACTTGTAGGTACAAGTGAATTTATACAAGTTACAAGACTTGTCAACAAGTCAAAATTCATGTTTTGTTTCATAAAAATACTTGTAGAGTACAAGAACTTGTAGAAAATACAGTTTTTCTTACAAGTTGTTTGAGATATGTAAGGTTGATTACAAGTCTGTGTAATTTTCTGTTAAATACCCAATAATCAATTAGTTTTCAAGCTTTATGTTCATTTTTGTGTGGAATATGGATTTGTTATATAGTAGTAGTGATAGTGATGAAGATATAGTAGGGGATGGGCAAAGACGTAAAAGAAATTTCAGAAGTAGGGTTAACACGGCTTTCACAAGCTTTTATGAATACAATGAAAGGTTTAGAATGAGTTCAGTGAAACTGGAGTCACTCCTTCAAGATGTAGGTAATCAACTTCAACATGCAACTAACAGAAACTGTGCTCTATCCCCAAAACAACAGTTACTTATAGCATTACACTGGTTAGGAAATGGAGGGCAATATCATGCAGTAGGTGATATGCATGGTGTATCAAAATTAGTGTGTGCAGAGCAGTCCATTCAGTTGTGAATGCAGTGAATATTGTCAAGTTTCCCACAGTTGTTGACTGGCCAGAGGAAACTGGCCACATTGTTCGAGAGTTCCATGGTATTGCTCGTATGCCTCAAGTATGTGGATGTATTGATGGAACACTAATAAACATTGATGCTCCTGCAGTAGGACATGAGAATGACTTCATTGATAGGCATGGGAACCATTCCATAAATTGCATGGTAGTGTGTGGACCAAATCTGAAGTTTTACTATGCAGGTGCTAACTGGCCTGGAAGTGTGCATAATGCACGTGTACTAAGAAACAGCACTCTTTCTCAACGCTTTGATGGTGGGTGGCGTCCATTTCCAGGTGCAATTCTTCTTGGTGATTCAGGGTACCCACTTAAGGAATGGCTCATTACACCTGTATTATACACTGACTGACAGAGCAAATGCAACACCAAGGAGGAGTGGTTCGAAAGGGATGAAAGATGGGGGAAAAACAGAGACGGCACGGACGAATAATTGATGTTTATTTCAAACCGATACGCAGGTTACACAATGCGCACGGCATCGACTCAGTAGGATGTAGGACCACCGCGAGCGGCGATGCACGCAGAAACACGTCGAGGTACAGAGTCAATAAGAGTGCGGATGGTGTCCTGAGGGATAGTTCTCCATTCTCTGTCAACCATTTGCCACAGTTGGTCGTCCGTACGAGGCTGGGGCAGAGTTTGCAAACGGCGTCCAATGAGATCCCACACGTGTTCGATTGGTGAGAGATCCGGAGAGTACGCTGGCCACGGAAGCATCTGTACACCTCGTAGAGCCTGTTGGGAGATGCGAGCAGTGTGTGGGCGGGCATTATCCTGCTGAAACAGAGCATTGGGCAGCCCCTGAAGGTACGGGAGTGCCACCGGCCGCAGCACATGCTGCACGTAGCGGTGGGCATTTAACGTTCCTTGAATACGCACTAGAGGTGACGTGGAATCATACGCAATAGCGCCCCAAACCATGATGCTGCGTTGTCTAGCGGTAGGGCGCTCCACAGTTACGGCCGGATTTGACCTTTCTCCACGCCGACGCCACACTCGTCTGCGTTGACTATCACTGACAGAACAGAAGCGTGACTCATCGGAGAACACGACGTTCTGCCATTCCCTCATCCAAGTCGCTCTAGCCCGGCACCATGCCAGGCGTGCACGTCTATGCTGTGGAGTCAATGGTAGTCTTCTGAGCGGGCGCCGGGAGTGCAGGCCTCCTTCAACCAATCGACGGGAAATTGTTCTGGTCGATATTGGAACAGCCAGCGTGTCTTGCACATGCTGAAGAATGGCGGTTGACGTGGCGTGCGGGGCTGCCACCGGTTGGCGGCGGATGCGCCGATCCTCGCGTGCTGACGTCACTTGGGCTGCACCTGGACCCCTCGCACGTGCCACATGTCCCTGCGCCAACCATCTTCGCCACAGGCGCTGCACCGTGGACACATCCCTATGGGTATCGGCTGCGATTTGACGAAGCGAACAATCTGCCCTTCTTAGCCCTATCACCATACCCCTCGTAAAGTCGTCTGTCTGCTGGAAATGCCTCCATTGACGGCGGCCTGGCATTCTTAGCTATACACGTGTCCTGTGGCACACGACAACACGTTCTACAATGACTGGCGGCTGAGAAATCACAGTACGAAGTGGGCCATTCGCCAACGCCGTGTCCCATTTATCGTTCGCTACGTGTGCAGCACAACGGCGCATTTCACATCATGAGCATATCTCAGTGACGTCAGTCTATCCTGCAATTGGCATAAAGTTCTGACCACTCCTTCTTGGTGTTGCATTTGCTCTGTCAGTCAGTGTATAAACGACCCTGCAGTTATGCGTTTTAATAAAGCTCATAAGTCAACAAGACGTATAATTGAAATTGCTATTGGGATCTTAAAAGAGAAATTTCCATGTCTCAATAATCTTAGAGTTAACCCTACTTTTGCAGCTAATATTTTTATTTGTTGTGTTACACTTTGTAACATTTCAAGAGAACTTTAAGATCAGAATGTGATGAACATAGAACCTGTTGAAAATGAAAATGAAAACGATGAACCAGATTTTGACTATGTACCACTTCCAGCAGCACATAGGCGCCTACAACAACTCATTAACCATTTTGCTTAAGATTAAGGCTTACCTAAAATATTCAGTGAAATAATGTCTTGTAAAATATATAGTGAAATAATGTGATAAAAGACAGTTATTTACACAGACAAACTACCTTAATGTTATTGTTTAATTTACATGAGAAAAATAATCAAACATAGATGTAAAATCATTCATTAGCTTCTTCAGCCACTCCATTTGTTAATAACTAAAAAACACCCTCTTCTACATTATCATCACACTTTCTAATGTCCTTTGTATAATGAGACATGGGTGGGCCCAAGTCTCTCTCAAGTTTCAAAGCCTCCAATTTTGATTTATATATTTGCATTTCTAATAGCTCATTCTGAAGGGCTATCTTCTTTCTCCTCTGAATTTTCTGGTAATCTGTGTGGTGAAGTGAAGACTCAGAGGAAATTTTCTTCCTTTTCTGACCTGAAATGTTCATAAATGGTTAGAATATTATGGTTAAAGGTTAAAATATTGTTAAAATGGTTAAATATGGTTAAAATATTAGAATGTATCTGAAATTTATAAACAAATAAGAAACATTAACTTGCCTTTGCTTGAACATGGTGTTTCATCACCAACTACTACTGCTGTTGCTTCTGCATTGTTTTCACAAGCAGTAGTCTCTTCTAATGGTTTCTCCCATGTTTCATTTACCCCTAAACTTGTTACAATGGGGGATTCTTTGCCAATTATATCATTTACTATATTATCTATATCTGTCAGCTTTGATGTTTTGCCACCAGCAGAACCTGTTTTTTTTTGGCATTGTCCAATTTTGCCTGTGAAATAATGGAAAATGTACATGTATAACAAATTCATATTCTGACTGTGTTATAAATATAAGTATATGAATACTATTTGTCTGAAATTCAGAATATTATAAAAATTATGTACAAAGTTGTGTACAATGATAACGTAACCTTAAAATTTAAGAGATAAGAATATAGGCCTATATGACAATATATGTTTTAATACTTGCAACAGTGGTCTTCTTTAGACTCTGCCACAAGACATCTCTAACATGGGTAAAATCTTTAGTATCAGGGATAAGACCCACAGATAAGGCAATATTGGGGATATTCCTCCACTCTCTAACTTTATCTTCTTTTGTGAGTGAAGAAGAGAAGGCTCCAAACAAAATTTATTTTGCATCCCTGATTTTATTAAGGATTAAAAGTTTGTTGGCAATTTGTTGCTGTTTACTACTCATCTTTGACTCCTTTGACTCCACTTGTCTATCTCACAGAAATCAGCTGACTTGTAAGACTTGTAGTGAAAAGTACCAACCTTACAATTGTAGAAATTTTGTTTATGAAACAAAAATTTCTTACAAGTGTAGGAACATGCACTTGTAACTACAACTTGTACACTTATAGACTTGTAGCTTTATGAAACAGGCCCCTGTAGGTTATGTGACACTCTTTGTGTCTTGTGCATAGGCACTGCTTTAATGTAGACCTATTTCAGTCGAAAGATCACAAAGCATGGTAAATACTGTATTTTACAGCTGTTTGTGTATGTTATGGACTGTTTTACAGATGTCCAATGCAGTAGTAATTGAAATTATGCTACACATTCATATGGATAACTTTCAAAGGTTACCTTTCAGCTATTAATTCCAATATGATGTGGTAATTTGATTTGTCCCTTACATTACAATACAAAATTAACATTAAACAATTACCCATGGTGTTACTCACGGGGATGCAATACTTGCAAAAATACGATCGTAAGGAGATTGTATCCTATCGTAGGTGCCTTCCGGTTTTAACGATTTCAATAATATTACCCATTTATGTCCACGTTTGTAATGTAACTTACGACTAACAACAACAACAACCAACCAGGATACCGGTACCCCTCATGTTCCGATTTCGTGGTCTTTTCGAATGTAATTGTTTTGACAATTCTCCTTATGTCCTCTCAGAACCTACTTCTGATCGTGATATTGGCCTCACGCCGCAACATGGACGAGGTGGCGTTATGCACACACTAAGGTGGGAAGAGTATTGACCCTTTCGGGTTTGCTCTTGAAGTGGTTGGCATTGCATGGCGCGAGAACTTGCGCAATTTTATTCCGAGAGCTTTGCTATTTCTCTCAGATTTTTTCAACCGAATGAGATTCCTTTCATTTCCTATTGTGACCACAGTCTTTTGACACGTTGCTGATAAAGTTGGAGTCTCAGCCATTTTAGGCTTCCCAATCTCAACAAAGAACTTCATAGATTTCTTGACCTCATAAGAAATCAGGTAAGCTTTATTGTTCAGTACCGTACATATTTTCATGCAAAAGAGAAACGGTAAATATCTCTACTTTTGGAGATACTGAAATATTACTCAGAGACCATTCCTAACAGTAAAATATATATATTAATATTATCATATCAATCAATCAATCAATCAATCTTGATCTGCATTTAGGGAAGTCGGCCAGCTGGCAGATCCCCTATCTTTTGCTTTCCTACCCTTTTCTTAAATGATTGCCAATGAATTGGAAATTTATTGAACTTCACCCTTTGTTAAGTTAATCCAATCCCTAACTCCCCGTCCTATAAACGAATATTTGCCCCAATTTGTCCCCTTTAATTCCAACTTTATCTGCATATTGTGAACTTCCCTGCTTTTAAAGACACCACTCACACTTATTCGACTACTGATCTCATTCTACGCCATCTCTCCACTGACATTTCGGAACATACCACTCAGTCGAGCAGCACGTCTCCTTTCTTCCAAGTCTTCCCTCCCCCAATGTTTGCAACATTTTTGTAACGCTACTCTTTTGTCGGATATCACCCAAAATAAATCGAGATGCTTTTCTTTGTATTTTTCCCAGAGCTCGAGTCTAGTAATGCTGGTGAGGGTCCCATATGCTGGAACCATACTCTAGTTGGGGTCTTTCCAGAGACCTTTATGCCCTCTCCCTTGCATCCTTACTACAACCCCTAAGCGCCCTCATAATCACGGGCAGAGATATGTACACTTTATTTACAATCACATTGACGTGATTAGTCCAATGAAGATCTTTCCTTATATTTACACCTAGGTACCTATTTACAATGATCCCCAAAATGAACTTTCAACCCATCAATGCGGTAATTAAAACTGATAAAACTTTTCCTATTTGCAAAACTCACAACCCGACATATAATCCTGTTTATCATCATACCATTGCCTACTGACCATCTCACAACATTATCTAGGTCATGTTGCTTTTACTCACTAACTTCTAAGTTGTTTATAATTCTGTACAGAATAACATCATCTGCAGAAAGCCTTATCTCTGATTCCACTTCTATACACATAAAAGTCCAATGATATTGCCTTGAGGAATTCCCCCCTAATTATTACAGGGACAGATAAAGCTTCGACTACTGTAATTCTCTGAGTTTTGTTTTCTAGCAATATATCCACCTAATCATTCACTCTTTTTTCTTGTACAGTTGCCCTCATTTTTGCCAGTAGTCTCCCACGAACTGTCCCCTTCGCTCTGGCGGCAGCGCGTCGGCCTCTCACAGCTGTGTTCCGTGAATCAAATCCCGGTCACTCCATGTGAGATTTGTACTGGACGAAGCGGAGGGGGATATGACTTTCTCCGGGTACTCCGGCTTTCCCCGCCATCTTTCATTCCAGCAACACTCTCCATTATCATTTCATTTCATCTTTCAGTCTTTAATCGTTGCCGCAGAGGAATGCGACAGGCCTCGGCAACTGGTAAAACTCCTATCGTCGCCGCAAGGTGGTGGCTTCATTCATTCGATCCCTGAACCACTCAATGACAGGAAAATGGGTTATAGGTTTTCGTTTTCATTTCTCCCATGATCTACCCTATCAAATAAATTAGATAGGTCAATTGCGATGCAGTCCATTTGACTTCCTGAATCCAGGATATCTGCTGTATCTTGCTGGAAACCTACTAGTTGAGCATCAGTGGAATGATGTTTACTAAACCCGAACTGTCTTCTAGCGAACCATTTATTAATTTCGCAAACATATCTAATATAATCAGAAAGAATGCCCTCCCAAACATACACACAACGCATGTCAAATTGACTGGCCTGTATTTTTCAGCTTTATGTCTGTCGCGCTTTCCTTTATACACAGGAGCTACTGTAGCAACTCTCCATTCATTTGGTATAGCTCCTTCATGCAAGCAATAATCAAATAAGTACTTCAGATATGGTACTATATCCCAGCCGATTATCTGTAGTATATCCCGAAAAACTTATCAATTCCAGCCGCTTTTCTAGTTTTCAACTTTTGTATCTTACTGTGTCATTGTTATCATATGTTAATTTTAATACTTCTTTAGTATTAGTGACCTCCTCTAACTGCACATTGTCCTTGTAATGTACAATCTTTACACACTGCTGACTGAATACTTCTGCTTTTCGAAGATCCTCGCATACACACTCCCCTTGTTCATTAATGATTCCTGGAATTTCCTTTCTGGAACCTCTTTCTGTCTTAAAGTACCTATATATATTCTGTCGCGTACTTTCAAGGAGGTATAGCACGACAGTATTTGCACGACCCGGGGCAGTTGAGAATAGGAAAGAACCCAATATAAGGTCGTAGCAACACGTGGAAGATTACTAGGGCCCACCGAGGTCAGGTGGATTAAGAACAAAACAAAATACTAGTAAGTAAAATAATTTGCTACTGACTAAAATAAAACAACCATTTGAAGGAAATGCTGAAATTGGAAAATAAATATTTGAAACTTTCATTAAAATAAGGCATTTGAAAAAAATTAAAGTTAAAATTCGGCGAGATCTCGTCTTAAAAGAAAAAGCTAAAGAAAACCCTTAAACGACCTTGGGATCCCAGAACTACAGTTAATAAATTATAATAAATTAATTGCCACCAAAGGAAAACTTGACTGCAGCACGAGAGGAGAAAACGGTTCCTTAAGAAACAATTACAGGTTATAGAAAAGTAAACTCCAAGTAAAATCTCCGCAGAATAAGTTCCATCAAGGCCAGACAGAGAATTAGAATAAATTCAATAAATTAAGAATTAGCAAGAACGAAACGAGAAAGGAAATACACATAAACACTTAACACGATCCCGCGGTAGACTCAGCAGACTTCACAATCGTCAAATCAAATCAACATCATCACCATGACAACACCAAAAATACTCACGACAGACAACGAGAGTCAGCTGTTAGCACCTAACAGAGAGCTCTCATCACAGTAATGTTTACAAGAGTCGTCATAGGAACGGGGTCACGTGACCACAGGCCATGGCTGCCCATAAACAATCAAGGAAGTCAAATGAACCGTTTTCTTCTCACTAACTAACCTTTTTCCAGAATGAACAGATGACTTACACAAAATCCAAAACAATAAGAATTAACCCACCCATAATATAATGCTTGATAAATACAATTCAAAGGCCACAGTCAATGAGTAACATTAGTTTTTAGCAGTTACACCTGATTCGAATTTTAAGATGAAAAGTACAACATAACTAGTTTTGAATTGATAAATAGGCATAACATAGCCAAAATTTGACATTAAAGAAACCCCACATGACTTAAATCATATCGTTAATATGAAGTGATGATTAGTATTATAGCATCTTGTCGAAACAATTTCAAATGTGAATGCATCGATTATAGAAGGACCATGCACAAAATAATTTTGAAGGTTTCCGCATCGAAAGTCCAATACAGTTCCACTTTCAGTTAACCAACATTTCTTCAGTCTAAACCAGACCCCAGATCAAGATTTAGGGTTATCCGCAATACTTACAGACTCGCCGAACATATAATAAGAAAATAAGGCAAACCCAGACATTTTGGCTCTCGCCGGTTGACGAGGGATTTATCCGGTATCGAATATCATGACTCCTGCTTCTTCTTTCCAAGATTTCAGTATGTTTTTCACCAGCAGCGATGAGATCAAATCTTTTTACGTCAACAAGCTTCAACAACCACCACAATAATCAAAACAAAAGCAGTCGGCGTACCGAGATATCGACTGAGATCCGTAGATCACTAGAACAAGTTGAGTACCGGAGAATGCCGCTAGGTGGCAGTCCGATGCAGATAGCGGGTCTCACTCCAGGATACGGCTCCCGTGAATCACGCAGTTCCCAAGAGAATGCGCGCACATGCACAAATTAAGTTGACGTTCCATTACAATCAACGGGCCATGAAGTTGTTGGGAAGTTGATTTTGATAAATGAGTCAATTTCCAGGTACTCAGATACCTTCAAACTCTTCAAATACCGTCAGAGCCTCCCCCGCCAAAAGATTAACACGGGGATGGGCGGAACAGCGGAGTAGAGCAAAAAAAACTTCATACAAACTTTTAATTAAATCAAATCCTCATGACATGACTTGCAGGAAGGGTGAAGGATCAGGTCATAATGAAAACTTAGAGATTTCACCGTAGACAAGTAGTATCAACCGTATACCGGTACTGGTGATTAAATATACGTCTGGGTCCGGAACCAAAATCTGCAGGACACGAACACACAAATTCGAAGGTCTTCTTCCCATAAAATAACGCCGAATTCCACATTAAATCGTTCTTTTCGAAGAAAACTAGGTCACACTTCATTTTAGTTTTTTTAAAAAACAGATAAAAGGATAGGTTAATAAATTTTCGGGGTTTCCACTCTAGAGAAAGGCATGGTTCTCTTGTAAATTCAAACTGATTTATCCAAACATATTCATTTAAGGAAAAAGGAAACGCGCAAAAGGGTACACAACACGAAAAATTAAATCCCCAAACACATGACCATGAACCAAGTTAAGGAAAATAGAGAATCAGTTTCATTTCAAGAAAAATCCTAAGCATACCCAAAATCACCCCAGAAAATAATACATAGACCAAGGACAGGTCTCAAACAAATTCAATTAAATAGAAAAGAAGGAAAGTTAAAATATACTTTGAACACAATAGCACAAGCACTACCAATCAGTGAGTTAAATGGTCAATATTTCAAAATCTTCGTTGTACAGCCAACACTACAGAATCATTTCAAAACTTGGATCAACATCTCACGGATTCAAGGCATCACAAACAGGAAGGGAAAGGAGAAAAGGATACAACTCAACCAATAGAAGAAAACACAGAAAGCACAGAATTCAGATCAATGCCAATTCCATGATTATAAGGTAAACAATTTTCAAGCAAGAGTAACTTTGAGCCGATCGGTTGGAGATCTTTTTCGAATGAAGATGGTAGGGCTGCGCATAGTCGGTCCTCGACAACAGATCACCCAAGAAATACCAAGCAAGAATAGTTTACAGATCAACAGCAAACACTCCTCTGAGCATAATAAAGAACATGGAATTAACAGGACAGAAACGGAGCAAAAAAATTCAGGAGGGGATACAATCCGGAATCTAATAACCAACCTATTATATGGCATCACTAAATAATTCATTCTACAATGGCACATCCAATCAAATCAAAAGGCAAAGGTAAGACCTCAGATTAGATAACCAAGAAGGAAGATAAGGAGCGATGTCCTACACAACGTACACTACCGGATGTCCCTTACAGAACCACTGGGGAAAAGAAAACGCCAGAGAGTGGCACATAACATAAATAGAACCATGTAGTAAAACAAAGCAACCTCAAAATTACGTCGGATTAGCAGGTAACGCAGAGAAACGTGAGATGAAGCAACCAAGTATACGATACCAAGAAGAAATAAATAGCAAGACAAGTTAATTCACCATGAGTTGCAGATACACCTCTTAATTCCTCCCAAAATCTACTGAGACACAGAGGTACAATTAAAGGTAACACACTCCCATACCAAAGTGCCATAGCTACAAAATACTTGACACAATACTCATAGGAAGAACCACAGATAAGACACATGGGTTAACTCATTAGAGTTTAAAAGATAAACATCTTCCACACCATGATCTTCAGCCATAATTCCATCTCAATAAACATTAAATTAGAATTACTCCACCAAAACATCAGAAATCAATGCCCTTAGGCATACCGATTAGGTCCAAGAAGATACATGCTTCGGAAAAGATCCCATTAGCAAAACCAAAATAATACTAACAACCAGTAGGTAGGTAAATTACATAACACCAGCAGTGATCTGCAACTCAAGAATGAAAACAAACCCTAGATACCACTAAGGTTGAAAGCTAAAGAAATTCAACAACCATACTCAAGTAGTGCACAACCCAATTCCATTACACCAGAAGTAGATATTAGAATTCCAATATAGTTTCCACCCAAGTAAGCAATGTAAATACATTTACCAGATTAAAAAGACTAGGGAAAGTCTCACGCTTAGAACAGAACCCAGAAGTGGTTCACAAGGCTAACCAAGGAGAGAACACAAGGTCATTGAGCTATAGATAAGTACAAGGTATCAGTATGTAGGAAATGAAGCTCGATTAAGACACAGAGTCCATGCACTAGGCAAACGAACCATTATCTCCACCACTAACCAATCATACAACATCAAAGCTAATAACCACTCCAAAATAAACGACAAAGGATGTCACTCGAATCACTACCAATCCCACACACACACACACAATGAAAAGATGACAGATGGAAATTATTCACTCAGTAAACACACACGATTCATATCACCACAACTACTCTTCAGGATAGCAATGATCAAGCCACATCGCGATAAATTAATCTGGTGTTCAACATTCAACGCGGAAACAACCCGGACATGATTCTTTAGGTTAAATTACCTACTTAGTAGATAGAAACTATCCGAGAAGTACAATTAGCAAGGTAAACACCATAAATTACTAAAATGGTAATTCGGAAGTACACCACACAAGCATCAGTTTTCAAAAAATAAAGATGATAATTTGGGAAATAACACAAGAACACTAAAACAGAGAAGATTACCAAAAATTCACGAGTTACAAGTTCCCAATCAGAAAATCATCAATAAGTTACCAAATGAACCATCCGAAAATACTTAACACAAGGCTAATAATAAATTCACTCACCAATTAGTAGTATGCAAAACAACTTCAACAGAGGGTGTTAATTCTCCACCGACGTCACACTTAACAAAAGGTTTCAACGAGAAAAATTACCAATTAACCAGGTTTAATTTGAGAAAGGTGAACACGCCTAATACGTTTAGCAATTGGATCACTGACTAAGACGGATACCGGAGTTAGAAACTGCAACAAGGTACAGGGCCCTTGATACCTGGGGGCAAGTTTAGCAGAAAACTTATGGACAGCCTTGCTGATGGGGTAACACTTTACATAGACCTGATCACCAACTTTCAATTCTGATGACTTTCTGCCTTAATCATACCTATTTTTCACCTTTTCGTAGGACACAGCCAAATTTTTCTTCGCCTCATCCCAAATCTTTTGGACATCTTTAGGTTTAGAGAATTCAGGCAACAGATCTTCAATAGACAACAGATTGGACATAGGAGAATATGGAGTATAACAAAACATAAGATCCATAGGTGTCTTTCCGTGAGATTCATGAGTAGCACAGTTAAAGGCGTGGGCCAGCCAATGCAAACAAGAATCCCATTTGCATTGGTTGTCGTGATGATATGCAATCAGAGCAGATCTTAAATTTCTATTTAACCTTTCAGCATATGAAGGGTTCGGATAATAGGGAGTGGTAGTAACGTGGGAGATGGACAACTCAAATAGATATTTCCTGAAAGAATTACTAGTGAAGGAACTAGCATTGTCCGACACCAGAAACTTGGGAGGACCGAAGGATGAGAAGATGGAATTTAGGCAGTTAATAGAAGTACGGGAGTTGGTGGAGCGGGTAGGGAATATCCAGCAAAATCTAGAGAAAGCATCAATACATACAAAGATATGGGTGTTTCCTAGGGAAGAGCGGGGGAAGGGTCCTACATAGTCTATAAACAACCGTTCCATGGGACGAGAGGCTTGGGAATATGACAGCAATCCAATTCTGTTGTTCAAGTTAGGCTTACTAATGCCACAAGATTGGCAAGATTTTATCATCGTTCTAATGTCATGATCCATTTTCTTCCAAATGAAAAACTGCCGAATCTTTTGCCTGGTTTTGTAAGTACCTAGATGGCCACCAATGGGTGAAGAGTGATAGTACTTAAAAATGATGGGTACAAGAACCTTTGGAACAACGATTTTTAGGTTACGGTCCTTTCGACCCTTACAACAAAGGACTCCTTTAGACAAAGAATAGGGTTTTACTTCCGTACCATCATTAATTGCGTCTATGATCTTCTTCAATTCGGGATCCGACTTCTGATGATCTTCGAACTCATGATACAATAGAGGAAAGTCTGAAAGGATTGCGCCGACACCAACAGCATTGACTTCAAATTCTCCCACATTAGGATTCAGTTCAGACTCGTCATTCCCTTCGAACATTCTACTTAAGCAGTCTGCAATAACATTCTCAGAACCCCTAATATGACGAACGTTGAACTTGAAAGAAGAAATACGGAGCGCCCACCTGGTTATCCTTCCGGTTCTTTTGGGCCTCTTTAGCACCCAAGAAAGAGCCTGATTGTCTGTTTCCAACTCGAAGTTCACATGCTCAATGAATGGTCTAAACTTTTCAAGAGCGAACAAGACTGCAAGACATTCTAGTTCATAGACAGAGTACTTGCTTTCCAAACTATTAAGAGTTCTAGATACATAGGCAATAGGTCTACGCTCACCATCATACTCCTGCAAGAGTACCCCGGCAATAGCCTTATTGGAAGCATCGGTTTGCACAACAAATCCCTTGTTAAAGTCAGGAATTGCCAACACCGGAGCATTGGTCAAAGCAGCTTTCAGAGAATCAAAGGCTACTTGTTGGGCGTTACCCCAGGTGAACTTCACACCTTTGCGTCTAAGACAATTCAAGGGAGCAGCAATTTCTGCAAAATTTGGAATGAATTTCCGAAAAAAATTGATCATACCAATGAAGCGGGCAACACCTTTAACGTCCCTAGGAGGTTTGAAGTCCCTGATACCTTGAGTTCTAGACTGATCTATGGAGACGCCATCTGAGGAAACTACATGCCCCAGGAAGGACATGCTAGGCTTTGCGAAGGCAACCTTAGATAGCTTGACAGTAAGTCCAGCCTTCTTCAGGCGTACCAAAACTTCCCTAATATGTTCTAGATGTTCTTCGAAGGTGTTTGAAAAAATTACGACATCGTCCAAATAATTATACACAAACTTGAACTTTATGTCCGACAGAATGGAATTTAGCAGCCTCGACAACACAGCTGCTCCACAGCTCAGACCGAACGGCAGTATCAGGAACTCATACAGGTTCCAGTCGGTAATAAAGGCAGTTAGGGGAATGGATCTCTTAGAAAGGGGGACCTGGTAGTACGCTTGGTTCAAGTCCAGAACGGTGAAAAACTTCGCTCCAGAAAACCATCCGAAACAAGTGTGGAGATCAGGCAAAGGAATCGATTGGAGTACTATCTTATTATTTAGAGCTCGATAGTCTATCACAGCACGGAAACCGCCAGAGGACTTGGGCACTAAGAACACCGGAGAGGCATATGGAGAGGTAGAAGGTCTGATAACACCATCCTTTTCCATCTGTTCCACAATCTTCTTCAATTCTAGCATACGTGGTGGAGACAGACGATAGGGAGGAGATCTAACCGGTTGATGGTCTAACAACTCAATGTCATATTCTAAGACATCAGTCAACCCTAATTTACTAGTTAAGACTTCCGAAAATTCTTTACAGAGGTTTCGCACTTTTTCAGCTTCAATTTCCCCTAGATGTCCCAGATCAAGGCAATTCAGATCACTATCCTCGACAGGAGATGGGTAACCTACACACGAAGAAATGGGTATCTTCAACGGAGCATCAACCAAGGCAAATTTAACGTCTGGAGAAAATTTAAAAAATTCCTACTCTGTAAGTCTAACACTAGACCTACACTAGACAGAAAATTCGAACCAAGAATTACGTTACAAGTCAAATTAGGCGTTACTAAACATCTGACCTTCCAGGTAAATCTGCCAATCCTCAACTTAACCTTGACTGAACCTAAAATTTTCAAAAACTGAGAGTTAGCAGTGACGCATTTGACATTCGTAGATTCCAATTCCGGCAATTTACATGGAGATTTCATTTTATAGTACCATGTCGAATTAATTAGGCACACCACACTTCCGGTATCAAGTAAAGCGTTTACCGGTTCATTATTGATTTCTACGGGAGTACAAGTACCTTGGGAGGGAACATGAACAGAAATCTTGTTACATTCATGCGGGCAAATAAATTTTTCAGACGTCCAAGAATTTTCTACGCTAGGCCCGTTACATTCTAACTTGTTGTCCTCTAGTCATTGATTATTACTCTGAACTGACAAGGGACAGTTTTTCTTGACATGTTGTTTTGATCCACAGGAATAGCAACCACCAGAATGACGTTTAACAACTGGACAAGTGTTCCTCAAATGACCCCTAGATCCACAGTTAAAACATTTGCGAACATTTCCATCCCTAGCAACTGAAGAGACAGTAGGATTATCAGGTCTAACAGGAGGAGGAAGGTTGACAGGTCTGGTGGAGTCACCATGTTTGACGTCCTCAGCGAATGAGCATGCCTCTTCCAGTTCTCGGAAATTGGTGGGACATCGGGTTAAAGAGAGGTAGGAACGATACGAGGGTGAAATGCCTTTTAAAATTCTAGCTACCATCTCACTTTCCTGAACAGAGATCATAAATACCTTGCAGTAAAATCTCAAGTCCAACACATAAGACAACAAGTTTTCATGTAAAAACTGAGTTCTGAAACAGTGTTTGGGAATTAAGCTCTGGAGAGCAAGAGATGGAATGAACTTCCCTAGTACCAGCTCATGGAAAGCATTGATGGATAGGTTCCGAGATATAGCTTCGGAAATCTCTCTTTTCAAAATCCCTTCACAGTGAGGGAATAGAGCACGAAAGATACCCAAGTCTTCCACAGAATAAACATTAGCTGACTCTGTCAGCTCCACAAGAAATCTTAAAAACCTGATACTTTCCTCAATAGAGTTAACCGAAAAATTATTTACTCCTTTAAAAATCTCCTTCAAACAATTAGGAGATGACGCAGAATTAACTCGAGTTAGCAAATTTTCCAGAACAGAAGTTGTGATACCACAGCTACACGGGTTATGAGGAGAGGATACAATAGAATTTGGAGAAGGTTCAGACGAAGGCGTGATGGAGTTAACTTTCTCAGAAATTCCCATATTACTAAATTCTTTGTTGATCAACAAAAGGTCAAGTTCGGCAGAAATGCCCGAAACAATAGTTATTAACTTGATACATTCTGTCATTATTCCGTCCTCAGGCTTAACAGCAAGAATGTCCTGAATGCGCCCAAGATAGTGATGAGCTCTGGCCTTTAACCTGTTCACTTGAGCTCTAGAGGGAGGTAATTCGGAAAATTCTTCCCTAATGACGTTAATTTCTTGCAACGAGTCACATATCACACTTAAAAATTCCCCACACTTAGTTCGTTCAATAATAGACAGGTCAATGGGAACATGAACATTTGCTGTCAGTAAGGCAGCACACTCTCCTAGGGTACCAGGTACCTCTAAATTCCGGATCGATAGTTCATATATCAACTCAGCCTTTCGAAGCTGATAGGGAAAAATCACAGTACGAGACATAGTTTTTGGGTAAGGGACACTGAAACAAAGATCACGCCCAATACACACTTCCTTCCCTAAGCTTATTTCCACTAAAGAACAGGTCGATCAACACCTTCAAAGAAAGGTTATGAGTGACGCATAAGAGCCTTCAGGCACCGAGAAAACGATAAGAGATCCAGTAACCTTTACTTCCCGGTAAATTTAGGGTATGCCAAACCCATAGGATCATCAAACACAAGACAGAAGGACACAGATGCACCCCAAGACAAATAACAGTGTGAGATGTTTTCACCTTTTTTCATGTAAATAAAATTCTCAGCTACAGGACTGAGAAACTACTAAGAGAAAATCAAACAAAATAACTCACCGGTTGTCAGCCTTATGATTAGATCAAAGCAAATTTCCAGCAGCAAGCTAGCATACCAAGCTCCCAAGCCAAAGAATCAGGAATACATAACCCTCGGATACCTCACACAGCAGCGATGGGCTCCCCCAAGATGATAAAATCCACATGGAACAGAAATATATTTGGATTAACACAAGTCGAATCTTGCCTTCCTCTTTACAACTAAGCACTTTCAAAATGTACCTTGTTATTATTTTAGTCAGTATCCAACAATTTAACGATAGGTAAATATGACCTCGAACAGATTACCAAAGGGGAAAGAGGAATCACCGAGAAAATTAAAATTCAAACAAAACAAAAGAACCACGCTAACTGATACCAAAAACACTGTCGCGTACTTTCAAGGAGGTATAGCACGACAGTATTTGCACGACCCGGGCCAGTTGAGAATAGGAAAGAACCCAATATAAGGTCGTAGCAACACGTGGAAGATTACTAGGGCCCACCGAGGTCAGGTGGATTAAGAACAAAACAAAATACTAGTAAGTAAAATAATTTGCTACTGACTAAAATAAAACAACCATTTGAAGGAAATACTGAAATTGGAAAATAAATATTTGAAACTTTCATTAAAATAAGGCATTTGAAAAAAATTAAAGTTAAAATTCGGCGAGATCTCGTCTTAAAAGAAAAAGCTAAAGAAAACCCTTAAAAGACCTTGGGATCCCAGAACTACAGTTAATAAATTATAATAAATTAATTGCCACCAAAGGAAAACTTGACTGCAGCACGAGAGGAGAAAACGGTTCCTTAAGAAACAATTACAGGTTATAGAAAAGTAAACTCCAAGTAAAATCTCCGCAGAATAAGTTCCATCAAGGCCAGACAGAGAATTAGAATAAATTCAATAAATTAAGAATTAGCAAGAACGAAACGAGAAAGGAAATACACATAAACACTTAACACGATCCCGCGGTAGACTCAGCAGACTTCACAATCGTCAAATCAAATCAACATCATCACCATGACAACACCAAAAATACTCACGACAGACAACGAGAGTCAGCTGTTAGCACCTAACAGAGAGCTCTCATCACAGTAATGTTTACAAGAGTCGTCATAGGAACGGGGTCACGTGACCACAGGCCATGGCTGCCCATAAACAATCAAGGAAGTCAAATGAACCGTTTTCTTCTCACTAACTAACCTTTTTCCAGAATGAACAGATGACTTACACAAAATCCAAAACAATAAGAATTAACCCACCCATAATATAATGCTTGATAAATACAATTCAAAGGCCACAGTCAATGAGTAACATTAGTTTTTAGCAGTTACACCTGATTCGAATTTTAAGATGAAAAGTACAACATAACTAGTTTTGAATTGATAAATAGGCATAACATAGCCAAAATTTGACATTAAAGAAACCCCACATGACTTAAATCATATCGTTAATATGAAGTGATGATTAGTATTATAGCATCTTGTCGAAACAATTTCAAATGTGAATGCATCGATTATAGAAGGACCATGCACAAAATAATTTTGAAGGTTTCCGCATCGAAAGTCCAATACAGTTCCACTTTCAGTTAACCAACATTTCTTCAGTCTAAACCAGACCCCAGATCAAGATTTAGGGTTATCCGCAATACTTACAGACTCGCCGAACATATAATAAGAAAATAAGGCAAACCCAGACATTTTGGCTCTCGCCGGTTGACGAGGGATTTATCCGGTATCGAATATCATGACTCCTGCTTCTTCTTTCCAAGATTTCAGTATGTTTTTCACCAGCAGCGATGAGATCAAATCTTTTTACGTCAACAAGCTTCAACAACCACCACAATAATCAAAACAAAAGCAGTCGGCGTACCGAGATATCGACTGAGATCCGTAGATCACTAGAACAAGTTGAGTACCGGAGAATGCCGCTAGATGGCAGTCCGATGCAGATAGCGGGTCTCACTCCAGGATACGGCTCCCGTGAATCACGCAGTTCCCAAGAGAATGCGCGCACATGCACAAATTAAGTTGACGTTCCATTACAATCAACGGGCCATGAAGTTGTTGGGAAGTTGATTTTGATAAATGAGTCAATTTCCAGGTACTCAGATACCTTCAAACTCTTCAAATACCGTCAGAGCCTCCCCCGCCAAAAGATTAACACGGGGATGGGCGGAACAGCGGAGTAGAGCAAAAAAACTTCATACAAACTTTTAATTAAATCAAATCCTCATGACATGACTTGCAGGAAGGGTGAAGGATCAGGTCATAATGAAAACTTAGAGATTTCACCGTAGACAAGTAGTATCAACCGTATACCGGTACTGGTGATTAAATATACGTCTGGGTCCGGAACCAAAATCTGCAGGACGCGAACACACAAATTCGAAGGTCTTCTTCCCATAAAATAACGCCGAATTCCACATTAAATCGTTCTTTTCGAAGAAAACTAGGTCACACTTCATTTTAGTTTTTTTTTTAAAACAGATAAAAGGATAGGTTAATAAATTTTCGGGGTTTCCACTCTAGAGAAAGGCATGGTTCTCTTGTAAATTCAAACTGATTTATCCAAACATATTCATTTAAGGAAAAAGGAAACGCGCAAAAGGGTACACAACACGAAAAATTAAATCCCCAAACACATGACCATGAACCAAGTTAAGGAAAATAGAGAATCAGTTTCATTTCAAGAAAAATCCTAAGCATACCCAAAATCACCCCAGAAAATAATACATAGACCAAGGACAGGTCTCAAACAAATTCAATTAAATAGAAAAGAAGGAAAGTTAAAATATACTTTGAACACAATAGCACAAGCACTACCAATCAGTGAGTTAAATGGTCAATATTTCAAAATCTTCGTTGTACAGCCAACACTACAGAATCATTTCAAAACTTGGATCAACATCTCACGGATTCAAGGCATCACAAACAGGAAGGGAAAGGAGAAAAGGATACAACTCAACCAATAGAAGAAAACACAGAAAGCACAGAATTCAGATCAATGCCAATTCCATGATTATAAGGTAAACAATTTTCAAGCAAGAGTAACTTTGAGCCGATCGGTTGGAGATCTTTTTCGAATGAAGATGGTAGGGCTGCGCATAGTCGGTCCTCGACAACAGATCACCCAAGAAATACCAAGCAAGAATAGTTTACAGATCAACAGCAAACACTCCTCTGAGCATAATAAAGAACATGGAATTAACAGGACAGAAACGGAGCAAAAAAATTCAGGAGGGGATACAATCCGGAATCTAATAACCAACCTATTATATGGCATCACTAAATAATTCATTCTACAATGGCACATCCAATCAAATCAAAAGGCAAAGGTAAGACCTCAGATTAGATAACCAAGAAGGAAGATAAGGAGCGATGTCCTACACAACGTACACTACCGGATGTCCCTTACAGAACCACTGGGGAAAAGAAAACGCCAGAGAGTGGCACATAACATAAATAGAACCATGTAGTAAAACAAAGCAACCTCAAAATTACGTCGGATTAGCAGGTAACGCAGAGAAACGTGAGATGAAGCAACCAAGTATACGATACCAAGAAGAAATAAATAGCAAGACAAGTTAATTCACCATGAGTTGCAGATACACCTCTTAATTCCTCCCAAAATCTACTGAGACACAGAGGTACAATTAAAGGTAACACACTCCCATACCAAAGTGCCATAGCTACAAAATACTTGACACAATACTCATAGGAAGAACCACAGATAAGACACATGGGTTAACTCATTAGAGTTTAAAAGATAAACATCTTCCACACCATGATCTTCAGCCATAATTCCATCTCAATAAACATTAAATTAGAATTACTCCACCAAAACATCAGAAATCAATGCCCTTAGGCATACCGATTAGGTCCAAGAAGATACATGCTTCGGAAAAGATCCCATTAGCAAAACCAAAATAATACTAACAACCAGTAGGTAGGTAAATTACATAACACCAGCAGTGATCTGCAACTCAAGAATGAAAACAAACCCTAGATACCACTAAGGTTGAAAGCTAAAGAAATTCAACAACCATACTCAAGTAGTGCACAACCCAATTCCATTACACCAGAAGTAGATATTAGAATTCCAATATAGTTTCCACCCAAGTAAGCAATGTAAATACATTTACCAGATTAAAAAGACTAGGGAAAGTCTCACGCTTAGAACAGAACCCAGAAGTGGTTCACAAGGCTAACCAAGGAGAGAACACAAGGTCATTGAGCTATAGATAAGTACAAGGTATCAGTATGTAGGAAATGAAGCTCGATTAAGACACAGAGTCCATGCACTAGGCAAACGAACCATTATCTCCACCACTAACCAATCATACAACATCAAAGCTAATAACCACTCCAAAATAAACGACAAAGGATGTCACTCGAATCACTACCAATCCCACACACACACACAATGAAAAGATGACAGATGGAAATTATTCACTCAGTAAACACACACGATTCATATCACCACAACTACTCTTCAGGATAGCAATGATCAAGCCACATCGCGATAAATTAATCTGGTGTTCAACATTCAACGCGGAAACAACCCGGACATGATTCTTTAGGTTAAATTACCTACTTAGTAGATAGAAACTATCCGAGAAGTACAATTAGCAAGGTAAACACCATAAATTACTAAAATGGTAATTCGGAAGTACACCACACAAGCATCAGTTTTCAAAAAATAAAGATGATAATTTGGGAAATAACACAAGAACACTAAAACAGAGAAGATTACCAAAAATTCACGAGTTACAAGTTCCCAATCAGAAAATCATCAATAAGTTACCAAATGAACCATCCGAAAATACTTAACACAAGGCTAATAATAAATTCACTCACCAATTAGTAGTATGCAAAACAACTTCAACAGAGGCTGTTAATTCTCCACCGACGTCACACTTAACAAAAGGTTTCAACGAGAAAAATTACCAATTAACCAGGTTTAATTTGAGAAAGGTGAACACGCCTAATACGTTTAGCAATTGGATCACTGACTAAGACGGATACCGGAGTTAGAAACTACAACAAGGTACAGGACCCTTGATACCTGGGGGCAAATTTAGCAGAAAACTTATGGACAGCCTTGCTGATGGGGTAACACTTTACATAGACCTGATCACCAACTTTCAATTCTGATGACTTTCTGCCTTAATCATACCTATTTTTCACCTTTTCGTAGGACACAGCCAAATTTTTCTTCGCCTCATCCCAAATCTTTTGGACATCTTTAGGTTTAGAGAATTCAGGCAACAGATCTTCAATAGACAACAGATTGGACATAGGAGAATATGGAGTATAACAAAACATAAGATCCATAGGTGTCTTTCCGTGAGATTCATGAGTAGCACAGTTAAAGGCGTGGGCCAGCCAATGCAAACAAGAATCCCATTTGCATTGGTTGTCGTGATGATATGCAATCAGAGCAGATCTTAAATTTCTATTTAACCTTTCAGCATATGAAGGGTTCGGATAATAGGGAGTGGTAGTAACGTGGGAGATGGACAACTCAAATAGATATTTCCTGAAAGAATTACTAGTGAAGGAACTAGCATTGTCCGACACCAGAAACTTGGGAGGACCGAAGGATGAGAAGATGGAATTTAGGCAGTTAATAGAAGTACGGGAGTTGGTGGAGCGGGTAGGGAATATCCAGCAAAATCTAGAGAAAGCATCAATACATACAAAGATATGGGTGTTTCCTAGGGAAGAGCGGGGGAAGGGTCCTACATAGTCTATAAACAACCGTTCCATGGGACGAGAGGCTTGGGAAGATGACAGCAATCCAATTCTGTTGTTCAAGTTAGGCTTACTAATGCCACAAGATTGGCAAGATTTTATCATCGTTCTAATGTCATGATCCATTTTCTTCCAAATGAAAAACTGCCGAATCTTTTGCCTGGTTTTGTAAGTACCTAGATGGCCACCAATGGGTGAAGAGTGATAGTACTTAAAAATGATGGGTACAAGAACCTTTGGAACAACGATTTTTAGGTTACGGTCCTTTCGACCCTTACAACAAAGGACTCCTTTAGACAAAGAATAGGGTTTTACTTCCGTACCATCATTAATTGCGTCTATGATCTTCTTCAATTCGGGATCCGACTTCTGATGATCTTCGAACTCATGATACAATAGAGGAAAGTCTGAAAGGATTGCGCCGACACCAACAGCATTGACTTCAAATTCTCCCACATTAGGATTCAGTTCAGACTCGTCATTCCCTTCGAACATTCTACTTAAGCAGTCTGCAATAACATTCTCAGAACCCCTAATATGACGAACGTTGAACTTGAAAGAAGAAATACGGAGCGCCCACCTGGTTATCCTTCCGGTTCTTTTGGGCCTCTTTAGCACCCAAGAAAGAGCCTGATTGTCTGTTTCCAACTCGAAGTTCACATGCTCAATGAATGGTCTAAACTTTTCAAGAGCGAACAAGACTGCAAGACATTCTAGTTCATAGACAGAGTACTTGCTTTCCAAACTATTAAGAGTTCTAGATACATAGGCAATAGGTCTACGCTCACCATCATACTCCTGCAAGAGTACCCCGGCAATAGCCTTATTGGAAGCATCGGTTTGCACAACAAATCCCTTGTTAAAGTCAGGAATTGCCAACACCGGAGCATTGGTCAAAGCAGCTTTCAGAGAATCAAAGGCTACTTGTTGGGCGTTACCCCAGGTGAACTTCACACCTTTGCGTCTAAGACAATTCAAGGGAGCAGCAATTTCTGCAAAATTTGGAATGAATTTCCGAAAAAAATTGATCATACCAATGAAGCGGGCAACACCTTTAACGTCCCTAGGAGGTTTGAAGTCCCTGATACCTTGAGTTCTAGACTGATCTATGGAGACGCCATCTGAGGAAACTACATGCCCCAGGAAGGACATGCTAGGCTTTGCGAAGGCAACCTTAGATAGCTTGACAGTAAGTCCAGCCTTCTTCAGGCGTACCAAAACTTCCCTAATATGTTCTAGATGTTCTTCGAAGGTGTTTGAAAAAATTACGACATCGTCCAAATAATTATACACAAACTTGAACTTTATGTCCGACAGAATGGAATTTAGCAGCCTCGACAACACAGCTGCTCCACAGCTCAGACCGAACGGCAGTATCAGGAACTCATACAGGTTCCAGTCGGTAATAAAGGCAGTTAGGGGAATGGATCTCTTAGAAAGGGGGACCTGGTAGTACGCTTGGTTCAAGTCCAGAACGGTGAAAAACTTCGCTCCAGAAAACCATCCGAAACAAGTGTGGAGATCAGGCAAAGGAATCGATTGGAGTACTATCTTATTATTTAGAGCTCGATAGTCTATCACAGCACGGAAACCGCCAGAGGACTTGGGCACTAAGAACACCGGAGAGGCATATGGAGAGGTAGAAGGTCTGATAACACCATCCTTTTCCATCTGTTCCACAATCTTCTTCAATTCTAGCATACGTGGTGGAGACAGACGATAGGGAGGAGATCTAACCGGTTGATGGTCTAACAACTCAATGTCATATTCTAAGACATCAGTCAACCCTAATTTACTAGTTAAGACTTCCGAAAATTCTTTACAGAGGTTTCGCACTTTTTCAGCTTCAATTTCCCCTAGATGTCCCAGATCAAGGCAATTCAGATCACTATCCTCGACAGGAGATGGGTAACCTACACACGAAGAAATGGGTATCTTCAACGGAGCATCAACCAAGGCAAATTTAACGTCTGGAGAAAATTTAAAAAATTCCTACTCTGTAAGTCTAACACTAGACCTACACTAGACAGAAAATTCGAACCAAGAATTACGTTACAAGTCAAATTAGGCGTTACTAAACATCTGACCTTCCAGGTAAATCTGCCAATCCTCAACTTAACCTTGACTGAACCTAAAATTTTCAAAAACTGAGAGTTAGCAGTGACGCATTTGACATTCGTAGATTCCAATTCCGGCAATTTACATGGAGATTTCATTTTATAGTACCATGTCGAATTAATTAGGCACACCACACTTCCGGTATCAAGTAAAGCGTTTACCGGTTCATTATTGATTTCTACGGGAGTACAAGTACCTTGGGAGGGAACATGAACAGAAATCTTGTTACATTCATGCGGGCAAATAAATTTTTCAGACGTCCAAGAATTTTCTACGCTAGGCCCGTTACATTCTAACTTGTTGTCCTCTAGTCATTGATTATTACTCTGAACTGACAAGGGACAGTTTTTCTTGACATGTTGTTTTGATCCACAGGAATAGCAACCACCAGAATGACGTTTAACAACTGGACAAGTGTTCCTCAAATGACCCCTAGATCCACAGTTAAAACATTTGCGAACATTTCCATCCCTAGCAACTGAAGAGACAGTAGGATTATCAGGTCTAACAGGAGGAGGAAGGTTGACAGGTCTGGTGGAGTCACCATGTTTGACGTCCTCAGCGAATGAGCATGCCTCTTCCAGTTCTCGGAAATTGGTGGGACATCGGGTTAAAGAGAGGTAGGAACGATACGAGGGTGAAATGCCTTTTAAAATTCTAGCTACCATCTCACTTTCCTGAACAGAGATCATAAATACCTTGCAGTAAAATCTCAAGTCCAACACATAAGACAACAAGTTTTCATGTAAAAACTGAGTTCTGAAACAGTGTTTGGGAATTAAGCTCTGGAGAGCAAGAGATGGAATGAACTTCCCTAGTACCAGCTCATGGAAAGCATTGATGGATAGGTTCCGAGATATAGCTTCGGAAATCTCTCTTTTCAAAATCCCTTCACAGTGAGGGAATAGAGCACGAAAGATACCCAAGTCTTCCACAGAATAAACATTAGCTGACTCTGTCAGCTCCACAAGAAATCTTAAAAACCTGATACTTTCCTCAATAGAGTTAACCGAAAAATTATTTACTCCTTTAAAAATCTCCTTCAAACAATTAGGAGATGACGCAGAATTAACTCGAGTTAGCAAATTTTCCAGAACAGAAGTTGTGATACCACAGCTACACGGGTTATGAGGAGAGGATACAATAGAATTTGGAGAAGGTTCAGACGAAGGCGTGATGGAGTTAACTTTCTCAGAAATTCCCATATTACTAAATTCTTTGTTGATCAACAAAAGGTCAAGTTCGGCTGAAATACCCGAAACAATAGTTATTAACTTGATACATTCTGTCATTATTTCGTCCTCAGGCTTAACAGCAAGAATGTCCTGAATGCGCCCAAGATAGTGATGAGCTCTGGCCTTTAACCTGTTCACTTGAGCTCTAGAGGGAGGTAATTCGGAAAATTCTTCCCTAATGACGTTAATTTCTTGCAACGAGTCACATATCACACTTAAAAATTCCCCACACTTAGTTCGTTCAATAATAGACAGGTCAATGGGAACATGAACATTTGCTGTCAGTAAGGCAGCACTCTCTCCTAGGGTACCAGGTACCTCTAAATTCCGGATCGATAGTTCATATATCAACTCAGCCTTTCGAAGCTGATAGGGAAAAATCACAGTACGAGACATAGTTTTTGGGTAAGGGACACTGAAACAAAGATCACGCCCAATACACACTTCCTTCCCTAAGCTTATTTCCACTAAAGAACAGGTCGATCAACACCTTCAAAGAAAGGTTATGAGTGACGCATAAGAGCCTTCAGGCACCGAGAAAACGATAAGAGATCCAGTAACCTTTACTTCCCGGTAAATTTAGGGTATGCCAAACCCATAGGATCATCAAACACAAGACAGAAGGACACAGATGCACCCCAAGACAAATAACAGTGTGAGATGTTTTCACCTTTTTTCATGTAAATAAAATTCTCAGCTACAGGACTGAGAAACTACTAAGAGAAAATCAAACAAAATAACTCACCGGTTGTCAGCCTTATGATTAGATCAAAGCAAATTTCCAGCAGCAAGCTAGCATACCAAGCTCCCAAGCCAAAGAATCAGGAATACATAACCCTCGGATACCTCACACAGCAGCGATGGGCTCCCCCAAGATGATAAAATCCACATGGAACAGAAATATATTTGGATTAACACAAGTCGAATCTTGCCTTCCTCTTTACAACTAAGCACTTTCAAAATGTACCTTGTTATTATTTTAGTCAGTATCCAACAATTTTAACGATAGGTAAAAATGACCTCGAACAGATTACCAAAGGGGAAAGAGGAATCACCGAGAAAATTAAAATTCAAACAAAACAAAAGAACCACGCTAACTGATACCAAAAACACTGTCGCGTACTTTCAAGGAGGTATAGCACGACAGTATTTGCACGACCCGGGCCAGTTGAGAATAGGAAAGAACCCAATATAAGGTCGTAGCAACACGTGGAAGATTACTAGGGTCCACCGAGGTCAGGTGGATTAAGAACAAAACAAAATACTAGTAAGTAAAATAATTTGCTACTGACTAAAATAAAACAACCATTTGAAGGAAATACTGAAATTGGAAAATAAATATTTGAAACTTTCATTAAAATAAGGCATTTGAAAAAAATTAAAGTTAAAATTCGGCGAGATCTCGTCTTAAAAGAAAAAGCTAAAGAAAACCCTTAAAAGACCTTGGGATCCCAGAACTACAGTTAATAAATTATAATAAATTAATTGCCACCAAAGGAAAACTTGACTGCAGCACGAGAGGAGAAAACGGTTCCTTAAGAAACAATTACAGGTTATAGAAAAGTAAACTCCAAGTAAAATCTCCGCAGAATAAGTTCCATCAAGGCCAGACAGAGAATTAGAATAAATTCAATAAATTAAGAATTAGCAAGAACGAAACGAGAAAGGAAATACACATAAACACTTAACACGATCCCGCGGTAGACTCAGCAGACTTCACAATCGTCAAATCAAATCAACATCATCACCATGACAACACCAAAAATACTCACGACAGACAACGAGAGTCAGCTGTTAGCACCTAACAGAGAGCTCTCATCACAGTAATGTTTACAAGAGTCGTCATAGGAACGGGGTCACGTGACCACAGGCCATGGCTACCCATAAACAATCAAGGAAGTCAAATGAAC
Source organism: Anabrus simplex (assembly GCF_040414725.1). Classification (NCBI taxonomy): domain Eukaryota; kingdom Metazoa; phylum Arthropoda; class Insecta; order Orthoptera; family Tettigoniidae; genus Anabrus; species Anabrus simplex. Next base: position 436,713,341 of record NC_090269.1, read on the forward strand.
CGTTTTCTTCTCACTAACTAACCTTTTTCCAGAATGAACAGATGACTTACACAAAATCCAAAACAATAAGAATTAACCCACCCATAATATAATGCTTGATAAATACAATTCAAAGGCCACAGTCAATGAGTAACATTAGTTTTTAGCAGTTACACCTGATTCGAATTTTAAGATGAAAAGTACAACATAACTAGTTTTGAATTGATAAATAGGCATAACATAGCCAAAATTTGACATTAAAGAAACCCCACATGACTTAAATCATATCGTTAATATGAAGTGATGATTAGTATTATAGCATCTTGTCGAAACAATTTCAAATGTGAATGCATCGATTATAGAAGGACCATGCACAAAATAATTTTGAAGGTTTCCGCATCGAAAGTCCAATACAGTTCCACTTTCAGTTAACCAACATTTCTTCAGTCTAAACCAGACCCCAGATCAAGATTTAGGGTTATCCGCAATACTTACAGACTCGCCGAACATATAATAAGAAAATAAGGCAAACCCAGACATTTTGGCTCTCGCCGGTTGACGAGGGATTTATCCGGTATCGAATATCATGACTCCTGCTTCTTCTTTCCAAGATTTCAGTATGTTTTTCACCAGCAGCGATGAGATCAAATCTTTTTACGTCAACAAGCTTCAACAACCACCACAATAATCAAAACAAAAGCAGTCGGCGTACCGAGATATCGACTGAGATCCGTAGATCACTAGAACAAGTTGAGTACCGGAGAATGCCGCTAGATGGCAGTCCGATGCAGATAGCGGGTCTCACTCCAGGATACGGCTCCCGTGAATCACGCAGTTCCCAAGAGAATGCGCGCACATGCACAAATTAAGTTGACGTTCCATTACAATCAACGGGCCATGAAGTTGTTGGGAAGTTGATTTTGATAAATGAGTCAATTTCCAGGTACTCAGATACCTTCAAACTCTTCAAATACCGTCAGAATTCTTCCATTTTTTCATTAAAATTTGTATGACCGTCCATTATGTTTGCCATCATGTTATCCTTAGCTGACACTCTTTGCTAGATTCAATTTCCTGCTAAGTTCCTTCAATATCTCCTTACTTCTGCAGCCATTTCTAACTCTATTTTTTTCCAACCTGCAACTCCTTCTCATTCCCTTTACTTTTCTGTTATAATATATTGGATCTTTACCATTCCTTACCACCTTTGAAGGTACAAACCTAGTTTCACATTCCTCAATAATTGCTTTAAACCCATCTCACAGTCTGTTGCACTTTAATTTACCGTTTTCTACCGGTCATATTTACCTTTAAAAATCTCCTTCATGCCTATTTCATTAGCTATATGGCACAGTCTAATATTTCTAATTTTTATACCTTCCTTTCTTTCACATTTATTTTTAACTACGACAGAAACAGCTTCGTGATCACTAATACCACCTATTACTTCGGTTTCTATGATGAGCCCAATTGGCTCATAGCATTGTCTTTAAAATATTATAAATTACAGAAATGTATAAGGGAATGAACCACAGTTTCATTATAGGCCGGATGTGTGGCGCCATTTCGCTTGCCCAGGTTTAAAGATACGTTCCACGTGTCAGGGTCATTTGATGATGAAATGGGAAGTACTGGAATATTTCGTGAGGTGTGTGATCAAGGTCACCAGTTTTAAGTTGGCAGCACTTTCAGGCAGCCAATAGCAGCGTGGCAAGTTTGGAATGATGGGGGTAAATTAAAGATGGGTGCCGTACGAATGACCTCCAAAATTAATTAAATCCGCCAAGGGATAATGTGAAAAACAATATTAAACTATTTTGAGAACAAGAATTAAGGATGGCATATTTGCAATAATTTAATGGAATAAATGAATGCAGGCATACGTTGACGGGATGTTACATCATTGTTGATGGGGTTCCCCGAGCTCCATATCCAGGAGCTGGCGTGCATGAAGAAGACGCGTGCTGCTCAGGAGACTCACTCTGCTACGGAAATTTGAACGTGTCGGACGTAACGCGTATGTGGTTAACGAGGAATCCTAATCTTGAACATTTCCTAGTCCACTAACTAGTTGTCGATAGGATACTACGGGTCCGATAGACTATGTATTTCAACTAAATAACGACCGAAAATCTGGTTAAACTCAGGAAGGCGATTTTTACAATATTAACTGAAACAATAAGACCGGAGCGAGATCGATGCAAGGACGCTTTGCAGTGCCACGTGTTAAACTCGCGGAAAAGAGCAGAGACAAAGTATTCACTACCAGTGTAAATAAGTGTTTATGTGCTATAATAATTTAATTATATCTGTGTTTATATGTATTTTAGTGTATTAAGAAGTGAAGTCGTGTGAATTCATTAAAGCCACAAGAATGAAGACCATGGTTATGAAGAAAGGTATCGGTTCAGGTACTGAGGCCACCTGTATGATGGCTTAAGTACATCATGGGGCCGACCTGAAACCATGAAGCCGTGGAGCTGAGTATGCAGCGTCGCCGAATCGATAAGTACCCTGATTCATTATATCTGGCATGTGCATGATTAGCTGTTAACTTGTAAATATATTAATGCATGATTATTCGTTCATTTTCTTTTTAAGTACTGTAGCAAGGATAGTTAGATTTTTTAGGTCGTAAGTTTATACTGATGCCTAGGGGGAGTAAATATTGTGATATTATAGCGTGTGTTCAAAATGGTCTTCGCGAATGAGGAAATAATATGTGTGTGTAAATAAGGATCTTCTATTACGTGTGTGAAATGTGGTTTTCCTTAGTGCGCGATCTTCTGATAAATACTAGCGTGTGTGTGTGTGAATATTTAATGTGATTTAGGAGGCATCAGTAAGGTATTAGTCAAAGGGAGTAGATAGATTAACCTGGCATGTCGCATGACAAAAAGTTCGTCGAGAAAAGTTTCATTGACCAAAGATTCGAACCTTGGTTATTCCGGCACATTACAGTGGGATTTGAAATGTATGTCATCAGTAAGTAACGTGTATTGGTAACCAGTGAATGAGAAATGTGCTGTAGGGAATAGGTTTCATCGTTAAAATTTATCCGAGATGTAGTTAGCCAGTGTTGAAGTAGGGCCTCTAAGACACAAAATGCCAACCGCAGGGGTAGAACCAATGAGATTGTGTAACGCCATATATGAATAAATACCGGCATAGTGATATACGCGTTTCTGATAATGTTGAGTGAGAAATGTAGAATTATATACGTGAGATATGGAACAAATAAGATGCATTGAGAGTGTTATATATATAATTAGTTACTGTTCGCACAGAAAGCAAGGATAGGAAAGATGATTTTGGAGGAAACATATGAGTTCATTAGAGCGGAGAGAGAGAGAAATATTAATTGAATGCGGACGGATTGAAATGCCGCGTTAACGAAATGAGTAAGGCACTTGAGATAAGTGTAGTTGCCCAGGTCGGCATGCTGTGTATTAGAGGAAATCAGACAGCCTTGCCAGGGTCTTACAAGTAAAAATATTACAGTTATTCGTAAGATAATTCTGTTTTGTGGAACTTAGGACAGTACATTAAAATTAAATAATAATAGATATACTTCGTGACAGTTCATTGTGGCGAGTATAATGATAGGTCACTGTAATGATGCCATACTGATGGTCGGAGTTCGATGCCCGGCCGAGTCAGTGAATAATGATTTTCCCTGTGACTATATGATTGGAATTATGTTGTGTTTTTGTTCATGTTATATGTTCTTCAGTGTGTGAGCAATGCAAATTCTGGTTTGCAGTTGTAATATTTCTTGCGATGTTGAATTCAGTTCACGTTGGTTGTACTTGTGACAATGAGTTCTATCTCATTGTTTGTAGAATCAGTGTAGGTTAAGTTGAGTATTACCATTGTAGTGTAGGTTTCTTGCTACAGGGTAGGCATATGTTTTGTGTACGATAACACAGCTGATTATGTATATGCGGGGTATTTATAATTTTAAATGAATCAGTGAATTAATTTAATTTATTTATGTCAGGGTTACTTTCGATTTCGCGCCTGCGTTCCATATTATCAGCACTTATATGAGTGGAGGATGGTATTGAGAAAGAATAACTCGAATAGTTTCTGGCTCAAATAATAATAGGGATTATTTTATATAAAATTTGAGATAAATAATTTAATGATTGATTAAAAATTGGGTTAAATTACCAGATCTTACAAAATGTAATTAGATAATTTTATGATCTTAGAGGTAACAATTATAATGACATGATAACCACGAATTTAGTGAATTATAATGAATTTAATGAATTTAATTAATTAAAATGATGTGTTCATGAATTACACGGCGGATGTTGGGCTTAATGAATTTACATAGCCTCATACATTTCAGAATGGAGGGTTGTAATCAAGTAAATAATTTGATAATTAGTAATTGTAATTACAAGGTTTATAATATAGTGATGAAGTAATTTGAAGGTATGGAGAGTAAACACGAATTTATTTATTCAAAGAATGAATGGAAGAAGTTTTGGTTGTATATTACCGTTTCAAAGGTCACTCTGACGAATTAACGAAGGATATGATGGTAAATTATTATTATAATTTTTATTATTATTGATCACTTTGAAATATGGTGGTAACCAAATATGAGTGGAATGGAATTGAATTAAAATTGGAGGTATTGGAGTTGAGTTGGTAAAAATAAATGAGAGGTAATAGTAATCAAAATTGAAGAATGTGTTTGGAAGAAGATTTGAATTTTATGAGTCATGCTGTTGATACTTTATAGTCGGAGTTGACAAAGGTTATAAATATTATTTGGTAATTTTACATTGTCGAAATTCGTAACAAATGATGGCGTGATGAGTGCCTTATAATAAATGGTAATGAAATTTAAACATAATTTACATGAGTCGAGTGACGTCAAGTATGATGTAAAATATTTGGTCCGAAGATTTTGTTGATTTGTATAGGAGTATTTGCTTTGCCAAAGTTTATTCTTTAAATAAATTTGTATTCGTAGAGGTTCTCATTCAGATTTTTATTTAATTTTTATTTTCTTCTCTTTATCCTTCCTGCATAATAAATTTAAGGTTAGTTTATAATATCCGAAGATATCTCTGTGGGTAGTACCCAGTCAGCGACCCTGTGATGTCTCAAGCCGGTGCCACATTTCAAAGGCTGGAAGGGTAGAGGGTTGAATATAGAGCTCATCTGTGTAATAGTAACATTTTGCATAAAATTGGTATTGAGTAGGCCTATGCGGCTATATGGAGTAGAGTTTTTGTTTTCTAAATATTCTTCAAAATAAATTATTTGATCAACACGGAGTCTGGTTAAACTGATCCTGAATTCAACATGTGATTCGCAGGCTTTAAAGAAAGCCGTTAGCCTAGGGGTAGTTCATGTGTCTAGAGAAGAATTAGGGTCAACTGTACATTACGATCCTCTTGACCGTATAATGGGAAATAAAATATAACTTTCTGGTAAATTATCGTTTCTGTTGTTCTTGTTACCTTGTATTATGGAAGCAGAGAGGTGGAAGAATGTGTGGGAAAGAGGTCGAAGTGTTGACAACTGTGATACACCAAAATACAAAAGAAATCCATTCAGTTTAGTGAACCTTAAAGTAACATTACTCTATCACTTTAGTAGTGACATCTATTAGGAGTAAGATCTCAGTTCACAAGGCGCTTGATTTGAATGCACGGGGAGGGTGTGCCCTCGCGGTATAATAATAATAATAATAATAATAATAATAATAATAATACGTCTTCTGACCCAACTTGGAAGGTTCGATCGTGGCTCAGTCCTGTAGTATCTGAAGGTGCTCAAGTAAGTCAGCTTCGTGCGGATATTTACTGGCTTGTGTAAGCCTTAGAAGAACGTACGAATCAATCATAAGTAATGAAAGAATCTAATTAATATAGCTAAACAGGAAATAATAACTGTGACATAGTATATTACGCCACTCTCACCCAACTAAAAGTGAAGTAGCCGAGGTCGTCATGATGACAGAGGGTAGACACTGAAGCAGCAAGAGCTGCAGTACGAAGTGAACCGCTGAACGAGCCGTGTCGACCAGGGCAACTTCAATAACGGGTGATTAAAGATGGAACATCAATGAGGAACACGCAAGTACACATTTGAATTTATAAAAAAGTGACGCAAAGAAATCACACTAAATCGTCTTAATTTAGATGTAAACAAATAATTTAAATTTATTACAAATAATTAACTTCATTCCGGTTCCGTATTGACTTCAAATATTTAAGACAAAATTCTAAAGGAATTTAATTGTATAATAATGTCTACCTGTTCGACACACGTTTAAATGGCATGAGATAAAATACAATCAACAAATGCAATGAAAATATATATTTAAAATGTTCATAGCTTCTACCTTGGACGAGTCTAGTTGTAACAGGTGTGGGGCCAACCGTATTTAACACAGCTATTGGTTGGCTGGAGGAATATCTTAAAATTGTGAAGACTCTCAAATGTTGTTCTGTTTGTCGTGCTTTTGGAAACGGTGTGAAGTTTCAAAATCCGTAAAATTTCTTCATGCGTGAATTTAATGCCATCGAGCTGGCTTTGGTTAAAATCACGTTAATGTTTCGTGAACGAGGCACAGTAGTGACATTGGAAGCTGTTTGCATCTGTCACTCCGATAGATTAGGAAGGATTTAAAGGTGTTTCATCAAACTAGAAAACGAGAAGAATGGTCTGTTAGAAGACGTGATGGGCGACATTACTATAAATGCAGTTGCATTGAATCGAGTGCCACAGATGATGAAAGAGTTATCGGTCTGTGCGTATGGATAACAGCGATAATAAGGGAGTTGATGTACTCAAAGTGTAAAAACATTTTTAATAAGGAAGTTCAACATTATTGCTATGACCATTTTAAAATTACATTTATAATTAAGCATGAACACATAGCTACAAAAATAATTGTATTGAAATTGTCTCATGATACATCTGAATAATCAACCTCAACAGATGGAGAAGACTAAGAATAAAACAGTCTCTACATAAAGGCTGTGGTCGACATGCGCGCATTCTACTGGGATATAACAGTCTCCCACGCTTATTTTGAAGAAGGGAATTTGGTGATAGTTTAAGTAACATAGTCCTTACGGTACTGCGGTGGACGGCGTTCCATATCTGGTCGGCAAGTTAGATTTGGGGGTGGAGTTCCGTTTTCTTCTGCCTCAAGTCTTCCATTTCGCATGTCTTCTTCAGCCTCAAGTCCTTGATATCTCCCAGAGATTGGTTCATTCGTCCGGTCAGTGAGAATGAAAGGTTGTTTATATTCAGGATGTTCCTCTTGTTGACTTGGGGCTAGTTTCTGATCGGTGAATGGTCCCATCGTCTTTGGAACCTCTGCCGTAAATATTTGGCCATTTTGTCTTTTGAGGCTATAACCATCGTCTAGCTGAATCTGTTAATGTAAATGACCAAGCTTTTCAATTACTACTCCTTAATTCCATTACATTTTATTCCCTTCGTAGAATTTCACTTGGACTCTGTCTCCCACTCTTAGATTGCGATGTCCATGAGTCTCCTCTTGATTTCTTTCTTGTTTGATTGGTCGAATAACGTCTAATTTGATCAGTAATGGTCTGTTCAGGTACTATTCAGCTGGTGATTTTCCACAATTTAGAAGGGTGGCATGGTATTTTAGAAGGATATCTTGTACTTTTCTGGATATAGACAAGGGCTCAATCGACATAGCTTTTAGTCGACGTTTTAGTGTTTGGATGTTTCGTTCTGCCATTCTGTTAGTTGCTGGATGTCCAGGAGCTGTGTATTTTCGTAATATACCGTGTTCCCTACAGAAAGGACGACAGCTATTTTGATTTATATTGTTCAGCGTCGATTTATATGTCCAGTAGCTTTAAGTCTATACAGAGAAGCTAAAGATAAACCAACGACATCTAGACGGTAATTCCAACATATTACTAAGATAGCCGCTTGTTATCATATAAGTGTTCTGTGTCCATTAATCATTCAACGTCTGAATTAGGCTATGTTCTCAATATTTTTGTTTCTCTCTTCTTGCCATCTTTAACTCTCTTTAAATATCCCTCTATGATACCTTCGTTTCATGGTTTGCATTTACAAGACGAAATAATTTACACATCCTTACCTGATATATTCTACCGTTTCATAGTAATAGTGTCTATAGGCCTAATAAATTATCATCATTGAAAAATATAATCTGTAACTATATTATCGAAGTTATACATCCTGTACTATGGCTACAAATGACACCAATAAGAGTACCACTGAAAACAAAACACAATGTCAATTTTGCGGGCAAATGTATAAAGGCCTTAAGATACATATAAGTAAATCACACCCAGAGCAATACAGAGCCTGCTTGTTGAATCCATCTATGACCACACGTAGCCGGTGTAAGATTCCACCTTCTGATCCTATTCCTATTTCTAGTAAAAATGGTCAGTCAACGAAGTTGGAAATAACCTCTGATCAAAGAGAACAAAAAAACTTACCACGACGAACTGAGCAAATGGATAGATATTTTTCAGCATGAATTGAATGATGCTGAATTCAATAAACAAGTCACTAATTTTGTAAACTTCCTTGCCACAGCTACAGACCTACTGCCAGGTCCAAAGAGTCCAGTTACTAGATATATTGAAGCTCGTAAACGTTGCACTTACGAAAATAACAACCGACAATATAAAACCTCCAGTAACCCACAGAGATCCTCTAAAAATGATTGTAAACGTCGGAAGGCTAAATTCGAGTATGAACTCACTTAATATGAATATTTTTACCAAAGGGGGAAAGCAATTAGAAAAACATTTTAAGTGTCAAAAGAACTAATAATTTGAAACTAGAGAAAGATGTTGTTGAAGGATATTTTAGGAACAGATTTGAAACTCCTAATGATTGCATGAGAGACTCCTATATTGATTATACGAATGAAACCTTAGATGATACGATTTCAATATCTCAAGAGTTAGTTTTCTCTATTATCAAGAGCATAGCAATTGACACTAGCTTAGGTCCGGATAAGGTTTTATTTAAATCTGTTTATCTGTTTGCTGCTAATATTTTAGCCCATATCATCAGAAGAATATTTGAAGGTGGGTTCATTCCTGAGGTTCTTAAAGCAGCGAGGACTGTTCTTATACATAAAGGCGGTGAAGAGAATGATCTGTCCAAATGGAGACCGATTAGTATTTGCTCCATTATTCGTCGGATATTAAGTAAGATCCTTGATAATATTGTAAGGGAATACATCCCCTTGAACCAATTCCAAAGAGGTTTTGTCATGACTCCTGGCTCTTTCATTAACGTGAATATTGTTGATGGCATTTTACGAACAGCTGTAATGAAAAAGATTTCGGGCTGCGTAGTATTCCTCGACATCAGCAAAGCGTTCGATAGTATTGGACACAATCACTTAAAGGCGATCCATTAAGAAGTTACTAGTCAACCTTCTCACAAAAAACACAACACAAGTTCAAACTGCTCGTGGTCATACAGATAAGATAAACATCAAATGTGGAGTGATGCAAGGAGATCCCATTTCACCTTTCTTATTTAACTGGGGTATAAACCACATCCTTGATGAACTCACAGACATCAAAGTATCAGAAATGTATGGTTTTCAGTCGAGTCCTAACACTGTGCCTTTAACATCCCTATGCTTTGCCGACGATATGGTGATCATAGCTAAAGACCAAGTAGCAGTTTCAATCCTAGTCACTTCTGTCATTAATCTGCTTCAAGAAATAGGTTTGAATATAAATGCAGACAAATCAAGTGTCATCATTATAGAAAATGGTAAAATTAATTCTGATTATATCGTGACGGTCTCTGGAAACATTAGAAGTATAAATGATAGTGAAGAAATAAAATATTTAGGGGCAACTTTCAGACAGACTTTAGTCTTCAATGAACATCAAGTACTTGAAAAATTAAAAGCTAACTTAGATCAGATTACCAGGACTTACTTACTCCAACCGCATCAAAAATTGATTGTAATAAATCAGTTTATTGGCCCTACACTGATATACCCCTTCCAGACTGTTTCGGTTGATAAAATTCCCAAATCAAGTCTGTTAAAAGCCGACAGCATGATCAGAAGCGCACTTAAAGAAATTCTACAACTTCCGAGTGACACACCGACAAATATGATCTATTCGAGCCACAAATATAAAGGGTTAGCACTAATGCGCGCTACTTGGGAAGCGTACCTTCAACAGCTGGACATCAATCTTAAGCTAGAAGCTGTGAATGATCCGCACGTAAATGATGTTCGAAATTTCACAGCAATAAACCACGCTGCCTATCCGAACTTCAACTCAGTGAAAAGACATCAACGAAATCTGTTAGACAACTGCGCGATATACTTAGAACACGCGAATTTAAGCTTGGTGTGGATATCCACAAAAAGGAATAGGTGTTGAGTTATTTGCTCAAGTTCCTGCTGCTAATTCTTGGGTTACCAGAAGGGATGGTTTAACTTTATTCGGAATGGAGAGAGATGTTGAAAATGACCGCGATGGTTGCACCAGTACGTACTCTGCCGTGACGTTCTACCAGCACAGGCCACTTCAGACACTGCAGTTAGTATGAAACCTTACCACATGTGCTGGGGAGTTGCCCTCAAAGAGAACTGCGTAGGATCAAACGCCATAACATCATCAGAAACCTGATTGCTAATGCTCTTCGTCTCAAAAATATAGAAGTGTACGAAGAAATCCACTGCATCACCGAAGGAGGCAGCACTCGCAAGATTGATATTATAGCGATTGACAGACGGAGGAACGAAGCAGAAATTTTTGATCCTACGGTACGCTTTGAATCTTCAGCCTCTCAGTCGACTGACATGAACAAAGGGAAAAAGGATATCTTTAATCCAACTATCCCTTTCTTTCTTGAGTCGTATAACCTTAAAAAATTACGGTGACTGGACTTTTCTTTAGCGCGAGGGGAACAATTCCCAAATCTTTCGTCACATGGCGACAAAAATATAAACTAGCGAGAAGTCTACAAGATGAGATAGTCGTCCCACTCATCAAATACTCCGTTTCGATTCTTCGTCACCATTTATATGGAGTTCATGTTATTTAACATGGTTAATCTATCATTTTTTTAAACATTAATCTTTTTTATCTTCCCTCAAAATTGTTATTGTGTATTATTCTGTGTCTTATGGCAAATCTAGGGTTTCCTGGTTCAGACTAAATAAGTAAAAATAAAAATAAATCACTTAGAATTATTATAGCGTTATCAGAGACGATCGCTATTGGGAACCCATGAAATGAAAAAATAATCTTGTAGCTCAATTGTCTTAGCAGATGTCGGAGCTTCTCGAATTACTTTGATTACAGCCCACCTGGATTGTGCATCAACAATTAGAATGAAGTAGAAACCTTGAAATGGACCTGGATAATCCTTGTGGACGCGACTCCAGTTTTCTGTAGGGACGTTCCAATGGTCAATCGGTGCCTTCGCTGGAGAGGATCGAATGTCAGCGCAGACCTGACAAGACTTGACCATTTTCTCAATGTCCTTATCGATATTCTTCCAGTAACCATACCGCCTTGCTAATTGTTTCATTTTGTAATCGCTATGTGCGTGCTACGTAATTCCTTCAGGACTAATAGCTAGAGCTTTGAAAGAATGACAACTCTTTGCCCCTGAGTAAGATTCCATCATTAGTGTAAATTCATTGTATATGGATTCAGATGACATGTCCTCTGCTTTGATTTTTGATAACATTTGATCGTTTTCTGTTGAAATTCGAATACTGTCAGGATTTAATTCCTCGGTTGCTATTTCAGCGATAGTTGAATACCAGAGTTTATGAACTTCTTCAATGAACACTGTATCTTTTGAAATGTCAGACTGATTGATCGCAGCTCTTGACAAGCTGTCAACGTTGGTATGTTTTGAATCTATCTTACGACCTTGAAGTAAATGCGATAGGCTGCTCTACATCAACAATATGTGACAGGACACCAGCAATATCTGTTGGACTGGCGCCACAAGCTAAAACCGGTGGTAGATACGCATTATAAGGTGTCAGCACTCGATCACTTGCAATCTCCTCCTTTAATCTCGCAAATGCTGATTCACATGAACTAGTCCAATGAAACTTCTTATTTTTGCGTAGAACCTACCTCAGACGGTAGGTCATAGATGAGGTATTAGGAATGTATCTTTAATAATATGTTATCATTCCAAGGAATCTTCGAACATCGTCTGTATTGACCGGAGGTGGCATTTCAAGTATTGCTTTACCTTTTGCTGGTGACTTTATGATTTTGTTATATTCAGTAACATTTCCCAGAGATTCGATGCTGATTTCAGAGGAAGCACACTTCCATTGATTTACATGTAAGTCCAACTGTGTGAGCCTTTGAAGGCAGGCAAATAGGTTTTTGACATTCAGTTTTGTAGAGCCATGGATAATAATGTCATCAAAATATGAATGAGTGTTCGATAGTCCAGATAAAACTTTACTTATGTCTCTATTAAATCGGAATGAGCTGTTTTTATCCCAAAGGAAAGACGATGAATGCGATATGTACCTCGATGTGTTGATATGGTTTGGATCTTTCTTCTCTCTTCATCAACTAGGAGATGAAGATATTCTTTATATATGTCCAGGCGGCAAAAGTACATCGAGTTTCTCAGGCTATTTAGGATGCCATCAAGTTTCCGAATTACCGAGCTCGATAACTGCAGTCGCTTAATTGCGGCCAGTATCCAGTAATCGGGAGATAGTGGGTTCGAGCCCCATTGTCGGCAGCCCTGATGATGGTTTTCCGTGGTTTCCCATTTTCACACCAGGCAAATGCCGGGGCTGTACCTTAATTAAGGCCACGGCCGCTTCCTTCCAATTCCCAGGCTTTCCTCTCCCATCGTCGGCATAAAACCTATCTGTGTCAGTGCGACGTAAAGCAAATAGCAAAAAAAGTTTCTGAATTGGGTAGTTTGCTGCTACTAAGTTGTTAACTCCTATCTTGTAATCAACGCAAAGTCAAACTCCGCCATCGGACTTTGGAATCACTACTAGTGGCGAATTGATTTTGTAATTGATTTTTGAGATTATCCCACCTGCTTCTAAATCGTCTGATTATTTTTCTACTTTCTCCCGGAAAGCACATGGAACGTCGCGTTTTTCATGAAATACTGGCTTGGCATCATAACGAAGCTGAAGAGGCACTTTAAGATTTGGCACGCACCCTATCTTTTCTTCGAAAATCTCTGGAAAAATCTTGATTATCTCAGTAATACTGGTGACTGACTGGATATTGATATGACTAGTATTAGATTCCGCTTCACGGTCAATTTCTTGAAGATTAATACCAAGGTGAAGGATCCATACACGCCCAGAAGTGGCTCCAAGTGTTCTGGTACTACATATAATTCTTCAGATGAAGTTCAATTCCGATAAGAAGCAGTAACGTTGAACTTGTCATCAAGTAAAAGCTCATCCTTAGTATAAGAGTGAAATGCAACCTCTTATTTCTGGAGTTGTACACGTAAGTCAAGAACTTTGAAACTAGAACGTGATAGCAAGGTAAAACCCGATCCAGAATCTACTTCAAAATATTTGGAGTATTCCTTCTACAAGAACTGTAGCATAAATATTTTTATTTCCCAATTCCTTGAAGTCACTTTTTGATCTGGACTTGTTTGCGGGTGTTGCTTGGCTTTGATCATCGTGAGATGCGTCCTGCCTTGATTTTAGTTTGATTTTTGAACAGAATCATTATAAGTACCCCTGTATGCAGCTGATAGTGATAGTTCCTTGCTGTCTAACTTACATGCCTCAAGAGAGATAGATTTTGTTACAGTTTCGTGAAATTCTTGAATATTTGCCTGGAGTAATTGCTCACGAATTGAACTGTCATAAATTCGCTTGACGAATAATGCTCTTAGAAATATATCAGCAATGCTTACCTCACATTTACATGCAGAATTGAAGTCGCAGTCAATTGTACCACGCCTTAATGTAGCCACATAGTCAGCAATAGTTTGGTTTTCAAGCTGGTATGTGGATAAAATCTTGTGCTGAGCTGCAAGAACATTATTCTTAGGAAAAAGGTGTTTTTGTAGGGTTACAATTAAATGTTCATAATCAAAATCACTAGGTGTTTTGGTACCACTAGTGCAGATAATGTGTTATAAGTCGTAGATCCAATCGAGTTAAATAGCATCTGAGCGGCGTATTTCTTGTTGGTGAACAGACTTTTCATTCGAAGGTAGTTTTCAAAACGTTGCCCATAATTTCGAAAGTTCTCTGCTTGCAGGTTGAAACATTCGAAGGGTGGCATTAGAAATGTATTCGAATTAATAATAGGTCGAGTAGGTTGAACTGGTGCTTGACTTCGCAGTTGATCTGAGTCCCTCTTGATTGGCATTCATTGCCGCCAAAAATTGCCTAAACTGGTCTGCATCCATGTAGGAATGTTTTGAGTTATTTCTCACACAAAATTAATTGAATGGTAGGAATATTATATTTACGTAGTGGAGGTTATATAGGTAACACGACAGTCGTGTTTTCGTTCAGGCACTAATCGCAGAACATCTTTTTATTGACGCACAATATTATCATTTTCCTCTGAAGATTGAAAGTTTTCCTCGTCGCCAACTGTTATGACCATCCATAAATTACATTTATAATTAAGCATGACCACATTGCTTACATAAATAATTGTATTTCAATTTGTCTCATGATACATCTGAATAATCAACCTCAACATATGGAAAAGACTGAGAATATAACAGTCTCTATATAAAGGCTGTGGTCGACATGCGCGCATTCTACTGGGATATAACAATTCTCATTAAAATAATAATAATCTGATGTGATTTGCGGGTGGTGTATTGTGTTTCATTGTTGTCTTCAGTGGCACAATGTGTTATTTACTAGCCGGCAATTCTCAAGATGGATGAAGCAGTACGCATAATCCGGCTTTGGTGGTGGAATCATTGTTACGCGAATGGAGGAGGATAGGCTCCCTTGGAGAGTATTGGACTTGGTCATGGAGGGTAAGAAAATTAGAGGTAGATAAAGGCTGCGATAGTTAAACTCGGTTTTTATTGATTTGAAGATAATTTGTTTGGAACTAAATGGTGCCTCAGAGCTGGTTACAAATAGGGGATGCGGATGCATTTAGTAAATTTACAGAGGATAGCAGACTGTTGGCTGAAATGCATAACGGTATATGCAGTAGTGAAGTTAGATGTATGAATGTATTTTTAACTGTTTACTTTCACCATGCCCCGTTACATGATAGTAGTACTACCGTATATGCTGTAAGTAATTGTTGCAAATTTAAAATTTAACTTAATTTTCTAATTACTTGTGACATACATTTATAACTCAACGGCTATTACATAATTATTTAATGTAAACGAAACTATGTCCTTTTCTCACAGTAGCTCAAATACAATTGAGTTCGTGATACATCAGAATTGTTTGAAATAATTTTTGACTAACCTGCTCTTGCTCACTGGCCATGACTCTGTACCAAAAATATCCTTAACTAAATGCTTATTTTTCTCTCTCTAGTAATTCAAAATGGTGAACAGTTTTATCACTAGCATTTCATGGACTATCTATAAACATGAAAATAAGGTCTTAATTTTTGATGAGCCGTTTCCATTGCGGTGAAATTTGGCATTAAATATATATGTTGGGGAAGTCTGTCTATTACACTAGGAAAAATATTTTCTTAACCGTTCGTCGTTCGATCCCATTCATTCTGCCTTTTAATTAAGCTCTCATCTTCCAATTCCTTAATCAAGGCCTGTAACACTTACTAATTTCACTGTCCTTGCTCTGATGATCCGCGATCTCGTTACACGGACCTTAATCCAAGTAAACTCGATTTTCCACTTATTACTTGCAGGAAACTTCACTTTCATCTTGATGTGGGAAATAAGTTAGTTGTAGTATATTTATATTTTACTATGACTGAACATCGTAGCTTGCTGCGAGATGTTTTCCTTTAATACCAATGTTTCAATTGATTCAAGTGCTTCCAGAATTGCCAACTGTTCTGCTTGATTATTTGAACATGTTAACTGTTGTGTACGTTTATTTTCCTAAAATGTAGATACTCCTGAACCAACTTCGATGTCACTCTTGCTTGTCTGTGAATATTTGAAGGATATAATTTTCATATTCGTTGAACTCACTAATTGCGATGTTCTGTACTGGATGTAATCTGTGTTCATTTCCAACTGCAAGGTCTATTCAGTTATTATATGCCATTTCTTTGAAAGCTTTGTATAATTTTGCACACTCTTCTTTTTAATAACAATATGTGTGAGTCCTGTAGTGATATATAGTGCTTCGTTAGATATAGTCGGGAAAACTTTTGCGACTTCACTGTTAGTAAGCCGTTGCACACCTACGTAAATTTTCCTGGAGCATTCCTTTTCCATAGCTCCTATCCATATAGGTGTTGTTGAAGCCCCCAAAATATTTTCGCTTATTTTGGCATTCACTGAATTAATTTCGCACACTTCTCGGCTGCATGGTATATATGATGCTTAAAGTTAACGTTGTGGTCAAATATTATTCCCAGATATAGCATCCTGCCGACTTGCTCCGAGGTATTATTAACGAAGTAGATTTTTATGACTTTACTTCTCGTCGGTTTTCCTCGTTATGGACATAGTCTTTGATTTCTGTTCATTGAAAAGAATTATTTTTTGTCTAGGTTGCTAAATTGTTCGTCTCCAAGTTCGTATAGCATTCAGTTTCTTTAACGCTTTCTCCTTTGATGGCTAATATTAAATCATCTGAAAATGCTACTGCTAATGCACAGTTTGTAAAATCAAAGTTAAGCAAAGAGTTGTATATTCAAAATGCGCGTCCACAGCTCAAACCTAATGGCCAGCCCTTTGTCTTGGTGGAAACTTCGCCATTAATGGTCGTGAAAGCTGTAATTTGGCTGAAATAACTCTTTGTCAGATTGTATAAATTCTTTGGAGATTTGAAGTCTGTTAAAGCTTCTGGAATATTCGGCCACGAAGCTGCATCAAACTCTTCTTAGACAACAAGGCTGACAAGCACCACATCTGTAACTAGCGAGCACACAAACCAGTGTCTTGTTTGCATTTGCATTTATATTATTGAGACACCATTTTTCATGTCTTTTTAAGGCAGTCATTTACTGCTGAGTTAAACATTTCAGTTTTGAACCTTTTTACACTAAGGCCTTAGAGATTCAGAGTCTAACGTTTAGCGCCACCGGCGAGATAAAGTTGAGGAACGCTGCCCGAAAATGGTGTGTTGCTATGGCAACAATAACAGAGATGCCACGTGGGTTGGCTTGCTCTCAGTTGCTTGGAGTGGCACTGTGTCACTTGTTGCTGCTTTATGTATTTACGTGTTTTTTTCTCTGAATATTATTTCCGTTGTTAGTTTCTTCTTATTGAAAATTAATGAGTGGCTAGTTGAACTGTTCTATTCTGTATTTAACACGAAACGTTTGAGGTTATTTTCAGAAGGTGATGATTTTGGTGATTATGAAATCTCATATTTATGGACAATGACGTGTCCTGTCTTAAATGCTGGAATTATTAGCACGAGCTTTGGAACGGGTCAGAGTTTATTCGATTGCATTAGGGCTACATGTTTTATTAAACACTCAGCCGGTAGGAGATGTTGACAAGCCGCAGATGGAGGTAACTATGACAACGGAGCGTACTTCGTAATTACGGCCTTCGCTGCTATCTACAGGAGTCTTAGGCGTTCAGTAAACAAACACGCTGCAGTTTTACACATGTCAAATACCCTGAAGACATTTAGAGAGTACGGAATGATATTGACAGGAGTCCTGGGCGCTCAGTAGACAAACACGCTGCAGTTTTACACCTGTCAGATACCCTGAAGATATTGAGAGAGTACTGAATGCTATTGACAGGAGTCCTAGGCGTTCAGTAAACAAACACGCTGTAGTTCTACACATGTCAGATACTCTGAGGCAACGCATTCTTGAAGAGGTCCAGGCAATTCCATCTGAAATGGTGGTGATAGTAATGGACAGCTGCGTTCGTCGACTCCATGAGGGCATCGCAAGGGACGGTGGTTATCTGATAGATATGATTTTCAAAAAATGAAAATTAAACATGATTTGTGGTATTGTGCCATACACTGGTATTATGTTACATATCAATAACCAGTCTACTCGTTTACATTCCCTATTTTGTATTACTGTAGCACTTAAATCAAAAGTGTGGATTGTTTGTGCCGGACACTACAATGTAGCACAAGGTGGGTGGGTACAGAGTGGTGGGACAAACTAGTCTTTAGACCCAGCTGGAGTGAGAAATTAGTAACTGGTATAGTGTTAGTGTTTTCACCAAGGGAGTGCAAATGAATCCCAACCAATGGATATGAGATAGTTTTTCAATGAATGTGTATGCAGCTCAGCTTCTTAACCAGGAGGTACTGTGGCTAAGAAAACATCAACCATCACCTAAGACTACAGTATTGACTGTATACTGATGACTGAAACAACAATAACAGTAATTAAATGTTTCTGGTTCATGTTTCAGTGTGAGGTCAGTGGAAGTGTTATACAACCCCAGCACCATCTAAAACTTGGTATTCTTTGTGAAATGGAGTTGGATGCAAGGATCAAACAGGAACCGGTCTATCTTGAGGAAACTGGAAATACTTCACTTGTAAGTACCATTCTATGCAGTGATTCAAATTTAACAGTTAGTAGTTGATTAAGCATGGCTGGTCACATACTTCTACCTGTACCTACACATTTCAACATGGTTATGTTTTTTGGGCTAGGGGTCTATCCGAAATTAGCACGGGCAAAAGGCCGACACCTCATGCAGAGCATTCATATCCATGGAAGAACGACACCATGTAAAGGCATGTTTTTGGAAGATGTTTATGTTCGATATGTTGGACGTAGAAAGAGAGACTGTAAAAAAAGCCCTGCCAAATCATGTTTAATGGGAAACTCTGAGCATGGAGGGGGAACAGAACATCATTTTTGTCTTCCAAGCCTAAAAACTTATACATGATTCAATTTTTCTCCATGTAGCTGAGAAAATAGTAACTTTTAATACTAATCTCAAATTGGCATAAAATTATTTATATGATTACATTAAATGGTGGAAATTCAGAATTAGAAGGAATAAGTCTGTTAATCTGTATTATCATATCATTAAGCTGAATTTATTTTTATGGTTTTGCACTAGAAGTAGTTCATGTTTTAGAGTGTTGGCACATTCAATCCCTGAAGAACCTGGAGGTATTAAAATTGCTCAAAGACACCTGTCTCATATTGGTATACTTACTGGGACATAAAAAACCTCTTGTGGGACATATTTCCTACGTCTTAGCATGTCATGGAACCATACAAGTAGTAAGTGTGATGTGAACCAGTAATAATAATGTGAAGGAGAAAATCTCTTAGATAAACTATGTCCTTCCATTTTGTAGATGTGATATTGCACAGGAGTTGCTGGAAGCTTAATACTGTAACATTATTTTGTCAAGAAATGGAAATCTTTCCTCACATCTTTGCTTCTTGTTTTAGAAGATGAAAAGACCTTGCCTTTTTCACCTTCTAGTGAACCAGTGGATATTTTCTGAGCTTGTGCATTATCGTAAGCTATGCTAATCTTAGAGCTTACGGAAGATCGATAAGCTTGGAATGCTGACTGTGTTCATTTGAGGTTTCAGCACTTGGAACAGAAGACAAGCCTGTAGTACTGTAGGATGTTCTCTTGCAAAGAAGGTGCATCCCGTCATGAGGAGGAGAGTCTCTGAACAGTCACGGTCTCTGAGCAGGGGTTGGAAATCCAATCTGAACAATGCAGTGTGAACAGATTTTTCTGATGCACAGTACATCTTCATATGTATTTTAGTCATGGAAATCTCTGTCTCCCAATGGACCTTTTCCCATCTATATTTCCTTCAGTAATTAGCTGTAATAATTTATATCATTTTCCCCTCATAACATATACCAGGTATTGAGTTTTCTTTTGTTTTATACTAAGCAGCAGTTCTTTTTGTTTTTTTCATCCAATTAAGAACGTGGATATTTGAAATTTTCTGTATCCATTGTATGCGCACTAGATGGTGATACAGATACATTTCAGAGGCATCGGTATGTTTTTCAGTGCTTGGATCCATGGCCCAGTTTTCACATCCATTTCTGAGAAAACGTAGCAATGGATCATGTAGCTGCAGTCTGAGATGGTAATGGCGTGTTCAGTTCTAGATTTTATCACTCAGTTGGAATCACATTGGTCATTGAACATTGTGCCTAATTATTTGGAGGAGGACACTGACTGGACTATACTGTCTGTAGTTATGATATTTCCTCGTATTGTCTGTTTAGAGAACACCATAATTTTTGTTTTGGAGTGGTTAACACAAAAGCCAAACTCTTCACTAAGCTGGACTAAGCGATTAATCATGCATTGAAAGGTGATATACTAATCTGCCTTAAATGCAGATCACTGGTGATTGATTGATTGATTGATTGATTGATTGATTGATTGATTGATTGATTGATTGATTGATTGTTTGATTGATTGATTGATTGATTGATTGATTGATTGATTGATTGATTGATTGATTGATTGATTGATTGATTGATTGATTGATTGATTGATTGATTGATCTTCTTCACAACTTTCCCATTTATCTTGATTCCGCCTCATTAAGTCACTGTTTCCTTAAATATTACCTCAGAATAAATGTGAAACAAAAGAGTTGACAAGTGCACAACCCTGATGGACATCTTTACTGATTGAAGGCGTTTCTGAAGCTCGTTGATCTGTTTGGAGATCTCCGATCCGATTCCACTACAGGTTACTGATTACGTATAATCGATGAGAAAGCAAATTCATATCCTGTAATCTCTGCATCAGTACATTTAAAGAGAAGAGTGCCTCACGTGTACCAACAACATTTTGGAAACGAAACTGATTCTGTTCCATCAGAGATTCACATTTCTGATATATTTAGGTTTGAATGATTCGCAAGGATGTTTGAAGTACACTTCTTGGTAAATCAAACTAACTGTATGATAATAATAGCATTGAGAAAAGTTGTTCCTCTTCGGGAGTGGTACTTTAGCCAATTAGATGGCATCTCTCCTGAGACATATATTTTATTGAATAACAGTGTTAAAATATTGAGTTAGCAGCTACCTGTTCTAACATATCTTAGAGAACTTCAATATATACTCCATCTGAACCCGTGACTTCACCATTCTTTTGAAGTTATACCACATGCACAATATCATTTTTTGTTATATCTGGACAAGTCATTCATTCTCTCATCAGGGGAAGAGGGATAATTTCCCATCTTTAAAAAGAGTTCCATTGTATTCCTTCCACCTTCAGCATTCCCCTTCTACAACAAAGATAATTTCACTGTTGTAATTTCTCAGAATTTCCCCAAATCAACTGTGCCTTGCTGGAGGAAACGGGATTATGATTATTACTAAAACTCCCTAAGTCCATTGTGAATGTCAGTAGTCAAGGGGGCCTTCCATTATAATGAAAACTCCCAAGTTGATTGTGACTGTCAGTAGGCTAGGAGGCTTGCTATAATAACGAAAACTCCCCAGCTGCATTTTGACTGGCAATAGCTATTGGGGCCTTTCATTATAATGACTGTGACTGGCAGTGGGAAAATGGTCTACCATTGTAATGAAGAATACCCAACTTGACAATGACTGGCAGTAGGCAAGGTAGCCTGTCATTATAATCAGAACTCCCAGACATGACTGTGACAGGCAGAAGAAAAGGTATCACCTCAACCCTATTGTGACTGGAAATAGGACGAATGGTCTGCCATTATACTGAAAATTCCCGACTCCATTGTGACAGCCAATAGGGAAGGAACTCTTCTGTTACAACCAGAACTCACTAAAGACAATAATGTCTGGCAGGAGGAGAGGATACTTGCCTTTTTAATGAAAAATTCCCAATTAAACTCTCACAGGCATTGCAATGAAAACTCCCGTACTCAATTGTGACTCGAAGTACTGTAGATGAAGGCACCTGTGTTTATAATAAGAACACCACAACATGTTATTAACTGGTAGCATTGATGGGACCTGCCATTATAATGAAAAATCCCCAACTCGATTTTAACTGGAAGTAGAAAATGGGACTCGCCACTCCACAGATCTACTGTTAGTTGCAGTAGGCAAGGGATTCTGACATTATATTCTAAACTCCTCATCTCGAATGAGACTGACAGTAGGCGAGGAGCCTTTCCATTTTAATCAAAATTCCTCAACTTTATTGTGACTGGCATTGGGCAAGCGGGCACGCCAGAATAATGAACACACCACAACTCGATTACCACTGGCAGTTAGGAAGGGCCTGCCATTGTAATGAAAACGCCCCCAAAACGACTGTTACTGGCAGTGTGCTAGGGTGCCTGCCATTATATTGGAGACTTCCCAAGCCAGTTTTGCATGGCATTAGGCAAGGTGGCCCGGCGCTATAAGAGAAACTCCCAAACTCGACTGTTACTGGCAGTAGGAAAGGCAGCCAGTCATTATGATCAAAACTCCCCAAGCTACGATTTCCATGACAAACAACGTAACGGGACCTCCCCGTGGTGTTTCTTAGGTAATGTTAAGAGAAATGGAATTTAATATGTTACTGCTTATAATTCTTGGTCACTAATCAGTATTTAATGCATTTATTTACACTGCTCTATGTACAACAATAAGACTTTACAAGCAAAACACATCACCTTAATGAATTCGCGATATCGGGTTTCTCCTTTCTTTTTTTTCTGTTCTTTCTTTTGTCTCTTGTCTTCCACTGCCTTATAAAATCTGCTACATAACTCTCCTGCCAGTAACTAAGTTACGTTAACAGAAGATGAAAACTTTTATGAACTGTACATGATAAAGTCTAAGCTAACGTAATCTAAGAAGTCATCAACTGAATTCTGTCCCGATGCCTGGTAGGAAATCTTATCACTCTACCACTATGTGTAGTCTTGACTCGTTCGCTGTTCTGGAAGGTATTTTCCTGTTCCTGGTTGGCATGGTATTTTTCGGAAACACTGGGTGTTATAGGAGGTAGATTAGGATTCCTCACCGTATCTTGTTCTGTTTCTTCATCTGCTAGTATATAAGCAGGTTTGAGTGTATCAATGGAAACATTTACATCTTTGCCCTTGATACTGATGGTGAAATATTTATCCTGCCTCTTTACCACTCGGAACGGTCCTTCGTAAGGTGGCTCGAGGGATGTTTTAACTTTGTCCTCAAGAACACATGCGAACTACAAGAGAGGTCTTTGTGAATAAATGTAGATCTGGATGTCACTGTTCTAGGTTTAGCGGGCTTAAGATGCTTTATGTGATCCCAGAGTTGGGTCACAAAGGTATCTGGATTGCACTGTAACTGCACTGAGTGTTCGAAAAACACTCCAGGAAGTCTGATGGTGGTTCCATACATCATTTCTGCAAGTGAGTAGTTGGAGTCTTCTCGAATGGCTGCTCGTAGACCAAGTAGAACTGTCGGTAGGCTCTGAGGCTGTGCGCTCTGATTGTTGCTTTGAGAGTACGATGTAGCCGTTCTATTTTTCCAATTGCCTGGGGATGGTAAGAAGTGGTATTTTGCACCTTCGCTCCGCAGAGCTTTGTTAAGTCTCTAAATAATTCCGATTCAAATTGTTTCCCTTGGTCCGTAACAATTACTTCTGGAATTCGAAATCTACTTATCCAATTGTTGTAGAAAGAACTTGCTACTGACTGGGCGGTGATATTGGCCATTGGAATGATTTCCATCCAACTGCTGAATCGATCAATGCAAGTAAGGCAGTAAATGTTTCCCTCTGATGGTGGCAAGGGTCCAATTATATCTACATGAACCACTTTGAATCTATCATCTGGTTGCTCGAAATTTCCAACTGGATACTTAGTGTGCCTTGTCGCTTTATTTTGTCGACAACTAATGCAAGATTGAGCCCATTTACGCACGTCATTTCTTATTCCTGGCCATATGAACTTGTCAACAACGTTTCTGACAGTTGCTTTCACGCCAGGATGTGCCATATCGTGAATCTGTTTGAAATTTTTTTTGCGAAATAACTTTGGAACAAAAGGGCGAATGTTATTAGTAGAGACATCACACCACAACATGTACTGAGAACCTAACTGACACTGTTTGAATTTCAGTGATGTATTGTCTTGTCGTAACTGCTTCAGCTCTTCATTTTATTGATGCTTTGCCATGACTTCATAATCAATTACTGAAATTTCATCAGGTCTTGACAGAGTATCGGCTACCACATTATCTCTGCCACTGACATGACGTATGCCAGTCGTGAACTGCGAGATGTACTGCAGATGCCGTAGTTGCCGAGGGGATGCCTTCTCATTCTTTAGTTGGAATGCGTAGGTGATTGGTTTGTGATCCGTTAAAATGGTAAATTCTCTACCTTGAATGAGGTGCCTGAATTGTTTCACGGCCAGGTATATTGAAAGCAATTCTTTATCATATGCACTGTAATTCTTCTGCGCACTCCTAAGCTTTTTGGAGTAGAAAGCTATGGGTTTCCAACCAGCGTCTTCATACTGCTGTAATGCTGCTCCAACAGCCTGATCAGAAGCATCTGTGAAATGGGCTATAGGCAGATCTGGAACTGGAAATGTCAGAAATGTAGCATTAATCAGGTCTTCTTTACATTTCTCAAACTGTTTCTTGGCTTCGTCGGTCCAGTCAAATTTTCTGCTGTCGTTCTTCTTAGCTCCTTTCAAATATTCGTGCAGAACAGCTTGAGTTTCTGCTGCATTTGGCAGATAACGACGATAAAAGTTGATCAAACCGAGGAATGTGCGTAAGTCACGCACGGTCTCAGGTAACTTATAATTCTTGATTGCTTGTACCTTAAGAAGTAAGTATAAATAACCACCTAATCGATACTTTATTAATGCCTCAGGCAAAATTGAATAAAATTAAAACTTACAGGTCATGTTTCGACCACTTAGTGGTCCTCTTCAGCTGTATAAATAAAGAACTGAAAAGAAAAACATTGTGCTTATTGTCAATGTTTTTCTTTTCAGTTCTTTATTTATACAGCTGAAGAGGACCACTAAGTGGTCGAAACATGTCCTGTAAGTTTTAATTTTATTCAATTTTGCCTGAGGCATTAATAAAGTATCGATTAGGTGGTTATTTATACTTACTTCTTGATTAAACATCGATACGGTCATGAAATGGACAACTTGTAATGCTTGTACCTTCTCAGGAAGTGGTCTCGAACGATCTGGTGTAATCAGGTACCCTAGAAATTGAAGATCTTTTGCAGCCATTACAGGTTTAGTCATGTTGATACGGAGGCCATACTTCGACAACCGTTCTAAAACTAGGTGTAGGTGATGCTTGTGTTCTGCAACTGATTTGGAGGCAATCAATATATCATCCAGGTACGGAAATACGAAATTTAACCCATTCAACACACCATGGATGAACCGCATGAATGTCGATAGGGCATTCCTAAGTCCAAAACTCATGACATTAAATTCAAAAAGTCCGAATGGTGTGATAATGGCAGTTTTGTGCTTGCCTTCTTCTGCTATTGGGATCTGAAAATACGCTCTGAATAAATCAATTTTGGAAAAAATCGTTGCACCATCCAAGATGTGATGAAAGTCTTCAAGTCTCGGAATAGGATACCTGTCTGGAACTGTTCGTTCATTCAGTCTCCTATAGTCTCCACATGGACGAAGTGATCCATCCCTCTTGTTTACCAAGTGAAGAGGACTAGCCCATTCTGACTGTGATGGCCTGATGATTCCATGGTCCAGCATAAATTGGAATTCTTGTTTTGCTTGCTGTAACCGATGAGGTGCTAATGGTCTTGCTCTAGAATAAACTGGAGGTCCTTGGGTATTGATATAATGTTTAATATTATGTGGAATATTTTCTGGTACCAAATTTGGCGATGTTATTTCAGGATAGGACCTGAACAAGTCGGCAAATTGCATACTTTTGTTCACTGTACTTATAGTTTCATTTTCCGAAATGGACATAACCTCACCCTTGCTTTTAAGTTTGGTTACGCCATCTGTTAACTGTTTGTTACGAATATCGACACATAAATGAAATTCGTTTAAAAATTCCGCTCCTAATATACCCTTGTTGACCTTAGCAATTACAAATGGCCACTAAAATTGTCTGCGTAAACCTAAATCATCGATTCGATCACAATTCCTTGGTGGAATTATTGACACATCTGCCCCCCTGTCAACAAGAAACCGCAGGCCTGTTTTATTATCTGTTACGAATAACCGGTGTTTGCGGCTTCTATCTTGGTTCTCGGCAGGTGAACTAGCCGCTAATTCTACTGCCCGTTGGAGTTTACCGACGATTTCCATGAGCAAGGCTGTTTACATTTCTCTGGAATGCACTGTCGACCAAATCGGAAGTGATAATAGCAATATTTTCCTTTTGGGTCGTATCTTCTTCTACTTCGGCTTCGGTTACGACTAGAGCTTCGCCGGCGATGACTACGATTTCGACTGCTCGGTTGTCCTACGGATATCATAGGGATTTGTTGTTCCAAATGAGCAATGTTAGTAACTAGCTCATTAATAATAGTACCTTTTGGGTCTTGGGTATCAACCTTGAATACATCAATACGGGGGTTCATCTCCAACATCTTATCAGCCATCACTGCGACACGCTCCAGGCACTCTTCGTTCACGACTAGGATATTTTTTATCGAATCTGGAAGCTTATCTAGCCAAAGGGTTCTAATAACCTTATCAGTCACATCATTTCCAGCTAACGGCTGCATTTTTCTAAGAAGCTGACTAGGTTTGTAATCTCCTAAGTCTACACCAGTAAACAATCTTTTGATTTTCATATCTTCACTCTCTTTGAAAATATCCAGGAGTCGTGATTTAGCGGCCGTATATTTAGCAGTTCCTGGTCCTGTTATTATATCCCAAATATTCTCGATATATTTTGGTTCGAGTTGGGCAATTATGTAATTAAATTTGATTTATTCGGATGTGATTCTATTAATGCTGAACTGGGCTTCTACTTGGAAAAACCAAATTTCGGGCTTCTCAGACCTAAGCGGAGGAATTTTTACGCTAACCTTGTTAGCTTCGCATCCTACGGTTGGAATATCTTTGTTTTCCTGGGTTGCCATTTCGGGGTTAGTTCCGATTGTATACGTCCCTGAATACACAATTTACAACACAGTCTACGGCCTAAGATGGATATTCATCACAGGACGATGAAATAAATGCGACTGAGAACTTCTACTCATGTAACAGTATGCTGTTGTTTAATTGGTGGCTTCTTTATGTTTCACTTCACTACACTTCGAAAACTTGAAGTTATTTTTATCACTCGGAGGTCACCAATGTAACTGCTTATAACTCTTGGTCACTAATCAGTATTTAATGCACTTATTTACACTGCTCTATCTACAACTTTACAAGCAAAACACATCATCTTAATGAATTCGCGATATCGGGTTTCTCCTTTCTTTTTTTCTGTTCTTTCTTTTGTCTCTTGTCTTTCACTGCCTTCTAAACTCTGCTACAAATATAATCTTACTCACAGCATGTACATTTATTTACTAGGAAGCCGTGTACAGTGCAGAAGTCTGTTGTGAAACATGGGTACATTTGCTAGGTCCAGTAATATTTGCAAGACTATATACAAGACACGAGAAAGATAGAGACAGACATATATTCACTGTTATGGTGGACAACTAACTCTGTAGTCATAGTTTCCCATTTTGCAGTGCTACCTCCATTTATCTATTAGAGCTCAGTGAGATTGAAAAAATAATAATGCTCGTGTCCATGGCAAGGAAAACGTTCATCTTTTCTATGTATAATAAGTTTTCAAGGAGGAGTAGATGAGCACTCACGAAGTGGATGTTCCGCTGAGCATTAATAACACCTCAGCAGATGGAGGAGTAGTGTAGTATGAACAGAAGACTGGATGTGGAGATTGTCCTAGTCCATCTCCCATATCGCTTTCTCTTCCTATGTTTATCCTGTTGTATGTTGATCTCTATGTGTAATTATAACTTGTCACTTCCTTTCCATTAATTATATTTTGGCATTGAAGATAAATTAATAATATTTTTATTATGCAACTAAGAAATTCATCTTATCAGTTTTCCTACTTATTTGTATATTGTTACTTCCTTAGTTTAATCTTCTTAATTACTTTCTTTATTTACAGCCTACAGCACACATTAAGAAGGAAACAATCATAGAAGAACTGGTCCCTTTTTTCAAAGAAGAAAGCAGGTAAGTACAATTTAGTTGTCACCCCTTAATCTAGCTCCTTCGTGGACCAGTAGTAGTGTGTCACCCTCTGGATCCCATGGTCACAGGTTCAAAACCAACAAAAGTGATAGGATTTTTTGAGAGTGAATAAAAGATTTGATCGATACATCTCATACAGTGTAGGATGTAAAATATATCCGTTGACACATTTCGTGTTTAACGAACAAAACTCAGCCATAGACACCCAAGAGAGATTGAAGTCACTCTGTCTTCTAGTAGGTCTGGAGTGAAATGGAGCGTCGGAGTTCATGAGCAGGCAGCCAGATGGCGTTAAATTAAGAGGCCTGCGTATGGAAGCTGAAGGCATAATTCATTATTACCTAATTAAATCCTACGGCAAGATGTATCCCTGTGAACTTGCCATTTTTCTCTATTTAATGTTTTGTTTCTGAGATAATATTTAATCTCCGATTTCTTAAAATACTAGAAGTTGGAACTGCAACTTAATTCGAGCTATAAATTCCCAGCCTGTTACGTCATGAAATCAAAATGACATAAAGAAAATGTTTGTTATTAATAGTAGTGTAAATTTCTTATTAATACCTATGAAAACAATAATAATAATAATAATAATAATAATGTACAGATCGACTTTGGACTTAGGTTTATTGGCCTATATCCTAGGATACTCAGTTCTATACTTTAATACCTGTCAATACCACAGGACGTATTTGCAAGGTTTACTTTCATTAAGTAATTATGTTACGTAGGTATATCATTTTAATAATTATTTTGTTGTGTGTCCACTTTGACATGCATGAAATGTACTCTGTTTACTGAAATGCTTCATAAAACAAATGCATTTTGGTCATCCAAACACAGGAGGAGTTTTACTACTAGGATTTCAGCAGTTTTCTACGCCAGTCTGTTCAGGATACCTTAGCACATGATAATCAGAATATAGATGCTGCATCATCCGGGCATGATGATCAGATGCTGCTCCGTGATTCGCCGCCAGTACTAGCAAGGTTGCATGTGAGCGAGCGACTATGGTACCGCACCGCCCAAGAGTTCCGCCGGCTACATGCTGCATCATCCGGGCATGATGATCAGATGCTGCTCTGTGATTCGCCGCCAGTACTAGCAAGGTTGCATGTGAGCGAGCGACTACGGTACCGCACCGCCCAAGAGTTCTGCGGGCTACATGCTGCATCATCCGGGCATGATGATCAGATGCTGCTCTGTGATTCGCCACCAGTACTGGCAAGGTTGCATGTGAGCGAGCGACTACGGTACCGCACCGCCCAAGAGTTCTGCCGGCTACATGCTGCATCATCCGGGCATGATGATCAGATGCTGCTCCGTGATACGCCGCCAGTACTGGCAAGGTTGCATGTGAGCGAGCGACTACGGTACCGCACCGCCCAAGAGTTCTGCGGGCTACATGCTGCTCCGTGATTCGCCACCAGTACTAGCAAGGTTGCATGTGAGCGAGCGACTACGGTACCGCACCGCCCAAGAGTTCTGCCGGCTACATGCTGCATCATCCGGGCATGATGATCAGATGCTGCTCCGTGATTCGCCACCAGTACTAGCAAGGTTGCATGTGAGCGAGCGACTACGGCACCGCACCGCCCAAGAGTTCTGCCGGCTACATGCTGCAGAGGCAGAGTCAAAAGTTGCTCACGATTGAACTTACGTTCCTTGGTCGAATTTACGGCGAGATTTCATTACGAGGAAGCAAAGTTTGCTATAGATCGATGTTGGTTTCAAAACTCTATGTCCTCTTATATTTTCCTAAACGTTTTTCAGACATCCTGTTTAGTTGTACTCTTGACTATTTTTAACTTCCGTACCAGGGAACCATTTACTTATCTCCAGAAGAATTTGCTTGCAAGTAGAAGATAACCATTATATTAATACCAAGACGACGAAATTCTTGTAATCCAACAGTTTGCTCTAAGCACTTGCTTTTACTTCTACTTTTTGCTCATAAATATTTCCTTCACGTTTATTCAAATGGCCCACTCATTCATCTGCAGACACATTTTATTTGTTCTCTTCCAGGCCTAGAGATACTTAAGTTACTGCAGCTCAGACACTGGCCTTTATCATTGGAAAAGCTCCGGAATACCCACATATTCTTGACAGATTTCCTCAATTCGAATTTGGCTTTCTTGCAGCTGATCAACAACCTTGTTACCCTGCAAATAAATAAGAAACTCTTATTTTAGGAAGTTCGCATCTCTCTGAGGAGAGTAATAACTGCCTACAAAACCTGTGTCAGCTTATTCAATTCCGATAATGTTCATTTGGACTCTATGGAAATAACACAATTACTTAGAAATCAACAATTCCAAAAATTTTGTCAGCTTCTTCACGAGGGAAAAGGTGTTATCGTATTGAAAGAAAACCTTTCATTTAACAGTTTGGTGCAACTGTGTAATGGACTAGTATAACTTGGAGCCAGTTCTGTAAACCCATGGGTAAATAGTGAAAATATTGAGCTCGATTTGTAGGTGTTATTATTATTGTTATTATTGTTGTTGTTATTATTACTATGATTATTATTTCTTGTGATATGTGGCTGTATACGCTGGTATTTCGATTTACGAACTTGTTTACATCTATTATTATTATTATTATTATTATTATTATTATTATTATTATTATTATTATTATCTACGCGATTATATGGACAGGTTGTGAGTATGGACTTTATTTGGTATAAATCGTGGTTACATCATTTATTGTTTGTGTGTTGCAAAATCTGTCTTGTGTAGCTGAAAATGTGAGGGTATGTCACGATAATTACGCCGTATGTTTACTGTTACAAGTTTGCACCCTTTCTTGTTACGAGATGTCTAGTTTTAGTTGTTTTTAGTTTTTGGTGAAAGCAGAGAATCTGACCCCATTGCATCCTCTTTTTTACATTGAAGACATGTTGGCAGGTGCTAGCGCAGTTGGAGAATGTAAGCAGCTTCAAACAGACCTTTCCTCAGTGCTTTTTAGTACACATATGTATATCAGAAAGTGACTTCAAATTTTCCAGATGCCCTTGCCAATATCCCTGTCGATGATAGAGAAATCCTGTCAACTTATAACGTTACTAAGGATGAAGTTATTAAAACATTAGGTATTGTTTTGCATTCTGAATACACTGACTGACAGAGCAAATGCAACACCAAGAAGGAGTGGTCAGAACTTTATGCCAATTGCAGGGTAGACTGACGTCACTGAGGTATGCTCATGATGTGAAATGCGCCGCTGTGCTGCGCACGTAGCGAACGATAAATGGGACACGGCGTTGGCGAATGGCCCACTTCGTACCGTGATTTCTCAGCCGACAGTCATTGTAGAACGTGTTGTCGTGTGCCACAGGACACGTGTATAGCTAAGAATGCCAGGCCGCCGTCAACGGAGGCATTTCCAGCAGACAGACGACTTTACGAGGGGTATGGTGATCGGGCTGAGAAGGGCAGGTTGGTTGCTTCGTCAAATCGCAGCCGATACCCATAGGGATGTGTCCACGGTGCAGCGCCTGTGGCGAAGATGGTTGGCGCAGGGACATGTGGCACGTGCGAGGGGTCCAGGCGCAGCCCGAGTGACGTCAGCACGCGAGGATCGGCGCATCCGCCGCCAAGCGGTGGCAGCCCCGCACGCCACGTCAACCGCCATTCTTCAGCATGTGCAAGACACCCTGGCTGTTCCAATATCGACCAGAACAATTTCCCGTCGATTGGTTGAAGGAGGCCTGCACTCCCGGCGTCCGCTCAAAAGACTACCATTGACTCCACAGCATAGACGTGCACGCCTGGCATGGTGCCGGGCTAGAGCGACTTGGATGAGGGAATGGCGGAACGTCGTGTTCTCCGATGAGTCACGCTTCTGTTCTGTCAGTGATAGTCACCGCAGACGAGTGTGGCGTCGGCGTTGAGAAAGGTCAAATCCGGCAGTAACTGTGGAGCGCCCTACCGCTAGACAACGCGGCATCATGGTTTGGGGCGCTATTGCGTATGATTCCACGTCACCTCTAGTGCGTATTCAAGGCACGTTAAATGCCCACCGCTATGTGCAGCATGTGCTGCGACCCGTGGCACTCCCGTACCTTCAGGGGCTGCCCAATGCTCTGTTTCAGCAGGATAATGCCCGCCCACACACTGCTCGCATCTCTCAACAGGCTCTACGAGGTGTACAGATGCTTCCGTGGCCAGCGTACTCTCCAGATCTCTCACCAATCGAACACGTGTGGGATCTCATTGGACGCCGTTTGCAAACTCTGCCCCAGCCTCGTACGGACGACCAACTGTGGCAAATGGTTGACAGAGAATGGAGAACCATCCCTCAGGACACCATCCGCACTCTTATTGACTCTGTACCTCGACGTGTTTCTGCGTGCATCGCCGCTCGCGGTGGTCCTACATCTTACTGAGTCGATGCCGTGCGCATTGTGTAACCTGCATATCGGTTTGAAATAAACATCATTTATTCTTCCGTGCGACTCTGTTTTTCCCCAACTTTCATCCCTTTCGAACCACTCCTCCTTGGTGTTGCATTGTCACTGTCAGTCAGTGTATGATGTGCATGTGTTACAAGTATATTTGAAGAAAGCATCTAATGAAATCACTAAGAGAAGCATTCTCACAATCGTTGCTACCATATTGGACACTGTTGAATTGTTTGTATGCACTGTGGTTACATGCAAACTTGTATTGATGCTTTGGTAAGTGGAAAATTATTATGGATTATCTGCTAAAGCATTTATCGGAAGTTATTGAGATTTGGGGGTAATTGTAATAAGAAAATAAATAAATTCGATACAGATATATATGTATATATATATATATAATATGCTTCTGTTTACCGTATTTGATTTTGTTATCTTAGTTGGAAAATGTAA
The DNA here is from genome assembly GCF_040414725.1 of Anabrus simplex. Taxonomy (NCBI): domain Eukaryota; kingdom Metazoa; phylum Arthropoda; class Insecta; order Orthoptera; family Tettigoniidae; genus Anabrus; species Anabrus simplex. The sequence continues at coordinate 436,746,469 of NC_090269.1, forward strand.
TAACTTTTGTATTTTCTGTTCTCCAGACTTAAGGATGTCGCATTATTGACCGGAGCTCATTCTGATGAAGGCCTAATCCATAATTTTTCCCAGAAATCTGCTTTACGTAAATACATGGACGCTCATACTGCAAAGCGTCTGCTTTCATGTAAGGATTATAGTTATATGACTTCAAATCAGACAAATCTTCGACACCATATTTCTACACATACCGAAGAGCGTGCTTATTCTTGTCATTATTGTGGTAAGAAGTTCAATCATAAATCAAATCTTCGCAACCACCAAATAACCCACTCTGGTGAGCGTAAATATTGTTGTAATGCATGCGGTAAAACGTTTACCGTTAAGCAATCACTGCAAAGACATTTGCTCACACATAGTGGTGAGCGTCCGTTTTCTTGTGTTCAGTGCAATAAAGGATTTGCTAGGAGTTATAATTATAAAACACACATGCTTATACACACCGGGGAATGCTCATATTATTGTAATGAATGCGGAAGAAATTTTTCCAATAAGGATAATCTTAAAAGACATCTGCTAATCCACACTGGTGAGCGTTGCTATTCTTGTCATCATTGCGGTAAAACATTTTCTCAGAAGTCGACAGTTCAGAGCCACTTGCGTACACATACTCTTGAGCGTCCTTATTCCTGTGAACAATGCGACAAAAGGTTTTCTCATAAGGTGACCCTCAAGAACCATATGGTTTCTCATACTGGTGAGCGTCCACATTCCTGCGTACAGTGCGATAAGAAATTTTCATTGAAGGGGAGCTTAAATAGCCATATGCTTTCACATAATGGAGAGCGTTCATTTTCTTGTGATCAATGCGGAAGGAAGTTCTTTCGGAAGTTAGACCTTCGACGACATTTGCTTACGCATAATGATATGCGTGGACATTCCTGTGATCCATGCCATTAGAAGTTTTCTCATAAGTTGAACCTTCAGCAACGCTTTCTTACAAATACTCGCTAGCGTGCACATTCTTGTGCTCAGTGCAGTAGGTAGTTTTCAAAGTATACCCTCATTAAAATTCGCGTATATATATATATATATATATATATATATATATATATGCTAATCATCCACATTCTTTGTCCAGTGTATTGGCAAATTTTCAGAGAAGTCGTATCTTCAGTATCACAATACATATACTGTAAAAGCGTTGACAATCTTGTGATCAATTTGGCAAGATATTATACCAAGTCTATCCTTCGACAACACCTGCTCACTGATACGGTTTGCGTTTTATTTCCTGTAATGAGTGTGGTACGGAGTTTTCTCTGTAGGATTCACTTCAACAACGTCTGCTTACTCATCCTTAGAACGTCCACATTTTTTTATCCGTGCGGTAATTAATTTTTCCTTTAACTGTTTACGCTCGAGGATCTGTTTTCCCCTCGGACTCAGCGATGTATCCCACCTCGACTGCCTCATGACAGTGTCCCGGAGCTTCAGACACTGGGTCGGGGATACAATCGGGCAGAATGACCAGTACCTCGCCCAGGCTGCCTCACCTGCAATGCTGAACGGTGGCCTTGCGTGCGGAAGGGACGATTGGCATGGATAGGCAAAGAGGAGGGAAGGAAGCGGCCGTGGACTTAATTTAGGTACCATCCTGGCTTTTGCCTGTAGCAGAAGTGGGAAACCACGGAGAACCACTTCCAGGATGGCTGAGGTGGGAATTGAAATTACCTCTAACTTACTCATTTGACCTCCCGAGGCTGAGTGGACCCCGTTCCAGCCCTCGTACAACATTTCAAATTTCGTGGCAGAGCCGGAAATCGAACCAGGGCCTTCGGGGGAGCCAGCTAATCACACTAAAAACTACACCACAGAGGTGGACAATGAATTTTGTAGCAAATTTAATCTTCGACAAGAAATGATCATCCATACTGGAGGGTGTACATGTTCATGTTATTAAGGAGGAAAATATTCAAAATTACACTGTTAAAAGAGGATGACCTTAACTCCCAGCCTTTTAAGGATATACAGAATTGTATATGCATGGTTTGGTGCCTATGCTATTGATATCTCAACTTTCTGTAACATGTACCCTGTTTGGACAACCATAAAATTCTAAGTTACCAAATTTGCCACATAATATCTAAGGAAAAATTGGAAGATATATGTTGAATGAAGGTGTGATAACCTGTTTACATTTATTTATTAGAGGAATTCATACTTGACGAACTAAATTTGCATAAACATATAGTGACTTGTTACCTTAAATTATCCGAAATATTTTCGTTAAATATGTTTTTCACCAGGAAGTCATTTAAATTAATGATTTATAGAATCATACCAAGTTTCATGCCTGTGTTTTGAAAAATGTACTGGGGGGGAAATATATTCAACTTGAATCAAAGATTTGAAATTGCTTCAATTGTTTTACCATTCTTCTAATGAGTTAGTGCAGAGCATATCCATATTTATCATTTTCCTGTTCCTCTCCCACCTGTTTGTTCTTTGAATTTCTCCCTTGATACGCCTTGGTTTCGAATTTCATCACTATGAAGTCACCTGTAGCAATTCTGTCATCTATGTCCTTTAGAAACGAAACTGTGAAAGCTCCTGCCTGCAATCCCAGTCTGGTCAAAGTCTTTATCCTCCATTCGTTTCCATTTTTAGACACAAAACAAGCATCATATAATGCTATTTTCAGCACATTTGAAAAGACAAATACAGCTTTGGGACATCTCTTCCATATAATTGTGTTGAAACTTTCATTAGAATTCTCAGTTCTGCCACGCAAACACTTCTATAAAAAAATTATTATCCAGAACCCTAAAGGGAGGTTTCATTGATGAGCTCTTCTAAAGCTGTAAGAGACTTGAGCATTGATATGCTGTGAAACAGTACTCTCCGGGAACATGTCTTAGCTTTTCAAGAACTTTCAATCTGCTCCGCTCACCACCATTGGAAGTCAAAACAGCATCATGTACCACTATACCTACCACTTTATGTCCTGCAAGGCCGTTGTGGGGCAAATTCACTTAAGTTTGGAGTTTAAGGACTCATTAATATTCCGGGTGCGGCCTCCTACACACCTCTTCATTACTTCTGTTTTAACTAAATCTAAACAAGGTTTTGACAATCTCAATTATGGAAAGGGTATGTATGTAATTTTTTTGTTTTTAAGCCTGAACATGCCCTTCCACTATATTATTTCGGTACGGGCACCAAGAATTAGGTCCCTTTGGGCAGAAATAATGGTGTGGCTTGTCATCTGAGGATGTTTTGTAACACCACTCAGTCCAAATGTCCTTCCTTATCTCACTTACAGAATTTCAGTTTTCACATTTATAGAATTGCAGCATTCCCTGCTAGCATTCCCATAGTAAATAATGAAGGTATTTATTCTAGCATCTGTCAAGCGATTCCTTCCTGAAAGTGGCTTCCCATCATTCAAAACCCCCTCTTCCCAATCCTGCTTTGACCTTCTGAGGCGAGTGTCTATTCACTTCTGTGCATTAGGGACACATTTCGGTTTTGTGATAACCACATCGAGTCCATGTGGTTGATGGTCAGATACTGATTTAACATATTCTGTGTCCCCATCACCAATATAATTGACATAAGCAGGTTATGATTAGCCGCCTACATACGTTATCGTTATAGACATTATGACTTTCAGCGTTCAGTCTGCAAGCCTTTGTGAATTTACTAAATGTCGCCACAACCCTCTATTTGCAACTGGAGCTGTGGCCTCATTTAGTTCTAGACCTCACCTTTAAATCGTTAGAAACTAAGTTTAACCATCGCCGTCTTGGTCTCCCTCAACTCCTCTTTCCCTCCATAACAGAGCCCATTATTCTCCTGGGTAATGTATCCACCTCTATTCGCTTCAGGTGACCCCACCACCGAAGCCGATTTATGCATACAGCTTCATATATAGAGTTCATTCTAAACTTAGGTCTTTACTTCCTCCATTCCATGTGCCATCCCGCATTCTTCCCACCTCTTTGTACCAGCAAGCATTCTTGCTACTTTCATGTCTGTTATTTCTAACTTATGAATAAGATATCGAGAGAACCCCAGATTTCGCTTCCGTAAAATGAAGATGGTCTGAAAACAGACCGATGAAATTATAGTTTCACCCGAGAGCTGACTTCCTTCTTACAGAAAACTGTTGATCGCAACTGCGAGCTTTAGTGACCCTTGAATCAATCTCACTTTTTAAATGCTATTCATTCGGCGCATCGACCCAAGATCTTTTGCCCCCACTTGGCTTCGCATGTTATGAATAAGCGTATATGTGAAAATTGCGGAAGTGTAAAATGTTGAATGTGAGGAAAGGAACATTAAGGACGACACAAACACCCTGCCCCAAGCCGCGGGTATTAATCATGCACAATTAAAAGCCCCTTACCCGGCCGGGAGTCGAAACCCGGTCCTCCGGGTGACAGGCGGACGCGTTTCCCCCTACACCGCTGGGTCGTACTCAATCTCACTTACTATAGTATCATCCTCGATGAACACACATTCTAAGTTAAATTATCTACGTTTTTCTGCTTTGTATCACAATTCTGACATTCGGTTCTCTTGGATTTCTTACCTACTGACATCAGTTTGGTCTTGAAAACGCTAATTTTCATGCCTTACTCGTTGCACCTATTTTCAAGTTTTAATATATTAGACTGCAGGCTTTCGTCGTAATATACCACTGAGACCAAATCGTCAGCATAGTCCAGACTGCTTACTACATTTTCCACGTAACTGTGTCTCCCTCTGCCACTTTATACCTTTCAGCAGATGATCCATGTAAACTACGAACAACAAAGGAGAAAAAATACAGCCTCGTGTAACTCCTGTTCGTAACGTGAATAAAGAACTCATTCTACCATCAATTCTCACTCCGGCCCAACTGTCAACATAAATGCCTTTGATTGTTTTTAATAATCTACACTTGATCTCATAGTCCCCCAGTATGGCGAACATCTCGTTCCTGCATATAGAATCCAGTAGCATGGTTACAATATTTAGCACACAAAGTGACTGAAAGTATCTCTCAACCCCGCTGCTTCCTAGCTTCCACTAGCGCCCTTATGGTTACTACCACACTCTCATGTCCCTCCATCCACTCAGAATAATCTTAAAGGACGATTTCCTCTTTCCTATGTTTCACTTTAGAACTCAATTCGTTAGACAATAGATTTACATTATAAAAACAGACCTCACATGCGCATGCAAACAAGTGAACTTCCATAAGCGTGGATAGAATCAATAAACGAATAGATGGCACTACCGGTGCCATGGAAGTGTGAGAAAGTGAGCAATTCATATGACAAATCAGTTCAGCGGCAAATATGAATTTGCCTGTAGTAATAACTCGGATACAAGACTTAAGCACGTTCCGATCTATGTGACAGCACAATTGGGCGTGTTGCCTGCAGGGATTTAAATTACCTTTTAGACCATAACTCATTGAGTATTGCAGATATTCACGTAATTCTTTCATGGAATTACACAGAGAATTATAAACTAAAATCGCATTACAAAATAGAAAAACCCATTTTTAACAGTTAAGTTGTATGCACCTCCCACAATGGTATCTTCATCTTGTCGCGATGTGGGAGCTTGCATGCCTAAGTGGTGCTGAGAGCTATGCCGGTGGGAGCATAAGCTCCTGGTAGGGCCACCCAAGCCGGACAGGCCAGACGAAGAGCGATACCGTGGTCCTCCAGGTTGGGAGTTGATCATGGGGCTAACTACCCTGTATAGAAAAAAACAACTCGTTACGAAACTCATAGACAAGAAAAGCGGGACTGACGATAGTGGTAAACGACCCACGCGAGGAAATGTAAGGTGCAAACAGAAATATGATATGTATATAGCAACCTGGAATGTATGAACCCTGAATAAAACAGGAGCCCTAAACAATCTGAAACAAGAAATGGAGAAATATAATATTGGAATAGCAGCAATTCAGGAAGTCAGATGGAAGAGAAATAGAGTGTTTAGAATTGGTAGTTATGCAGTTCTGCATAGTGGTGGAGCCAGAGGTACAATAGGTGGCACAGGCTTTCTAGTGGAATACAGATATAAGTCATCAGTTTTGAATTTTAAAACTGTTTTTCAATATCACCTTTGTGTGTGTATGCACCTACAGAAGAGGCTGAGGATGAAGAGAAATATATGTTCTATGGACAATTGGAACAAGAAATAAAATGCATCCCGGGACAAGATGTAAAAATCATACTTGGAGATTTCAACGCTTAAGTGGGTAAAGAAGAAGCTTATAGGGAGACAGTTGGGAAGGAAAGTTTGCATGAGTCAAATGATAATGGACAGAGGTTAATTGATTTTGCCATGGGAAAGTCGATGGTGGTGAAGAGTACATCGTTTCAGAGAAAGAATATACGGAAAGCCACTTGGTGTTCGCCAGATGGTGTCACTTTTAATCAAATAGATCATGTAGTAATCGATAGGACACATGCATCTAATATACTACAAGTTGACAGTTGCAGGGGAGCTGATTGTGATTCGGACCATTACTTGGTAGGGCAAAATACAGGCAACGTATTGCAACTTACAGATCTGCTAAGAAAGGGAGAGCTCCAAAGAGATATATGGTCTCAAAATTGAAAGATGAAGAAACTGCGAAGCTATATGAATCCAGAATGGAGAAGAAATTGAAGGCTAAACAACAAAGCTGGGCAGTGGAAAACATCGAAAGAAAGTGAACTTTATTGGGGAATGCATTGCATTGCAGCAAACTGCGGGTGACCTACTAGGAGTGGAATTAAAGACTGAAAGGCAAGGATGGTTTGATTATGATTGCAGAAGAGCAATTGAGGAGAGAAATGCGGCAGGGAAGAAAATGTTTAGTAGGGAAACAAGGACATACGTAGATGAATTTAAGAAGAATAGGAAAGAGGCAAACAGAATTTGTAGGAGAAAGAAGAGAGAGGCAGAGAGGAAATGGATTACAGATTTGGAGGAACAATATAATGTGCAAGAAGTACGAAAATTCTATGGGAAAATAAAGGCTTACAGAAAGGTTTGCAACCATATGCTGTGTTCTATAGAGATAAGGAAGGAAACATGATTGGGGGAAGAGATCGGATTCTTGACCGACGGGCGGAATACATTAGTGAATTGTTGAATGTGGCTGCAGATATGGTGAGATTGGAAGAAGAGGAAGAAGAGGATGGGCAGCCTTGGCAGGATCCTAGCCTAGATTTAAAGCCAGTGCCTGTACCATCTATAGAAGAAGTGAGGACGACAAGTAAGTACATGAAGTATAATAAGGCTCCAGGAAGTGATAACATTTCAGCTGAGATGATTAAATACGGGGGTGAACAGTTGACACAACTTGTTCACCAACTAACTATGGAAGTTTGGGAAACATAACACCTGAGCATTGGAGCTTGGCGATTATTTGCCCAATGCATTAGAAGAAATATAAAGCAAACTGTGAAAATTATAGAGGTATATCTTTGCTTAGTGTGGTTTATAAGGTCTTAGCCAAGAGACTCACTCCACTGGCTGAGCAGATACTAGGAGACTACCAAAGTGGATTTCGACAGGGTACATCAACAACATATCACATCTTCACTGTCAGGCAAATAATGGAGGAATACTATGAATATAGTGTGGATGTGCATCAGCTGTATGTGAATTATTGGCAGGCTTATGATAGTGTGAAAAGGAGGAAACTGTATCAAACAATGATGGACATGGAATTCCCAACTAAATTGATAAGTCTTGTACAAATGACCGTAACGGGTACTAAATGCATGGTTAAAATAGAAGGAAATCTTACTAAAGGGTTTGAAGTAAACCAAGATTTACGGCAAGGGGATGTGTTATCTACCCTGCTCTTTAATGTGGTTTTGGAGCATGTGATGAGAAAGGTAGAGGTCAGTAATACAGATGGCACGCTGTTCAACCGTGTAACACAGAATTTGGCTTATGTTGGTGATGTTGATATGCTTTCTAGAAGATTGAAAGACCTAGAGGCAGGACTGGATAGATTAGAAGGGGAAGGAGGAGAAATGGGCCAAAGAGTGAATAATTCCAAAACTCATTACCTGTTTGCATTTTGGAGGACCATAGTTAGTAAAGACAAGTGCAAAAAGTAAATGGGATTAACTACGAGAGATGTGAACAGTTTAAGTATTTAGGAGTGCTGGTGACAAAAGATAATGGCATGAAAGAGGAAATAAAAGCGAGGATTGCTGCAGGCAATAGGGCTTACTTAGCTTTACTGAAAGTGTTTAGGTCACGCAGCCTTGGTAGGAGATTAAAGTTGACAGTATATCGAACAGTATTACGACCAGTGGTAACTTATGGTTCTGAAACATGGACAATGACCAAAGTAGATGACGAACTGTTGAACAGATGAGAGATAAAAATACTGAGAAAGATTTTTGGCCCAGTGAAGGGTAATTATGGAGAATAAGTAAAAACAAGGAATTAGAAGAACTCTATGAACATCGGAGTATCGTAACTGAAATAAAAATAAACAGGTTAAGGTTGTTGGGAAACGTGGAGAGAATGCCAGATAATAGGGCTGTCGAGAACATCTACAAAGGAAATCCAGGTGGTAGAAGGTGGAAAGGAAGACCCCGAAAAAATGGCTGGATGATGTGGAGGAGGATTTAAGAATGATGGGAAGCAGAAAATGGAGGAGGCGTGCAAAAGATCGTGAAGATTGGACTAAAATCGTCAGAGAGGCCAAGGCCTTACAAGGGCTGTAACGCCGAGGAGCAAGTAAGTAAGTAAGTTGTATGCACCCCCTTAAAGAAGTAAAACTTCATCCAGCTCTTTACCAAATGGTAATGTCCTGAGAATGGATGTGACATTACCACGCTTTAGAGCTATGCTGATGCGCTGAATAAAATAAGCAGTTGATTGCGTATTGCCGGAAATCCGATCAATCCGTTGGCCAACATCTTTGATGAAATTGAGTTCCTCATTACCCCAAGTACCACTCGATTCAGTGGCTACTGGCACAAGGAAGAATTTTCTTCTTTTAGCATTTTTTCTATTAGCGGCTGCACTTCCAGCACTCAATTACGAAAGGGGGAGATTTAATTAGGCGATTGTGTCTGCCCAGGTAAAATCCAACAAGAGAGATTTACTCCTTTTCCATGCCACAAGTTTCATTCTGTCTGGCCTTTTCCCATCTGAACGGCAGCAGTCAGTGAGCTTTCGTGTAGAAGAAACTGCTGCTGAAATCAGAGCCCGCAAGATGACATCGTTTATTGTGGCGTGGCGCATGTGTCTGCCTTTGCTTTCTACCACAAGCCAAGCATCGCTGAGGCTCGCAGAAGACTGCGATAAGGAAACTCTCATTGAAAGTATGACCAAGAGAAGTGTTAGGAACCATGCACCAGTTTCAGAAGAAGAAACAGCGAGTGGCCGGGCGTTGTCGTGAAGACTATTGTTGGCTGCTGCATAAGCGATTGGAGGTGACTGACAAGAGCAGCATCCCAAGCATCTTGAATGCTTCTTTTGTGAATAACTGGGGGATCTACGCCGACTATGAATGACCACCAGATGTGCTCTCATCTACTGCGGCATCAGGGTCCAGTCATCCACCAGGTGGAAGGAGAACCTTGACAAGACAAAGAGAACCCTGGCAAGGCGCTAAAAATAACGGAATGGCCTAATCCACTGCACGACGAATGCCAAGGCCACCAAAATCAACAGAAAGAGAAGCCTGTAACCATGCATTCTCATCCAGGGACCAATTGAGAATGGTTTCGAGGGCAGTTTTAACGGAAAATCGAATTCTTCCAATAGTGGTGTGTCAGCCAAGACGGAAAATAACGCAGGAAGTACATAAATCGCGTGTTGTAAAACGAAGCGCGGAGCAAGAAGAAGGCTGATGTGCCTAAACCTTGGAAAGACGTGAAATAAGCAACTTCAGTTTCGCCGCCTCTTCAGCCAATATCCTGCACTGAGTTTCAGCGGATAGCGCTGCACCAAGCGGAGAAGTATTAGATGGTGTTAAAGGACGAATTTCAGGGGCTCAAGAATTAAACATCTCGTACAGTTTCTCAACTTGCTCCCGATGAACGTCAAGAAAACCAACTTCGCACTTAGAAAAATTAAGATATAGACCAATGTTTGAAGCTTGTCTGCGAATGTTATCTACAGATTGAAGGACGAAATCAGGTTTATCAGCAATGGTACCATCATCCAAAATCGAAATGTTTATCTCGGTATTAATAGAGTTGACAATCGACTGAAGAATAACTGCAAAGAGAGCAGGACCGAGTGGGTCACCTTGTTCAACTCCACATTGAGACAGTATAATTTATTCAGCAACGAAATATCGCTAGTCTGGGAGTAGCACTGATAGACATGCGAGTGGAAGGAAACCCATTCTTCACTGCCAACAACATAGCATTACGATGGAACTCGTTGAAAATATTACGAAAGTATAATTAGACGAAAGCTTTCGGGAAATGATGAGGAGATGATTAATTATATACGAGCAGCATGGACAGCAGCTTCAGCTCAATTGGGCACACACAGTCCGAGTTGGTGGGGAGATAAGAAGCCCATTGCTGGTGTACGGATTATGTAGCACCAGATTTTCGCAGCCAGGCGATGCTAAATGGTACCAACAGCAATAGGGCGAATGCCAGCACATTTCTTCTTCAAAGCAGTGAGTGAGGCAAAAACATATAGTGGGAGAACCTCCAAGGGACCCTGCCAGAAATTATGAGGTCAAGTAGACCACGAAAATATCTTTTGAGTTGCTCCTTAGAATCATGCTCTTGACATTGGAGAAGGTCTATCATGACCAACGGACGAAGGCTTCCCGAACGTCACCGTCGACAAGTTGGTTCTCCACGCTCTTGACATTGACTGAACTGGGAGAAGAGTGAGATTTGCGTTCATGTAAAGAGGGACAGGGTGTGACATCACAGTGGACCTCATTCCAACATCGAACTCTCAGAGTAACTTACGACATAAGGTTGGTTACCTTACCTAATTTCTGAGGAACACGGAGAGCACCAAACAGTCCAGGCACGACTACCGTTGGTATCCACCACACGGCAAACAACTTCACAAGAGCCCAAGGCTACAGTTGAGAAAGCACCTCTTGGCACACGGCGCAGAACAGGGACACCAGACTTTAAATGAACAAGGAACGGGCAATTTTTGATAGTGGCAAATTCTTCTGTTCCCTACTGTTAATGGGTATACATCTTGAGGAGCCGTGTCGCTTATCCTTCTTGACATGTGATGGCTCTAAAAATATCACTATGTAACCTACTACTATGAATCGCAAGGCCCCTGGAACCCTGGAAGAATTTACAGCAATGAGGAGAAGGCACTTCGTTTATACATCTTGACACATTACTAACACTCCTTGTATCCTTGACAAGCCCTGCTGAAGCAACATCATTGTCCTTCTTGTTAATATCGTAATCGAATTATCCTTATGATGTTCTCATGGTCTTGAAATACGGAACGATGTGTGAAGTTATCCCGACAGAGCGCTATTCGCGTGCTAAAGGAAAAATAACATGGCGAGCAAGAGGTGGTCATGACGGTAACATTCAGTAGTTCGAGTTCTTGGCAACCTATTTTGTTCTGTATTTCTCTTCACTTGGAAGCGCGGCTTTGTAGATTATTTCTTCCAAGTTTATGATCAAAGTCAAAGAAAAGTTAAACAAAATGGCTACACTTCAAGACTCGACGCAGTTAGAAGAAATTAACAGAAATATCGTCACTGGTGGCACAGGTAATGTAGATAACACCAAAACATATGAAAAACTCACTTATATACCAGGAAGTGTTGTTAAATACCACTGGTTAATTATGTCGTGTATCAGAGTGGTGACATCATTTCTGACATGTCATGTTCGCCACCATATATTTTATTTCCCACTCCATGAGCTGAGTGACTAATACATGATAATTACCCCCCTGAAAACTGCTGGTAACTGCTAAATATTTTCTAAAGATTGTCGGCTTTCACCTTCCCTGGTGACCGCTGAAAATATCTGTCATTAGTGTGCGATGGCTCAAATGAAGCGATAGATAACTTTAGGACATCATAAGAAATTTTAAAGAAATATGATGTGTCATTTGCATAATTGAAACCTGCTTCCTGAGGATTCCTGTGCAAAGTAAATTTTACACATTTTTGCATCCATACATACATCGTAATTATAGAGAGTTAGTCCTTTCAGCATTCCGTCTGCAAGCCTATGTGAATTTACAAAACATCTCCACAATCAACTATTTGTAACTAGCCAACGAGCTAGAATAACATTGAAAGCTGTATGCAAGTAGGCAAGTAGGCAAGTTCATCAAGATTAGCCATGTTTCTAGATGTCAAAACAAAGCAAGTTGGCGCGAGAACGTATTGATCAGGTTCCTATCAAAGGGTAGGAAGGGTCCACCTATTCAATACAATAAGCTTGTATATTGTCTTATAAAACTGAGAGTAGTTTCGACCCCATATATATTGGGTCATCTTCAGCCACGCTCCAATTGGAAGAAACAAGCACAGATATAACCAATAATGACATACTGTAAACACTGATATGGCACAATTCATAGTCTTAATTTAAACCGTGGGGCCAATGACCTTCGATGTTACATCCATTTAAACAACAAGCAGCAATTTAAACCGTTGCTGAAGTCCGAATAACATATCCACAATTTAAACATAATAACATATCAAAAATGTTATGGTTGATGCCGAACTATTTTGTCGTTTCTACAGTAGCTATAGTTTTTGAGTTGAACTGGGAGTTGGTATTCTTTTGTGTGTAGACGAACAACTTGATTGGTGCTCATGTTTCTTCAATAGTAATATGGGTCAAGACTTATGTAGCTGTAAGGGGAACATTCGTAATTTGAATAGGTGTTCCTTATTATCAATGTAGTGATCAATTGTTTAATTTGTTCGGAGGTGAATGTCCCTATGTTGTTCGTACGTTACTTGCACTTGGTACGGATACCAACACCAGAGTAATAGTATTGAATAGGTGGACCCTTCCTACCCTTTGATAGTGACTGTCAATACGGACCATAATGAAATTCATAACTTATAATGATCAGGTGACAGAGAGTTGTGTGTGGCGATTGATCATCGTAAGTTTAAGAAATGAAATATTAGATTCTCACTTTCCAACATATCATAAATTATATTGGTTGTTATCCTATCTGTTTATATTTTGTCCCTGAGAGTTTATTTTTTTTTCCATCTGCTGTTGGTAAGTAATTCACTGAAGTTTGTTATTCAGGTTCGTTTTTTGTTTTCTCCATATTGGTCCTGATGTCAATGTGTCACTATATTTGTCTTGTGCTTAGGCATTGGTTTGATGTAGGCTTATTTCAGGCAAGAGTACACCAAGCGTAGTAAAAACAGCATTTTTCGGCTGTTTGGGAAGTTTATACAACTTTTAATGCAGTTGCCAGTCGCATTAACATTTAAAATTAGGCTACAGTTCTTTATGGACAACCTCCAGTGTTACCTTCCACACGGTAAACGCAGTACATAGTGAGTTGACTCTGCTGTTAAGGTCGCCATCTGTAAGCTTGGTGGTGATGGTGGTGGTTGCTAAAAGAGGAAGTACATCTCTTAACACCAATCATACGGAAGAACTGGAAGGGGTCCCACGCTTCAAATATTGAATAAGTCTGCTATAAAGCGACAAATGCCACGAAAGGTATGAAAATGAAAGACTCCCTAGTATTCGCAAACGTAATACCGTCGAGGTCAGAAAAGAACGAAAGTTGACCAAGAGAGGTCGAATAGCATAGATGAATGTGAGGAGCGTGGCAAAAGCAGTAGAAGAAATGCCTAGACTCAGCTAAGTGCCCTGTGGTCGAGAAGAAACGCTACGGAGAGAAGAGCCCGTGAGGCTCTTTTAGTCGCCTGTTACGACAGGCAGGGGATACCGTGCTTGTACTGTAATTTAGTGCCCCAATCCCCGAAGGGATGCTATGTGCTTGCATTCGGGAGATACTGGGTTCGAATCCAACCGTCGGCAGTCCCTCCTTGTTGCCGAAAACGTTCGATGTGTTAGTGCGACGTTAAACAAGTAGCGAGTAGTCCGATACGATGAGGAGTGTCCCCTACATTAAACCATTGTAGTGTTACTCATGTGTTAGTGCAGAGTTAAAAAAGCAGTAAGTAGTCCGATACCGTGAGGAGTGTCCCCTACATTAAACCAATATAGTGCTACTCATGTCTTAGTGCTAAACAAGTAGCAAGTAGTCTGATACCGTGAGGAGTGTCCCCTACATTAAAACATTGTAGTGTTACTCATGTGTTAGTGCAGAGTTAAACAAGTAGTAACTGGTCCGATACCGTGAGGACTGTCCCCTACATTAAACCACTATAGTGTTACTCATGTGGTAGTGCTAAGTTAAACAAGTAGCAAGTAGTCCGATACCGTGAGGAGTGTCCCCTACATTAAACCAATATAGTGCTACTCATGTGTTAGTGCTAAACAAGTAGTAAGTAGTCCGATACCGTGAGGAGTGTCCCCTACATTAAACCACTATAGTGTTACTCATGTGTTAGTGCTAAACAAGTAGTAAGTAGTCCGATACCGTGAGGAGTGTCCCCTACATTAAACCAATATAGTGCTACTCATGTGTTAGTGCTAAACAAGTAGTAAGTAGTCCGATACCGTGAGGAGTGTCCCCTACATTAAACCACTATAGTGTTACTCATGTGTTAGTGCTAAACAAGTAGTAAGTAGTCCGATACCGTGAGGAGTGTCCCCTACATTAAACCACTATAGTGCTACTCATGTGTTAGTGCTAAACAAGTAGCAAGTAGTCCGATACAGTGAGGACTGTCCCCTACATTAAACCACTATAGTGTTACTCATGTGTTAGTGCTAAACAAGTAGCAAGTAGTCTGATACCGTGAGGACTGTCCCCTACATTAAACCACTATAGTGCTACTCATGTGTTAGTGCTAAACAAGTAGCAAGTAGTCCGATACCGTGAGGAGTGTCCCCTACATTAAACCACTATAGTGCTACTCATGTGTTAGTGCTAAACAAGTAGCAAGTAGTCCGATACCGTGAGGAGTGTCCCCTACATTAAACCAATATAGTGCTACTCATGTGTTAGTGCTAAACAAGTAGTAAGTAGTCCGATACCGTGAGGACTGTCCCCTACGTTAAACCATTATAGTGCTACTCATGTGTTAGTGCTAAACAAGTAGTAAGTAGTCCGATACCGTGAGGAGTGTCCCCTACATTAAACCACTATAGTGCTACTCATGTGTTAGTGCTAAACAAGTAGCAAGTAGTCTGATACCGTGAGGAGTGTCCCCTACATTAAACCATTTTAGTGCTACTCATGTGTTAGTGCTAAACAAGTAGCAAGTAGTCCGATACCGTGAGGACTGTCCCCTACATTAAACCACTATAGTGTTACTCATGTGTTAGTGCTAAACAAGTAGCAAGTAGTCCGATACCGTGAGGAGTGTTCCGTACATTAAACCATTGTAGTGTTACTCATGTGTTAGTGCTAAACAAGTAGCAAGTAGTCCGATACCGTGAGGAGTGTCCCCTACATTAAACCACTATAGTGTTACTCATGTGCTAGTGCAGAGTTAAACAAGTAGCAAGTAGTCCGATACCGTGAGGAGTGTCCCCTACATTAAACCATTGTAGTGCTACTCATGTGTTAGTGCAGAGTTAAACAAGTAGCAAGTAGTCTGATACAGTGAGGAGTGTCCCCTACATTAAACCACTATAGTGCTACTCATGTGTTAGTGCAGAGTTAAACAAGTAGCAAGTAGTCTGATACAGTGAGGAGTGTCCCCTACATTAAACCACTATAGTGCTACTCATGCCTTAGTGCTAAACAAGTAGCAAGTAGTCCTATACCGTGAGGACTGTCCCCCACATTAAACCACTATAGTGCTACTCATGTGCTAGTGCAGAGTTAAACAAGTAGCAAGTAGTCCTATACAGTGAGTAGTGTCCCCTACATTAAACCACTATAGTGTTACTCATGTGCTAGTGCAGAGTTAAACAAGTAGCAAGTAGTCCGATACCGTGAGGAGTGTCCCCTACATTAAACCATTGTAGTGCTACTCATGTGTTAGTGCTAAACAAGTAGTAAGTAGTCCGATACCGTGAGTAGTGTCCCCTACATTAAACCACTATAGTGTTACTCATGTGCTAGTGCAGAGTTAAACAAGTAGCAAGTAGTCCGATACCGTGAGGAGTGTCCCCTACATTAAACCATTGTAGTGCTACTCATGTGTTAGTGCTAAACAAGTAGCAAGTAGTCCGATACCGTGAGGACTGTCCCCCACATTAAACCACTATAGTGCTACTCATGTGTTAGTGCTAAACAAGTAGCAAGTAGTCCGATACCGTGAGGAGTGTCCCCTACATTAAACCATTGTAGTGCTACTCATGTGTTAGTGCTAAACAAGTAGCAAGTAGTCCGATACCGTGAGGACTGTCCCCCACATTAAACCACTATAGTGTTACTCATGTGTTAGTGCAGAGTTAAACAAGTAGCAAGTAGTCCGATACCGTGAGGAATGTCCCCTACATTAAACCACTATAGTGTTACTCATGTGTTAGTGCTAAACAAGTAGCAAGTAGTCCGATACCGTGAGGAATGTCCCCTACATTAAACCACTATAGTGCTACTCATGTGTTAGTGCTAAACAAGTAGCAAGTAGTCTGATACAGTGAGGAGTGTCCCCTACATTAAACCACTATAGTGTTACTCATGTGTTAGTGCAGTGTTAAACAAGTAGCAAGTAGTCCGATACCGTGAGGAGTGTCCCCT
Source organism: Anabrus simplex (assembly GCF_040414725.1). NCBI lineage: Eukaryota > Metazoa > Arthropoda > Insecta > Orthoptera > Tettigoniidae > Anabrus > Anabrus simplex. The sequence continues at coordinate 436,763,224 of NC_090269.1, forward strand.
ACATTAAACCATTTTAGTGCTACTCATGTGTTAGTGCAGAGTTAAACAAGTAGCAAGTAGTCTGATACAGTGAGGAGTGTCCCCTACATTAAACCACTATAGTGTTACTCATGTGCTAGTGCAGAGTTAAACAAGTAGCAAGTAGTCCGATACCGTGAGGAGTGTCCCCTACATTAAACCATTTTAGTGCTACTCATGTGTTAGTGCAGAGTTAAACAAGTAGCAAGTAGTCCGATACAGTGAGGAGTGTTTCGTACATTAAACCATTGTAGTGCTACTCATGTGTTAGTGCTAAACAAGTAGCAAGTAGTCCTATACCGTGAGGACTGTCCCCTACATTAAACCACTATAGTGCTACTCATGTGTTAGTGCTAAACAAGTAGCAAGTAGTCTGATACAGTGAGGAGTGTCCCCTACATTAAACCACTATAGTGTTACTCATGTGTTAGTGCAGTGTTAAACAAGTAGCAAGTAGTCTGATACCGTGAGGACTGTCCCCTACATTAAACCACTATAGTGTTGCTCATGTGTTAGTGCTAAACAAGTAGTAAGTAGTCCGATACCGTGAGGACTGTCCCCTACATTAAACCACTATAGTGCTACTCATGTGTTAGTGCTAAACAAGTAGCAAGTAGTCTGATACAGTGAGGAGTGTCCCCTACATTAAACCACTATAGTGTTACTCATGTGTTAGTGCAGTGTTAAACAAGTAGCAAGTAGTCCGATACCGTGAGGAGTGTCCCCTACATTAAACCACTATAGTGCTACTCATGTGTTAGTGCTAAACAAGTAGCAAGTAGTCCGATACCGTGAGGAGTGTCCCCTACATTAAACCACTATAGTGCTACTCATGTGTTAGTGCTAAACAAGTAGCAAGTAGTCCGATACCGTGAGGACTGTCCCTTACATTAAACCACTATAGTGCTACTCATGTGTTAGTGCTAAACAAGTAGCAAGTAGTCCGATACCGTGAGGAGTGTCCCCTACATTAAACCACTATAGTGCTACTCATGTGTTAGTGCAGAGTTAAACAAGTAGCAAGTAGTCCGATACCGTGAGGAGTGTCCCCTACATTAAACCACTATAGTGTTACTCATGTGTTAGTGCAGAGTTAAACAAGTAGCAAGTAGTCCGATACCGTGAGTAGTGTCCCCTACATTAAACCACTATAGTGCTACTCATGTGTTAGTGCTAAACAAGTAGCAAGTAGTCCGATACCGTGAGGACTGTCCCCTACATTAAACCACTATAGTGCTACTCATGTGTTAGTGCTAAACAAGTAGCAAGTAGTCCGATACCGTGAGGAGTGTCCACTACATTAAACCACTATAGTGCTACTCATGTGTTAGTGCTAAACAAGTAGCAAGTAGTCCTATACCGTGAGGACTGTCCCCTACATTAAACCACTATAGTGCTACTCATGTGTTAGTGCTAAACAAGTAGCAAGTAGTCCGATACCGTGAGGAGTGTCCCCTACATTAAACCACTATAGTGTTACTCATGTGCTAGTGCAGAGTTAAACAAGTAGCAAGTAGTCCGATACCGTGAGGAGTGTCCCCTACATTAAACCATTGTAGTGCTACTCATGTGTTAGTGCAGACTTAAACAAGTAGCAAGTAGTCCGATACCGTGAGGAGTGTCCCCTACATTAAACCACTATAGTGTTACTCATGTGCTAGTGCAGAGTTAAACAAGTAGCAAGTAGTCCGATACAGTGAGGAGTGTCCCCTACATTAAACCACTATAGTGCTACTCATGTGTTAGTGCAGAGTTAAACAAGTAGCAAGTAGTCCGATACAGTGAGGAGTGTCCCCTACATTAAACCACTATAGTGTTACTCATGTGCTAGTGCAGAGTTAAACAAGTAGCAAGTAGTCCGATACAGTGAGGAGTGTCCCCTACATTAAACCACTATAGTGTTACTCATGTGTTAGTGCAGTGTTAAACAAGTAGCAAGTAGTCCTATACCGTGAGGACTGTCCCCTACATTAAACCACTATAGTGCTACTCATGTGTTAGTGCTAAACAAGTAGCAAGTAGTCCGATACCGTGAGGAATGTCCCCTACATTAAACCACTATAGTGCTACTCATGTGTTAGTGCTAAACAAGTAGCAAGTAGTCCGATACCGTGAGGAGTGTCCCCTACATTAAACCACTATAGTGCTACTCATGTGTTAGTGCTAAACAAGTAGCAAGTAGTCCGATACCGTGAGGAGTGTCCCCTACATTAAACCACTATAGTGCTACTCATGTGGTAGTGCTAAACAAGTAGCAAGTAGTCCGATACCGTGAGGACTGTCCCTTACATTAAACCACTATAGTGCTACTCATGTGTTAGTGCTAAACAAGTAGCAAGTAGTCCGATACCGTGAGGAGTGTCCCCTACATTAAACCACTATAGTGCTACTCATGTGTTAGTGCAGAGTTAAACAAGTAGCAAGTAGTCCGATACCGTGAGGAGTGTCCCCTACATTAAACCACTATAGTGCTACTCATGTGTTAGTGCTAAACAAGTAGCAAGTAGTCTGATACCGTGAGGACTGTCCCCTACATTAAACCACTATAGTGCTACTCATGTGTTAGTGCAGAGTTAAACAAGTAGCAAGTAGTCCGATACCGTGAGGAGTGTCCCCTACATTAAACCATTGTAGTGCTACTCATGTGTTAGAGCTAAACAAGTAGCAAGTAGTCCGATACAGTGAGGAGTGTCCCCTACATTAAACCACTATAGTGTTACTCATGTGTTAGTGCAGGGTTAAACAAGTAGCAAGTAGTCCGATACCGTGAGGACTGTCCCCTACATTAAACCACTATAGTGCTACTCATGTGTTAGTGCTAAACAAGTAGCAAGTAGTCTGATACCGTGAGGACTGTCCCCTACATTAAACCACTATAGTGCTACTCATGTGTTAGTGCAGAGTTAAACAAGTAGCAAGTAGTCCGATACCGTGAGGACTGTCCCCTACATTAAACCACTATAGTGTTACTCATGTGTTAGTGCAGAGTTAAACAAGTAGCAAGTAGTCCGATACCGTGAGGAGTGTCCCCTACATTAAACCATTGTAGTGCTACTCATGTGTTAGTGCAGAGTTAAACAAGTAGCAAGTAGTCCGATACCGTGAGGACTGTCCCCTACATTAAACCACTATAGTGCTACTCATGTGTTAGTGCTAAACAAGTAGCAAGTAGTCTGATACAGTGAGGACTGTCCCCTACATTAAACCATTGTAGTGCTACTCATGTGTTAGTGCTAAACAAGTAGCAAGTAGTCCTATACCGTGAGGACTGTCCCCTACATTAAACCACTATAGTGTTACTCATGTGTTAGTGCTAAACAAGTAGCAAGTAGTCCGATACCGTGAGGACTGTCCCCTACATTAAACCACTATAGTGCTACTCATGTGTTAGTGCAGAGTTAAACAAGTAGCAAGTAGTCCGATACCGTGAGGAGTGTCCCCTACATTAAACCATTTTAGTGCTACTCATGTGTTAGTGCAGAGTTAAACAAGTAGCAAGTAGTCCGATACAGTGAGGAGTGTTTCGTACATTAAACCATTGTAGTGCTACTCATGTGTTAGTGCTAAACAAGTAGCAAGTAGTCCTATACCGTGAGGACTGTCCCCTACATTAAACCACTATAGTGCTACTCATGTGTTAGTGCTAAACAAGTAGCAAGTAGTCTGATACAGTGAGGAGTGTCCCCTACATTAAACCACTATAGTGTTACTCATGTGTTAGTGCAGTGTTAAACAAGTAGCAAGTAGTCTGATACCGTGAGGACTGTCCCCTACATTAAACCACTATAGTGTTGCTCATGTGTTAGTGCTAAACAAGTAGTAAGTAGTCCGATACCGTGAGGACTGTCCCCTACATTAAACCACTATAGTGCTACTCATGTGTTAGTGCTAAACAAGTAGCAAGTAGTCTGATACAGTGAGGAGTGTCCCCTACATTAAACCACTATAGTGTTACTCATGTGTTAGTGCAGTGTTAAACAAGTAGCAAGTAGTCCGATACCGTGAGGAGTGTCCCCTACATTAAACCACTATAGTGCTACTCATGTGTTAGTGCTAAACAAGTAGCAAGTAGTCCGATACCGTGAGGAGTGTCCCCTACATTAAACCACTATAGTGTTACTCATGTGTTAGTGCAGTGTTAAACAAGTAGCAAGTAGTCCGATACCGTGAGGACTGTCCCTTACATTAAACCACTATAGTGCTACTCATGTGTTAGTGCTAAACAAGTAGCAAGTAGTCCGATACCGTGAGGAGTGTCCCCTACATTAAACCACTATAGTGTTACTCATGTGTTAGTGCAGAGTTAAACAAGTAGCAAGTAGTCCGATACCGTGAGTAGTGTCCCCTACATTAAACCACTATAGTGCTACTCATGTGTTAGTGCTAAACAAGTAGCAAGTAGTCCGATACCGTGAGGACTGTCCCCTACATTAAACCACTATAGTGCTACTCATGTGTTAGTGCTAAACAAGTAGCAAGTAGTCCGATACCGTGAGGAGTGTCCACTACATTAAACCACTATAGTGCTACTCATGTGTTAGTGCTAAACAAGTAGCAAGTAGTCCTATACCGTGAGGACTGTCCCCTACATTAAACCACTATAGTGCTACTCATGTGTTAGTGCTAAACAAGTAGCAAGTAGTCCGATACCGTGAGGAGTGTCCCCTACATTAAACCACTATAGTGTTACTCATGTGCTAGTGCAGAGTTAAACAAGTAGCAAGTAGTCCGATACCGTGAGGAGTGTCCCCTACATTAAACCATTGTAGTGCTACTCATGTGTTAGTGCAGACTTAAACAAGTAGCAAGTAGTCCGATACCGTGAGGAGTGTCCCCTACATTAAACCACTATAGTGTTACTCATGTGTTAGTGCAGTGTTAAACAAGTAGCAAGTAGTCCTATACCGTGAGGACTGTCCCCTACATTAAACCACTATAGTGCTACTCATGTGTTAGTGCTAAACAAGTAGCAAGTAGTCCGATACCGTGAGGAATGTCCCCTACATTAAACCACTATAGTGCTACTCATGTGTTAGTGCTAAACAAGTAGCAAGTAGTCCGATACCGTGAGGAGTGTCCCCTACATTAAACCACTATAGTGCTACTCATGTGTTAGTGCTAAACAAGTAGCAAGTAGTCCGATACCGTGAGGAGTGTCCCCTACATTAAACCACTATAGTGCTACTCATGTGGTAGTGCTAAACAAGTAGCAAGTAGTCCGATACCGTGAGGACTGTCCCTTACATTAAACCACTATAGTGCTACTCATGTGTTAGTGCTAAACAAGTAGCAAGTAGTCCGATACCGTGAGGAGTGTCCCCTACATTAAACCACTATAGTGCTACTCATGTGTTAGTGCAGAGTTAAACAAGTAGCAAGTAGTCCGATACCGTGAGGAGTGTCCCCTACATTAAACCACTATAGTGCTACTCATGTGTTAGTGCTAAACAAGTAGCAAGTAGTCTGATACCGTGAGGACTGTCCCCTACATTAAACCACTATAGTGCTACTCATGTGTTAGTGCAGAGTTAAACAAGTAGCAAGTAGTCCGATACCGTGAGGAGTGTCCCCTACATTAAACCATTGTAGTGCTACTCATGTGTTAGAGCTAAACAAGTAGCAAGTAGTCCGATACAGTGAGGAGTGTCCCCTACATTAAACCACTATAGTGTTACTCATGTGTTAGTGCAGGGTTAAACAAGTAGCAAGTAGTCCGATACCGTGAGGACTGTCCCCTACATTAAACCACTATAGTGCTACTCATGTGTTAGTGCTAAACAAGTAGCAAGTAGTCTGATACCGTGAGGACTGTCCCCTACATTAAACCACTATAGTGCTACTCATGTGTTAGTGCAGAGTTAAACAAGTAGCAAGTAGTCCGATACCGTGAGGACTGTCCCCTACATTAAACCACTATAGTGTTACTCATGTGTTAGTGCAGAGTTAAACAAGTAGCAAGTAGTCCGATACCGTGAGGAGTGTCCCCTACATTAAACCATTGTAGTGCTACTCATGTGTTAGTGCAGAGTTAAACAAGTAGCAAGTAGTCCGATACCGTGAGGACTGTCCCCTACATTAAACCACTATAGTGCTACTCATGTGTTAGTGCTAAACAAGTAGCAAGTAGTCTGATACAGTGAGGACTGTCCCCTACATTAAACCATTGTAGTGCTACTCATGTGTTAGTGCTAAACAAGTAGCAAGTAGTCCTATACCGTGAGGACTGTCCCCTACATTAAACCACTATAGTGTTACTCATGTGTTAGTGCTAAACAAGTAGCAAGTAGTCCGATACCGTGAGGACTGTCCCCTACATTAAACCACTATAGTGCTACTCATGTGTTAGTGCAGAGTTAAACAAGTAGCAAGTAGTCCGATACCGTGAGGAGTGTCCCCTACATTAAACCACTATAGTGTTACTCATGTGCTAGTGCAGAGTTAAACAAGTAGCAAGTAGTCCGATACAGTGAGGAGTGTCCCCTACATTAAACCACTATAGTGTTACTCATGTGTTAGTGCAGTGTTAAACAAGTAGTGCTACTCATGTGTTAGTGCTAAACAAGTAGCAAGTAGTCCGATACCGTGAGGACTGTCCCCTACATTAAACCACTATAGTGTTACTCATGTGTTAGAGCTAAACAAGTAGCAAGTAGTCTGATACAGTGAGAACTGTCCCCTACATTAAACCACTATAGTGCTACTCATGTGTTAGTGCAGAGTTAAACAAGTAGCAAGTAGTCCGATACCGTGAGTAGTGTCCCCTACATTAAACCACTATAGTGCTACTCATGTGGTAGTGCTAAACAAGTAGCAAGTAGTCCGATGCCGTGAGTAGTGTCCCCTACATTAAACCACTATAGTGTTACTCATGTGTTAGAGCTAAACAAGTAGCAAGTAGTCTGATACCGTGAGTAGTGTCCCCTACATTAAACCACTATAGTGCTACTCATGTGGTAGTGCTAAACAAGTAGCAAGTAGTCCGATACCGTGAGGACTGTCCCCTACATTAAACCACTATAGTGTTACTCATGTGTTAGTGCAGTGTTAAACAAGTAGCAAGTAGTCTGATACCGTGAGGAGTGTCCCCTACATTAACACGTTGAGTGCCAGACCGAATTTCATAGGACTGCCGTCTATTGCCGTGAGCTAATAACATTGAGTTACTCCCTGGTGCCAAAACGTTCACAGGCTTAACCAAGCAAATGATCGCTGAAAAGAGGATGTATTTATAATATATTAGGTCGACTTATTTTGTATATTAGGTAAAATATTGCGACCCCATATGGGGTCGTATTGGTCATTACGAATTGTACACGAACACGCGCCCCCATATGGGGTCGTACTTATACAGTAGTTACTGTCCCGACGCTCGGTCATACTTACCTTTTCCTTTGCAGGGACGCGATATATGCTGTTGATTATGAGAGATGTGTTAGCTTGTTCATACTGGGGCCGTAAAAAAGTAGGATCCCCGATTTTAGGTCAGGAAATGTTTGTAAATGGCGATCTTCCGATTTTAGGTTCGGAAATTCTTGTATAAAAAGTTGTTATATAAAGTAGTGAAAATCATGTAAATTTGGTTAATTAGGACGTAGCAGAATATTATTATAAGAAGAATTAGTAGTTACGGAATATTGAATAAGTATATAATTTTATTTGTATAACATTTAATTTGAGTGAGAGAACCTAGCAGCGATGATCATGCAACATGGGAAACCAGTGACTATATCGTTGAAGACGCTCATAATTGTTGCAACAGCTGGCTTAGAAACCCAGAATACAGCGAGGATGTGTATGCTGAAGACTGTAATTTGTCAATGTGGATGAACGTGCGAGATCGCTATTTGCCCTGTACTGAGTTCAAAATCACTGTAACTATATACTACGTTTGGGTAATTTTCCGACTTGTCCGATATATCGTCCAGACTACCTGCACTAAGTATTTTACTGCTCGATTTTCTAGTAACGACTTAAAAAAAGTAAAGAAAACTCGCAGCACTGCACAATTACATAAACAATCCGTGCGCGAGATAGACAATTACTTTTTCACCCTCCATAGCACTCTTGACTTACCCATATGGGGTCGCGCCAAAACAGGAAATGAAGAATGGAAGGTGGACTATGCACGTACTTAAATAGACGACCAGCAGATGGCAGGAAGAGAACTTATACAGCTTCGAATCACATACTTACTGCGCACCCAAATGGGTTCGCACAGTTCTCGATTTAGAACGAACGTACGACCCCATATGGGGACGTGAAGTTCAAAAACTTGACTACTCTCACGTACCCATATGGGGTCGCTTGGCACTCAACGTGTTAAACCATTATAGTGCTACTCATGTGTTAATGCAGAGTTAAACAAGTAGTAAGTAGTCCGATACCGTGAGGACTGTCCCGTACATTAAACCATTATAGTGTTACTCATGTGTTAGTGCAGAGTTAAACAAGTAGTAAGTAGTCTGATACCGTGAGGAGTGTCCCCTACATTAAACCATTATAGTGCTACTCATGTGTTAGTGCAGATTTAAACAAGTAGCAAGTAGTCTGATACCGTAAGGAGTGTCCCGTACATTAATTCATTATAGTGTTACTCTTGGGGATGCAATATGATCAGAATGAGGTTATAACCTATCCATGTCCCTTTCTTTTTTATGGAGTTCGGTCATAAATATTTATTTACACGGATTTTCTTGTATTTTATGCTTAACCAAAACAGCGAGCTGACTTCGAGGTCTCATCGTATGTCAATGTATGAGGATTCTCCTTTTATCCTCATCGAACTGCGCTACAATCAGGTGATAGAACGTGTCGCAACGAGGATGAGGTGGCGCCATTCGCACACTATGATTATAATGCTCTATGCTTTCGATTAACTGCACTTAATTATACACTAGTCCTTCCATAATGTGTGTTTTCAACATTGTTCCTCATTCGAGAACCACGTCCGTTTATTTATGTGACCACGGCAAACATGGCGGACGTATCTTCCGCCTCTCTGTGTTATTCTAGCTCTTTGTTTAGTTCAAAACCACTTTTCTTTAAATAATTGGAAAGTGAGTCCAACCATTGCCATTGTGGTCTCGTTGTGCTTCACAACCGAGTCCATAATTCTCCTAGGTAACCTAAACTCCTCCATTCGCTTCACATGACCCCATCACTGAAGCTGCTACAAGTGTACAGCTTCATTTATAAGAGTTAGTTCTCAACTTAGACTTTATCTCCCTTCTCCGCGTACCGTCCTGCCATTGTACCCATCTATTTGTCCCGGCGATTATTCTCACTGCGTTCATGTCTGTTACTTCTACCGTGAATTCGCCCAGCCTTTACTCTGGTACAACAAAGTTGGTCAGACAATCGACAGGCATAAGGATAGTTTTGGGCGGGAGCTGACTTTTTCCGCGGAAATAGTGCGAGCTCACTGCATAAACATTGCTGCACTTTTGATTCTATCTCGAAATGTGTGACGTGATGTCACCAGGTAACAGTACCTTGAGAGTTGGATCTATATAAAGATATGAACATGCAATAGATCTGTTCGCCACGGCTCTCCATCAATACTTCACATCACAGCCTGCACAGTTTCTAGGTTACCATCAAACATTTTACTGAAAGACATAATTACGATCATTTGATTTTCCCAGAGATAAATTTAATACACTTTTAATAATCGTTTTTCTCCACTCCTGAGACACAGTTTTCAGAAAATGTGCAGTTCATACTACACTCTCGTTTGATCACAGCTAATGTAGTTTCATGGAACACATTAGTTACACAAGAGTTGTTGTTAAGTGAAATTCCGTGGGAAAACTGTTCCAAAGTTTAGTTTGGGAGCCATTGCTTTTGATATCTAAGAACTTTTGAAGTGTAATTTTGTCATGTTAATACAATGAAGGAACCATTAAAGCTTTCTCAGAGTCTTTTTGGTTAGCCTCGGCTGATTATGATAATGTTTAGGATATACATACTCTCAAAAAACAAAGTTTTGAAATTGTCTGAGAGATTACCTTCATAACTGTCAGATATTAATAGGTTCTTAAACAATACATGGTTCACTATGTTATTGTCTGCAATTATCACACAAATGCCAAGCTCACATGTTTGAACAGGCTTCAGTTGTGTAGGATGTTAGGTCTTTACCCCTGATATTATTTACAGGAGTAAGGGGTACAATATGCTTAAATTTACCAAATGAAGAGGCATTAGAAATACCACAGCAGTTTTTGCTGCTGATGTATAATATAAGCAGACCCATTGAGCTCACCACCACTGTAGACTGTACTCCGTTGTACATACCCAAATCTCCTATTATCTAAGCCACAGATGTTTAACTTGTACCTAGTACCGGCACGTAGTACAATTAATGGTGGACTTTAAATAAGCCAAGTTTTCATTTGGATTCTCAGCGGCCACATTCTATGGGAAGTATACTCGCTGAGTATGTTTTTGCTTTTAAACTACGATAACTACTGGATGACTGCAAAATTATTCAAAGAAATGCATACAGCATCATGTGAACTGAATAATTTCGTAACAAATAGAGCTGAGTCCTGCTCATGGGAATTATTTTCTGAGTATTACCCGAAAGATACGGTATGTCGATCCTTGACATCAACTAGGTATTACAAATTGTTCAGTACTTTCTTAATAAACATATAACAGACAAGGGTTTATGTAAAGTGTAGCCTAAAAGTTGTTCAGTCTGTCGAACACACAAGTTCAATACAAATATTTCACTACGACATACCACATCTATATATAAATAAAAGTCGTTGTGTGTTTGTATGTATGTATGCATTACATCTCCTCCTAAACCACTGAAGCGATTTACACCAAACATGGTACACTTACGACTTAGTATCAGGAGACAAACCGCGTGAGAGTAAGACTCCTCAAGTACCCCAGGGGGCGCGGGAGGCGAGGGAGTCACATATAAAAATATACGAAAATAGTGTCGAATCCATCATTTTTGGATTCACTGACACGAATAATGATACTCCCGAATTTTTCCAAGTCCAAATTCAGCCCTCTTTTGGTTGGGGGGCGAGGGGGAAGTGATACATCAAAGTAATAGGAAATGGTGTCGAATCCATCCTTTTCATGGTCGCTGAGATGAATAGTGACACTCCAGATTTCTTTAGACAAACTGCGTGGAGGTAAGACACCCCATGTACCCTTAGGGGCGGGGGGGCGCAAGGGGGCGACACATAAAGTATTCGAAAATAGTGCCGAATCCATACTTGTTATGGTCGCTGTGATAAATAGTGACCTTCCGGAATTTTTAAAGTCCAACTTCTGCCCCATTTGGGGCGGGGGACGAGTGGGTCACATATAAAAATATACGAAAATAGTGTCGAATCCATCATTTTTGGATTTACTGCGATGAATAGTGCGACTCCCGAATTTTTCTAAGTCCAAATCAGCCCCCTTTTGGGTGGGTGGCGAGGGGGAAGTGATATATCAAAGTAATAGGAAATGGTGTCGAATCCATCCTATTCGGGGTCGCTGAGATGAGTAGTGACACTCCGGATTTCCTTTGACAAACCGCGTGGGGGTAAGACACCCCACGTACCCATTGAGGCGGGGGGGGGGGAGAGCGAGGGGGACATATAAATTATTGAAAATAGTGTCGAATCCATACTTTTTGGGGTCGCCAAGATCAATAGTGACACTCCGGAGTTTTCTAAAGTCCAAGTTCTCCCTTCTTCGGGGTGGGGGGCGATTGGGAGTGATACATAAAAATAATCGAAGATAGTGTTGAATCCATAGTTTTCGGGGTCGCTGAGATGAATAGTGACACTCTGGAATTTCTTTAAAGTCCAAGTTCACCCCTCTTTGGGGTGGGGGTGAGGTGAGAGTAATAGAAGAAGATTATCGAAAATAGTGTCGAATCCATACTTTTCGGGGTCGCTGAGATGAATAGTGACACTCCGGAGTACACTGGATGTACCCATTGGGGCGGGGGGCGTAGTGGTGACATAAAATATTCGAAAATAGTGTCAAATCCATACTTTTCGTGGTCGTTGAAATGAATAGTGACAATCTGAATATTTTTAAAGTCCAAGTTCAGCCCCCTTTGGGGTGGGGGCGGGTGGTGTGATATATAAAATGGACCGAAAATAATGTCAAATACATAGTTTTCGGGGTCGCCAAGGTGAATATTGGCACTCCGGATTTTTAGTATCAGGAGAAAAACCGTGTGGGTTTAAGGCACCCAAAGAACCGTTAGGGGTGGGGAGCGAGGGTGGTGAGATATAAATATCATCAAAAATAATGTCGAATCCACACGTTTAGGGGTCCCAGAGATAAATAGTGACACGCCAGATTTTTTTAATGTAAAGGTTTAGCCCCGTTCGGCGTGGGGGCGATGGGGGAGTGATACATAAAAATAGTCGAAAATAATGTCGAATCCACATTTTTCGGGGTCACTGAGATGAATAGCAGCACTCCGAATTTTTAGTATCATGAGACAAACCACGTGGGGTTTAGTCACCCCAGCTACACTTAGAGGTAGGGGACGAGGGGGTGAGATATAAAAATCATCGAAAGTAGTGTTGAATCCATACTTTTCGCGGTCGCTGAGATGAATAGTGAGACTCCGGATTTTTATAAGTCCAAGTTCAGCCCCCTATGGGGTAGGGGCGAGGGAGGAGTGGTATATAAAAATAGTCGAAAATAGTGTCGAATCCACAGTTTTCAGGATCGCTGAGATGAATAGCGGCACTGTGGATTTTTAGTGTAATGAGACAAACCACGTGGGGTTAAGACATCCCAGATACACTTTAGGGGTGGTGGAGCGAGGGGGAGTGTGAGATATAAAAATCATCGAAAGTATTGTCGAATCCATACTTTTCTAGGTCGCTGATATGAACAGTGACATTCCAGAATTTTATAAACCAAGTTCAGCCCCTTGGGCGGGGGGGGGGGCGAGGGAGGAGAGCTATACAAAAATAACCGAAAATAGTGTCGAATCCACAGTTTTCGTGGTCGCACGAGTGATTAGTGGCAAGTCCAAATTCAGGCCCCTTTATGGTAGGGGTGAGAGGATTTGAGATATAAATATTAATCGAAAATAGTATCGAATCCATAGTTTTCGGGGTCGCTGAGGTAAATTGTGGCACTCCGGATTTTTTATGAGTCCATGTTCATCCCCTTCGAGGTGGGGAAGAGGCGAGAGTGATGTATAAAGTAATCTAAAACAGTGTCGAATCCATAGGTTTTGGTGTCACTGAGGTGAATAGTGACACTCCGGATTTTTTAAAGTCCAAGTTCATCCCCTTCGAGGTCGGGAAGAGGCGAGAGTGATATACAAAGTAATCTAAAATAGTATCTAATCGGTAGATTTCGCGGGCACTGAGATAATTCGTTTCACTCCGAATATTTTATAAGTCTAAGTTCAGTCCCCTTTCAGATTTGCGGCGCGGGGGAAGTGTTAAGTAAAACTAAACGAAAATAGTTTCCAATCCTTAATTTCGGGGTCCCCGAGATTAATAATGACACTCCGGATTTTTTTTTATAAATCATACTTCATCGCCCTTTGGCATAGGTGGAGAAGGGGTAAAACAGAAATTTTCAAAAATGACCGAAATATTGGACTACCGTAGCCTATGTACGTTACAGCGTACCTTTCAACCTAAATTGATACAAGTATGACTTACTATCTGCAGAAAGTACTGTTTACGATAAGACACCCCTGGAGCCTCTAGAGGAGGGGTGATTTATATACGTAACTAAAAGCGAACAATAATACTTTTCCGGACTACTGGAGCGATTAAAGAACTGGTACACTTCAGAATTACCATCAGGAGATAAATTGCGTGGGGTTATGACAAGTTAGCACCCCTAGGGGTAAGTGTTGGAAAGGGTGAGATATAAACATAATCGAAAATAGGGTAACATCAAAATTGTTTTCGGGGTCGCTGAAATGGATAGTGACACTCCGGTTGTCGTTTAAGTCCAAGTTGATCCCCAGTTGGCAGGCGGGTGAGAAGAAGTGAAGAAACGAAAATATCCAAATGACCGAGTTTAAGGATGTTTGTGTGTACGTTCCAATATAATTGTCAGCTGAACTTCGTACAAATATTGCCTACTATCTAGAAAAAATACTGTGGGGGAAAGACACTCCTAGAAGCCTTAGACAAGGGGACGAAATATAACAATATTGTGTTGAATCCATACTTTTCGAGACTACGGGAGCGATTTCAAACAAACTTAGTCACTTATGACTTATTATCAGGAGACAAAGTGCGTGGAGGTATGACAGCGCTAAGCACACCAACGGGGGGGGGGGGGGGGTGAGATGTAGAAATAATCGAAAATAGTGTCGAATCCATTCTTTTCGGAGTCGCTGAGATGAATAGTAACGCTCCGAATTTTTTAGAAGTCCATATTCTGCCTCCTTTCGCATTGCGGTGAGAAGTGAAAAACAAAATTTCCAAAATGACTGAGATAATGGACGCATATGTGTATATTCCAGCATAATTCTCAACCAAAAGTGGACCGACTGTCTGGAAAAAGAATACCTTTGGGGTAAGAGGACCCTAGCCTCTAAAGTAGAGCTAAAATATTAACATTAAGCGAAAACGACCGATATCTGTGTCTAATCCATAGTTTTGAGGATCACTGAGATGAATTCTGACACTCTGGATGCCGTTTAAGGTTAAGTTTAGTCCGAATCGGCAGGCGAGTTAGAACCGGTAAAGAAAATGTCCAAAGGGACAGAGTTTAAAGACGTATGTGTGTATGCTCTAGCATACCTCTCAACCAAACTTGGTATACACATGACTTACTATATAGGAATCATTTCTGTGGGGGTCAGATACACCCAGCACCCCTAGAGGCGAGAAACACGGAAATACGGGTGAAATATAAAAAATAACACATAACGACAAATATTCGTGTAGGCTACAGTTCATACTTCTCGAGGTCGCTGAGGTGAATAATGACACTCTAGTTGTCGTTGTTCAGCCCCTATCGGCATGAATTTTTGAAGAGGTGGAAAGGAAAATTTTCAAAATGACCAAAATATATCATCATCATAGCCCTCATATAAAATTGGTACACGTATGACTTACTATCTGAAAAACATACTGTTGGGGCAAAACACCCCTAGCACACCTAGGGGAGATTGTGAAATATAAAAATAAACGATTTTCACTGATATTAATGTCGAATACGTTCTTTACGAGGTCACAGAGTTGATCTGTGATACTTTGGATGGTTAAGTCATATTTCAGCCGCAATCAGTATGGAGGTTAAGAGGGGGTGAAAATGAATGTAAATATAACGGATATTATGGATGTACTGTATGTGGGTATGTTCCAGAATTGCTCTCAACGAAACTTGGTACACATATGACTTACCATCTTAGAAAATATACTATGGAGATGAAAAATCACAGCCTCCACTGGGGGCGGGGAATGAAGGGGCTGACATGCAAAAATGATGGAAAATAACCGATAATAATGTCCAAATCCATTGTTTATGTGTCTCTTATACGAACTGTGACGCTCTTGATACCGTTTAAGTCCACGTTCAGTATCCATTGAGACAGGAGCTGAGAAGGGCTTAAAAGTATATAGTATAAAATGACCGAGATTAGTGTTGAATACACTGCTTTTGTGGTCATTGGCTGATTGTGACGGTCTCAATGACTGCCGAAATCGTGTACAACATTATGTACGGTGCGACTGGTAAATACATATAATTATTACTTTTACATTTTTTTGGAAAGAATCAGATACTTCCCAGTCAATTCTAGCTTCCACAAGGACAAGGTTTTACTCGAAAATTAAATGATCTAAAACTTGAAATCATACACATCTAAATAACTCTACTACATAATAGGTCATAAAAACAATATCTCAAAAATAAATCAATAAGCATTCACTTTACACTTAACTAACTGGCAATACAAATACTAAAGGTAAACATTCAAAAGCTACCTGGACAACGCCGGGTACTACAGCTAGTAGAAAATAAAGACTGACATATTGCGTGTTTTAGTGCTTGTAAGTGTTTGGGACGTTATCCTCATCCTGCCTAGCAGGTCTTATTGTGAACGCGCGTTTAATAATAATAATAATAATAATAATAATAATAATAATAATAATAATAATAATAATAATAATAATAATAATGGCTTACTTACTTCTGTCAGGGGTGGCATTTATTACCTACTTCTTTCCCACACTGTCTGTACATGTCACTCCTTACTACAGGAAGTGGGAGGAGGATCGTATGCTGCTGCCGAATCATTACGACATTGGCACACATTCTGCCAACTTGAGAACTGTCATGCATGATCTTATGAACTCAGCAAAAGAGAATAAGTATCACAAGAGTCATCAGTTTCCTTTCTCACTGGTATCCATCACATTTTTACCTTGATAAATAATGAAATGATTTACAAAATCTTGAGTTACTGCACATCACCGCTTTGGTGGAGGTTAAGATTTATGTTCTATGATTCTCTGACGTCGCAGGACATCCGAAGTGTTTTATCCTGTCTAATGTTCATGTAAGTTTCATTCAGTATATCATGACGAAATCTGTGTAAGCCCTGCGGACCGCGAGTTAACGACCCCTGGCAGACTAAAATGCAAATAAAACCAGGAGGAAGGAAATTGGAACAAGCTTACCAAATGACCAACACACCTGTAATATGAAGAGACTGTCCATCAAAACAAAGATCAGGCACTACAAGAAGGTAATTAAAGTAGAATGTCTCTATGCTTCGTAGTGTATGTTCTCCATGAAAACAGCAGAAATAGAAAAGCTGGAGGAAAAGGTAGGAAGGAATCGAAGAGAAATCTGGGGCCCATTTAAGACTGGATATGATGAGTTAGATATAGGAAGAATGAAGCACCTCTAGGAAAATAATAAAACTCAAAGAATATCTGATAGGATTAGGAAGAACATAGTTACGTTCTTTGGTCACATAATAAAGGTGGATTATGCCAAACTCACGAAACGAATTTTTAATTAATTTTTACAAGAGTAAGAATGGCAATCAGTGGATATAATAGAGTCATTGATCGGGCTGAATTACAGTTATCTGAGAAACGTCTTACTCAATTACAGTATTACTTTACTTTACAGAACGCTGCTGGTATGGGGCTGTAACAATAACAAAGTTCCCACGGAAAATGTCTTATATTAGGTTAGAGATCATCTCTAGGTGAGAATGGAACATTCGAAGTTATCCTTAGCTCCCATCATTGTCAATATGCGGTTCGCACAATCCAAAAGCATTCATGTCAACACCAAAGCAGTGTGGTAAAGATAGCAACGTAAGTAGTGTCAGTGATAATAAACAGGAAACACTTTTCATTTCTGATAAAACTTGTGTGTATCGAACATGACAAACGTAAGGGCGCTGTCACACAGAATCGATCGAACGACTGCGATCAACCGACTAAGGAAACAAACCTACAGAGGGCAGTGGCAGCATTCACACAGCATCGATCGTCGGCGATCAACTACGAGCGATGAAGATCGACTGGTTTGTGAAAACAAACGTGTCCGTTTTTCATTCGCAGTCGTTCGATAATGGCGGACGTAACATTGTGGTCTGTGGAGGAAATAGACAATTTAATTTGTCTAGTGCATCAAAATGAAGTACTATACAATCCCAGACTCCCTGGATACAGCAATAGGGAGACTGTAGATTTTGTTTTTAAAAATGTTGCCAGATGTATGGATAAAATTCGGCTAAAATATGTTCAGCTCTGCTATGTATGTTGCCTTATGTTAGAATCAAATCTTGTTGTCCTGTGCCGTCCGTAAAATTGGGTTCAAAGTAATGGCTCCTTTCCCATTTGTAGTTGTGCCATGGTGTTATGTTTATTATTGTTGGTGTAGCCGAGTTGCGTTTGACGTGCGAGCTTTTTTTTTTTAAATTGGAAAGTGTTTTATCCCACAAGGAGACTAAATCTTTTACTCATGCAATTTTACCACCATATCTTTTAAACTCCAAGAACAGCAGCTGAGTGTACAACTGAAAATGGGACTTAAATACGAGAGTTGATGAATTGACCAACAAACAAGATACGATTGTTCATGTGCATGAAATGTTTTTTATATATTGTATTTTATCCTGTACATATATATAAGTTAGTTTAAGTGAAGATATGTTTTATACACTAATTTTAGGACCTCAACATAATATTTTAGACATACAGTTGCAATATTGTACATACTGACATATGCCAATTCACGTTAAGACATGCCCCACTTGTATGTGAGTAAATGCACATCATCATATGACATTCCCTTGACAATGCAATTTAATCAAAGCTTCATCATATAAATATGTATTCATGGTTCAGCTGAAGATGACCTTGCATATGGGGTCGAAACCGGTCCTGTAGCTTAATATAAGCAATAAACAAGTATTGATTGGTGGAAACTCTTTCCTATTTTTAATTGTACTGGATACTGGCCGCACTTAAGCGACTGCAGCTATCAAGCTCTTTGTGACCAGTTCGCCCTACGTGAATGACATCCTGCGACCCGTAGCCATACCCTTCCTACACAACACCCCATATTTCAGCAGGACAATGCGCGACCACAGGTTGCTGCACGAACACATGCCTTCTTATTGTCACAGAATGTCAGATTCTTGCGCTGGCCCGCCTCATCAGTGGGCTTGTCGCCAATCGAAAATGTCTAGGATATGGTGAACGCGTGCGGTGCTGTGACCCAATGCCATACACCAAAGATGAACTGTGGAACCAGGTGAATGCAGTATGAATGGCTGAACCGCAGGACGCCATTCATACCTTAATGCCATCACCTATGGAACAAGTTAATAGTGCCTACTACGCAACAGCACACATGCTGAACGTAGGTGATTGAAATGCTAATCGTTTCTGTAGAACATACTAATGAACATGTCCTGTGAATATGAGCTTCCTATCTCTATAGTCTTTCAAGGTGTTCTGTTTTTTATGAACATGAGTATTTATTCAAAATATATTTGTATGACAGTTAAATCTTTGTAAAAAAAATGTGGAGTAGATTAATTAATCTAAGGTATTACAAAAGCCATGCACCTTACTCTGTCAAAAATTATTTTCTATAATCAGTACTTACAAACAATTTTGACAGGCTACATAAGACATAGCTAATTGAAATCATTTAAGAGAAGACTATGGACTAGGTAAACAACTGATAAGAAATTTTCCACCTCAGCAACAGTCCTAAATAACATTCTACTTATAGATGGCTATCACATTTATTTGTTGGAAATGCACACTCTTGACTTCTGGGCTTGTTATTAGCACCTATTACTGTTTTGCAGTGATTTTTTTGTTTTTTGTGAAATTCAAGGCTGTTTTCATTTTACTTCAACTGATTCATAAGGAAAGTAGACCTATTTCAGGATGGGTAGGCTTGGTAGTGTCTTCACATAAACAAATAAGATACATATGAACAAAAAGAAAAATCAGCACTGAGGTAAGAAAGAGTCCTACCACTGCCTCGTGGAAAAATTTGTTACTCTGTACCAAGGAGTTTGCCAGTAACTTAGAATTAAGTACAAGATTTAGATTAATAGGTTTAATACTGCCAAGTGAAGCAATCAGGTCAGCTTGCCAGTGCTAAGTTTGTGGAGACAGTAGTTCATGCATAGTGATGAGGGTAATAAACAAGACCTTGAGTGTGATTTACATGCAGTTGTGCCAATTATCAATATATTACACTGCCAATTTACTCATAAGAACAACATTCCAGAAGCTGTTCCTTTAGTTAAAAAGCTAGTGAACAGGGCACCAGCCTCACCTGAACTCCTCAAGAAATATACACATATGTGAATACCACAGAACCCTACTGAGAATTAAAATTTTCTACTTAGGAAGAGGTGTCCATAGTCAATTTTTCTTCACAGCCATTTGGTGAAATTAGGTGCTTTTGAAGTTGCTGCAGTCTTCAGTAAACAGAGACAGGATTGACATTCTTACAAAATTTGGATTCTTTGCAGAGAAAACACTATGGGAATTCAGCAACATACTTGTCGCAAAAGCAATATGCTACTATTCTGAACATGGCATAACTGACAACAAAGAAGAGGAGTGGCAAAAAGAGATTTACAGAGTTTTATGAGGGAGAGAATGAATAGTTACGAGGGATATTAAACTGTATAAGGAACTAACTTAACATACCATTGCCTTTCTTTGGTTTTCTCAATTTCACAAATGCCAAACACACAGTACTTATGTGCTTGATTTTTTTAAATCATTGTACACATTTATTCATCAAAGTTATTCTCTATATATGAATTCATCCTAGTCTTTGTAACAGCGGAAAGAAACAATTTCCACCAAGAGATTACAGAGAGCACAGATGTCACTTATATGTCTAATAACGAACAAGTTATATCTATGATTGTAATTCTTTGGCAACTGTAAAATAGAAAAAAACATTTTGTGAGCATAATAAGGAACAATATTTTCTTATCCATTTAAATTTAATTACAAAACCATGACAAATGGGTAACATACATATCATGCCATTGATAATCATCATCCCTAAAAGATTACAATGCGAGAATCAAAGCTGCAGTTCAATGATAAAGAGTCACAACAAAGAACTCTCCTGAAGTTTATTACATAATTACCATCAGTCCTCTCATGGAATTTTATTGGTGTCACAGCTCCATACTTTTACACAAATGAACATTATTATAATTCTGTACAGAGTTCACGTTCCTGTGACATGATTTCAATTACTGGGCAATCGGATGAAATAATGAAAAAAAAAAGGTAAATTAATCATTAGAAGGAAAATGACAAACATGCCAGACAGCAAACTGATACCAAATATTTGGAGTAACAACTTGTATTAAGAGAAATAGATACAGATAAGTTTCCTGCACAACACTGCAAACTAGGCTTACAAGTACCTACGTTCAGCAGTGGACTAGAGCTTGAAATAGAAGCTGACGAACAGGTGGGAAGTCCAAGTTAATTACAGTACAGTACAAAAGAAACTGACAAACATGAGTTAATACATTGCCAACCAGAAGCTAAGACAAGTAATAATAAAACTAGCAGTGCACAGGTACCACCATAAAATATGTAAAAATATGTCTTATCACGATCCACATGAAAACTGTGAGTGCTCGTTGTGTGATCAGTTCTGTGATATATATCACATCACAAGATGTAAAAACAACGGCAAATCTCTATGTGATTATAGCAAAGACTATTATGGTCAATAATCTATGTAATGCACATTTGTGCGCTTTTCTAATAATAATAATAATAATATTCTTGATATACTTATTATTTTGGTAGGTGGGGTCACACCAAGTGGTATGAAGAAGAAAATTTAAAAGCTGTTAACATCCATCTAAAAACACAAAAATTACCATACATGGTAATAAAGTCAAAATTGGCATCCAGTTCTAATACCTTACAGAAAACAAACAACCTAAATGAAAAATGCCTTGATCCAAATAATACGGTAACAATCAAGCTAGCTAAAGCACAACTCAAATGGAATATCTACAATAAAAAGGCCTATCCATAAATGCAAAACTAAAACACTACAACACAATTATAATACCACAAGCCATATATATAGCAGAAATGGGTTTCCATCTGAACGAACAATCAAAGATCAAAAGAAGAAATGGAAGGACTTGCATTAACAAAACATATCAAAATGTTCAAAAATGAAACTTTAACCACTGTATAGTCTACATCACTGTGTAACAGAGTCCCTGGTAAAATAATCTTTAAACTTATCTCTAATTTCACGTGAACAACGACTTGAGGCATTCACATTTCTTTCAGCATTAAAGTCGTCTGCGTCAATTGTTAAATTTTCGAAGGCTTCTGGTTCCTGCACGTGTTCATCTCTGTCCAGTATCATGTTATGCAGGACACAGGTTGCCAGTATTAATTTGTCAGCACTTTCTGGTTTCACAGATATTGGGGTATGGTAAATCCTAAATTTAGAGGCCAATAAACCAAAGGCACACTCTACAGCACTCCGTGCATGAGACAATCGAAAATTGAAATTTCGTTTGTCATCAGTGAGCCTTCTTGGATATGGCTTCAATAAGTTTGGAAGCAATCTAAATGCCTCATCAGCCAGAATCACATGAGGCACAGGTATACCTCCATCATATAGAGGTTTGTCTTCTGGAAGGTCAATCTGCTTGTTCATTAATTCCTGTCCAAATTCAGAATTCAAAAAGATCCCACCATCACTGTTTCTACCATAGGAACCAACATCTATCATAATGAAAGTCAGGTCCGCAGACACAAGTGCCATCAAAACAACTGATGTGTACATTTTATAATTAAAGAACAATGATCCACTGTTGTGAGGCTTTTGTAACCTCACATGCTTTCCATCCAGAGCACCCACAGTCGGTGCGACGTAAAGCAAATAGCAAAAAAAAAAAAAAAAAAAAAAAAAAAAGAGCACCCACACAGTTAGGAAATTGTTTCCTAATTGCAAATTTTGTAGCACTTTTTTCCCAGTCTTCTTGTTTTGGGAAAGCCAAGAATTCTGGTTGTAATGCTTTATAGATGGCATCGCACTGATTGTGTTATGTGCAATCGTAAACCGGTAAGATGCAGACATGTATGAATCACCAGTTGCCAGAAACCTGTAAATAAGTAAACACATAAATAAATACATTTCCACTGTCAATTGTGGTACCTTCAACTTATGAATTAAACCTGATGAAGATAAATGCATACATTGTTTTCAGTCGTTTTTTATCAATAGTTTATTAGCAACCTGTAGAATGCAACAAAATGTACCTATCACTAATCTTTTATTTTATTCTATATATTTTGGCATGAACATGTTAGTTGTTTCGGTAGTGAACGTCACTTCTAACTTTAACAAATCGTTGTAAATAATTAATTTTTAATGCTTACCTCAACGATACTGTCAGCCTTTCCTCAAAACTTATGCGTTTCCGGTAATTTGTTTGCTTGATTTCTGTTAGTGGCTTCACTTTTCCCACTAATTCTTTGTAAGTACTGATAGACATTCGGTAGTGATTTCTGAACTTTTGTTCGTCGGCCCACAACGAAGGGACAAGACTCTCGCGTTTAAGGAAAATTTCGCTTGTCCATTGAGCTCGTCTCGTCCTTTTCTTCCTCCTAAGATATTCATAGATTAGTATAATGTCGTCTCCGGAACTGTCGCTTTCACAACTCATTTTCTGCTCGCGAATTTAATACAACGTCCGTAGCTTGCACGTGGTTGCCTGTACAGTACTTGGCGGGAGTATCAGCTGTTTCCGTGCAGTCGATCCCTATCGATCGACGACGAGTGTGACAAGGTAAATGAATTCAGTCGTTAGCACTCGACGGCAGTTGGTCGCTCTTGATCGTTCGATGCTCTGTGTGACAGCGGGCTTAGAGTCTCATAAAAATATGCTGGCACAAGTTACACAAGGACAAGAAATATCAAAAATACCCTCAAAACATTATTAAAGTTAAGCAAAGATACTCACTAACTTCTGGAGCAGCTGGAACCAGTCCAGAGAAAACGTGGTTCGAGTAAGAATGTTTGGCACGGTAATAAACAGCGGAAAAATATTGAAAGTAAAACAAGAGATGTTTGCTTTTTTAAACAAATACTTATTTAATTAGTTATTTAAAAAGTTTACAATTAATAAATATGAAGGGTGTCCACAATTTAAAGACCTAGGTGCACCTTGGGTTAAATTAATATAATAATATTAAAAGTAGTGAGGACAGGGTAGGTAACTGAAAATGCGCAAGTACTTGAATTAAAAATGAAAGAATAAATTAAAGGAGAAATAAAATACTTAAATAAATCAAAGACTACCTTAGTCACTCAGAAATACCCAAATACCATTAAAGGGAAGAGACGTCCTCCAATTTAAAGCTCAACAATAAATTAAAATTAATAATGTGATTTATTAATAACAAGCACTGTTTTAGACAAAGTAAAAGAAAAAAGCCCAAATGGAAAGACTTCCTCTAGTATAAAGCTGGAAAATAATTTTAATTCCATGAAACAATTAATTACTGAACTACAGAAGACCGTGATCGTAAACGAAATGAAGTAAGTACAAAGGAAGGACGTCCTCTAATAAAAAAACAGAGTTAAAATTAAAAATTAATAAATAGGTAAGTTTGGGAGCCAATGAGAGTTGTTTACAAGATAATACGGTTTAATATGTCCATGGTCTAGACTCGCCAACAGACAGAAATATTCGGTTGAATAAATGACTTATCTCAATTAATTGACTCCTTTCGAGGATATGATTAATTCCAGTTTACACCAGCTTTTTCCTTCACTTATTGATTCACAACAGAACATAATAAAAGTGTGCTAGTGCTATTTGCTTTACACCGCACTGACACAGATAGGTCTTATGGCGACGATGGGATAGAAAACGCCTAGGATTTGGAAGAAAGCGGTCGGGCCTTAATTAAGGTACAGACCCAGCATTTGCCTGGTATGAAAATTGGAAACCACGGAAAACCATCCTTAGGGCTGCCGATAGTGGGATTCGAACCCACTACATCCCGGATGCAAGATTACAGCTGTGCGCCCCAAACCGCACAGCCAATTCGCCCGGTACATAGTAAAAGGGGCCACAGGGATTCCCCCAAGTGAACGGATCTCAAATGTACATTAGAGAAACTTAAATTAACGTAGAAGGTATCACTTGTCACCAAGACAGGAATGGGTCAACGAAATAAAGAAAATTAATAAAATAGGTCACAAGAAGGACGAGAACATTCACACACTTCACCAGGGAGTCAGAGCGAAACCAGCTGAAATCGTCGGAGACACGCCCACACACATCAATTATCAATAACCATCACCAAGGGCATCAGTTGCCATGGAGACGACAACAAGCACAGAAGCCACCGGTGGGACCAATCACAGAATAATACCAACAATATGGTGATCCCAAGGCAGAAAAGAAGGATCGAAAAAATGAAAGAAAGTAATAACGGTGAAATAAAATAAAGAGAGAAAAGAATAATACAAATGAGAATTTGAAATAAAGCTTCCGATTTCCGGACAAAGTACCCTGTGGTCTCTGTAACTTTAGGGAATGACATCCAATAAGCAGTACCATCCTAGATTGAATAGGTACCATTAGTACTGTTTACTTAATCACACCTATTTAAAAAATAACAAAAGTAATGTCGAAGAATAACTTCCCAGGAGAAAATAGTAACCTTAACATAATTCGAAATTACCATTCCCCATTAAGAGATCGTAATGTGTAAATGATAAAGCTATTGCATATTTAGTTTACAAATGTTTAAATAATTTAATTGAACTGAAGGTCGAGCTATGGTTGCAAAATTTCATAGAGGTCCAAAATTGAGATCATTTCCGCCGAACAAATTAAATCCAAGAGTTGATCTGACCAGCGCCAGGGGGAAGGATACATATATGGTTGGTTACTTACATGGAGTCCATGGAAAAATACTAACGCCTTGGCGTTAGTGACGGCCAAGAGATCGGATTGACTGGAGATAAGACGAGCCTCCAGATAGACTCGCTCTAAAGTTGGTCCGATACAGGACCACAAGAATAACTCGTGGCGAATAGTAAATACATAACACATAAAGGATAGAACAAAGTTCTCAGGGCGGAGAGGATACAATGAAACACAGCGACATAAGGCCTTTCAGGAAATAGTAGCGGAAACGAAGTCTGAAATAAATTCCAAAGGGTCACAGGTTTGAATGGCGAGATAGCCGGACCAAAAATGTAGTGGGAGAGGCCTAAATCACGTCCCCTCGGTGACAGCTTCCCATCCGAAATTCAACTTAATTTCTTTCATAGTACAGTTATACAAAAAATAAACTAAATTTAGGAGGTAATAGGTCGACAACAGATATAGATCACTGCACCCAGTTCATTATTACATACCCCTCGTTTACACAATTTCTACTTATTTTCACGAACCAGTAACAATTACAATGCCAAAACCAGTGCAATGTTCGGTGAACATCATATTCACTATTTAAGTTCATAACGTAGATAATGCAATAGAACCATTACACTCCAAACGCACACGCTGTTCACTGGGGACATCTCCACGTCACTGGTTACTCTTATTTTCAATAAGTTCCTTGCACCGTACGCATATTACATATCGTATTTTTAAGAATAGGTTAGATTCCAATCGTGTAGTTACTTGGGTAATGATCGAACACAACCAGTGGTTGTTTGATAAGTTTCACCCTAACAAATAATTTCCGGGAATTCATACATAACAAGAAACACATATTTTCTCCTAACAACCAGCAGATTCTCCACACACTTCCAAAACTTTATCATAGATCATTTAGTTTCACTCTACCATCAGAACCTTGATCAAATCTGTCCCATGTAAAATATAAATTACAATCTTAGTTTTAGTCATAAATATCATGTTTTCAACGGTAAAGTAGTGGACATTCATGCTTTATCCAAAACATCGCATTAACATAACACAAAAGGAATAACGCAAGGCGGAAAAAGAGGGCAAGGAAGTCACAAAATAGGCAAGTGAGCAACAATATGACATCAGTTACAATACATTACTTTACACAGTAATCAATCGACAATCAGTCGACTCATTGCCACAACACTCACTCGCTGAGCTAAGAAACACTTAGGAAAAGGGACATAGAGCCAAGGTGAAGGTAAGGAATACCGAAATATCCACTTAACAACTTCACAAAAGACCAAAACATTCAAGAACAGCTCACATAAGCAGGAAAATGCTCATCATACATTAGAATGTGTATTCAAGATGAGTGCATAATACATAAGATGCAACGGATATAGTGATTCCCACCCACATACAGGCATAACAAATACCTAGATACACCTTCAACGTAACCCAGAGATATACTAGCTAAATATGTAAGGAGAAGTACCCAAATAATAGGACTCACACACAAAATACAAGTGCACCTAGCATAGATCAAACCCAGACAGTAGAGAAAGAACGTTATTGTGCATGTGATGACTAACAGTGAAAGAACGTTTGCTGTACGTGGAGAAGGACCTGAAACAACCGCCTATTTTAATCCACCGATTGAACTTGCATATCAACTACATAGTCTTGGACTAGTATCGTTTGAATGCTAAAATAAAATCTATAATATGCGTGATGGTGTAAACAAGTTCTATTGCGACGAGTATGAGCTAACGCTACCCTCAGGCAGTTATTCAGTAGACGATATTCGTGACTAAACCTGAAGTACTGTACGTTAATTGATCTTATTAGAGAAGAGAGTTTTAGTAATCATAATTACAAGTTCTCATTTACTGTAAGCTACGTTAGACGTAATTGTGTTATTGAAACATCATTTAAGATTGACTTCAAATCACAACCTGATTCGATTGGTCCATTGCTTGGATTTTCAACAAGGGAGCTCCTACCGAACGTACGCTACGTGTCTGATCAGACTATAACACTCTTCGATTATCATCATGTGAACATTACTTGTAATATTATTACAGACTTCAATAGTAATCAGCAACTTTCGCACGTCCTGCACGACTGTATTATTACTGAGGAACATCCATGCTCCAGCTTTTCTCTTTTCTGAAGCGCGATATGAAGTAAATAATGTCGAAATAAATAGAACGAAGAATGTTGGTATTACAAGTGCAATGAAACTCTACCCTTCTTTTTATGATGAAGAAAATAATCCCTTGTGGGTGGCAGTATGGTGTCCAAAAGCTACTAACAACTGCATGATTAATGAGGACGGAACTTTTACAGGTATGCTATCATTAAATCATATACTTGGCTTCGCAGAAGGCTTTACACGTATTATCATCAATACAAAAAAAAGAGCTCATTCTGATCCGTGATCGAAGTGATTACAATTCTCTTAAAGCATCAGAAACACCAGTGATCTAGAAGATTACACTACATCGTATATTGTGGAGGATTCCACATGTAACATTATCTGATGGTGAAAAACTTCGATTGCTCAAGATTGTAGAAAATGGTACACCTTCACGTCTTCGAAGTTGGGAGCTGCATGAATATCCTGTTTTACTACCTACAAACAAGCATAGTTGGGCTGTTAAAACGACACGTTTTACTAAGAAGCGCTTGTATATTATTTTTGGATTTCAAACCAGTCGTAAATTCAATCACGAAAAGGCTACCTCACTGTTTTATCACTGTAAATTAAAACATGTTAGACGTTTTTCTCAGCGGAATTACGTATCCCTACGAAAATATAGACATTGATTTTGAGAAAAAATATATTTGGGATGCTCTATGACATGTTTTGTAAATTCCAATCATCGTATTATCAGAAAGAAGATCGTCCGCTATTCTCGCCTCAAGAATTTAAAAATAAAGCACCGATTGTAGTTATAGACTGCTCTTATCATGAAGAATCTATAAAATAATTTCCTGTCGATATTCGTTTAGAATTTGAAACATCTGAAAACATTCCTGCTAACACAGCAGCTTATTGTCTTACTATTCATATGAGTGATATTCCTTACCATCCACTATCGTATTGTTACAAGACTGTAAATTAGGATAGCCCTTCATCATAAATATTAGTGTGTGCTTTGACATCGTACGCTATGGAACGGAAAGAGTACACGGTTAATAACAAGCAAAATTTTGATTGTTCATGCTGTTCACATGCTCATACGCAACATCTTATTTATCTCACATGAGTAAGTGAGGCTATTAAGATGTTCTATAAACATAGAACCTTATATGAGATGCCAAAACATCTCATTCAATATTTACCGCCAGGATTTTTGTTTTTATCTATGTCGGTGAAAAGGAACAAACCACATGAATAACAACAGAGTAAGAACTGCATTATCTTCTTTGTAAAGCATAGCATACTTATTATAATATATTTCTAAATGTTTTGTTTAATTTTAATGTTGCAAGGAGCATTACAATTTCGGAAGCACGCTACCTCTTCGCAGAAAGCTGTTAAGAAGCATACCAACCTTGTCAGCAGCTAAACGAAATATCTTGTAGCACATTGCAAATAAATATTACATTGCATTCAAAAATGTTGTACTTATTGCATTCCTTTGCCTCCTTACACCTACTCATTCTATCTATAAAAGCATGAGAAAATGATCAAGTCTAAACATGCACAACTATGATGACGTCATCGCTGCAGGTTAAAAAGAGAATTATAGCACGTGCTCACTCTAGACTTAGGCATGAGATCGCGTCGATATATTAATGCATGTTTAAACTTGTTCGAGAGAGACATAAAGCTAGGCCTTGCCAGAGAATGAAGAGGAGGAACGTAGCTACCTCTGAGAAGGAGGAGAAAGAACACGCCTATGTCCAGTCAGAAGAGGAGGAAGAGGAGGAGAAGGTCATAACAACCTATGTATAGCCGCGATCGTGCGCAGTGGGCCACCTCAGCCAGCTCTCCCCATAAGAGCAAGTGTATGGCCGCCATCTTGCGCGAGCGCCCTTAAGGCGTCTCATCAGAGCCTATGTATAGCCGCCATCTTGCGCAGTAGCCTCTAAGCTAGCTTTCACCATATAAGCCTGTGTATATCCTCCAACTTGCGCAGGCATCCACGGCCGTCATGTATAGCCATGTATAGCCGCCATCTTGCACAAGCGTCCTTAGCCCGTCTCATAAGAGCAGCCGCCATCTTGCGCAGTAAGCCCTTATAGGGTCTCATAAGAGCAGCCTCCATCTTGCGCAAGCAGCCCCTAAGCCGTCTCCTAAGGAGCTGTGCATAGCCGCCATCTTGTGCTATTTGCGTCGGGAAGGGCATCTTGCTGCAAGACTACGGCCCTGTGTAGTTGAACTCCTCCATGTGCTTACTTATGTCAATACCCATTGCCCTACTACTTAAAACAACGTCGGGAGAATGATCATTGTCCTACTACTCAAGATAGCGTCGGGCAGGGCATCTCGCCGTAAAACTGCGTCCTGTGACGTTAAGCCCCTCCAGGTTAACGACTGTCCACGTCGAGAATGGCATCTAGGCGCAAAACTAAAGTCAGACCCCTCCATGGAGTTATGCTTGCTCTCTTAGGCGTTGGGAAGGGCAACTAGCCGTTAAAGTGTAGTTAGGCCCCTGAAGATAGCGATTGTAAGGTTAGGCTCGCTCTCTTATGCAAAATCCGCAAACCAGCATTGTACTCCCACTATACTAGGGGTCAATGATCTTGCTCTGTAATCGGCATAGTTACACTACTAGGTGCTGACATTACAGAAAAGTGCTGACTCTGCGTATTTAGAAGCAGTCTAGCCCCTCTACTGTAGCACTATAACGGTTTAATGTAGGGGACACTCCTCAGGTTATCTGATCAGCTGAAACTAACACATCCCCATGAGTAGCACTAAAAGGGTTTAATGTAGGGGAAACTTCTCACTGTATCGGACTCGTTCCGGCAACAGGCTCGTAATCCAAATCGCTCGTATATCAAAGCAAATTTTCCCATAAGAAACTATTGAAACTCGGATGATTCGTCCACAACACAAAAACATTTATTCGCATAACATTTCTAAAACAAAATATAACGTAAAACAATTAAACTGCACTTTACCGTACAATAGAATCATTGCTGGTGTGAGGGAGACGAGAGATGACATGAGAAGAGTTACTGTGTAGCACGAATTTCACTAACGGAATCACTGCTATCGGTTGGCTCATTGGAAGTGTTTTCTTTTCGCGCAACTTTAACGGGGAACCTGTCCAATGACTGTTGCTTTTGCTTCTTGTTGAGGATTTCACGAAAATGTAACATTGCATTGTCACTGAACAGATTCATTCACTGTAATCGTCTCCTTCTTCCGACCGAATTCCTTTTTAGCCTTCTTTTCGTTCACAGGGCCCATCGTTGCAGAACAGTTATATCATAGATGACAGAAACAAAACTTGTACACTCGTACGGTGTTGACGATGCGAGCGAGGCACGGCAACTGAAGTCCAGCGCGGAAAATGATTACACTCTCTTTGCCAGGAAAGAGAGTGGCAGGGGGAGGGAAAAACAAAGGCACAGGGGAGGTGGAAACGTACGTACACGTGACGCTCGTATTGCGAAACCTCACTTGCTTATCAAGTCACAATTTATTTAAAATATTTGCTCGTCTTGCAAAACACTCGTAAACCAATTTACTCGCAATCCGAGGTTCCACTGTGTATGGAAATCAAAATAAATATATTTATTGGAAAATTATATTGAAAACTGACAGGGTATTCAGAGTTCTTCAGTTTACTGGTGAGATAATTTGCTGTGGGTTTCTCCGAAGATTCGGTGACCTTATGTCCCTTTGTGTGGAACGGAATGAAGAAACTTATGCAGCGCCCAACGTCACACTTTACACACGCTGTATGGACTACGCTAGATCATTTCTCATATGCACACCGTCTTCATTTATTGTCTGGGATATACATCACAAGGTGGTCTCGACCTTCTTGCCGAACAACTTCATGTACGTGACCGTCCCACGCGAATAAATGGCGCTATTCAACTATGATTTCCTCCTATATATACGAGTTAAAATTCCTTACCACCACTTATAATAATAATAATAATAATAATAATAATAATAATAATAATAATAATAATAATAATAATAATAATAATAATAATAATAATAATAATAATAATAATAGTGTGCTAAGAAGACTGTGGCAACGACTAGCTGGAGATTGGGACTTGACGCCGACAGATCTATTCCCTGATGACCGTGATGGAGCAAAGACCTTCCCAGACGTTCCCGGAGGCTGATGCGATGTCGCAATCGCATTAACAGCGTGTCCTAAGCATTTGGACACACTCAGCAACGAGGAAAAACAGGAAGAAAGTAAAGATTATGTAAGTAATTCAAATATCATGTTTCTAAGAAGTGCCATTTTCTATTCTTGTGAAATATACATGTGTGTATTGCTATCGTGAATTATATTTAATGATGTGATGTTACGCGGAAAGGCAATCGATTTAATAGATAAGAAGTTATTTGGTAGTCATCTGACCGGAATGACAAGTTCTTTGAGTTAGGGTATATTTAACCAGTGATAAGCAAACCATGCGGCCGTAATGCTGTCAATATTGAGTGAAAAGTTTAACTTATCTCAGCTGTAGATATGATATGACATTGTGGTTAATGTTAGGTCTACCGAGCTCGACGGCTGCAGTCGCTTAAGTGCGGCCAGTATCCAGTAATCGGGAGATCGTGGGTTCGAGCCCCACTGTCGGCAACCCTGAAGATGGTTTTCCGTCGTTTCCCATTTTCACACCAGGCAAATGCCGGGGCTGTACCTTAATTAAGGCCACGGCCGCTTCCTTCCACTTCCTAGGCCTTTCCTATCCCATCGTCGCCATAAGACATATCTGTGTCGGTGCGACGTAAAGCAAGTAGCAAAAAAAAATATTAGGTCTATATTAAGACATTATATGAAAAATGGAGTTAATGTAAGGTCGTATACAGGTTATGTCGCGGTCATACGAAGACATATGAGGAAAGTTGGAGGAATCTGAAGAAAATTGAGAACAGAATGGGATAATTAATTGGATAAATAGTGATTATGCAGTCACATGCGTCAAATTAAGACGGATTATTATGGTTATTGTAAGGAAGAGTGAAATACGAGATGTGTAATATGAAGTACATGATTTATATGTGAAGAATGATCGAGTATTAAGAAGAGTAATGATGGTGATGATTATAGTTTAGTTGAGATTGAAGAGACGGATAGTTTATCGACGAGGACGAATCAGTTGACGCATTTTAAGGTTGAGGATAGTTATATTTGATTACATAACGCAGTATTCCATACATGACACAGAGTACGATCCATATAGCGTGTAGATCATAAAAACAAATGCGAACGTGGCCTGCAGTGTAGGAGGCTTGAATGGTATCACTGGAAATATTACCTGTAACTGAAGGATGTTGACATTGATTGGCAGAGACTTCTTACAAGTCAGACTACTGAATGTCCGGAAGAATTACATTAAATAGATGTCGGATGTAAATGATAGCATAATAACAGATCACGTATTGGCACTTAACTTGATTTTCGACATTGAGAATTATTTTTGATAAATAACTTATGCAATTAGCAGTAATAGTAGTTTCGGTTAATTTTAGAGCAAAATAATGACTTAACGAAGTATCTTTTCTCCTTGAAATGTGAATGTTAGGAGTGTGAACTTTGAAATACTCGAGAACATTATGTGAATGAGAAGACCAATGTTTCTATTTTTATGATAGTTAGCAAGCATGGTGATTCTGACAATGAAATATGAACGGCTAGTTGCAGGCAAAGCTAGCTCAAATACTGTGAATAGATTGGTAAATGTGATATATATAACAAGTAATTGGAAAATATAAGAAACTAGATTCCCTAAAGATAGAGGCAAGAATGAAACATGGTTTTACATTTAGTTATTATCTTGAATAAGGTGCATCAAAGACATTTTCTGGATCCCAATGAAAGCTTGTAAATAACATGAATTTATATTCTTTCAATTAAGACTAAAGGCTTTCCTTCTTTTTGATCTATTTTATAATTAGATTCAATGGATGATATAATTAGATTCTTTTTCTTGATATTAGGTTTTCAAATCATTTCTCAAAATCTATTTAATTTAATAAAGTACTGTTAGGTATAATTTATCCATTCTTTCAATGACTTCTTAGGTTAAGCATGTAATTATAAGTGAGCATAAGTTAAGAATCGTTGGAATTTTGAGGAGATGAACTGGATCGCGAGATGGAGACGTCCAGCGCGTAGATGTTATACTTATTCAACCATTCATCTCGTTTGCCTACACTCTATATGAGCTCATGGATCTCATTGCGACTCGACCTGGACTCGGGAGCGGCGCAATACATTATGCTGGATATGCCATTGGCTAAATTGTTTGAGCCACAAATGCAATGATGATCGAAGTAATTACTTTATTATGGGAAACCACAAAGACTGAGAGTTCTTGACAACCCCAGCCATGTGAACTTTATTGTTATTTCCATCTACGACTGTGATGGTTCTGTCCTAATTCACTATGTTGCTCCATAGCATGCAGTCGATGCGTATTACCTACAATTTTCCATGACAACTTTCGGCAGCAACAGCGCAAACTGCGGCTGATTTGTTCAGTCAATGGGACTGGAAACTGCTGTACCACCCACTATAATCCACGGACTTAAGCCCTGGTGACTTTGACTTGATTCACAAGGGGAAGGAACCACTTCGGGGTCTTTACTCAGAACAGTTTCAGAGATTTGTCAGGCAGGAAAGCACTCAGTTCGAAGAATGAACACGACAGGCGCTACAATAGATATCCTATGACTTCCACATCGATGATAACATGATGTACACAATGCTGGTCACTAATCTGAAGGACAGTAAATTTTGGTATAACATTAATCTCTTTTGTATGAGTTGGGATTAAATAGTTGCTACTATTAAAGTTTCAACCCTCGTATACGTCCAGTAACTTTCAGTTTACTGCTTGCTTCATGTGCACCACCACAGATAGCCCTTACTGCACCGGTAGGATACAAAAGGTGTAGGAGTGGGAAGGAATAAAACTTGGCGTTAATTAACCCATTAATGTCCACTGGGTCGAAAAACGACCCAGTGACTTTAAAATTATATTAGAAACTGTCTATCCATTGTTGACGTTTGTTGACCGGTCTGCTGCATTCTCTATAATGCACTTCGCACATTGTCACTCTTGGTACTGCAAACGTCCAAGCTTCTAATGCATAACAATTTATCTTAATTGGCTTATGAAGTGGCTAAAAGGATTTATTTGACGAGACCCTCCGACAGACCCTGGAATCGATTTCCATCACATCTAATTGAGTCTTTCCTC
This sequence comes from Anabrus simplex, assembly GCF_040414725.1. Lineage (NCBI taxonomy): Eukaryota > Metazoa > Arthropoda > Insecta > Orthoptera > Tettigoniidae > Anabrus > Anabrus simplex. Next base: position 436,798,058 of record NC_090269.1, read on the forward strand.
GATTGGCTAAAGAGTTTGGGTACGTGGTATGTCCGGAAAGGTGCTTAAATTATTTTATTCTAAGTAGGGGGAAAGAGTCTCAGATAATACGCTACAAACATCTTCAATACGCTACACAAAGATATGCCGAGATGTTTACATAAACAATAACATTAATGTCCTTCTCTGTCTGTCTCAGATTAGCATTTATCACTTCTTAACCTTCAAATCACTGAAAATATATCGAAAGGGCGTCCCCTTCCAGAACTATTTAGCACACGGAAGATCTTATCATCAATTATATTAAAAAAACTACACATATCCCACAAAGGCATATCTTCTTCACGACATGAATTTTATTTCATTCAACTTATTCAGATCATGTTAATTGAGGGTTACTGCAAATTCTGCTGAGCGCATTTTAAACACATGATAGTTATGTCACATTGTCTACATTAATGAAGTCTAATTTATCGTGCGGAGTATCAACTCCCTCAAAACACCTGTTTCATTGGGATTGCCTATGAGTTAATATAACACGCGACATATCGTTTCAACGGTGTCCCTAAAAAAAGATGCATATCAACTCAACAACCAATATATTACATTATTTGACATATAATAAACATTCACTTGAAGAAATAATAAAGCATTTACTTGAAGAAATAATATAACATTCAGCACTCCACTTCCATGGAATGAACAATATCTGGCATGATCCATCTCCTTTGCCACAGGTGAGCAGCAGTCCTCGCCAGAATCTGGGACTCAAACCCAGGAACTTCAGCGTGTGAGGGTATAACAATCTGAAAATCCTATAACGGTTTTTACTTTAATTAAACAAACTAACATAAAGATGGGAGGCTTTCATTAATTTATTTAATCTGAGATATATACGTTGATGTCAATTTCTTGATTTATGCATGTCTTCGTTATACTATGGAAAGAAAGATCGAAATGAATGTATCTGCCTTCACAAGTGGCAAACAAATTTCGCTCGAGCTCCCCTAACCATAAAACTGTCAGAGGGGTCAGCCCGCCATCTTTTTTTTCGCCGCAGAGCAAAGCCTCTCACTTTACTTGCTATTCTTAAATATTCATATCATCGCAAAAACACTATCTCCTTGCGGTACATTAACGCTATCAGCGTAACATCACATATACGGCCTCGATTATCTTGTGTACAAGACGGCATCTACATCATCCTAAATATATATTCAACAGGGAAATTCACATATGTAAGCACCACTGTACTTTCAAATTCACGAGAACACAAATCAAGTACCGTCCTCTCAGTCCTCTTATCCCGAGGCCATGTATCTTTTAAAGGGAGGACTCTAACCTTCAGGATTAAAAAAATCACAGTTAATCGCGATCTACATAATTCAATTACGCACCCACACAAGACTCTTTGATGCCTGAAGTTTGCAGTCTTAAATCTATACAGGAGGAATTTCCATCAGCAAGTGACATGCAATAAAAAAAGTAGTCGGAAACTCTTACGATGAATCATAGCATTTAATTGTAACTTCAAGACGAATGAATCATTTACGTCACGTCAACTAGGCCTTATACTAGGGCCTTATATCTACCATGCAATATTTCCCCATAATGAAGGAAATAAGTGGTTCAAACCACGAAGAAAATCTCACAGAAAAAATCTTACAAAAACTATAATCACTCTGAAATCTCGTCCTTGTAAGGTAATATTCAAAGTATTTACATGCAAATTATTTACTTATCTACATGTGACTTTAACTATCACGGTAATAAGTTAAAATGTACTCAACACTCAGTTGTCTGCAATCAGCTTTGCTCAGGGAGTACAGCCATGGGTTTTGCCATCAGAACGTCTTCGCTTGCCGTGGCCCCAAGAGTCGTCCTAAGTTGCTTCACCTACATGTTGGTTGGATCCTCGTCTGGCGTCGGAAGCTCTGGAAGATCACTGCGGCGTACGAGTCACTGTATAGCGGAATGCTCACAGGGCCTCTTCAAACCCGAAGATCTCGGAGGTCAATATGCAAAGAGGAAGAACTGATTCGTCATAGATGCACTAATTGTGTCATGCATTATAACTCTGTTATGACTAAGGATACTTATAAACTCAAGTTTCCTAGTCCTATATCGGTATTCGTCCTGAAGCCCGATATCGATACTCTCATTTCCTTACTCCAGTTCTCCACAAGTAATTTAATCTCGGAGCGTCACACAATAGCCGGTCAACCATAACAGAATGTGAATGTCAGGAATTAATATTTTTTTACTGGTCACTAATCGACCCACTCCATGTCACTAGTCATTGATATGATGCACAACTCACTGCCTTTGAGGGAATACGGAGAGTTCCGTCCGATCTAATAAAATGATAGCGAACAAGCCGCTCACTGTTATTGTAGGTTCAAACCTTATTGTAACACTGTTACTGAACTACATTTGTATTTAATTACTTCCTTCATTTAACCTCATTTATATAATTCGTATAACTTGGCATTATCCACCACACTCACCTAGATCAATTTCACACCTGCACACGTGATAATTCACTTTAATCGACAACCTCTCCTTTTTATAACCTTGTGCCGTTCTGACACATATTTGAAGTAAAATATTTCTCATCTCATAGAGTCATAACAATCTGAATTAAAGACGTAAGGAATATCTGGTATTCAGCGCACTGTCACTCACTATGTGTTGTCATTTATCACTACACAACACTGTTCAATAAGAACCTTCACAAGGGGAAACACTGAATATTAAAACTGTTGTTTACTAAAAGTTGAGTCTGCTGATTACACCGAATGCACTGGATATACTGTATATACTGCCTTCTTGCTCCTCGCCTTTATAGTGAGAAATATTATCTTTTGGAGGGGGAGTCACACCACGCCCCTCGTCAACAACGGTCCGGTGGAAGGTATATTTAAACGTTGAATTTGATATCAAATTAAAGCCTGTACACCCTTCTTTCCACTGATCAATTTTCGTTTCGAATCCTTCGCGGGTTCGTCTGCAATCATCAAAGCGTCTGTATCAATTCTCAGTAGGTGGAGCCTGACTCCGGGGATTTTTCAGTTTCCCTGGTCCTGTCAGAGTTGGGCATCTGGTTTTACTCTCTTCAGGCCATCAACTATCTGCGTACATCCTGTTATTCTTATTATGTAGAATGGTTTTCTGCATGATAAATCCACATAGAATCTCCTCATTCATCGAAGTCTAACTTGAAATTTTCCAATCAAGTATATCCAAGTTATTTATGTTAATACTCTCGGAACAACTGAAAGGTACGCATTGGTGCCACTAGATATTTGGGGGAATACATGGGGTGATATCTTCTCGTATGTTGAGACGACTTCTTTGAGGCTGTTTCGTGACCTCACTTCTCAGTCACCGGGCGAGTTGGCCGTGCGCGTAGAGGCGCGCGGCTGTGAGCTTGCATCCGGGAGATAGTAGGTTCGAATCCCACTATCGGCAGCCCTGAAGATGGTTTTCCGTGGTTTCCCATTTTCACACCAGGCAAATGCTGGGGCTGTACCTTAATTAAGGCCACGGCCGCTTCCTTCCAACTCCTAGGCCTTTCCTATCCCATCGTCGCCATAAGACCTATCTGTGTCGGTGCGACGTAATGCCGCTAGCAAAAAAAAAAAACTTCTCAGTCATGTGACATCTTCCTTGTTCCAGCTCTCGCGCCCAGAGAGAGCGAACTCCAATTACAAGCGCTTATACTCCCTCTTCTCCCAATTGCGTGCAAAGAGAGGAGGGGCGCGTGACTTTACGGCGGGCGGCTCGAGTCCCGGAACTGTCAAGATTATCCTCGTATGGCGGCTATTTAACGTAGAACTGCGCGGAAAACGGCATATTCTCTATATACGTATGACGATGTCATGAACGGTTACATCCGTCCCCCAGTTGGGCTAGGAAAAATCATGACGAGGAGGGATTTTTCTTACTAATCAAATGCATCATCACGGCCCTTTCACTTGACTATTTCGGAGGATGGCATTCTTCAACCTCAACTCATGTCCGGTCATGAGGATGCGCAAGCACTCTTTAGTCATCTTATTCCGCCTTCCGCGCAATGTATACAATCATCCTCATCTGAATAACCTCCACCATCCTCTGTATCTCGGCCATATTCCATCAGCACACAGTTGACGTCATCACCATCTTCCTCCTGTTCAGGATCATCTTCAACGTCGGCTTCATCTTCTTCCCCATCTTCTTCTCCCGATGGTTCTCCATCATTATGATCATCCGGGTCTCCTGCTGGTAGCTGTCCTGGATTTATCACATGTAATAATCCTTGTGGGGACCTGTTCGAATTAAAATGTCTATGATCCCTGACTCGTGGCTTCTGAAGTTATGCCATAAGCCAGGTTTAACGTAATTTATTCCATCTCTCTTCTTATTCTTTATGTACAATGGTCTTCATTGGTCCCGTTTGTTCCAAATCTCTTAAAGATAATTCCTTACTATTTATAATGAATTATAACTAAGATGAAGTTCATTTACATGTTGTACAACTTATGCTAGACCACGTCTCGCTCGCCTTCTGTTTGTCCTCGATAATAGTGTTTATTCACATGGGATTTAATTGACTACTTCAAGCTCCAGTTCTGTGAGCATCCCCGAAATTACCAAGGCCTGCTACTAATGCATCGCTTTTAGCACAAACCCGTAACCAGAAGGATTTGAAGAATTCTGTCCGGTCACTTTATCCTCTCTGACGGGAAAGTCACGTTGTTGTTTCCCTGAAATTTCACCATTCCGTAACTTCATCGGGTCTGCCATGATAATGAGTGACCATCGTGTACGTTTCCACATGATCTGGTTACACGATTTCTCCATTTTTCTCCGTATCTTTATTATATATAACATATTCCAATCACTTATTTAAATCTCATTACGTGTGATGCAACTGTCTACGGTAGTGACCTGAGCACTCCGTCCGACACTTCATTCGATACTAGCTACTATTCTCACACGCTCTGATCTTATCTCGTATTCCTCATTCCTAATAAATTCATTATTCGGAGAAATTCGGCGTTGCTAATCCTTTAGTTCTCACCATACCCCTTTGGTGCCACTACTTTACCAGGTACTCCTTCTACTAGAGTAGTAGTGTTGGAACTAAGCCACATGTCCGGAAATAAACTTGTACACCGAAATACGGTTATCGATTTTTGTCACTAAAGTACCATATCAAACTACCAAATAACGCCTACACGTTGGACGCGCCATTTGGTACGCCCCACGTTAGGGCGCCATCTTGTATGCACCTCCCCAGGGTTCTAATGCATAACAATTTATCTTCATTGGCTTAAGAAGTGGCTGAAAGGATTTATTTGACGAGGCATCGACATCGAAAGGGCGTCCCCTTCCAGAACTATTTAGCACACTGAAGGTCTTATAATATATTTTATTAAAAACACTACACATCCCATACAAAGGCATATATTCTTTACGACATGAATTTTATTTCATTCAATTTATTCAGATCATGTTAATTGAGGGTTACTGCAAATTCTACTGAGCGCATTTTAAACACATGGTAGTTATGTCACAGTTTCTACATTAATGAACTCGTGCAATTTATCGTGCGGAGTATCAACTCCCTCATAACACCTGTTTCATTGGGATTGCCTATGAGTTAATATAACACGCGACATATCATTTCAACGGTGTCTCTAAAAAAGATGCATATAGCAACTCAACAACCAACATATTACATTATATGACATATAGTAAACATTCACTTGAAGAAATAATAATGCACTTACTTGAAGAAATAATGTAACATTCAGCACTCAATTTCCATAGAAAGAACAATATCTGGCATGATCCATCTCCTTTGCCACTGGTGAGCAACAGTCCTCGCCAGAATCTGGAACTCAAACCCAGGAACTTCGGCGTGTGAGGGTATATCAGTCTGAAAACTCTAATGGTTTTTACTTTAATTAAACAAAATAACATAAAGATGGGAGGCTTTCATTAATTTATTCAATCTGAGATCTATACGTTGATGTCAATTTCTTATTTATGCATGTCTTCGTTATACTATGGAAAGAAAGAACGAAATGAATATATCTCCTTTCACAAGTGGCAAACAAATTTCGCTCGAGCTCCCGTAAACATAAAACTGTCAGAGGGGTCAGCGCGCTCCATTTAATTTTTTTCACGCAGAGCAAAGCCTCTCACTTTACTTGCTATTCTTAAATATTCATATCATCGCAAAAACACTATCTCCTTGCGGTACATTAACACTATCAGCGTAACATCACATATATGGCCTCGATTATCTTGTGTACAAGACGGCATTCTACATCATCCTAAATATATATTCAACAGGGAAATTCACATATGTAAGCACCACTGTACTTTCAAATTCACTAGAACACAAATCAAGTACCGTCCTCTCAGTCCTCTTATCCCGAGACCATGCATCTTTTAAAGGTAAGGCTCTAACCATCTGGATAAAAAAAATCACAGTTAATCGCGATCTACATAATTCAATTACACCCCAACACAAGACTATTTGATGCCTGAAGTTTGCAGTTTTAAACCTATACAGGAGGAATTTCTATCAGCAAGTGACATGCAATAAAAAAGTAATCGGAAACTCTTACGATGAATCATAGCATTCAATTGTAACTTCAAGACGAATGAATAATTTACGTCACGTCAAATGTAAGTTATACTAGGGCCTTATATCTACCATACAATATTTCCCCATAATGAAGGAAATAAGTGGTTCAAACCACGAAGAAAATCTCACAGAAGAAATCTTACAAAAACTATAGTCACTCTGAAATCTCGTCCTTGTAAGGTAATATTCAAAGTATTTACATGCGAATTATTTACTTATCTACATGTGACTTTAACTATCACGGTAATAAGTTAAAATGTACTCAACACTCAGTTGTCTGCAATCAGTTTTCCTCAGGGAGTACAGCCATGGGTTTAAGCTGCCATCAGAACGTCTTCGCTTGCGGTGGCCCCCAGAGTCGTCCTATGTCGGTTCACCTACATGTTGGTTGGATCCTCGTCTGGCGTCGGAAGCTCTGGAAGATCACTGCGGCGTTCGAGTGACTGTACAGCGGAATGCTCACAGGGCCTCTTCAAACCCGAAGATCTCGGAGGTCAATATGCAAAAGAGGAAGAACTAATTCGTCATAGATGAACTAATTGTGTCATGCATTATCAGCTCAACTTAAGCCACGAAGGAGAGCGGACGCATGCGTAGAGAGCTCGGGAGTGGGAGTAAGGAGTGAGTGCTGATTCCAGGAAGCTTGTGAGGAGTTTGACAACAATGATTGGAGTAGATCAATACAGGGCGGCTATTGGAGGATGGCAGAGGAGAATCAAGAAAGAGGAAGTAAAATCAGTTGGGTGTAAAGTGGATTTGGTAATCAAAGGAGAAGTAGTGTTAACAGCGGCGGTGGTTATAATGTTGCTACTGATTGGAGGTGTAGAGCCGAACCCAGGCCAGACATCTAGTGGAAATGAGGGATGGGAAGACGTAGAAGAATTCAAAAAATGGGTAAAAAAGACGGTGGTAGAAGTGTGCCCCTTTGAGCAATTAAGAATATGATCCAAGAACAAACCAGGGAGTTTGGAAAAATTAAGTTATGGCTGCGTGAAGTGACGGACGATATAACATCACAAGTGAGAAAGAACGACGAGGAAGTGGCAATATTAAGAGAAAGAATAGGACGACTGGAAGAGGAGACGTTGAAATTGAAAGCGGAAGTGAATGCCAATACATTGAATCGCAGGAAGAAGTGCTTATTTATTTATGAGGTGCCTGAGGAGGTGAGAGAAGACAAAGTACGTACAATTTACAAAGTAGTCGAATTAATACAGGGGAAATTGAAACTTAACTTTAGCGAAGTGGACATAGATGACGTACAGAGAGTGGGAAGAACTAGGGGCAACAGGCCTATCAAAGTAGAACTGTTTTCTACGTTGATGGCTGATGCTGTGATAGGCAATGCGAGTAACATACAGAGAGAAAAAATATGGATCAAGAGAGACGTGGGATGGGAGGCTATTAGGAATGAGAAAATACTCAGAAAACACAAGATTCGTGCGATAAATCAAGGATTGAGAGCTACTATTAAAGGACAAGAGCTAGTGGTATCAGGCAGAAATTGGAAGAGGAACTGGTCTGTGAATAAACTGCTGGACTTAGAAATGAAGATTAAAAAGACGAAGAAAAAATGAGCAGTGCAACGAGAGGTGGGGAAGTGAGGAGAGATAACAGTAACAGTGTAATGTGTGAAGAGGGTCAGAGAGAGGCGCCAAGTGAAAATGTAACCATTAACAGTGAAGAAGTTCAGGAAGAGGCGACAAGTGAAAGGGTGACCATAAGCAGTGAAGAAGAAAGGCAGGGGAGTGAAAGCAGTGAAGTAAGGGAAGTGACAGGTAAAAAGGTGACGTCAGAGGCAACCGGAGGATGTCTCAATAGGAGTTGGGAAAGAGGCAAGGGCAGAAGATTAACGGAGATAATGGGAGCTGAAGGTGGAGGCAAAAGAACACAACAAAGTGAAGATGGTGAAGAAGTGGCGGCCAAACGAGGTGGCAGAGAAACAGGAAAGTATAGAAAACTGACAGACATGTGGGATTCAGGTAGAAATGAGAACGGTGTAGTCACTAGAAGTAAAAAGAACAATAGTATAGGGAGTAGTGAAAATAAAGATTGTTAGATGTAAGAATGTAGTGTTGAGGAATGAGTGTTTGGTATTTGTAGGTGAAGATGAAGTGATATTTTGAAGGTTGTGATGGTGTAGGAGTGTGTGGTATTCGTAGATGGAGATTTATTTGATGGTAGACGAGTGTGTGCTAGGGCTGAAATGTGGTGTTGGAAGTAGAGGTGGTATATGTTGAAATGTGGTGTTGGAAAGGTATGGAGAAGTGGTGGTGCACTCATGAGTAAGTTGTATTTAAAATCCTCAGTTAAGTTATAACTATCAGATGGTGTTAGTATTACAAATCTGATGTCTATATGTTGGTGGCTGTGTGCTCATGCTCTCTGTGGCGTGTCGGAGTGGTACTGGGAGCTAGGCCCTCGGAAAGCCACTAAGGCATCGGACTCTCCCTGATCCCCATATGATGTCCCATGAATCCTTGCGGAATTATTTGCTCTATATTGTAAAAATTCGTTTTTATTCATTAGTCTGATCATCTCAATTTGAAGCAAATAATGCGTGCGTTCTCCACACAAAGAGACTGGTTTGTGCAGCACGGACGACTTTGAAGTGTGTAAGAATTTTCAGTGATTTCATAGTTGAAAACGATAATTGGAGGATGAAGAAAATTGCATTCAAAACTATATTTTACGGTGAATGCAGTCAATGTATAGGAACGCCTATCTGTCGCAGTAGCATGTCTACGATTGGTGCCAGAAATCGCAGAAGGTAAGACGTTATTGACTGATGCTCCCCTTTTGCGGCAGGCTCATCGAGTTGTGACAGAGGAATCCATAGTCTCAGCCAATCGGCTGAAATTGCTTCCTTAATTAATATGAGTTTCGGTTCGGTACAACACATTGTGCATAACGAACTCCACTACAGAAAATTGTCCGCCACGCGGGTCCCTCGAGAGCTGATGCACGAACTGAAAGACTGTTGGTTGACGCAGGTCAAAAGTTACTGAACCGTTATGAAGATGATGGTGAAGATTTTGTAGGTAACGTTGTCATCGGCGATGGAATTGGGTGAATTATTTTCAACACGTGACAAAACGTGCAAGCAAAGAATGGCGAGATTCGGCTTCGCCGAAAGTAAAGAAGTTTCTCAGCCAACCCTCTGCAGGGAAAGTCACGTTTACTTTATTCTGGGGTAATAAAGGTCCCATTCTGGAACACTACATTCTCCCAGAAAGGTCCCATTCTGGAACAATACATTCTGGCACATACGGCAGTCATTACTGCCACCTACAGCGACCTTCTCAAGAACTATTTGAAGCCAGCGATACGCACAAAGCGAAGGGGATTGCTGAGTGCAGGACTTTTGCTTCAGCACCATAACGCTCGCACTCATTCTGCTCGTGCAACCATAAATACCTTCGACAACCTACGCCTTAATTGCCTCCCACATCCGCCATGCTCGCAGTGTTTGGCAGCATCTGTTTTCCGCATGTTTGGTCCGTTTAAGTAGCACCATGGGGGAAGAGGTTCAAGTCTGATGAAGGCACCCGATCGGCGATGTTCAGGTGACTGCAGCGTCAACCAAAATAATTTTCCCCCTTGATATCGACGTAGTACTTAACCGATGGTGTAGGTGCATTGATTTGCGAGAGGATTATGTAGAATAATAAAGTACAAGAGAGGTAGAGCCGAGCTTGAGCTTACAAAACAGGAAAACAGCTTATTTAGGCCATGCCCTACGAGGTAGAATGTACGGGCTTCTACATCTCATATCACAAGGAAAGATAGAAGGCAAGCGAAGAGCTGGTAGACCACTTGCAACACCAAAAACACCGAACAAGTCTTCAAGTTAGCTAAAGGAAGGAGTGCCAACCTCTGGGGGACTGGATTGAAGAAGAAACATTATCTCTGTATTAAAACATTGAAAAAATAGCGATTTATCGTTCGATTCTCCGTCGTATCTGTTTCTTAGTGCAGTCTCGGTTTGATTTATGGCTGTAACAGTAATGCAATAGCACTTTCTGGCTTAGAGAGGAAAAGAACGGCAAACTACCTCATCATTGCACCTCCATCGGTGTTTGCATTTTCCTTACAATTAAATAATATTTGATGGTGATTTTCAAGGACCCCACCGGCCTCCGAACTGGGGACTTAACAGACCAACCATAATCCGGGTTATTTATCAAAATTATATAAAGCTCACTTCAAATTCTGAAGTTTGAAATTTATTTGCAGAAGTATGCACGAAAATAACATTTTCATTCAGAAATGGTAATTTTTGAAACACAAGAAAAACACAAGGTCACCAAAATTCAATAATCTACCAGAGGATTAGAATGTGTAAAAGAAATGTGTATTTATTTTTAATAGTTTACACGTTTTTACAGAATGACCCTTACCATAACATAAGGTGGGCTTTGCAATTTTGTCTGTTATTGTTAACAATTAGCCATTCGATTTCAATTTTCTTTTCAAGAATGTATGGCATGGAAATCGAAGGAAGAAAAAGACACCATTCCAGATATATTTTAACACTTCCACCAAGACATTGTAACAGGTCATCTACAACTGTGCCTACGTATTTCTGCTATCGCAGTGGAATGTTCAATAGAAGAGGAAATGGATTATGGCATACGGACATTCAGGGTTCTTGTAAAATAAACACTCTACCATATTTACAAGAATCAGGCGGCATTGATACGCAAGTAAAGAGTAGAAGCAACAACTTGAAAGGGCCTGAGGGACGGTTTGTGGAAAATCACCAGCATTTTAAACATCTATACAGAAGACGCCATAACGGAACTTTTAGCTACCACCAATCACGCACACATGTTAACGGCAAACTGCACAGTAGCATACAGCACTGCTAACTGAAAGTGGGAGAAGCACTAAATCACGTTAAATAATTGCTAAAAGGGAGAAGAACGAGGGTTAATGACCAAATTGCTGATGGAAGGGGAAAACTAGATCAAGTATAGGAATTCATATATCTCGGAAGCCTGACGGGAAATGTACGAGAGGAGTAAATGCACAGGCGAAGGGAGCTTTCTCTGCCAACAGATGAGACCATCGGCATGGAGGTACGCAAACACTTTGAGATGTGCTGCTGGCGTCTACTCCCAGGAATGCCTTAGACGAGAACGTTCTCAGGGGAGCAAATGACACACGTGCCTTAAACGAGAGAAGAAATAGCTTCGTTTGCCACTTGGTTCGTCATTCTCACTGGTGCGCCACACTCTTTGAAGGGTAAATGGAAGGTAGAAAGTTCAAAGGAAGTTCTAGGGTGCAATTTATAGAGAACGATAAAGCAAGCACACCTACAACCACTTGAAGCTGTTGACCAAAGTACGGAAACGCTTGGAAGATATGCTTGTAACCCACCAACCTTAGGTTTGAGGAGAATAAGAAAGAAAGAATGCAGATCTCTCACACGGTTATGAGGGTATTTAGGGGTTCTAGTAAGGGTGTAGGCATAAAGGGAGGTCATATATGTCTCCGGCAAGACCCCAGTTAGAGTACGGTTCCAATGGATGGGACCCACACCAGGATACCTTGATAAGAGGACAGGATAAGTTCCAAAGGAAAGAAGCACGAATTTTAGTTTTCTGGGTGATTTTTGATAAGAATGTTGCAAACTGTGGGATTGGAAGACTTGGAAATAAGGAGACGAGCTGCTCGACTAAGCGGTAAGTTCCGATCTGTCAGCGCTGGCATGGCGTGGAATGACGTAAGTACACAAATAACTTTCAGTGGAGCGTTTAAAAGTAGGAAAGTTTAATTTACCAAAGAAAATCTTCGATAGATATCCATGTTCCTTGAAATCATTTAAGAAAGGGTCAAGTAAATAACTGATAGGGAGTCTGGCACCTGGGCATCATGCGGTCTCCAATTTAAAGCACAGTTCTGGGTAAATCTTTAAAAATAAGCTCCTTTTTCCTACTCTGCTCTATGTGTTTATAGGAATTTATTATGATATTTCGTGTGAAGAGCTACGTAAATTCATTGTCTTACTTTATAGATCATACCTTGAGTCACCAGTCTTATGAGAATTATTAGCACCGGAGAAACTTTACTGGAGATTAAACCTTCAGCAGGTTGCGATAAAATAGTTTTCAAATCTTGGACTTCTACTCTTAGTTCTGTAATATTCTTTGCGTTCGATTCCATTTCCACACGTAACTGTTTGAAATTATTCGCTTCTTCTAAACTGTCATTAGCTGTTGGTGGACTTCTCATTTCTCTTCGTGCTTCTACGTTTCGTATTCCTTGAACGACGACTTGAGACTTTCCTTGGGTAAGTTCCTCTCCCAACAGCTCCACTTGCAGCGGACGGAGACACTTTACTCTTTCTATACGTGATGTGAGTGTTAGTTGACGCTCAAGCTTGGACAGCCCTGCCGTTTTTTGCAAACCTTGAATATCGTGAACAGCAATACCAACCTCTAGGTTCATCATGACAATTGTAACCAAGAAAATGAATGCAGTTAATATGAGTACAAGCAGTACATTAGTGTTTTCTTTCTCTATTGTGAGAAGGTTGATCAAATTTAGATCCCCATTCATCATAACAAACACCTTTATAAATCCTACATGAGGATACATGAATTCATCAAAGAGAGGCATTATGATGCATAATCTGAATGTGAAGCCACTCAGCAAGAAACAGTAAGCCAGAAAATTCTTCACAAATTCTGTAAGAACTTCCACAAAGATGGGAACATAAGGACCAAACAAGGGTAGTTGGCCTATTTGGTACATAAGACTTGTCCAACCTAGCAGAACAGCAATTGCTGCCAAATATTTCTGCCAAAGTTTAATGCGTTCTGTGCAAATGGCGATAGAGACTAAATAGAGACTAAAACCGTGAAAATTAGCAAGACATTTTATTCAGCTTCCACAACACGGGGAACTATCACTTATAAAGACCCTATATTTGACATCTCGTGTTTGCTGTAACATTGAATCGAATTTGTCGTACAAGGACGAGACAAAGCTCATTTTAAGCCCCTTGACGCAAATAACATAACTCGGTAAGCCCTATAGGCCCGAAAACCATGATTTAAGGCCCTAAAACCAACCGTTATTGAGATATTGGTACACACTACCCCTGCTCTGGGAATCGGATAAAGAAATGAACTGCCGTAACCATGGCAACATCAGCTCCAGTATGCTTACAGCAGCGAGATTATCTACAATCTTACTATATATAAAAACTAAGAATGTACCCGTGTTCCGCTACGGTATACTACGATGTATACGGATATCGAAGTAAATTGATGTACATGAAGTGAATAATATTTTTTAAATTGCGTGTCTCTTGGCGTTATCGGACAAAAAGCATAGGTAGGTCCGCAGACGTTGTTTCCAATGTAAGGGTACGTCCATAGTGTACCGCTTCCCGCTTCTCGCTTTGTCGCGTAAACCGCGCCAGTTGCAAGCAGTGAGGTGAACCCGCGCGATTCTGGCTGGTGGTGGTTATAGTGCACCGCTCGCGGAAGGCCGGAAGCATCTGTCAGTAGGCAAGATAGAGGTGTCACGCGAGAATCTAATGTGTATGTTGTTGACAACAGATATTATTTATCATAAAATTAAACAGGAAAGAATTAAAAACGTCCACGAAATGAACATTTTTTTGCTAGTGGCTTTACGTTACACCGACACAAATAGGTCTTATGACGACGATGGGATAGGAAAGACCTAGGAGTTGGAAGGAAGCGGCCGTAGCCTTAATTAAGGATGCAAGCTCACAGCCGCGCGCCCCTAACCGCACAGCCAACTCGCGCGGTACGAAATGAACAGAACTCGCCTTAAAGTAGGGGAATAACGTACTTTGTTACCTCAACTGAAAGCTCACCCCGAGAAATTTTACGAATATTTCCGAATGGATGAACAGACTACTTCTTGAATAAAATCGAATACCGGATAAGAAAAGGATGGTGTAACTTTCACCAACAGAAAATTCTTCCAGAAGAACGTCTTACGGTAACTTCGAGGAAAGTAGTTTTGAATTATTAGTTTTGATTGTTTTATTTATACAAAAGGGAAAATGAGATGATGTGGTAATTTTGAAGAGGATTTTATAACAATAGTTGGGCTATAAACATTTAATTACCGAGCTCGATAGCTGCAGTCGCTTAAGTGCGACCAGTATCCAGTATTCGGGAGATAGTGGGTTCGAACCCCACTGTCGGCAGCCTTGAAGATGGTTTTACGTGGTTACCCCTTTTTACATCAGGCAAATGCTGGAGCTGTAGCTTAATTAAGGCCACGGCCGCTTCCTTCCCACTCCTAGACCTTTCCTGTCCCATTGTCGCCATAAGACCTATCTGTGTCGGTGCGACGTAAATCGTCTTATAAAACAAAATAAAAACATTTAATTTCAACGATAAAGTAATGGCGGAAGTGTTAAAAGTACACTTTTTCAAAACTAATTTTATTAGAGAATGAATAAGAAGTAAATATTCATGAAAATGTTTAGCATTACACTTTTTAACGTAACACAAATTCACCTAACAGTTGTACAATGTCTCAAATGCATCACCATGAAGTGCGGTCTGAACGCTCTGTTCATTTGAGTATGAAGTACCACCATGACTGGAATTAGGGCTGGGAATGTGTGGAATATCCTAGAAATTCGGATAAACGAACTCGTCAACCAATTGCTTAACTCTATTTCTGAGTTGCGGTTTCTAATGGTGCGGTATTTTGCTTACATAAGCCAAAACACATCGAAAGAACAATGCATCATCATTGTCGTCACGTCGGTCACATCTGCGTTCTTGTGTGACGCGTTCCAACAAAGAAGTCTTTTTTTCTCAATCAGTATCATTTTCTGGTTATACTTTGAACTTAGTTCGTGTCGCTTCCTCTTTCTTGGCAAGCCTATGGTTTTATCCTGCTGTGTTTCCTGAGCTGTGCGTTTTTTTTCCACTTCCTGAATACTCTCCACACCCAGCTGCAGTGTGAGCAACCATTTCAGAATGCTCATTTTTCTGATGAGCTGGAGTTTTACTGTTTTTCAAGTTGCTCGATGTAGTTCTTGGTGCCCACTAAAAACGTCAGTGATTTAGAATATGGCCATTTTGGATTCTGGATGACCGCCAGCATCACCTGAACGACAGGGAGGGAAATTTCCCATTTCTATGGCGAATTGTTCTCTCAGATACTTCCACTTTTCCCGCAGACCCCCATCTGAGAAAACAAACAGAATTATTAGTTTATCGATTGATTATTTACTTAGTTTTACACTGTTAATAACTCGCTGATCAGCTGAAGTCCCGTTCAAAACTATTCAACCATTAGGAAAAATCTGAAAACACATTACTCGGAAATGCAGTAATGTTTAGTGACTACTAATGTAGTTGTTTGATATAATAATGACGATTTAATTTTTGTTGATAATAATAATAATAATAATAATAATAATAATAATAATAATAATAATAATAATAATAAAAGTACTGTCTATTTCTCACTTACCGTCTTCAACACCCATTTCAGCAGCTCTTTCCTTCCATGCTTTGTCAACAACGTAGGCATGGGCTTGTAACCTTTTGTCCCAAATTACACTTTTCATAAATACTTTGGAGATTAAAATATCTTTATCCGCTTCTATTTTATAAAAGCAAGAGTGCGAGCAACGTGTGCAGTCGGAAGATAAACAGCAGACTGACCGGGCGTGTTGGGCGGTAAAGCGGTTCAAGCGGGGAAAAGAAATAAAAATTATTTCCTGTTAAAGCGGGTAGAAGCGGTTTGAGCTGGTTAACGCAGACAGGCGGGTGCACTATGGCCACCCCAATCAGTTTTCACTATCTTTTCTTTCCCGCTCGCCCGCCGCGATAAAGCAGGAAGCGGGAAGCGGTGCACTATGGCCGTACCCTAAAGTGCGAGTTGCACAGTTGTGATGTTAACGACAGGTCCACTTGTCTGCCGTAATTCACTATGCGTAACGCCAGTCACATTTTGATGGGTAAATTTGTTTATAATCGGGCGCACCTATACCTAATGTTATAGAGAATCAGGTAAAATAGTGTTTTTTTTAATTGCACGCTCCCTTGCCTTCTGCTAGTCAAATCAAGAAGGGAATTATACATTACAACGGTACAAAGGCGCTGGTGAAGGACCCCATTCCTATTGCTAGTTAAAGTCGATGTGGGGAGTACTGATTATAACAGGAGACGCCCTCCTGCTGAGAGTCACTATTGATTTGTAAAATATTAATTACAATGTAAGACCCCCCTTCTAGATCGCTACAAATCGACTGAAATTAATAAATGTAGATCGACATACGTAAGTATATGCATGTTCACCTTCATTTACAGAATAACTGCTGCTAAACGGTGCATTCATATTGAAAAACGGATTGTATGAAAAGACGACTCTGGCCTCATTTAGCGATCTAAATGGCTGGCCCTATGATATTTCCTCGTGTCTCATCTATTTAAAGACAAGATTATTTTAGAAACGTTGAATAGGGTGAAATTTGTGTAAGGTTTTCACACAGTGAATTACTTTTCAGTTGCTTATGCGACAGCTTCAAACATAGAATTTGGCTGGGTGGGCCAATATTCGTGTAGAATTTGATGATCCCATCTTTCCTATAAGTGAATCAAACTATCAATTATACGTGTACAAAGTACAAAATTTAGGTAAATCCAGAAATAGAGCCAAATTTAACATAAGGGACGGAGATACGACAAAAAGTCTGACGACCAAATTTCAATCGGTTACAGGCAAAAAGCTATAATTTTGCCAAATTTCTGTTTTCTAACTTGTCTGGGAGATTGTGCTGCCATGTTGATATGGGGGAGGGGGTTAAAAATTAGGACTTTCAGGAAACTTTTAAGCCCATGAAACCTATAGGTTATCGTTCAGGATAAATATCACCGACTGTGTTCTTATGCAGATTTGAAACTCCCAACGTGTCCCTCTCAGAGAATTTTGAGAATTTTAGATTTTTCTAGGGATCCCAAAGTCATCAGGTTGTCTGGTACCAAGTTTTAAGTTTCTAGGATGCCTAGAATGATATCATTAATTCACGCCTGTTTTCATTTTTATGCCTTAATTTATATATGTATAGTACAGTATATATAAATCGCGCCAAACTGACTTCTATTTATTAATATGGATTATATATTTCACCCGCTTCCGAAATGGTTTTGGGGCGTCTTACTCCCACAGTATGTTTTCCAGGTAGTAAGTCATACTGGAACATACACACGTCTATTACCTTGGGCATTCTTGACCATTTATTTTCTCACCCTTTCTCACCCTCTATGCCAAAGGGGGGCATATTTGAAGAATCCGGAATGTTACTATTCATCTCAGCGACCCGGAAAACTATGGATTAGGTAGTATATTCGATTATTATATCTCACTACCCCTCCCCCTAAAGGGGGTTAAACTTTGAGTTTAAAAAAATCGGGAGTGTTACTATTCATCTCAGCAACACCGAAAACTATGGCTTCGACACTATTTTCGATTATTTTTAAATCTGAATCCCCCTCACCCCCCACCAGAAAGGGGGATGAACTTGGACTTGTAAAATATCCGGGGTCTCACCATTCATCTCAGCGACCCCGACAATTATGGATTCAACATTATTTTCGTTTATTTTTATATAATCACTCTCCAATTGCCACCCACCACGAAGGGGGCTGAACATTAACAAATTCCGGAGTGCCATTATTGATCTCAGCGACCCCCAAAAGTATGGATTCGACACTACATTCGATGATTTTTATATCACAGCCCCTTCGCCCCCCCAGCCCCTAAGGGTTCCTGGGGTGTCCTACCCCCACGTGGTTTTTCTCCTGATACTAAAATTTCCAAGTGTACAATTCACCTCGGCGAAATCGAAAACTATGAATACGACACTATTTTGATTAATTTTATATATCACTCCCCCCTCGCCCCCGATCCCGAAGGGGGATGAACTTCGGCTTATAAAATAACCGGAGTCTCACTATTCATCTCAGCGACCCCGACAACTATGGATTCGACACTGATTTCGATTATTTTTATATATCATTCTCCCATCTTCCCCACTACAATGGGGGCTGGTATTGGACTTTAAAAAATTCCGGAGTGTCACTGTTCATCTCAGCGACCCCGAAGACTACGTATTCGACAGTATTTTCTATTATTTCTATATATCACTCTCCCATCACCCCCAAAAAAGAGGGCTGAACTTGGACATTAAAACATTCCGGAGTGTTGCTATTCATTTCAGCGAACCCGAAAAGTATTGATTCGACACTACTTTCGATGATATATATGTCCCAACCGTCGCCCCCCCGCCCCAAAGGGTTCCTGTGCTGTCTTAACACCACGTGGTTTATCTCCTAATACTAAAAATCCGAAGTGTACAATTCACCTCGGCGACCCCGAAAACTATGTATTGGACACTATTTTCGTTTTTTATATATATCCCCCCTCACCCCCCCAAAGGGGGCTGAAATTGGACTTAAAAAACGAAATGTCACTATTCATCTCAGCGATCCCGAAAAGTATGGATTCGACACTATTTTCGTTAATTTGTATGCCTGATCCCCTTGGCCCTCCCCTAAGGTTTCCTGGGCTGTCTTATCCCCACGTGGGTTGTCTCCTGATACTAAAAATCTGGAGTATATAATTCACCTCGACGACCCCGAAAATGTATTCGACACTATTTTCCTTTAATTTTATATATCAGTTCCCCCTCCCCCCACCCAAATGGGAGCAGAAATTTGACTTTTAAAAATCGGGAGTGTCACTATTCACCTCAGCGGCCCCAAAAACTATGGATTCGACACTATTTTCGATTATTTTTTACCTGACCCCCCTAACCCCCACCACTAAGGGGGCTAGAGGTGGCTTACCCTCACAGATCTCGTCTCCAGATAGCAAACAATAACTTTCAAAATTTAATTGAAATTGCTCCAGAGGTTTTAGGAGGAAGTGCGTCATTTACACACATACATCCATTATCAGTCCCCCCTCGTCCCCCACCGAAATGAGACCATAAATTTGACTTTTAAAAAATCGGGAGTGGCACTATTCACCTCAGCGACCCCAAAAACTATGGATTCGACACAATTTTCGATTATGTTGTTACCTGAACCCCCTAACCCCCACCCCTAAGGGGGCTAGTGGTAGCTTACCCCACAGTGCTCGTCTTCAGATAGCAAATAATATGCGTTCAAAATTTGATTGAAATTGCTCCAGTGGTTTAGGAGGAGATGTGTCATGTACACACATACATACATCATCAGTCCCCCCTCGCCCCCCACCCAAACGGGAGCAGAAATTTGACTTTTAAAAAATCGGGAGTGTCACTACTCACCTCAGCGACCCCCAAAACTACGGATGCGACACTATTTTCGATTATGTTTTACCCGACCCCCCTAATCCCCACTCCTAAGGGAGCTAGAGGTGGCTAACCCCCACAGTGCTCGTGACCGGATAGCAAATAATAAGTGTTCAAATTTTGATTGAAATTGCTCCAGTGGTTTAGGAGGAGATGTGTCATTTACACACATACATCCATCATCAGTCACCCCTCGCCCCCACCCAAATGGGAGCAGAAATTTGACTTTTAAAAAATCGGGAGTGTCACTATTCACCTCAGCGACCCCCAAAACTACGGATGCGACACTATTTTCGATTATTTTTTACCTGACCCCCTAACCCCCCACTCCTAAGGGGGCTAGAGGTGGCTAACCCCCACAGTGCTCGTCTCCAGATAGCAAATAATAAGTGTTCAAATCTTGATTGAAACTGCTCCAGTGGTTTTGGAGGAGATGTGTCATTTACACACATACACTCATACATATATCCATTTTTATACATACTAAGATGTATGTATGTATGTATGTATGTATGTATGTATGTATGTATGTATGTATGTATGTAAATGACACATCTCCTCCTAAACCACTGGAGCAATTTCAATCAAATGTTTTACACTTATTATTTGCACTCCGGAGACGAGCACTGTGGGGGTAAGACACCTCTAGCCCCCTTAGAAGTGGGGGTTAGGGGGGTCAGGTAAAAATAATCGAAAATTGTGTCGAATCCGTAGTTTTTGGGGTCACTGTGGTGAATAGTGACACTCCCGAATTTTAAAAGCAAAATTTCTGCTCCCATTTGGGTGGGGGGCGAGGGAGTCTGATGATGGATGTATGTGTGTAAATGACACATCTCCTCCTAAACCACTGGAGCAATTTCAATCAAATTTTGAACACTTATTATTTGCAATCCGGAGACGAACACTGTGGGGGTAAGCCACCTCTAGTCCCCTTAGGAGTGGGGGTTAGGGGGTCAGGTAAAAAATAATCGATAATAGTGTCGAATCCGTAGTTTTTGGGGTCGTTGAGGTGAATACTGGCACTCCCGATTTTTTAAAAGTCAAATTCCTCCTCCCATTTGGGTGGGGGGCGAGGGGGACTGATGATGGATGGATGTGTGTAAACGACACACCTCCTCCTAAACCACTGGAGCAATTTCAATCAAATTTTGAAACTTATTCTTTGCTATCAGGAGACGAGCACTGTGGGGGTAAGCCACCTCTAGCCCCTTTAAGGGTGGGAAGTTAGGGGGTCAAGTAAAAAAATAATCGAAAATAGTGACGAATCCATAGTTTTGGGAGTCGCTGAGGTGAATAGTGACACTCCCGATTTTTTAAGAGTCAAATTTCTGCTCCCATTTGGGTGGGGGGCGAGGGGGACTGATATATAAAATTTAAGGAAAATAGTGTCGAATACATAGTTTTCGGGGACGACGAGGTGAATTGTAAACTCCGGATTTTTAGTATCAGGAGACAAACCACGAGGGGGTAAGACAATCTAGGAAACTTTAGTGGGGGCAAGGGGGTCAGATATACAAATTAAGGAAAATAGTGTCGAATCCATACTTTTCGGGGTCGCTGAGATGAATAATGACACTCCAGGTTTTTAAAGTCCATGTTCAGCTCCCTTTGGGAGGGTGAGGGGGGAGTGGCATATAAAAATAAACGAAAATGTATGTATGTATGTATGTATGTATGTATGTATGTATGTATGTATGTGTGTAAATGACACATCTCCCCCTAAACCACTGGAGCAATTTCAATCAAATTTTGAAACTTATTCTTTGCTATCAGGAGACGAGCACTGTGGGGGTAAGCCACCTCTAGCCCCCTTAGGGTTGGGGGTTAGGGGGTCAGGTAAAAAGTAATCGAAAATAGTGTCGAATCCATACTTTTCGGGGTCGCTGAGATGGATAGTGACATATCGAGTTTTTTAATTTTTAGTATCAAGAGACAAACCACGTGGGGGTAATATACCTCAAGAAACCTTAGGGGCAGCGGGGAAAGGGGGCTCAGATACAAAATTCATCAAAAGTAGTGTTGAATCCATAAATTTTGTGGTCGCTGAGATGAATAGTCACACTCTGGAATTTTTTTAAGTCCAAGTTCAGCCCCCTTCGTAGTAGGGGGCGATGGGAGAGAGATATATGAAAATAATCGAAAAGAGTGTCGAATCCATAGTTGTCGGGGTCGCTGAGATGAATAGTGAGATTCCGGATATTTTATAAGTTCATCCCCCTTTGGGATGGTGGGCGAGCGGAGAGTGATAAATAAAATTAATCGAAAATAGTGTCGAATACATAGTTTTCGGGGTCGCCGAGGTGAATTGTACCTTTAGGATTTTTAGTATCAGGAGACAAACCACGTGGGGGTAGGACACCCCAGGAACGCTTAGGGATGGGGGGCGAGGGAGTGAGATATAAATATCATCGAAAGTAGTGTCGAATACATACTTTTCGGGCTCGCTGAAAAGAATAGCAACACTCGGGAAATTTTTAATGTCCAAGTTCAGCTCTCTTCGTTGTGGGGGGGGGGGGATGGGGAGTGATATATACAAATAATAGAAAATACTGTCGAATACGTAGTCTTCGGGGTCGCTGAGATGAATAGTGACACTCCGGAATTTTAGTACAGAAGACAAACCACGTAGGGGTAATGCACCCCAGGAAACATTAGTATCGGGGGGCGAGGGGGCTGAGATATACACATCATCGAATGTAGTGTCGAAACCATACTTTTTGGGGTCGCTGAGATAAATAGTGACACTCCGGAATTTTTTCTGTCAAATTTCAGGCCCAATCGTGGTGGGGGAGATGGGAGAATGATATTTAAAAATAATCGAAAATAGTGTCAAATCCATAGTTACCGGGGTCGCTGAGATGAATAGTGAGACTCCGGTTATTTTATAAGCCGAAGTTCATCCCCCTTCGGGATCGGGGGCGAGGGGGGAGTGATATATAAAATTAACCAAAATAGTGTCCAATACATAGTTTTCGATTTCACCGAGGTGAATTGTACACTTCGGAATTTTAGTATCAGGAGACAAACCACGTGGGGTAGGACACTCCAGTAACCCTTATTGGCGGAAGGGGGGGGGGCGAGGGGCTGAGATATAAAAATCATCGAAAGTAGAGTCGAATCCATACTTTTCGTAGTCGCTGAGATGAATAATGGCACTCCGGAATTTTTTAAAGTTCAGCCACCTTCGTGGCGGGTGGCAATTGGAGAGTGATATAAAAAAATAAACGAAAATAATGTAGAGTCCATAGTTGTCGGGGTGGCTGAGATGAATGGTGAGACCCCGGATATTTTACAAGTCCAAGTTCATCCCCCTTTCTGGTGGGGGGTGAGGAGGATTCAGATTTAAAAATAATCAAAACTAGTCTCGAAGCCATAGTTTTCGTGGTCGCTGATATGAATAGTAAAACTCCCCATTTTTTAAAACTCAAAGTTTAACCCCTTTTAGGGGGAGGTGGAGTGAGATATAATAATAATCGAATATACTGCCTAATCCATAGTTTTCCGGGTCGCTGAGATGAATAGTAACATTCCGGATTTTTAAAGTCCAGCTTCAGCCCCCTTTAGCATAGAGGGTGAGAAAGGGTGAAAAATAAATTGTCAAAAATGCCCCCCTTTGGCATAGAGGGTGAGAAAGGGTGAAAAAATAAACTGTCAAGAATGTCCAAGGTAATAGACGTGTGTATGTTCCAGTATGACTTTCAAGTATGACTTACTACCTGGAAAACATACTGTGGGAATAAGACGCCCATAGAACCACTTCGGAAGCGGGTGAAATATATAATCCATATTAATAAATAGAAGTCATTTTGGCGCGATCAATATATATATATACGGTACTATACATATATAAATTAAAGCATAAAAATGAAAACAGACGTGAATTAATGAGACCATTCTAGGCATCCTAGAAACTTAAAACTTGGTACCAGACAACCTGATGACGTCAGGATCCCTAGAAAAATCTAAAATTCTCAAAATTCTCTGAGAGGGACACGTTGGGAGTTTCAAATCTGCATAAGAACACAGTCGGTGATATTTATCCTGAAGGTTTCATGGGCTTAAAAGTTTCCTGAAAGTCCTAATTTTTAACCCCTCCCTCATATCAAGATGGCAGCACAATCTCCCAGACGAGTTAGAAAATATAAATTTAGTAAAATTATAGCTTTTTGCCTGTAACCGATGGAAAATTTGCGAGATGTTTTAAAATTTTAATTTTTACCCCCCAAAAATATAGAAATATGGAGGCAATTTTAATGACGGTGCAGACCGTCCTTTAGAGGTATTTGGTGGCTAAACGGTAAGTCGTATCACAAAACGGATAGCACAATCTCCGTTCAATTTGGAGTGATCTACAACTTTGGTCCTATGACTTTTTGTCGTATCTCTATCCCTTATGTTAAATTTGGGTCTATTCCTGGATTTACCTAAATTTTGCACTTTGTACACGTATAATTGATGGTTTGATTCACTCATAGGAAAGATGGGATCATTACATTATACACGAATATTGGCCAATCCAGCCAAATTCTATGCTTGAAGCTGTCGCATAAGTATCTGAAAAGTAATTCACTGTGTGAAAACCTTACACAAATTTCACCCTATTCAACGTTTCTAAAATAATCTTGCCGTTAAATAGATGAGATACGAGGAAATATCATAGGGCCGGCCATTTAATCGCTAAGTGAGACCAGAGTCGTCTTTTTATACAATCCGTTTTTCAATATGAATGCACCGTTTATCAGCAGTTATTCTGTAAATGAAGGTGAACATGCATATACTTCCGTATGTCGATCTACATTTATTAATTTAAGTCGACTTGTAGCGATCTAGAAAGGGGTGTGTCTTACATTGTAATTAATACTTTACAAATCAATAGTGACTCTCAGCAGGATGGCGTCTGCTGTTATAATCAGTACTCCTCACATCGGCTTTAACTAGCAATAGGAATGGGATAGTTCTCCAACGCCTGTGTACCATTGTAATGCATAATTCCCTTCTTGATTTGACTAGCAGAAAGCAAGGGAGCGTGCATTCTTTTTAAACTCTTTTACCTGATACTCTTTATATTTACATATAGGTGCCCCCGATTATAAACAAGTTTACCCAGCAAAATGTGACTGACCTTACGCATAGTGAATTGCGGCAGACAAGTGGACCTATCGTTATCATCACAACTCTGCAACTCGCACTTCCCATTGGAAACAACGTCTGCGGAGCTCCCTATGCTTTTTCTCGGAAAACGCCAAGAGACATGCAATTAAAAAATTTCTATTCACTTCATGTACAGTAATTTACTTCGATATCCGTATACATTGTAGAATACCGTAGCGAAGCACGGGTACATTTGCTAGTATATCTTAAAAACCTAACATGTTACAGACATAAAATTTGATATTTGGAATCTCCTTTAAATTAAAATAACACAAATTTATGTTTTCAGAAAATCCACTTAAGGGGTGAGGATTGAAAAGAAGTGGGGAAGGAGTTGAATTCTTTGAATGTAATAAGAAAATCGGTTGATATATCAGAATTGCAATAAAGGATCACTCTCCCTCTCTCCCTCCCTCCTATTACATTTAAATCTATCTACTACTACCTTAAACATAATAATAATAATGTTATTTGCTTTACGTCCCACTAACTACTTTTTAAGGTCTTCGGAGACGCCGAGGTGCCGGAATTTAGTCCCGCAGGAGTTCTTTTACGTGCCAGTAAATCTACCGACACGGGGCTGTCGTATTTGAGCACCTTCAAATACCACCGGACTGAGCCAGGATCGAACCTGCCAAGTTGGGGTTAGAAGGCCAGCGCGTTAACCGTCTGAGCCACTCAGCCCGGCACCTTAAACATCACGCTTACTTTTAATTACTATTTACACACATAATCTATAAATCATACTTTAAAAATAAAATTATTTATTTTTGTTATAGGCATTAACAGGACAACATGTATCTGACCCTTATTATTAATTGGCGCCAGGATTTGTTTGTTATGAGTCCGAACAGATTTCTCCTTCACTTAGAATAGACACCGTGAATTCTTGACCTACAGCTACGGAATTCCAGCAGCTGAGAGACACATTTCATCCATTGTAATCTAAGCAGATTCCCATGCAATTTAACACATAAATAGTGACAACAAAAGTACAACCATGATTCTAACAGTTGACTTTATTCTTAGTTTTTAAAATACAAGAACTTTTCTATTCGTCCTGGTGTGATCCATTCTTTGTTTAAAAATTTAGCTACTCTCTTTCCATTTTTGATTTATATTCACCTCCAAACTATTTAGTTATAAGTGCGTCATACTCTCAATACATGAGCCTCTCCCATTATTTCCCCACACAGTAAACAATGATTTTCATAATGTTTTTCTCCCAGCGCCTTATTTTTATATATCCACATTAGCCACCATGCCTCAATTCCTAGTTCTCTATTTGGGAACCTTTCGTTCCTTATTGAATATTTTGGATAATGGATAATTTCACATAATTCTGATAATTTTCTTTTAGTCTCACATTTTGCCATAATCATCTGCTTCTCAATGTCCTTCACTCTGACCGTTACTTTCTTACTGTGCATCTCCCATTCCAATTCTGACTTACATACTTCTCACCATCGTCAGCCGATAATCATCATCATACATGTTTCATGTGGTTGTGGTTTGCTACATTCAATATTTCCCGACAATCTGCTATTATTAATCTAAAAAAATATTTTACTACCTTCCTAGTTAAATCTGCTCGGATGCTGATAACGTCACACAGTCTTTTAGCTCCACTAATTGCTGCACATTTTGGTAGATCCATTATTATGTTACAGAATGTATTACATTATATCTAATTCGTTTTCTGTCTACTTCGATATTATAAACGTTCATAACCACGCCATAGGCATGTCATGAGGTCCAGTTAACAATATATGCCGTTTTCCGTGACATTCTGCGACATATAGTGTCGTAATTAGCAATTTCCGCCCAGATCGGGATGCGAGTTGCGGTACGCTAGCTCGAGGAGAGTAGGTTTAATTGCTTGTACCGACAGGGAGAAGGCGCATTACAGTGGAACCTTGGAACTGCGCTCCCACTGCGCGAGAGAGAAGGGAGAGAGCACGCCAAGCGCAGAAGAGTATGTGGATGAGAAGGCGGAAAGTATCACGGCATGTTAACCCAAGAGATAGAAATTCTTAGCGATTTACCCACACCTTCATTGGTGCGAACTCACCGTATTTAACTGCTCATAATACTCATTAACATTTGCAAGGACTCATTTGAACCGGCGTATTTTATGCAAATTGATTATGTAAGGCAATACTTTATAAATGGAGCGGTAATGCCGCAGTGCGTAGATTGAGGCCAAATGTTTGGGTCTGACCGCGGGAGAAGAATCCCCAGAATATAATCAGGGAAGCTTTCGAGATTACAAGAAATTCAGTGATCGGATCAGTGTAAAATAGGAATCAAGAGCTACAGTTTAATTACCCCCACGACGCTGAAAGATCATGATTAGCCTAGGGGCGTTGTTTACCACTTCCGTAGTCACCCGGCCAGACCTAGCTCCATCAACCCATTGTCGGCGTGAAACTGTGACCCAGTGCAAAATGGATAACAGTGTGAGAGGTGCCAGCGCGGTACAGATATCGCGAAAATAGGCCGCGTGGATTGACACAAGTACGGTAGTGTTTAATAGAGGTGTATTTTTCATTCCTATAGATGTTTGTAACTTCAGTGACGGCTCATAAAATAATTGTAAAAGAACGGGCAACGTATAAGGTCGCTTAGACTTAGTGAGACAGCCGATTACATTTATGTGATTAATAGTGGCCGAATTTAAGGTAGCTGAATAGTGATTGACCCTCAATAAATTAATAGAACGTTGTTCTCAAAAGAAGAACGTCTGCATACTCCATGGACACTCACGTTATGTAACGGTAACCATTAATCAGGCCGTGTGACGAAATGGGAATGAATAGTGACCTACACAGACTTACCGCTATTCAGTTTAGTCCACTTGAGTCAGTGAGTGGGTCTAATCACCAGTAGGTTATTTGAAAACACATAAACAGTATTCATTAAAAAATTTCCCATTTTTGCCTGTATATTTGTGAGTAATCATCGAACCCATGATAGGAATCAACTCGAGTCGCCCTTTAGTGCCAGCATTCATCTCTTCAGGGAACGTCGAAATATTCCAACTGCAGGAGACTACAGTTCGAGACATCATGGACAGCACCCAAAGAAAGAGGAGCCAAGGGCTACCTACTTACGAGGCCGCAGTGATGGAGGCCAAAAATGCCCAGGTGTACCCTCAAGATGACAGCAGACCGCACACAGTATCGATGGGTACATTTTAATGTACTAGGCATGAAATCCGCATGGTCGCATAACAAATACAATTTGTACATATCATTCTTGTATATTTTTATATAATTAATAATATTAAATGTATGGGACGCTATATGCGTGTTACTGGGAAAGGTTATTTATTAATTCAATTTTTATTAGGATTTTCTTCTGTGATTTAAGGATAATCACTAATTTCTTCCGCGAGCTTATTTGCATGAATTAGTACGTAAGATCCCATAGGGATAAGTTGCGTGAAAAGCATATTTTAAAGGGTTGAACCAGCACTTCAGCTGAATTTATAATTCATTCCTAATTTCACTAACTGATATGGATCTTCACAATATTTGAGCATATATTACGTATTTGCTTCACATGGTAATGCATGCATTTTTATAATTTACTTAATATTTAAGAATACTGATAATCGAAGATTTATAATTCCGAAGTGCAACCTATGAATTATATAAATACGCGAGTGAGGTGGTGTTAGTTAACTACCTGTTGAGTAGAGTAAGGTGGATTTGAGATGCAGTAGTGTGAAGGCAGGGGAGATGATACTTGTGAAATGTTCGAGATGACAGAATGGGAAAAGAATTAGAATAATTATGATTATCACGACGTATTTAACTAGGCTGAATATGGCCAGAATTATGAGGGATAAGAATTGGCACCTCTGAATAATTATGAACCTGGAAGGGAGCAATTGAAAATTACGGAGAGAAGGAACATTGTAGGTTGTCCGTATGGGCCAGCTGGTTGAACGCAGCTCACTGTAAAGGGACAGATTCGTGACATGAAGGTGTGTCAGGTCCTGTGGTACGGGCCAAGCCGTCTGTTAGAGCTCTCGGAACATTAGCACTGGTATTCTCGTTCATTTCACATTGGATCAATAATCCCATGCCAATGATATATTATGACCAGCGTTGTGCATTTAATGAGTCTGTAGAAGATGGATTACTCCCCATTTTTGTATATTAAATTAGCTCGTGATAGGAGCTTCAGATGTTTGTACCTCGGAAGCTGGCGAACGCGGGTTCGACCTGCGTCAGGATGATGAATTCGGGCTGACACTATATAGCTTGACTAGGCCTTAACTTCAAGATATATTGTTTGTCGGTGTATTTACTAGTGACTGTTTATTTCTTTGTATATTGTATTCATGTATTTGTGTATCCATGAATGTTTTATGGTGACGGGCAGGTAAGCCCAGAAATACGTGTATGCGTTTAATGTAATGTGTAATTGATTTGGTCAAGTAGACCGTATGTTCGATATGCGGCGATGTGATTTCGTGTGTAGGGAAATGTACGCAACTATATGTGTAAGAAACTCCATAATCATGACGGCCGAATAAAATAATATGGCCTCACGAGAAATGTCATTTGCATATTTTGTCTATGCATTCGGTGAACAGACACCATCGGGTATCATTGTTAGGTGACAGGATAAAACTTGTGATTTGTGCATAGTTTAAATTAGAAGTGCGTGTTAATATGGCGATTTAAGGCATGCCAAATGATAGCCAAAAAGAGAAGATGAACTGGCAAGGACATTCAGGCATTCTGCGTATAAGTGATTTTTATGTATGTAATAACATGGCATTATCTCGTACGATTTGATCTTGTGATTCTATCAGTTTATTAAATTCTTTGTTTAAAAACTGGGAACAAAAGTCTTCTCATTTACTAGTATTAAAGTATTCCGCTCACATTAGAGAAAACCCTACTTTGTATATGTTTAAATTATTTATTTATTTATTCCTGACTTACATTTGTGGCGAAGTTAGGGCTCACGGCCCTCTCTTACACTTAACCACTATGAACAGAATTTAAAAATGTAAACATAAAAGTAAGATATAGTAATTCTAAAAAGAAATAATACTATAGACAGAAAATTCTAAGACTAACGGTAAGTTAGGCCTACATATCAGTACAGCAATTAATGTGACAATATTAATAATAATAATAATAATAATAATAAATGAAGAAAACCCATTCACACAGCATACACACAATTACTCACACAACTCAGTTTTATGTTACCAGGAAAAACTTTCTGCAGGCAGATTTGAATTTATGAGAGGAAGTAAGGTGCCGAATGTCCATTGGGAGTGTATTCCAGAGTCTCGATGCGGTAACTAAAAAGGAATGATTGTAGGAATTCGTTCGACTTAGTGGAATTTCAAGTAAGGAACCAGAACGGGTACTAATTTCATGGAATGAGGAAAGGAAACGAAAATTAGAAGAGAGGTAAG
This sequence comes from Anabrus simplex, assembly GCF_040414725.1. Lineage (NCBI taxonomy): Eukaryota > Metazoa > Arthropoda > Insecta > Orthoptera > Tettigoniidae > Anabrus > Anabrus simplex. The sequence continues at coordinate 436,828,625 of NC_090269.1, forward strand.
CAGAAGTGTTCGTCGAGAGCACTTGGTAAACAAGTGTCATTAGGTGAAATTTCCTTCGTTCATTTATGTGTAGCCATTCCAATGTTTTGAAATATGGTGTGACATGAGCGTCATGTCGCAGTTGGAAGGCATATCGTATGCATGAGTTTTGTGCTCGCTGAAGTCTCAAAGCTTGTTCAGCATTTAGACTGACTAGTACCGTATCACAGTAGTCTAAAATTGGGAATAGTAGTGCTTGGATTAAATTAAATTTAAGTTTTTGAGGAAAAGAATCCTTGTGACGTTTCAGGGGATATAGAGCTGCATTAACCTTTCTACATACATTTGTTACGTGTTCATTCCAGGTCAGATTCTCATTGATGGAGATTCCAAGATTAGTTACATTTTTATGGTACGGTACAGCAATGTCATTGATTATGATTGGAGGAGGATTGATATTGCTTATTACATGTAATAATTCAGAGTTTCCTATGATAATACTTCTGTTTTACGAGGATTTAGGAGTATGTGGTTGATTTTAGCATAGGCGGTAAGCCTTTCAATATCCGAATTAATATGCTGAACTGTTTCATGTAAATTGTTTGTAGTGGTGTGTTTGTATATCTGCATATCATCAGCATATAAGTGGTAGTTGCAATACTGAAGTGTGGAAGATATGTCATTAATAAGCAAGACGAACAGTAAGGGCCCTAGAACAGACCCTTGAGGGACACCCGATGATTTTACAGCCCATTGGGATCTTTGATTGTTTACCACTACGCACTGGCGACGATTTGTAAGGTACGACTTAAAAAAATTAAGGGCTATCGGGCCGATATGCAGAGAGCGTAGCTTGGATAATAGTATGTCTATATTTACCGTGTCGAACGCACTACTAAAATCAAGGAGTGTCAGTATCGTCACCTGCCGTTTGTCCATTGCAAGTCTTATGTCATCTGTTACCCGAAGAAGTGCAGTCGTAGTACTGTGTCCCTTTCTGAAGCCAGATTGCAATGGGTCAAAAAGATAATGTCTGGTTAAGAATTCTACTAGCTGCTCGTGTACAATTCTTTCAAGAACTTTTGAGAGAGGGGGAAGAATCGAAATAGGCCGGTAATCAGATGGCGCATTTGCTGTGGTACCGGTATGTTTTAATATTGGGGTTACTAGAGCATCCTTCCATGCAGTTGGAAACGTCCCTGTGGTGAGACAGTGGTTTACAATGTGGGTAATAATTGGTAGGACCGCGCCAATAATGTTTTTATAAAGCCTATTGGGATGTTATCTGCTCCTTTCGCTTGTGACTTAACTGAATTCAAAATACGCTTTACATCATTTACACTGACAGAGTGAGAAGATAAATTATTTTCGTTTTCTGTAGGGTCACTGATTATTTTATTTAGATTGATATGATTTTGAGGTTGAGATTCCTATTCTTCTTTTGCGAACAGACCATTGATCCGTAATGCTCATGAGCTTAGTCGTTGATAAAGTGAAAGTAGGAAGGATGGCACTTCGAGGCCCGGGAAGTGATTTCCGAAGTTTCTCATACAGGGAATTCCATCCATATATTTCCTTGTGAAACTGAGTTTTTTAAATGATGCCCTGATAAGCCCAGGACAGGTGCAGTACAGTATTTGATCGGTCCAGACTGTACATAATGTGCATGATCCAAGAGTCGGAGCGTATACCGTATATTATTATAATTATACTGTATTTGATTCCTCCAGACTTTCAGGTAGGTAATACTACTTTCACTGTTCAATTGTAAAGTACACGGTGAAGATGTATGCCGGACGCCTTCGTGGAAGAAAGGCAGGGGCTGCCATATTTGCAGTCTTGTGCTAAGTGCTCTCGTAACGAGCTACACCTGTGACATCACCGAGAACACTTCCTTCACTTCTCCAGCGTTTTCCAAGCAGCAGCAAAATGAGAGTAGTTAACATGTTTATTGAATGAATTAGTGCAAAGCGCGAGTACTCGCACGGAGGAAAATTACGATACATACCCCTTATGCCTTTCAGCGTTCAGTCTGCAACCTCTGTCGCCTCATTTAGTTCTATACCTCTCCTCTTGAAATCATTACTCTCCATGACCGAGTCTACTATTTTCCTAAGTAACCCGCCCTTCTCCATTCGCCTCACATAACAATGAGCAGACATCGGATTTCTCTGCAAATGCCGATATGTAGAGCTCCAAAACCGACAAGGAAGTGCGTTTCAAGGCAATATTCGACCAATTATTGAGTTTAATAATGCATGTGTGTATATATATATCAGACTAGTGCGTACATTTCAAATTTCGTACTTATTGTGCGTGTTTTCGACTTTTATTTTACAATTCTACAATCAACATTAAAAAATTAAGTAATTAATGCGTGAACACTTTCGGCAATGAACAGCTGAAAGGTAACATGCATCTACAAAGATACACTTCGAAATCATACCGGAATCAGTCAAGAAGCTAGAAAAAGGTGTATTGCGTCTTTAGGGACGTGAATTGTGAACTGAAAGGCTTTCCAGGAATTCTCGGATAATAAGGCTCTACCAGAATGTTTGACACGTACACTCGCTCCCAAATTCAAGTACTCTCCTGTCACATCCGTAGATGTGGAGAGACCATTCTCCGCACTGAAGCTAGTTTTAACAGACAAACGCCACAACATTAAAATAGAAAATGGAAAAAGACTGTTTTAGTGCACCGCAAAACAAAGCAAACAATAAGGACATGGATATAATCATGCAAATTACGCATCAATTATATGTTAATAACTCTTGAATGCAACATAAAGATCGTACATCCATAAATTGTCCTTATTCCTAATCATTGCACCGATGATGTAAATGTGAACATTTTAACATAAAAATAAGAGCGACCACCGCAGGCCTAAAGTAGCGACGTAGACAAAATTTCTACCTCTTAGTAAGTTGACCCTCTGATTTCCATACCGTAGGGTAATAAATATCTCGAGCGAAATATTATACTCGGTAATTCTTAAATGTAGTTACTATTAGGTGAAACGGAATGGAATGCAACTTAAAATTCACCTAAAACAACTATAAATGTTAAATAAAAACATAGTTTAAAAACAATATATTTCATTTTTAGGTCCAGTTTTGATACAAGCCACTTAAAACTCATCAAATACCTCATCAGCTTGTGTACTTGGAGCATTCTCCAAGTGAAATAAGTGGCCAAGTTCTTGACTCCTCACTGAAATGAAGACTACTTTTATGTTTCTTATTTTCTATCTTACGGAGTATGTGAGTAGAGTATTCAACATTAGGGTAGGTTGGATATTTGAAGTTATTATTAATTGCGAATTTTTCAGATGTTTGAATCTTACAATCACAGTCTTTATTTGATCAATACTGCAGCCAGAGGTTTAGTTAGATTATTAATTTTTTAAATCATTATTATGATTATTACGGACAGCATGGTGCTGCGATCGAATGGTTTGCCAAGAAACATACAGCAGTGAGGCTCCTCGCGAGTGAGAGTCATCATGGGTCTTAAAAGTTACAATACTGGACATTTTATAGTATTACTCAGCACTTTTTTGCCTTCGAGCACATTTGCTTCCGAATGTGTATCAACAGCGTTCGTGTCTGGGTGTAGGCAGAATGGCTCCTAACCTGTATGTAACCGAGAGTGTTTAGTTGAGTCGAGTTTCCGGCTAAAGCCCTTGCCACATATGTTGCAGAAAAATGGCCTGTCTCCTGTATGCGAGAGCATGTGTATGGTGAGAGTGGCCTTCCGGCAGAAAGATTTCTCACAAATATTGCACCTGAACGGCTTCTCGCCTGTATGAGTCCGCATGTGTCTGGTTAAATCGCCTTTTATGGGATAGCCTTTCCCACACGTGAGGCAAGAGTACGGCTTTTCACCTGTATGTGTCCGAAGATGTATGATCAGAGAGGCCCTGCGGCTATATGTTTTCCCACAATTATTGCACGTTAACGGCCTCACGCCGGTATGGGTCATAATATGGTTTTTTAGTTCGGTCTTAGTCCTAAAGTTCTTCCCACATACATCGCATGAATTTGGCTTTACCTCTGTATGAGTTCGCAAATGATTCCTGAAATCGCCTTTCTGACTGAAGGTCTTCCAGCACGCTACGCAGGAGAATGGCTTTTCTCCTGTATGGATCCGCATATGCCTAGTTATAAGGCCTTTGTGGCCAAAGAACTTGCCGCACACACTGCAGGGGTGCATCTTCCCCACTGTATGTGTCCGCATATGACTGTTTAGACCGCTCTTCAAACTGAAACACGTGCCACACATGTTACAGGTGTGCGGCTTGATTCCCGTATGTCGCAGCATGTGCTTGGTTAGATTCGAATCCTGGCTGAAGGATTTGCCACAGATATTACACAAGTACGGCCTCACTCCTGTATGAACCCGCATATGCAAGGTCAACAGCGACGAAATTCTAAACCGTTTTAAGCACACTGCGCACTGAAATCTCTTGTCATCTTCGTGCGACCCCATGTGAACTGTCAAGTTGCTCCTATCTGCAAAGCATTTCTGACAAATTTCGCACTTATGGAGCACCTTTTCCTTGTGGACCATGATGTGCTCTGACAGACTGCTTTCGCTACTGAACAGCATTCCGCAATGATCGCAGATGAAAGGACGATCCTCTTTGTCTCTCTTCAGATGCCGTCCGCCATCCGGGGGAGGACATTCTGCGTAGCTCTCCTCTGGGCTCGATCTACAGTGACAAATTGAAACCATGTGACCAATAATTCAACAGTCAACCCCACTAGAAATCTCACAGAGAGGAATGCCTACTAAACATTCCACACACTGATATCCCATACAGAGAGCTCTTTATTAATAACCATCACATTCCTGAGGGTGAAGATCATTTTAACCCGTTCGGTGGCGATGCGCCGAGATCCGCGGCTACAAGTCGCCTGCTCGGTGGGGAACGAGGATATATCCGCCGATTCAAATTCTATTTTTTTCTCAGTTCCCTTCCTGCAGAGGGTATTTTCTTTCCAGCAGCGTATTCTGGATGAGTCTTCCCTCTGATGTGAATTTTTTCAACTATGTTCTCCCAATACTAATGTGTCATCCATGAGTTGCAACATAAAGAACGCAGCTGAGTCCGAACGATGTAAGGCCTAATAGCTCCGCGCTGAGGCTTTAGCTCATTGCCTAATCGTCCCTTGGATGTAATAATATTGCTGTAGAAGGGATTTCTAGAGATTATGACACTGAACAGACCTCTCCGATGACATTTTAGAACTGTGACCTGATTTATTATCCCCAGTCTTGAGTTCTTCCTTCACGACTGGAGTGTGTGTTTATCGCGAGTTACACAACATTTTATTATCGCACGCATCCGTAACACAGTCATATTTTATTATTTCCGTCCAAAGTGCTGAGACCAAGGTTCTATTCGATCCTTTTTCTTATATTTTTCCGCTAAAATATCTATAACGAATTACCGGCCCGGGCTGTTAGAGGAAGATGATTTACGGCTCGTGATAAACGAAATGTTGGTATTTAGTGGGGAGAATTGTGATATTAGTGAAGTAAGTTCTGACGAAGGGGAACTCGTGAAAGGAAATTACCTGGAATAAGTACTTCAGGCTCGATTATACAGGATTTGGGCGTAGCTGATGCGAATGTTCAGTAGTCGCAAAAGAGACAACACGGGTTCGATTCCAGTTCAAGTAGCAATCATGAGAGTGCCAGTTGTGACGATAATACTGATTACAATCCAACCATTGCAAGTTCTTCGTCAACTTATACTGAAAATGGACAAAGAAATTCCCGCTTTGATCCAAATTTCCATCGTGATGTAAAGAGAGTGTATTTAGGGAAAGCAAAACTGAGCGAAATATTTTAATTACTTTTTATGACGAGATATGCCAGAACATAGCTGAACAGACAAAAGATGCCGAGCAGGAAATCGCACATAAAACCCAGTTTAGTAGGACGAAAGGAAGGAATCGAGATCAAGACCGTGTCCGGGCAAATAAGGACGAAATAAAGCTTCTTATGGCCATACGATTTCCGCAGGGGATTGTACAGAAACCTAAATTAGGACACTATTTCTCGCAATCGCTTGTTCACTACGCCTAATTTCTATGAGTTGATGACACAGAATAGTTTTTCTCGCCAGATTGAGTGGCCTGGCCAGCCTCCTGACCCCAACATGGCAGGTTCGATTCTGGCTCAGACCGGTGGTATTTGAAGGTGCTCAAATACGCCGGCCTCTTGTCAGTAGATTTACTGGCATGCAAAAGAACTCCTGCGGCACTAAATTCCGGCACCTCAGTGTCTCCGAAAACCGTAGAAGTAGTTTGTGGGACGTGAAGCCAATAACATTATTATTATTATTATTGTTATTATTATAAATAGATATTCCTCCACAGTTTTTTAATATCTCTGACAATGAGGTGAATAATGCAAACCTTCCTCCAAAAATATATACGAGATAAATCCAGTATTTGACCATCTGTTAGCAAAATTTTCGAAAGCTTATACACCTGATGGCAAAATGTCAATTGATGAGAACCTCTTGCTATGGAAAGGGTGGCTAGGGTGGAAAGTTTATACAACAAGATAAAGATCGCGTTTCGGAATGGAATTATATAAATTATGCGAAGGCGAGAGAGGTTATATAACATTACCTGCTTCCGTGTGTATCATGATGAACAGCTGTAAAATACATAACACTCTGAAGACTGTAAATACTGTAAATATTACCTGTATTGTAGTGTAATATAGTCCGTTATGTTACTTGTGAATTGTAAGGAGGCTATATAAACATCATCCCTCGAAAGCGCTAACCAACATAAGAGAAAATTCCGTGAGTATTATATTTTATTCCATTTTACATATTTTAAGTACATGTAAACTTTGTAAATCTACAATTTACATATACAGAAACATTTATTTACAGGCAGAGATTGATAGCAAACTGCCTAAAATATTCAGGTGAAAATTACTGTATAAACAAAAAGCAGAGCTTTTCTGTTAGGAAGTAGCAATCTCGATTTCACAGTGTGAAAGCACTTAGTACGTTTTTGGACAAAGCATTGAAAAATTAAAATAATCAAATTTTTCTACAATGAAATACATTATATTCAAGTAAATATTTCTCTTTTGGCCCTTCAATAGTTCATTTTAGTCTAAGATTATTTTCAATCAAGTAATTAAATATTTTCTTCAGTCAGGGAAATCGCTCCCCACCTGAGAGTGAGCTAGTGTGTACCGAGCTCCCCGCTTAAGGGGTTAAGTCGAATTCAGTGTAGTCGTGAATTTCAAAATCACTTGCTTCTTAAGAGGGGGTGTTACGTCTTTTCTCTCGAAAGCCCACCGTCACAATATAAAGCGCAATAATATTCTGACAATTTAGTTCTGTACGAACTCATGGAATACCCCATTTAATGAATGAACGAGGAGAAGCGGTCTAGCCGAAAGGAGAAGCTGTTACATCCGCCAAACAGTTATCTGCTGAAATCCAAGAAAGACTACTCTCCTACATAAGGGACGGCATACGCTTTGATCTTGTTCAACAACACTGCGGTTTGTGGCAGGCTTGTAATTAACTTTTGCAAAAGCCCTTGTTGTCGTTTGAGAGAATCCCAGTGTTGTAGGTTCTAATAAATTTGGCAGTCAGCATGTCTGCTCAACGATGGCAAGTATTACTCTCTGGTGGACCGGGAGACGAGTGACGATCACTAATGTGCGGCGGAATGAGAATAACCATTTGTCGTTTGTCTGAACGCCAGAGCAAGGAAATTTATGTACTTCTGAACGAAAATTTCGGAATTGTTGTACGTTATTTTGATTAAAATTATTAGTATTAGCGTGAATGTGTGTGTAGTTTTCTTTATGTCGCAACGACACAGACAGGCCTCATGGCGACGATGCGATAGGACAGGCCTAGGAGTGGAAAGGAATCGGCCCTGGCCTTAAATTATGCAGAGGCCAAGCATTAGCCTGTGTGAGAATGGGAAAGAGTTGAAAGCATTAGCCTGTGTGAAAATGGGAAAGAGTTGAAAACTACCTTCAAGGCTGCGACAGTGGGAATCGAACCCACTAACTCCCGAATGCAAACTCACAGCTGCGCACCCCTGACCGCAAGGTCAACTCGCCCGGTGTACAGTTTTCTTGGTAGAGATGTAATGAGATTTACAAGATATTCCTACAAAAGGAAATTAACGTACGTTACCCACAACTGGCGTTAGAAGTGCGATAGTCTTTGGAAATTCTTAACCTTAAAAGATAGTGTACCGGGTGGTACACCTCCACGCCGCTAATTTAAAATGTGCTCCAATTGAAACTCCTCTGTTGGAGGAAGTCTGTACTTTATCGACGGTATTAATTTGCAAGTTTCTCGGAAGATGTCACTACCTGGAAATTTTGGAGTTTTTGAACTGTGTCATTTTCGACGTATTTTTGTTTTGCTTGTAGTAAGAAGTGTGAACTTTCTCTTCTAGAGGACACTACTGAAGATCAACAATAGTGCACCCTAGGGCGGAGTGAAAGAACTGTTTTTTTTGGAGAAATTTTGAATTCAAAAGTTTGTTCTTTGCTAAATTTCTTTCAGTCATTATTTAAGTTGGCTGTATACCCCTCTCTTTCCCCTTGTTTTGTATTTAGCCAATCCCGAATTTCTTTTATTAATTTCTGACCAATCGGATGTATCTTCCCCAACTTGAATATGTTGCTGTATCCTACCCAATAAAGAGTTTGTGGGAGGGTGTCCTCATTCCCCTAACGCCTAGAACCTTCCGCGAGAGTATATAAACTGCTGATTTTAGGGTCTCTGGGCCACTTCTGTTCCATCTTTTCGTGTGTAAAGTACATAGCAGGAGGCGGGAAGCGCCTCTTTCTTCGGCGGCAGTCAACAACCAGGTAATGGCCGATTAATTACTTCTTTTCTTGCTTGCTCAGCAGTTTAACTCTCGGGGCGGGTCCAAAGTTTTTCCATTATGTAACCTTCCTTAAAATGTAAAGAAACTTGTATCTATTCCATCTTTTAAACTGCATATCGGGATAGAGAGTGCTTAACCCTCTCGAGCTCCCAATCATATTGTTTTGAGGTGAACTTATTTTTCTCAACCTATTCTTCGTTAACGTAAAACAAATTGTTCTTTTCTAAAGTTACCTCTGTAGGATGGGATTAGCCCTTGCATTAGTGGCCTAGAGCCAGATTAGGTTTTTAAAAAACAAGTGCATTAGGAGTGCAGATCGCCTCCTCTCAAATTGTTATTTTAGAGGTCATGTAATTACCCCTTTTCATTTAATAGACCTCAGTAGGTTGGGTATGTTACCCCTGTGTTTAGGTCCTTAGAGGACAGCTTGAAGGTCGAGTTTGGTGTGGCCTTTGATTGGCTTAAACCTGGAGAGCAGATTGCTCTTCTTGGAACTTGATTTCTGTATGCCTCGAGGAGGCTTTTCTGTGTAATTTGGAGCAAGTGCTCTTGAACATGAATGGGGGTTTCTGCCCCTCTGTAAAACTTATTTTGGAGTAAAGTTGGGCTAATTGCTCAAGAAGTGTGAGGCTGGGGCTCGAAGCCCAAATCCTGTAAATATTGTAATTGTATTTTTATTGCCTTGCTACTCTGTACCTGCCATGGTTGTTATTTCGTTATTTGGAAAAGAAAATATAACCTTGTTAAATTTTAAATTAATTTTACTTTCGTAGCTTGAGACCTGTTCACCACCCCGCACCTTCTTTCACGCATAACTACCACAAAAACACGGTAACAGATAGTATGATATCAGGAAGACAAAGCAAGGAGTGATGGTTTTGATGAAAATGAGTCTGAACGATTTAAATGTTGCCGAACTGAAGTGCAAGCTGGAAGAACGTGATGAGGTAATTTCCGGAACCAAGGCCGTGTTGCGGTCACGAGCAGTAATAGAAGCAGAAGGTAAAGATACAGATAAAGATATTTTTGAAATTGCGCAAAATTTTGAAGTTCCTAAATAGTTTTAAAAAGACAAGCCAAAACTTTAGCTAAAAGCTAGCGAAATGTTCTCAAAAACTACCTGAAAATTATAGATTGGTAGAATCTAAGATAACTGAAATTGATCAAGGACTAAAATAGAAACTGATGTAGAGCGTAAAACAACGACTATAGAGGACCGATCTGCATCACCAGAAAATATGTCTATACGAAAGAACGGGCATAGCACTGAATTCAGAATAAAAGCAGAGAATGTTGCCGGGACGGTGCGTGTGAAATCACCGCCTTATGTTTGCAAAACTCCGTGGTCTACGTATCGAAGGCAATTTTAAGCCGCAATGGATTGACTAGAGAGGAAAAAGGCACTGCCTTGGATACTGCGCGGCGAAGTGAAGCGTTGGATACACTCCGAGCGATTCCAGACAGTGAGCAATCTAATTTAAATTCTCTGGTGGCCCGATTAGAGATGAGGTACCTTCAACAAATTTACCATAGTCAACTTCTTAGCAGACGTGGCGAGACAGACATCGCGCGTCTTGCTTCTATGGCTTATCATTCAGCTACAAACTATTTCACAGAACAGCCAAAATTATGTAGAGTCTCTTGTGATGGATATAGCCGACCCAGAATTGCAACGAGCTCGGATAGGAAACTGACGTACGTTACCGGTACCCATGTAACAACTGGTGTAAGAAGTGGGATAGTCCTTGGACAATTCGTGACCGTTAAAAGATAGTACGATATAAGGAAGACAATACAAGGAATGATGGCTTTGATGAAAGTGAGTTTCAACAATATAAGTTACCGATCTGAAGTAAGAGCTGGAAGAACGTGATTAGGATATTTCCAGAACGAAGGTCGTATTACGCTCACGATTTCGAGCAGCAATAGAAGCAGAAAGTAAGGATATAGATGGAGACACTTTTGAAATAGCGGGTGATGCTAACATATTTGCATAAATGTTGTAAGAATGATCAAGGAATAGAACAAATAGAAACTGAAGTAGAGCGTAAAACAACTGCTATAGAGGACCGAAAAAGAAGTCCATAGGAACGAACACGCCTGCCGCTGAATTCAGAACAAAATCCGAGAATGTTGCAGGGACGGTGTGTGTGAAACCAGTACCTTACGTTTGCATTACTCCGTGGTCTACGTATCGAAGGCAATTTGAGGCCGCAGCTGCCGCCAATGGGTTATTTTGGAGCGAGGTGATGCGTTAGATATATTCCAAGCGATTGCAGACAGTGGGCAATCTAATTTCAATTCTCTGGTGGCCCGATTAGAGATGAGATTCGATGATAAAAACCTTCAACAAATTTATCATAGTCAACTTGGTAGCAGACACCAAAGACGTAGCGAGACACTAAAAGAATTTGAGACAGACATCCCGCGTCATACATTATGGCTTATCCTTCAGCTACAAACGATTACATAGAACAGCTATATGTAGAGTCTCGTGTGATGGGTATATCCGACCCAGAATTCCAACAAGCCCTTTGTCTGGCGCAACAAAATAGGTTAGACAATGCTCTGGCTCGTGCACTTTAATTCGAAACTGCTACACAGACCTCGAATCTACAGGCGCAGCTTCGACGGCAGGATGGAGGGGAGCCTATAGACGAAAAGGTCAAGAGGATTGTTTTCATAACACAGTCCAAAGAGGATGGAATACCTCGAAGTCGGGGGATTCGCTGTTGGAGTTGTGGTAAGCTTGGATATGTCAGTAGCCGCTGCAATAAAGACTCAAAGATTCAGGAAAACTAAAAAGGGCCTGTGCTGAGGGGCTAGAGCCGCATGTCACCCAGCTGTCCCGAGAAAGTTGGTACATGTTATTTCACTCGTTCTTCAGAGAGACAGTATCTTTGTCCACAGAAAAGTGAATGGCTTGGCTCGTACTTCGCTTCTGGACACCGGGGCCAAACCAACGTTGTCAAGAAGGACACCTGAAACCTACGACAATTTTATCGAAAACCGCAACCGAAGACCAAGTGAACACGTACGGCGAGAAATACACTGACTGACAGTGACAATGCAACACCAAGGAGGAGTGGTTCGAAAGGGATGAAAGTTGGGGAAAAAACAGAGACGGCACGGATGAATAATTGATGTTTATGTCAAACCGATATGCAGGTTACACAATGCGCACGGCATCGACTCAGTAGGATGTAGGACCACCGCGAGCGGCGATGCACGCAGAAACACGTCGAGGTACAGAGTCAATAAGAGTGCGGATAGTGTCCTGAGGGATGGTTCTCCATTTTCGGTCAACCATTTGCCACAGTTGGTTGTCCGTACGAGGCTGGGTCAGAGTTTGCAAACGGCGTCCAATGAGATTCCACACGTGTTCGATTGGTGAGAGATCCGGAGAGTACGCTGGCCGCGGAAGCATCTCTACACCTCGTAGAGCCTGTTGGGAGATGCGAGCAGTGTGTGGGCGGGCATTATCCTGCTGAAACAGTGCATTGGGCAGCCCCTGAAGGTACGGGAGTGCCACCGGCCGCAGCACATGCTGCACGTAGCGGTGGGCATTTAACGTGCCTTGAATACGCACTAGAGGTGACGTGGAATCATACGCAATAGCGCCCCAAACCATGATGCCGCGTTGTCTAGCGGTAGGGCGCTCCACAGTTACTGCCGGATTTGACCTCTCTCCACGCCGACGCCACACTCGTCTGCGGTGACTATCACTGACAGAACAGAAGCGTGACTCATCTGAGAACACGACGTTACGCCATTCCCTCATCCAAGTCGCTCTAGCCCGGCACCATGCCAGGCGTGCGCGTCTATGCTGTGGAGTCAATGGTAGTCTTCTGAGCGGACGCCGGGAATGCAGGCCTCCTTCAACCAATCGACGGGGAAATTGTTCTGGTCGATATTGGAACAGCCAGGGTGTCTTGCACATGCTGAAGAATGGCGGTTGACGTGGCGTGCGGGGCTGCCACCGCTTGGCGGCGGATGCGCCGATCCTCGCGTGCTGACGTCACTCGGGCTGCGCCTGGACCCCTCGCACGTGCCACATGTCCCTGCGCCAACCATCTTCGCCACAGGCGCTGCACCGTGGACACATCCCTATGGTTATCGGCTGCGATTTGACGAAGCGACCAACCTGCCCTTCTCAGCCCGATCACCATACCCCTCGTAAAGTCGTCTGTCTGCTGGAAATGCCTCCGTTGACGGCGGCCTGGCATTCTTAGTTATACATGTGTCCTGTGGCACACGACAACACGTTCTACAATGACTGTCGGCTGAGAAATCACGGTACGAAGTGGGCCATTCGCCAACGCCGTGTCCCATTTATCGTTCGCTACGTGCGCAGCACAGCGGCGCATTTCACATCATGAGCATACCTCAGTGACGTCAGTCTACCCTGCAATTGGCATAAAGTTCTGACCACTCCTTCTTGGTGTTGCATTTGCTCTGTCAGTCAGTCAGTGTAATTCAACACCGGCCTGAGGAGCAAGTTGATATAACATCGAGTAACAGTGGATGATATCAAAGAAAATGTTATTCTTGGGGTGGATGTAATGGCTAAATTTGAGCTCGTTTTGGATCTGAGACGAGGATGCTTGAAATTCGCAAACGAAGAAGACATTCATCACGGATGAAGCAGTCCAACCATTCAAACTGTTTTAAGTACAGACGAGGTATTTCATCCCAGAAGCGATCATGTAATCGTGGTTCAAATGGATAACACAGACCGAGAAGGGACGGGAATTGTCGAGCCCGTTGCCGAAGAGGAATTCTGCCCAGGAGCATTGGAGGGAAGAGGTGTTATAAAAGCTAAGGGGTCAACTCCAATCAGAATGACGAACCTAAATGATTTCCCAGTAACATGGAAGAGAGGCATTCAGGTGGCCTGTTGTAATCAGTATAATCCATTGTTCGTGGGGACATCACGAAGGATACCCAGGGTGTCCATCCCTCCTAACAAGTTCCTGTGCTGTTTGAATAGGAGGAGATCTTGATTTGAGGCGGCTGAATCTGACTTTAGCATCTTCATGGATGGGGAGATCAGGATTAGTTAATATCTTGTTGTATTCTCTTAACAAGTTGTTCATTCTTCTAATTCTAGGACGTTCTATGTGGCTGAGCACTGGCAACCAGAATAGAGGAGTAGATTTTACTGTGCCACTTATGACACGCATTGTTTCATTCAGGACCGTGTCCACCTTTTTACCATGACAGCTATTGATCCATACGGAAGAACAGTACAGTAATCACCGGTCGTTGTTGCAACGCACGAACACCATGAACCAAAGCATAACGAAAAGCTACAACGGTAACAATAGCCCGAATAACGAAAGAGAAAACCATAATATTACACGTAAAGAACAGAGAATGAACCAAGAAAATTAAAATTAAGACAGTGTAAAATTAAATAAAATGTCCGTCCTCTTGGTTGGAACTCAAATGGTTCAAAACTTTACCTAGTGGGGTGTTTTGGTAGCATACCAAAAATTAAATATTACACAATTTTTCAAATTTTTAACGTAATTAAAATGATAATTTCGCTTCGCCCCAAGTTTAAGTGCACTTACAATACACACTCAATAGCATCAACACCTCAGTTACAACGAACCCGAATTATATCTTTGATTTATAATAATTTGAAAAAATTAAGCCGAGATGTGAAGACTGAAAGCTATTTAGAGTTCCACACTCCACATAATCCAGTACATTTTTAAAATAGATCCATACCAAAAGAAGTCAGGAAAATTTCGAGAACTTAATTGTGAGATCGTTATTAAGTAGTTTGATCGCTTGTATTTAAGAAAGTTTAAAGCAAGAAGGACATGGTTGTAATGGAAATGAAATTATGAGAATAGTTAGAAAGATGTAAAATCAATAACTACCGATCTGCATTTAGGGCAGTCGCCCAGGTGGCAGATTCCCTATCTGTTGTTTTCCTAGCCTTTTCTTAAATGATTGCAAAGAAATTGGAAATTTATTGAACATCTCCCTTGGTAAGTTATTCCAATCCCTAACTCCCCATCCTATAAACGAATATTTGCCACAATTCGTCCTCTTGAAATCCAATTTTATCTCCATATTGTGATCTTTCCTACTTTTAAAGACATCACAAAAACTTATTCGTCTACTGATGTCCTCCCACGCCATCTCTCCGCTGACAACTCAGAACATACCACTCGTCTCCTTTCTCCCAAGTCTTCCCAGCTCAAACTTTGCAACAGTTTTGTAACGCCACTCTTTTGTCGGAAATCGCCCAGAACAAATCGAGCTGCTTTTCTTTCGACTTTTCCAGTTCCTCAACCAAGTAATCCTGGTGAGGGGCCTATACACTGGAACCATACTCTAGTTCGGGGCTCACCAGAGACAAATAAGCTCTCTCCTTTACATCCTTACTACAACCCTAAATACCCTCATAATCATGTGCAGAGATATGTACCCTTTAATTACAATTATATTTATGTGATTACCCCAATGAAGATCTTTCCTTATACTAACACCTATATATTTACAAAGATCCCCAAAGGGAACATTCACCCCATCAACGCAGTAAATAAAACTGAGAGGACTTTTCCTATTTGTGAAACTCACAACCTGACTTGTATCCCCGTTTATCAGCACACCATTGCCAACTGTCCATCTCACAACATTATCGAGGTCATTTTGCAGTTGCTCACAATCTTATAACTTATTTATTACTATGTACACAATAACGTCATCTGCAAAAAGCCTTATCTCCGATTCCACTTCTTTACACATATCATTGATACATATATATAAGAAAACATACAGATCCAAAAATACTGCCTTGAGGAATTCCCCTCTTAATTATTAAAGGGACAGATAAAGCTTCACCTACTCTAATTCTCTGAGTTCTATTTTCTAGAAACAGAGCCACCCATTCAGTCACTCTTTTGTCTAGTCCACTTGCACTCATTTTGCCAGCAGTCTCCAATGATCCACCCTATCAAATGCCTTAGACAGGTCAATCGCGATAGAGTCTAATTGGCCTCTTGAGTCCCGGATATCTGCTATATCTTGCTGGAATCCAACAAGTTGGGCTGCGGTGGAATAACATTTCCTAAACCCAAACTGCTTTCTATCAAACCAGTTATTAATTTCGCAAACATGTCTTATATAATCAGAAAGAATGCTTTCCAAAGCTTACATGTAATGCATGTCAAACTTACTGGCCTATAATTTTCAACTTTATGTCTATCACCATTTCCTTTATATACAGGGGCTACTATAGCAACTCTCCATTCATTTGGTAAAGTTCCTTCATGAAAACAATATTCAAACAAGTACTTCAGATATGGTACTATATCCCAACCCATTGTCTTTACTATATCCCCCGGAACCTTTTCTAGTTTTCAACTTTTGTATCTCACTGTAAAAGTCATTTCTGTCATAGGTAAATTCTAATAATTCTTTAGTATTAGTCACCTCCTCTATCTGGACATTATCCTTATAACCAACAATCTTTACATACTGCTGACTGAATACTTCTGCCATTTGAACACCCTCGCATACATATTCCCCTTGTTCATTAATGATTCCTGGAATATCCCTCTTTGAATCGGTTTCTGCCTTAAAGTACTACACATACTCTTCCAGTTTTCACTAAAATTTGTACGGCCGCCAATTATACTCGCCATCATGTTATCCTCAGCTGACTTCTTTGCTAGATTCAATTTCCTAGTAAGTTCCTTCAATATCTCCTTACTTCCACAGCCTTTTCTAACTCTATTTCTTTCCTACCTGCACCTCCTTCTTAGTCTCTTTACTCCTCTGTTATAATATAGTGGATCTTTACAATACCTTACCACCTTTAAATGTACAAATCTATTTTCACATTCATCAACAATTGCTTTAAACTCATCCCAGAGTCTGTTTACATTCTTATTTACCGTTTCCCATCGATCATAGTTACTTATTAAAATCTAGCTCCTGCCTGTTTTTTCAGCCATATGGTACTGCATTATAGTCCTAAATTTAATATCTTCCTTTCTTACACATTTATTTTCAATTACCACAAAAACAGCTTCGTGATCACTAATACCATCTATTACTTCGGTAACGACAATTAAGTCTAAGTGATGGTTCTATTTCATACCAACGAAGTGCATTTTGTGATAGCCGACCTCACGAACAAAATACATTCTGACACACGGTCAAGATAATGCTCGATTTCTGTAAATTCAATTCTATTCTCTATCTTTACAAGACGAAAATATCACTGACTGGAAACATTGCGGGTGTGAAAAATAAATCTTATTAGAATGAGAGTTTAGCTTGCGTACATCGATGGGAAGTTACTTGACTGGACAGTTCACAGTGATACCAGTTTGGAGTGTTGACACTGCAGGTCAGTTGGAGCCTCACACTCGAGTTGTACAGTGAACTTCGTGATTGTAGTGATTTACTGTTTTCAGTGAAAAAAATCCACCGCCTGTTTCCAGTCAATGACCGGGTCAGGAATGGAATGAATGGAGCCCCATCTAGCGGCGAGGATAGGTAGTGTGCCGGCTTGCCAAGCTTGTCGCACTCCTCTGGGGCAATGATTAATGACTGACAGATGAAATGAAATGATAGTGGAGAGTGTTGCTGGAATGAAAGGTGACAGGGAAAACCGGAGTACCCGGAGAAAAACCTGTCCTGCCTCCGCTTTGTCCAACACAAATCTCACATGGAGTGACAGGGATTTGAACCACGGTATCCAGCGGTGAGAGGCCGGCGCGCTGCCGCCTGAGCCACGGAGGCTTCATTGTTTTCAGTGATATTACGTAATATCAAACGAGAGTCGAGTATATTTTTATTTAGCGAACTTCACTGCATGTGTTGAGATTGTGTTGGGGAATTTCGATTTCACACTTTATTGTAGGAAATAGACACATTAATATTTCAAGGTTCGAGTTCATTTTTGTAGCGATTTTTACTTCATGTTGTGTTGGAGATTCAACGAGAATCAGACGTAAATATCCGGACAAGTTTCGATTTCGCCTGGCAGTATGAGTGATTTGTAGATACCATAACGTTGGTCAAGGATAGATTTAGGATGCCGCGTGTATTATATAACTTAAGGATGAGTAGACACTGTAATGTTGGCTCAACAACAGGATTACGGCGTCGTCTGTACATAGTCAAGTCATAGGTAAGGCATTTTTGCGAATCGACTTGAACGGTGTTAGTGTTTGCAGTAGTGGATACGAATGTGAAAGATATTAGCAGGTACTCTTCAGGCCATGTTTCGGCATAATTCTTATTAGCTAGAAGGTGCTCCCATAATCGCATTGCATCAGTTTCGACATGAATTATGAGGGATGTGTCACGTGGAATCCTGCCCAATGGAGACTGATCCTTACTGCTTAGCCGCGTTTGTTCATGTTCGATGACCTTTCGTTTTCAATTTTCTTGTCTTTACTTCAAGATTTATTCTCCGGGTGTCCGGTATATTACGATATTGTCGAGTGTTGACACCTAGTTCATTTATGTAGGATTTACACTACGAATGCGGTTTCAATTCGTCAGCTGTTGATATATTTTATTTTCATTTTTTGTTATTCACATTATGTACGTGAGACGTTGATCTAGCGATCACTTTTAGTTTGGTTTATTGGGACAAGTGTAGGTAGACAGATTTGTGATTGTAGTCGCAGTTATGGAAAATTGGAGGGATTTCTGTTTGTTTGTTTGTTTGTTTTATATTGTGGACTTGTATTTAACGAATTTAACGACGTAACTGTTTCATAACCTGAAAGTTGGTTTAGTAAGAACATTTTCAAGTGATTTATCACTTTTCTTTCAGTGTTTAGCATTTCTTCTAAATGCATAATGATTTCATGTTTTCCTGCATTTCGCAGTTTTGTTCCTTCAGGATGATGCAACGTAAGATCCCATCGGATCAAGTGTTGTTGATTCCTTCTGAACATCTGTCTGGGGTGATCTAAATTCAGGATCGGGATTCATCTGTAACTTAAGGGTGTCACGAGATGACAATACATGGTGGAATTTTGTTTGATTGTCACAATTGCTGTTAACTTGTAATGAACAACATGCTTTCAAGTAATATTTCGCAACCTATTCAAAGCAAATGATAGTCGATTTGGTTCGATTAAGGGTCCATTTCGGGGGTGTTCCAATATCCGATAGCAGTGTTCTCCCCAGAATTTTTTGTCAGCCGGGTGGGGGAATACTACTTCAAATATGAGTGATAAAATTTCAATAAATAAATTGTTTATTCCTCTCTGGTTGATATAGGTGGGGCACATGCTTGGATTAACAATAATATCAGAGAGGTAAACATAAACTGAAAAATTGATTTCACTGTTATCACCAACAAAATAAGATATAGCTTTTTCTACCATTAAAAATTGAAATTTACTTTTAGTATGACATTTTATATGTTGATTCTTCTTTTCTTCTTGGAGGCCCTGTTGTCTGCCGCTCTTACATAATTGAATTCTGTTGAGTCTGGTCCCTCTAGTGAAATCAGCATCAAATTGTTGAGTGTGCTCTGCTTCATACGATTCCTCAAAGAGGTTTTAACTCTCTTCAAAGCCGAAAATCCCCTTTCACATTCAGCTGTGCTCACAGGTATGGACAGTCCAATAGCACCTAGTCTTGGTAAATTTGGAAAAGATTCCTTAAGCTCGCATGTTGTTGCAAACTTCATCATTATTTGTTTAGGTTTTAATCCAATGTAGGACTCTCCTTGGAACATTTTGGATGCAACGGACCATTCCAGTTTAGCGCTATTGTAATTTATGACTGGAGGGCTTCCCATTTTAGAGTAGAAATCAAGAAGCAACTCAGAAGCTTCATTCTGATCTTGACTTTTTGCATTAAACACTCTTGAAAAGCAGGAAATGATGGGCATATCTGGAAATCTGTGTTCTAGATGTTGGATAACGGTATCTATGTACTTGTTATAAATTGTTGTCTTGAAGGTCACAACATCGACATCTGAATAAGTGATGTGAAAATCTGACCATTCACCAGCAAGATGGTAACTGAGACTATGAAAATGATTTCCTGGAGTCTCTTTCAATTTTAAGACGCTGAGTTTTGTGGCTTCTAAGATTGGCTCAATTTCTGTCAAGTCAATATCTTGCGTTTGCCAAGCTCTAGACACTGTGCACAGAAGAGGTAAGATATCTGAAAGCATCATAATTGCAGCTAAGAAATTGTATGTCTTCATGTACTTGCTTAAGCCTTCAGCTGTAATATCATTCCTTTCAGTGGCCTCTCTTTCAAGTGCAGCAACAACACTCACCATAGATCTTCTTAGAGACTGTACAGCAGAGTCATGAGACAACCATCTAGTATCATTGGCCAATTTTAGTTTAATTTGAGGGCTGTCCATGATATTCTGGATTTCAGTTAAACCAGCCATCCTGACTGAGGAATTTTGAAAAAAGAAAAAGAGTTGTCTTAAAATGTCATTAAACTTCACTAAATAAGGCACTTCAGCTGCTGCCTGGGCACTAGCAAGTGCCAATCTCTGGTTAATGCAGTGACAGTTTACCATGAGTCAATTTGTTTTCTCTCTTAGCAGTGTTGCTACTCCCTTTTGCTTACCAATCATGACAGCTGCCCCATCAGATCCTAGACCTACCAAATTACAAGTTTTTAACCCTAAATTTTCAAGGATTTCAGTTAGTTTATTTGTTATGGTCTCAGCTTTACCATCAATGATGTTGCAGGTTGACACAAAACTAACATTAACCTCTTTTTCAATTTGGTTGACATATTTTATGTACACAATAAGTTGCTTCAGTACAGAAATATCTG
This sequence comes from Anabrus simplex, assembly GCF_040414725.1. Taxonomy (NCBI): domain Eukaryota; kingdom Metazoa; phylum Arthropoda; class Insecta; order Orthoptera; family Tettigoniidae; genus Anabrus; species Anabrus simplex. The sequence goes on from NC_090269.1 coordinate 436,849,303, forward strand.
TAGTTTCATCACACAAAACACTGAAATAATCTGCTGAATGTATGTTCTTTAATATTTCACATCTAATTAATGAAGCTATAACATCAAGTAACTCCTGCATTATATTTTCTGAAGTATAATTAGCATTATCACCAATATTAGGATGCTTTAGATATGTACAACGCATAGCCTCACAGGGTTTGAGCTATTTTCTGTATAGTGTAGTGTGTGGCAGCTCATTTTTTGCCAACCAATACATTGATCTTAGGGTTCCAAGAAAAGCATCTCTCTGTAAATTGTTTAAAATAGAAACTGATTTTCCTATTTGCCCAAATCCAGTTTCTTCGAATGCACGTCTTTCACTTAAGTTTGAACAAGAATCGGTATACAGCTTGCTTTGTTCATGGTCAACTAAACTCTCCTTTCGAAGTCTTGCACACGGTATAGTCATCCAAGTCGCTTCCTTCTTTGTCGGTTTCTTCAATGAACATTTTATACATGTGGAGCAAAACATACCATTTTCTTTCACAACTAACCACGTAAATTGCTTAAACCAGTCATTACTGATGCCCGATAAGCGGTGTTTAGAAGAATGTTTCACTTGTGGTTTTTCATTTTGAATACTTTCCACTTCACCAGATGAGCCGGCCTCAGCAATGTCCTTTTCGGAAATCTCTTCTGCTGTTGAATTATTACTTTTATTAGGTTCTTTCTTAAAGAAACTTAGAACAGTAGATGTTTGACGAGATTTCCTACTCATTTTGAGAACACAGAATTTGGCGTCAAAAACACGAAGAAAGAAACGGGCAGTTCATTTAGGTAATTCCCGGCAAAAGATTGAAAATAATACCAATATTCATGATGAATTAGAAAGTAAAGCACAAATGGAAAACACTGACAACAATAGTTAAAATGTAATTAAATCGGAACTATAATTCAACTGAAGTCCATTGTTAGCAGTAGTAAATGTTAAAGAAACAAAAAGACCACCGAACAAACAGATTTGCTTCGAAAACAACTAAGTTGGTGACACTGAACACTAACACATACTCTATCGATTCGTATGTTTCATATTCGATTGTAGATCGATATTTTCCGTCAAAATGGCTGCCACAGCAAATGCGCAATACCAAATATTGTATTGAAGGATTTGGTAAAATGTTGTGATAAGCTAGCGATAGAGTGGAGTCCAGAAAGTCTGTCTCGAGTTGAGTTCTATGCCTGGAAATGGACACTGCGCCGGAATCGAGTCCATGGGAACACGCATCGGTATCTCTGACCGTTCGTAAAATTATCTGTAACAACGAAACTAGCGGGAATGAAATCGTGATGTAACGAAGGAAGTGTGTTTAAAATAACACTTAATGACTCCAAGACAACGATATGGTTCAATATATGCGAAGTACATACATTTCAAATCAAGAATAAAGTAATGAACAAAACCCCAAACTCGGTTAAATCTTAACTTAGCATAATCTCATTCGCGTTACCACTTCATGAAGTTAAGTATGGAAGGACTGAATGTCAGTAATTTCTGTGTAGCTGCTAGTGATATTGTTGCCCGGCCGAACGGCTCAGACTGTTGTGGAGCTGGCCTTCTGACCCCAACTTGGCAGGTTCGATCCTGGCTCAGTCCGGTAGTACTTGAATGTGCTCAAATATGTCAGCCTCGGTAGATTTACTAGTACGTAAAAGAACTCCAACGGGACACAATTCTGGCACCTAGGCGTCTCCGAAAACCGTCCAAAGTAGTTACTGGTACGTAAGGACAACATTATTATTATCAGTATAACACTGTTAATGAATTCACCAAGGTGACTGGAAGGATGCCGGTACCAAGCATCACATTGGGATGCATGACTTTAATAATGCTGCTGCAACATGATCCTCTCCAATTGATTCGTAAATGTATTTATATATTGAGAGAATGTAGTTAGAATGTTGTTTTAGAACGCTACTAATAGATCACAATCACCATCTCGTTCTTATAATGGTCTCTAACGATCCTGGCCAATATTATACGGTGTATTTCTTCCATTTGTATTGCATGGAATTTGTTCTAATCGTTATTAATGCAAGTATTGACAGAGAATTTTGAACTTCTGGTGTTCTACCGCTCGTTCATAATCGTGTATCATCGTGCTTGCCATTCCGCTGCTGTGGAGTGCCGTGCGGGTTTGTGACGTCATACGGAATCGAGACGAGTGCTCGCAAGCGATTTACGCTGATCCAAGAGCCGCTCACGCACAACGCTACGTTATAGCGAAGCAAAACACTTAAACTCCAATGTAATTATGCTGACAACAATGAATTTTTATCATTTAAATAAACAGTTTCACAGTATTTATATTTTAATTCGAAACAACCAATGACTCAACTACTGTATGTGTTCAAATAATGTAACTAGCACACATCTAGGTTATGTTAGCCGGGCGGTCTGTAAAAACAGCCGGGCGGTGCGCCCATTAAAAAGGTCCTGGGGAGAACACTGCGATAGGATAGTCGACTGGAAGATAAACTTAATTAAATGTAAATCTGGAATTCTACTTGTTGAAGGTCAGATTTTCCACGGATCACGTGGATTAACTCTCAGTTATCGTTTGGATCAATGGTGCCCGATTTTCAGGTTGCATTCTCGTTTTCCGGTTTTTGCTGTCCACGAATTTTACACTACGTTTTCATTGTTTGAAAGTTAATAATAAACAATTTCAGTACAACTTTACCACTCACGTTATGCATTGCGACTGCGTTAAAATATGTTGTGAAAATTTAAGTGACTTTTCTTGCCTTTTCAATAAATAAATTATCGTGATTTACATTAAATAAATATTTTAGTAATCACATTTTTGCTCCTCACTTGAGGTAGTTATGCTCTCCTTTGAACCCTATCGTTTGGTCAATGAAGTGACAGAAAAAAGCTTGCAGTGACCCCAAGATCCATATAGCTCTACTGAAGCAGCCGAGGCAGAAGACTAACGATGGAACGGTAAGTTCAAGTATTCTGTAAAACGTGGGGCTTAAGTCACTCGACGAAGAGATTTTGACAAGTTGTTCGCCAGTAAAATGGCCTGTCACGATAACGATGAAGGAACCTTTCACGAAAAAAATAATGATAATGATAATACGAAATAATTATGGGGGCTAAGCCACATTATAAATAATACAAGCCAGATGAAGACTAACGCTGAGCCACAGTTAAACAAAATATCAAAGAAAGTGCTAAAATTTATTACGTTTAACGAGGAGCATAACTACTTAGTTAATAGTAATAACAATCACAGTGCATTTAAGAAAGCCGATACTTAAGCCTTTAATAAATTTTCATCCATTTCACAGCCATAAATTTTGGAAGTGATACTGTTAAATTACATTCAGCTATTGCATGTTGAATAATTAAATAATTACATGGATGAAAAAGAATTTTTGGATATTTACCCGCATTACTTCACTATAACGTCAGAATTTTCTTTTATTAAATACTTTATGATACAAGCCACAGAAATTAAATTAGAATAAGGCAACTGCTGCAAAGTTGTGAGTTTCATTTTACTGAAACTTAATAGCGTTTATACGTGAAAACGCAGTAGTGAATTCTTTCCATAGTGGTTTGGGGTATCTTGGCTGCAATGACCAGCCAGAATACTCGTTTCTGTATTTGTTGTTGTTGTGATGGAAGGTCAGGTGACGAGGGACCCGCTAAAGCAAATGGTGGAAGATATGAATATTAAGATCATAGTATGAGGGAGGGCATGAAAATTAAGATGGAGGAGAAGAAAGTTCGCAGTGATGATTTAAAGAGTAGGATTAGTCATACACAAACTAGTTTTAAAGAGTCCTGGGATGATTTAAAGTCTGTGATTCAAAATAATAGTGATGATTTATGGTCCAGGATTCAAAATAATAGTGACGATTTAAACTCTAGATTTCAAGAAACAGTGATGACTTAAAGTCTAGGATTCAAGATACAAGTGATGATTTAAAGGTTGGATTAAAGGACACGGTAGATCAAGTAGGCCAGTTGCCTAGAACTCAGAGGAAGATAAGGCTGAGGTAGGAAAACTAAATCAGCGTTTCGATGATAGCCAGGTTGAAATTAAGAAAGAAATGTACAAACAATTTGTGGCAGTTCAGGTCAATATCAAAGATGATTTTGATAAACAGTTCACCAAAATTCATGATGGTTTAAAAATAGACATAGATAAAGGTTTAATGAAAGCTACGACATGTATGATGAATTACGTGGCATTCAGGAGGAGATAAAGAAGGAAACTGACAAACATTTAGTCGATACCCAGGTAGCACATCAACAGCTGACCGATACCCACGTGGAACTTAAAGCCGACATTAATCAAGAGATTATAGAGATGCGGAAGTCATATATCATGAGATGAGAAATGTTTAGCGATCATGGAGGAGCAGCGAGAAGTTTTATCAGCTGATATTAAGTTAATAGACTGTAAGATAGAGCGAATTAGTGGAGAACTGGTCAGTATGTTAACGCTGAAAACCGAAACAGTAGAGAAGATACCAACGCAACTTCACGAGGAAGCAATCGGTAAAATCCAAGTGTCCAATGAGGATTCCGAAATCACGATTAAAAAATTGCAAGAGGAATTAGTGGAAATGAGAAATGAATTGCGTGACACTAGGCACAACATGGCCGTGCACACCAGAGAGTCCGATGATAGGAACAGTAGTAATTAGCAGAATTTGAGAGAAATGGATAAGGTCGGATTCATTAAGAATTAAGTCAATAGATGGAGCAGTAGTGTGGTTGACGTGCAATCCAAGGTGGATACAGTTTTAAATCAACCCATGACAGTTCCTAATCCAGGTTTTGGTTCTCAATTGCCAAATGGTAGTCATACCAAAGTTAGTGGTCAGAGTCAGAATGTAGAGACCGGTCGATCTCACGGGTCAGAGGTTACGAATGACATAAATATCATTAAGCTACATGAGGACCAGCTTAAAAAATATAATGGAGGCCCACATCTAACTCTGAAATGATTCCTTAAGGATCTTAGGGAATATATTCGTGATGCTACGATTCCTGAAGAGCGGCAGTCAAGAGTGGCCGAAATGTACCTTGAAGGAGCGCCGTTATTATGGTTCAAAGGCTTTCGTTACCATTTCGACACTTCTGACGAGTTCCAGCATGCGTTTCTAAGTAATTTTTGGAGCATAGAGTTCCAACAGAGCCTGAGACTTGAACTGTACTCACGTAGGTACGAAGTACTCAGAATATTTTACAGCTCAGCTTGTTAAATTTCACGAACTTGAAGCACCACCGTCGGAGCAAGCAACTGCCTCCAGAGGTTCAAAGGATGCGCGTTGCATCAAATATAGAGTCGCCGATACAAGCGGAGATGATCCTCCGACTGTTAGACCGCACACATAACCAAACACACCCAAGAGGAGGACGATCCCACTAACACCACGAGAATACTATCAGTCAGGTTCCAGAAGGAGGTCAGGAAATACCAGATCAGGGAAAACCACAATCGACCAAAGTAAGAGGAGAATTAGGAAATAACTGCGAACAATCACATCCTAGAAAAGAGGACTGGAATAGGCGTAGGGAGAACTGAAATTATCACCAGAAGAGGAACCCTAACTGGAGACGGTATTATTGAAAAGGAGGTAACCGCAGGCATTTTAGGAATGATTAAAATAACCGAAGGGACAGAAAGGTACCTTAAAGGTGCGCCGTTATTATGGTTGAAAGGCTTTCGTTATCATTTCGACACTTTTGACGAGTTCCAGCGGGTGTTTCTAAGTAATTTTTGGCATAACGACGATGAGAGATATCGAAAGCGGTTTCGATATGCTGATGAGTTGAGAAGAGCTCAGGAGAAAGAAAAGTGAAAGGGTGCCATTCAACACCGGGAAGTAAACACAGATTGTTTTGGGGCTGAAGGGTTAGAGTACCAGGGAGCAAATCACCAGGATTAGCGGGATTCTAACTTAAATCCTTTTGTGAGGAGTTTCGAACGAGATTCACAACCGTCACCTGATATTGACTCTTGGATCATTACACCCGATGACCTAGTTGAAGACCACTTGAAACAGGAAATTACCAAAGTAAAGAAACTACCCCCAATCAATGTCCGCATATGTAACTTTCAGGTCAAATCTTTCGTGGATACTGGTGCCAGTATCAGCATTATCTCTCAAGCTCTTTTTGACAATTTGAGACATCGAAATAAGTTGCCAATCATCAGTCTTACCTAGTCAGCGATCGGGAACAGACGTGCTGAGTGGAGTGTGCCGGTAGTGCGGGAGTAAGGGAAGAGGAAGTGATTGGTGTGGATCAATATCGGCTAGTCTTTGGAAGATGGCAGGGGAGGTGGAAGAAGGAAACAGCCAGGAATGAAGGAGGTAAAGTGGAAACAAGAATGATGGGTGAGATGATACTGGTGGCAGCGGTGATTATGGTACTGCTAGTTATAGGGGGTGCGGAAATAAACCCTGGCCCGACTTCCAGTTGCAACATGAACTGGGAAGACGTGGAGGTCATAAAAAGTGTGGTTAAAGAAGTTGTGGAAGAAGTGTGCCCGTTTGAGCAGATTAAAAATATGATGAAAGAACAAATGAGAGAATTTGAAAATATGAGGCGTTGGATACAGGGAAAAACAGACGAAACAATGAACAAAGTGGAAGTCAACGAGAGAGAAATTATATCACTCAAGGTAAATATAAGGGAGATGGAGGAAGAAGTGGTGAAGCTGAAGGCAGAAATAGAAGATAGTAGCCAAGAACGCAGGAAGAAATGTTTGTTTATATATGGAGTGCCGGAAGAAATAGGAGAGGACAAAGTGATGACAACCTACAGAGTTGTGGAAGTAATCCAAAAAATGATGAAAATTAACTTCAGTGAAGCTGATATTGATGATGTGGAAAGGATAGGCAAAGCACGGGGTAATAGGCCGATAAAAGTGAAGTTGTTTTCCACCCTGATGGCGAAAATAGTGATAAGAGGAGCGGACAAAATACGAAGTACAAGAAATTGGATTAAAAGAGACATGGGAAGAGAAGGGATTAATAATATAAACACTCTGAAGAAACATTTGGTCAGGACTAGAATGCAAGGGTTAAGAGCCTACATTAAGGGTCAACAATTAGTGGTAACAAATGGACAATGGACCAGATTTTGGACAGTAGCGAAATTACGGGAAATGAATGAAAACATGAAGAACTAATTGGTAATGGGGAAGAGAGTGGAAGAAAGGCAAGTTAGAGACGTAAAGCCGGTGAAGACGGGCATGGGTATAAAGAAAAACACAAGAAAAATAGGGCATTGGAACAGAGCTTGCAGCAAGAAGAAATCAGCACGGCAGAGGAAGGTGTGCATGCTATCTTCGAATCGATCGTAGAAGGAGCCAGGGTAGCCGCAACTGAGATGAGGAGGGAGACCAGGACATTAGTTGAGGAGCTGAGGACTGAGGCCAGTGTGAGTGAAGAAAGGAAGATACCGGGAGTGAATAAAGCACAAGATGTGACAAGTGTACATAAACGAAGTGAAAATACGGCTTGGAGGGAGGAAGTAGAAGCAAAAGGTGTCTTGACGAAAGGGAGAAGCTTGAGCCTAAAAGAGATATGGGGTAAGAAGCGCAAATTGGATGAAGGTGTAGTGACAAGAAGTAAAAAAAAAACAGTAGCAGTAAGCGAACTATTTAAGCACAGGAGAATAGTGAAGTGTGTGTGTTATTTGTAACTGAGACAAGAGCGGATAAGTAGTTAAATTAGTAGGTGGTGAAGTGTGTATTATAAGTGCTGTCATTAGATGGTACTGGAAGAATGTAATCAAGATGAGGCGGGTATTTGGTTAGTGAGTAAGGAAGTGAGTGATTGTAAGACAAGGAAGGTATATGAGCTTATGGTCTGAGTTAATTGTTACTGAATAAGACACAGTGGATGTAAAAATTGTGATGAGTTAAGGCTGACGGATGAATAGGGAGATAGTGATGTTTGGTTGGTAACGTATGGAATGTCAAGTGAGATGGTTTCATTTAATCTGGAGAATTGTCTGAAATTTTAAAAGATAATAAGTGTAGCGAGATAACAGAGTTAAACAGTGGACAATAGTAATGAAACGTAAGGAGAGTAATTGCACACCGGCACGGCAGTGGATGTAACACGTAAGCTAGGTTTGCAACTTAAGCAAAGCAACAGAGAGGTCAGTGTACAGGAAGGATTACGCTGAGTTGCGAATTCGGCCGGAAGTGATATATACCTTTTTTGACTGCAGATACCGCCTGCCGACACTATTGTACTCCACACAGCAATATGTCATTATTTTAGTTTTTTATTATCATACTGCCATAATGCCTTATGCCATGGCCATCAGACCACCATTAAGGGTTGATATTAGGCCAGGGGACAGTGTTTGCCCTGTCTCATTGCCATTTTATTATTATTTATATTATTTTATGATTATCATTATTTATGGTTTTGTTCATGTGTCTGCCTATCTGGTGGCATTCTTTTACTTTTCTTTTAGTAAACTGATCTAGGTCAGACTTGTTATTTTTCTCTCCATAAATGGATAATATACATACTATGTAGATCTAGAGAAAAATTAAAGAATCAATCAATCAATCAATCAGAAGTTGCCAATAATTCCAGTGTCGAAAGTAAAAATACGAGGGATCATACCAGAAAAAATTGCTGTTTGTAAGGTACAAACGTTTTTGGATCTCCAGATTGGAAAATCCAAGTTCGCTCATCCATTTTTGGTCATGTCCAAGATGCACTACAATGTGATTTTAGGAGCCGATTTCATTCGAGAAACTAAGTCTGTGATTGACATAAGTAAAAATCATATTAAATTTAGGAAAGATGAAGGATATGAATTTGTTCGATTAAATGAGGAATCGCTAGAAGACAGAATATTTGAATATGGCGAAGAGGATGTCCAAGGTTCAAATCCTGTGAATAAAGTAGAGGAAAATTCTGGTGAAAGTGAGATTATAGAGTATGAAGGAATTCATCGTGAGGAGCTACATGACGTTTTGGAAGTTGATGTTTACACGAATTATGAAGCCATGAGAGGACTGAAGGTAAATGAATGTCCACGGACCGTGGAGGAAAAGGATCAACTTAGATATCTTTTGATGGAGTATATATCAGTGTTCGATTCCAGTCCAGGTCTAATCCCTAACTTCACTTATGCTTTAGCTGTTGCGGATTGGACGACTTTCAAGAGGAAACCGTATCCTATTCCCGATAAATACTACACCCAAGCTGCCAAAATTATCAAGGAAATGGAGGAGAATGGGTTAATTTCCAAGCACCCTACGCCATATTTAAATCCGTTAATGGGAGTTCACACTGCGAGTGTGTCTGGAGACTCGTGCCCACAATTAAAGATTGATCCCCGAGCACGATCAAGCTCCGCACATTAAAGATGTTATTAGACGTTTTAGAGGAAAATCACGATTCATCAGCGTAGATCTGACATCCTCATTCCACCACATCAGGCTGGACCGTAAGTCAAAACTGTTTACTGACTTCATTTTTGATCAGAAAACGTATGTTTTCAATCGCTTGCCCTTCGTATTTAAAAAAGGCGGTGCAGGTCTCATAAGCGCCCTGGCTCGCTGTCTCACAGAATAAATTAAGACTGTGACAACGCGTTATGTGGAAGATATTTTGTTAGCTTGAGGAAGTTTCGATGAAAACATTCAAGAATTCAGGAAACTACCGGGAAATTTAAGGGCATCAGGCTTCAGTAAATTTAAAGAAGTCCCACTTTTGTCAGAGGGAAGTTTTGTTTCTTGGTCATGTTATTGGTGCCGATGGATACGCCCGAATCAGTAAAACTTCAGGCCAAAAGCAAGTTTCCGAGGCCACTCAAAAATTAAAAATGTGAGGCAATTCCTTGGAATGTACCAATTCTTCGCGGATCACTGCTCAAATTATACCGAAGGTGTGGCCCCACTTCAGAGCTTGCTTCATAAAACAATAAGTGGAGGTAGATTCCAGAATGTGAGGAAGCATTCAGGAAGATCAAAGAGCTACTGCTAAACAGCGTCAAACTTGGTTATCCCGATTGTGAGAAACCCTTTCTTTTTACAAACGGATGCGTCCACCGTCGGAATAGGGGCACTTTTATATCAGTAGAGTTTAGACCAGCCCACCGATAGGAATTATTTGTCCTTCTAGAGTCGGAAACTAAGATCGCATGAGATCAGGTACAGCGTGACGGAACTGGAAATGTTGGCTATTGTTCAGGCATTGCAGCACTAGGAAATGATGATTTATAGATTTCATACCATTACGACAGACCACAAGGCACTTACTTTTATAATGAAGACCGCTGTTGCGAGTGAACGAATGGCCACGTGGGCTCTGTTATTCCAACACTTTGACTTTCAGATTGAGAATTATTCAGGGAATTCAAATGTCCTGGCGGACTTATTATGCAGGAACCGTAACGATGAATAGAATGTGGTAAACCATCTAGATATAGTCCAGGAAAATCGAGATTTTCTGATAGAGTTGGGAAAACTAGGAGACCTACAATCGAGAGACTCTTTTTTGCAGGAAAATGATCTCGTACCTTCGAGGGACCCTTCCAGCTGAGCATCCACGATACTTTGCCTTCCGAAAGGTTGCTGATAACTACTTGTTTGTGGATAATACACTCGTGAAATCTGTAGATAGTGGTCATGTAAAATCCCTGATATTGATACCAACGCAGCTATAAAAAGGATTAATTTGGCACGTGCACATAGTTAACGGTCATGGAGGGACGGATAAAGTTGTTTCAACCATTTAACAGACCTTTACCTGGGTGAATTTGCAGGAGAATGTAAGAGAAAACATCATTACATTCGACACACACCAGCGGGTTAAGGCAAACCTTTATTTAATTCGACAGATACCTTTACCTCTCTTGCCTTCACAACCAAAGGAGCTATTCGCTATGGAGATTTATGGACCTCCTGTGAAAGGAGAGCGTGGCAACAAGTTTATCTTAGTAACCACTGACGTCTTCCCCAAACTTACAACACTGTTTCCTATGCAGAAAGCGAACTCCAGGCTTGTTTTGAGGTGTATTTCCCGTAACATTATTCCAGATATGGGCAAGCCGAAATTCCTTCTCACAGATCATGGCCCCAGTATACTTCCGCAGAGCTTATGACGGTCATTCAGAACTTGGAAATTCATCATATTCTCAGTAGTGTAAGGGAAAAACTAGCGAGAGGGTAATGCAGGATTTACTGCGCCCAAGAGCACTTTAAGTAGGCCGAGGTGTTACCACTGATAGTCAATTGTGTCAATAACACTGTACACGAATCTACAGGGAGAATTCCATCCGTCGTTCATTTTAACCAACAACCTGCGAGAGCCTGGCTTGATGTGGTTCAGTGTCCCAGTGAACCTCGACCATCACAGAAATTTTGTACATAAAATACGGCTGAACACCTATGTCGGCAGGCTGATCGCCGGTTTCGTAGTGAGAAACCGAAGATTCCATTGTCCATTAGAGGAAACAGAATTTGTGCTCGTGAGGAGACCCATGTCAAAAACCACGGGAAAATATCTACGAAAAAATATGATCGCTTATACGTTGGACCACTTAAACTATAAATATAAATATCAACAGAAGTTCGGAGAAAACCAGGAATGTTCAGAGTGCAGGTCTTTAATAGGAGATTTCGTCGATGACATATGCAACGAATTAACGAGAGGATTGAAGAGGATTGAGTCCTACGTGAAGAACAAGATTGACAAGAGAATTCGCTGTAGAATTATGGTTGATTTTTATGTCAAAATCCTTCCATAACTTTCAAATTTTGAATAATATACGTTTCCACTTTATATGTAAACATTTCGTCGTCGTAGGTGGATTATGAGCCCTTAATCCTACCTTGCTGAAATTACATATACATGATGAAGTGCATCCATATTTTATTGCAAGCTCATCTCGCGGTCTGTGGCGTGACAACCCACAGAGGGAAGCGGCCCACCAAACATCGAACGAGATCGGAACATTGCGGAAGACCTCGGGTAATTAATAATGAAATCCAGGATAATAACCCTCATAGTGACAGATTCCAGCACTGTCATTAACAGAGAAATAAGTAATAAATAATTTTGGGAAATATCTGATGCAGCAAAAGTCCACAGGATGGAAATGTACTTAATTAGCCCTGGAGAGATGTTGACATTCATATTGGTAAAGTAATGTACACGTGTCAAGGACATGCAGAAAAATTCGCGGGAAGCCTCGTGCAGGAAACTGATTAATTACGCCCGTTAAAGAAACAGGAAAAATTAGCAGCAAACACCATTATGATTGGAAAAATGGATGGAATCTCTGGAGTGAGTCTCGAAGAAATAGGTTCAGTGGTCATCAAAGGGAATGACTGCACAACAGTAGAAAACCCTGTCCCGTGAGGTAGATCAGACACAACACTCTACGTTCACGGCAGTAAATTAACAAGAAAGAAAGGAAAAATTAACTGGAACACAATAAGTGAATAAAGGGAACAAGCTGGAAGCGAACCCAGAGCAAAATCATCATCGCCAAACAAACAAGAACAAGATACTTACCATAAATAAGGCCAAGAATACCCACCCGGAACAAGGAGAAGGAAAATCATACCTGGTACCAACTAGTTAATTTAAGAAGAACAACACCTTTATAGGGAAATTAAAACAAATGATTTATTTAGAGAATTAATCGTTTAGAAGGTTAGAGAAAGAAAATACTCAACGCAGGAGAAATTAAAAATGTATACATAAATTTGAATTAAGATATCAAATAAATATGTTTTAAAACTTAGGCTGATCAACCCCCAGAAAATAAATGAAAACACTAAATTATTAATTAAGTGAGGCCTCATCATACCAGCAAAGTAAATTTGACACTAGTATCAATACACATAGGATTCATTTTTAAGTCTTCCAGATCCACCGAGCTCTCACCAAGGGAATAAATCAAGAGGAGAAAAAATTTAGCATGACACATAGTAGCCCGAAGAAACAGGAGGAAACCGTAATCAAAAAAATTAAATCGCTTAAATCCGAGCACAAGGTCACCCAAGAGAAGAGAAATCAATCAGAATAAAGCATAATCACATCAATACCAAAACCGTTGGCATGGTAACCAACAAACGCAATGAAACAAGTATGGAAACGGGAGACCACGGATACAAGAATAACCCCCAAAAAAGGGGACGAAAGGAAGAACAAGGAACAATAAACACGAACCAAATCAAACTCAAACACAGCATGATTAAGTAATTACTGTCCACTTGGTTAGAACTCAACTGGATAAATAAACTCGCTTAACATGCTTTGATAAGGTAGTTAAACAGATACTTTACAAGCTTTACCACATGAGCGTAAGGTACTCGAACTCCGAAATTTCTTAAATTATTTTACTTATTTCACCCGAATAAAGGTTTATTCTAAATTATAATAACAATATCCAAATTTCTTTAAAAGGCCGAGATCTTCCATTCAATTAAGAGTCTATCTTTACTACACGACGGATACAGTAATTGATTGAAGCTGAAGAGAATTAGTTTCGTAGAATTGCCGAAAATCTTCACTGCATTAGGAAGGCATCAAGACGCCATTTTTAAAAACTTACATTCTGGATGATGAAGCGATCCAACGATTAAATTAAAAATACCAACTAGAGCAGCTCCCGCGTTGATTAAAAATGCAAGATCATAAGGAGGGCCAAGGGATAGCCCTTTCTCACATTTTTCTTCAAGTCACATCCATGACGAGAGGCAAAATGCCTTCCCACGAGACAGGCAAGAACCGTCCGTCCATCTCAGTTCACAACTCACGCCAGACTCCTCCTCAATAATCGGCGATTAGCTTTTCTTCTGGAAGCGAGCTCTCATTGGTTAGTGGTCGGAGCATCGTTTGACGAAAGCTCAGGCAGAGACCGCCACATACAAGGTTCATTCCTTCCCGCAGCTTCAAGGAATCACCGCCAGAGCGCAGATCAATGCATATATTTAGTAAATAAATTCTCAAGCAGTACCAAACCGAAAAGAAAGTAAATCCACCAGATAGAGATAATTTGTTACCAATTTCCACAGCCGAAAGGCCAGTTCGAAACTGTCTCTTTGGGAAAGGGACTTTTAAATTATTAATACCGTCTCAGTCCTCCCCTCCCGAAGCTGACCATATTTCCCAACATGGTCACTTAAATTAGTGGTCAAGAAACAATCTAAATTTAGAATGAAGTTCACATTAGATACAACCACCAATTCAGCACCTTTGACACATCACTTACGAACACAATATCAGAGTCTCTTCAATATTACATAATTTTCCTAATTCTTTGCAATTGTAGCTTAAATTTTCAATAATCAGTTCATCAACACAACACGCACGCCGTTACATAGGTTACGTTCACCCTCGTTCAGGTATAATTCAAATTGCCAAATGATCATGACCAAAAGGATTAACAGAATTAATACTCTTCGGCAGTACAATCGACCTTTAAACATTGAGTTTCAGTGCAGATCTAAAAAAAATCGGGTTTCAAGTATCAAGAAATGCAGCCTCTTGTTTCATCTCCAAAATCAAAATCAAAACAGGCATGACAGCAAAACAGGAAGCAAGGAGCAAGAAGGAAAGCAAAAGGAAAAACAATAAAAATTGGTGAACACATTTAACGGATAACTAAGATCCAATTAACAGATTAAATTTTAAATTTTTAACCTTACATCGACTGAACCTGGGCCAAAGCATACCACATAAGAGAATAGGATGGCTACAGAGTAGTATAAGAGTAAACCACACAAACATAAGTAACTCTCCAATTTCAATCAATACAGAATGAACGACACTTAAATGAGTGCACACGTCCAAGTTTTTAGAGAATAGTAATTCCGACGCCAGATTCAATCAGCAGTGCAATAATCAATTACAGATTCACCACTCAGCGGAAGTCCTTTACCAGTTAACGTCACCACAATATCAAAAATTCATAACGCCAAGTTAAATAACAGTACCCACCAGAACACTAAACTTGGTGACACACTAAGTTAAGGCATACGTCACATGTACTTACCAAACCACCTCAAAACCAACCACGTAACAGTGTAGATAATATAACCCGCCGTATATCAAGAGATATAATTCGCTAACCAGAACCAACACCCATGCTGACCTTCCGAAGCACATTTAATTTCAAATTATTAGAACCAAAACCACCTCAATACTACCGCTCGATGAGCAATTAATGCATTTTAAAATTTCTCAAGACATTATCACAGACATCAAGTAAAATTTGCACCTATTACTGGTTCAACATTCCCAATCACAACACATTACCTGATTGAATAAGAGAACTAACAGGAAACGGTACTTCAATTCAAGAATATCGCACACCTACTGTAAGTTTAAGAAAATTAAAATATCCTAGGGTTAGAGGAAAAGTCTTCGAGACAAGATAACGTTGGCAGTACGGAAGGAGACTTCTGATTCAATAAGATGGTGAGGTGCGCGAAATGTTTGTCATCAACAACCGAACAAGCAACAACAATACCGAGGCAAGATTAATTTTGGGATGGATAATAATAAACACAATGGTTACCCCGATAACACCATAGGAATAACGGAATAGAAAATGGATGAAAGAAATTCAGGAGGGAAAACCAATCCGAAGTCACATATCCTCAAACTTCATTGAATTCACAACAACATGTTTTCACGTAGGACACCTGATTAAGTAAGAAAAGGTGTTGAAATCCACCTCAAACCAAGTGACCATGAGGAAATTAGAGCAATGACCTACACAACCTAAACTACCGGTTGTCTTTTACAAGACCTCGGAACAAGCCGGGCTAATAATACATGACATCCGCAGACTCATACTGCCGCATCACCGCTAAGCAGGTACCCATCCACACAACCAGGAAACAAGGTAAAATAAAAAATACATGGCAGAAAAGGTGGCAGGTCGTTAGCAAATGTTCAATGATAATGAAGAATAAGGAACACAACACATAGACCCCATAATCTAACAGTTGGGCGACTTCGGTACCGCCCAGGAACTAACAATCCGTCCCATACCAGATTAATAATCCCATAGAACGGCAAGATGACCAAACAACCTTGTCAAAAGACAAATTAGATCCACTGAAGAGAAAAATGTCAAAGGGTGACAGGTAAACATTAACTGAGCTTTAACAAGAAATACCAATAGAACACAAGATAACGTCGGGTCAACAGGTAACGCAGTGAGACCCAAAAGTGAAGAAACCAGGACACACAAAACCAACAAGTTACATGACACAAGTTAAAGTTATTCCATCAGAGCAATAGATCCACACCGAAGGGTATTTCCAAATCTACGAAGACACAAGGTACAATAATAAGACCAACAACCAGTCCATACCTGACATGTCATAATGAGCCAACAACACAACACAGAAACCATAAAATAACCATGACTAGCTCCAACATGCATGCGCCAGACCCCGATAGGGAAAAAGGGACACTTGCAACCCTCAACGACATGCTGCGAAACTATCATGCCCACCCCGAAATATAAACCCCAAACAAACAAATACTTGGTACCAAAATCATCACCCAACACCGATCTGCACCCAATCCTATTAGGTTAAGAGGCTTTTCCATCCTCAGGCTACAGACCACCTTAGCTCAACAGCAATCCAACACAGTAGAAATGGTAGGGAGGCCGATGGAAACCACAACTCAAAATGGAATGCAATTAAATACGAATAGGTTACAAATTTTCACGAGATAGGAATTCCATGAACACAATGACCATGGCAGAGTACCCCACAAACTATACAAGATACCACTAGTCACCTAAGAATATCCACACATGAACCAGACCTAACCGCAAGGAGGTTAACAGGACAACCTTTTTCAGAAATCATAAGTTAACTAAAGCAAGACCAAAATGTATTAGCCAGAAACATGAGGAAAGCCACACACTAAGTGACCACACTACAACAAGGGAACACGTTAAATTAATAGGAGGGCACGGTATCTGTTAGAAATAGAAGACTACCAGCAACCAATAACCGGCACAGATGAACTAGTAAAGACCTGAATAGGTCCAGACACATGGTCAAGAAGGCATCCACACAGTTACGGCCTGACAGAATTCAACAACAACGAACGCCCACACAATAACCTCATAAAAACAGAATCCCTGGTGAAATAACTCGAGTGACCCCCGACCAACTCACCAGCCCACACCAACAGCGAGACAGGGTAAGAATAGTACATATTCACGCCATAGGCGAACACCAGTCCCACAATCAGCATAAGCCAGCAATCGCCCAGCAGGCACACGAACACATCACCAACGACAGTCCCCAGATCACCAGAATAAATTATACAGGAGATATATTTTCAATACTCAGTCAAGATATCACCACAAGAAAATATGACCGAACCTCAAGTAGCCCAGAAAGGAAAACAAGCAACTCAGAAATAATTATAACTCAAAAGTTACTAATACATGGCAGCTCATATCAAATAGAAGGTTAATTCAACAATTTTCAACAGTAAATTTCAATAAAATTTTCAAAAGAAGCAAGGCGAGCATAAGAACGATATACGTTAGGCCTAACGTAGGTACCACCTGCACATATTCACATGAAATACAGACAAAATGCTCACAGGTTAACCTCAAACCACCATAACTGATGCTTTCCCCATAACTCCACAATATTAGGGATGATGCGAATTACTCAAAGCACTGCCCAGCAAATCACCAACCCAAACCAACTGCGAGACAGGGAAAAAATGAAATACTTCATTCATGCAAATTTGCAAACACCTACCCCACAGCCAGCACAGATCAGCAAACACAGAACAAAGTCAGAGTCAACACATCCAGAAGCCATAGATGGTTAAAATAAATGCTACACAGGTTAATACAAGCATTACAGGTTTGCTCAGCAATCCCACCAGAAAATAACGTGACCGGCCAACGAGTCACCGCAAGGAAAAATCTTAAATAATAATAGGAGAAGAGGTTACAAGGCCAAGATAACTGGTATACTATAGAGCATATTAAATTTCAAAACTAGCTTGAATAGTTCACCACAGATAGGTTTCACTTAATTTAGGAAATAAAAAAAACACACCTAGCATGAAGGCAGAACCATACCAGCCTAAGGCCAGTATTTCTCATAAATATTCACTAACGACACGGATAACTCGGTCACAGGGGAAATCACACTACACCGGAAACAATTAAAATACGTGGCCACAGGTAATAACGATGCTAGGAGAAGATAATTTCCGATGTATGATGGTACAATACCAGTAGCACAAATGAATAACACACGATGCTTAGGCCTAAATTTAGGTTGAGTAAAATCCCGGTTCACACGCCAGTACTAGCACATCAGAACACGCTTAGAAACAGTAGTTTCTCATATTAAATGTTGGTACACACCTTGACAAATACACAGGCCAGGAAACAATAATAATAATCACCATATTAAATCTGGGAATCAAAACACAAGACCAGGACCAATAATTCCATAAAGCGTTCCCAGATCACGAACTATTACATGTACACACACATTAAACACAGGAAAACAACTGCACTTCACGCGGTGAACAAAATCACACGAGCTCACCGAGTAGTAATTAAAATTTAATGCACACCGATGTAGAAAAGGTACACACGCGTACGTAGAATGAATGTTAAAACAGCTACGCCATATGAAACACAGGGAGCGCACGATTCACAGTAGTATGCTTATGGCCCAAGGCTAATCGATTTGTATTCCAAGCGGACACCCACCACCATTTCAAAAGGTACCATTTCGTACCACAATGCCAAATATCAAAAATTATCTGTACTCACCAATGTATGTTGAAAGAAGAAAGGAAAGACACACTACACCTGAGAGGCAGGAAACAAGGAAGCAGGTTACAGCGAACAAAACAGCTGGTCGCAGGATTACCAACTGTACACTCATGACACCAAACGGTCACCACGACTCACACGAACAGGAAAGACACGAAACACCGTGAAGAGATTACATGAAACAAAAATATTTAAAATAAACAAGACGAATGCATTTCTTTTACAAGAGCACATTACAGTAGTTCAACACTATGCCCTTCCTTTAACTAACTAGGATTTGATACCAGGTAAAAATAACTAAGAGATGATGCAAACAACCTACGGGTAGGTACGAGCTACAGTCACGTGAATCAAAAACGCAGCTCTGCTACCAAAATACTGTCCCGTGAGGTAGATCAGACACAACACTCTACGTTCACGGCAGTAAATTAACAAGAAAGAAAGGAAAAATTAACTGGAACACAATAAGTGAATAAAGGGAACAAGCTGGAAGCGAACCCAGAGCAAAATCATCATCGCCAAACAAACAAGAACAAGATACTTACCATAAATAAGGCCAAGAATACCCACCCGGAACAAGGAGAAGGAAAATCATACCTGGTACCAACTAGTTAATTTAAGAAGAACAACACCTTTATAGGGAAATTAAAACAAATGATTTATTTAGAGAATTAATCGTTTAGAAGGTTAGAGAAAGAAAATACTCAACGCAGGAGAAATTAAAAATGTATACATAAATTTAAATTAAGATATCAAATAAATATGTTTTAAAACTTAGGCTGATCAACCCCCAGAAAATAAATGAAAACACTAAATTATTAATTAAGTGAGGCCTCATCATACCAGCAAAGTAAATTTGACACTAGTATCAATACACATAGGATTCATTTTTAAGTCTTCCAGATCCACCGAGCTCTCACCAAGGGAATAAATCAAGAGGAGAAAAAATTTAGCATGACACATAGTAGCCCGAAGAAACAGGAGGAAACCGTAATCAAAAAAATTAAATCGCTTAAATCCGAGCACAAGGTCACCCAAGAGAAGAGAAATCAATCAGAATAAAGCATAATCACATCAATACCAAAACCGTTGGCATGGTAACCAACAAACGCAATGAAACAAGTATGGAAACGGGAGACCACGGATACAAGAATAACCCCCAAAAAAGGGGACGAAAGGAAGAACAAGGAACAATAAACACGAACCAAATCAAACTCAAACACAGCATGATTAAATAATTACTGTCCACTTGGTTAGAACTCAACTGGATAAATAAACTCGCTTAACATGCTTTGATAAGGTAGTTAAACAGATACTTTACAAGCTTTACCACATGAGCGTAAGGTACTGGAACTCCGAAATTTCTTAAATTATTTTACTTATTTCACCCGAATAAAGGTTTATTCTAAATTATAATAACAATATCCAAATTTCTTTAAAAGGCCGAGATCTTCCATTCAATTAAGAGTCTATCTTTACTACACGACGGATACGGTAATTGATTGAAGCTGAAGAGAATTAGTTTCGTAGAATTGCCGAAAATCTTCACTGCATTAGGAAGGCGTCAAGACGCCATTTTTAAAAACTTACATTCTGGATGATGAAGCGATCCAACGATTAAATTAAAAATACCAACTAGAGCAGCTCCCGCGTTGATTAAAAATGCAAGATCATAAGGAGGGCCAAGGGATAGCCCTTTCTCACATTTTTCTTCAAGTCACATCCATGACGAGAGGCAAAATGCCTTCCCACGAGACAGGCAAGAACCGTCCGTCCATCTCAGTTCACAACTCACGCCAGACTCCTCCTCAATAATCGGCGATTAGCTTTTCTTCTGGAAGCGAGCTCTCATTGGTTAGTGGTCGGAGCATTGTTTGACGAAAGCTCAGGCAGAGACCGCCACATACAAGGTTCACTCCTTCCCGCAGCTTCAAGGAATCACCGCCAGAGCGCAGATCAATGCATATATTTAGTAAATAAATTCTCAAGCAGTACCAAACCGAAAAGAAAGTAAATCCACCAGATAGAGATAATTTGTTACCAATTTCCACAGCCGAAAGGCCAGTTCGAAACTGTCTCTTTGGGAAAGGGACTTTTAAATTATTAATACCGTCTCAACGCCAAGCAGAGCGTCCCTTCTATAAGTATAAATACTCCCTCCTCAACCAAGAGCGTCAGTCATCATTCAGTTGCGTGAGAGTGTGAATCTGCGTCAGGCGACGTTAGGAAGAAGGCTTAAAGTGGGCGAAATAGACTTGTAGAATACTTAAAGCCAGGTGCCTTGAGGGAGGAAAAATTAACAAGTGGTAAATGGTGAACGGAGACAAATTAGATACTGATAACATTGTATACACGATATCCACCCCGGTCAGGGAAGAAAATCATAAGTTAAAAATTGTAGGATTCCTGAACTTCTCATAGGGAGACACCAGATTCGCAAACACTTTTGTGAAATTCTGCGGACGATATTATTTTTGGTAATCGGTAAGGGATAAGTGTAGTCTGGCGGAGATAAGCTTGTGTCTCACGGTCAATCACACCTGTTATACATCTGGATAGGAAGTAGTTGGGAAGTGTCCGCTAACTGTATTACGTGAGTTCTCGACACGAAGCGGGGCGGTTTAACTGTTGTACACGTGTACATAATAAAGTTTATCGTCAAGTGTCAGATATGAAAAATATTTTAATGTGTGTTGCTTGAAAGCAAGTGCAGAATCTGTGTATTTATAAGGTAGTGTTTCAGCGAAGAATGTGTCCTGCAATTATGAGAGGCTAAGTCCGAGGTGGCTGGCATAAAATGAAGCCAACAAAACGCCATGTCAACGACGAAATTAGGGATCTGTCTAATTTAAATATCATATTTTGTAGTTAGAAATGTAAATGCTTGTCCCTTTAAATTAATTAATTAATTAATACATCATAACAACACTTTGCATATGTGGCGTGTGTAAATTTAAGTGTTGCGACGA
The DNA here is from genome assembly GCF_040414725.1 of Anabrus simplex. NCBI lineage: Eukaryota > Metazoa > Arthropoda > Insecta > Orthoptera > Tettigoniidae > Anabrus > Anabrus simplex. The sequence continues at coordinate 436,871,092 of NC_090269.1, forward strand.
CGATGATGTGTCTTGTCGTTATTCTAGTGTGGAGACGAACTCTCTGTTATTTATGTCCGCGTACGAGACTGTGAAATGTGTTTAAATTTCTTTAAAAAATTAAAACTGAAGTTAAATATTGCAGATGAAAATCAATGAAACAGTGCTCGGGCCGATAAAACTTACAATAATGATAACGATAAAATAACAGTTATGAGTGTGATAAAGTCAAATATTAAAATATATAATAATAATATTCACGCCAGGATAAAACTGAGATGAAATATTGTGTGTTCAGCAGTAATGTCAAGCGATATTTGCGGTTTATATCGAAATCCAGTTAAGGGAATCCTAAGTCGGCATTTTTGGGAAACTTAAATTTTGTGACACCGTGTACTTGTGATACAGAAAAGCACGGTATGCTATTTTACTCCTGGGGTCAGGAAGAAATTCGAGAAGTTAATTGTGAGTTGTTTGATCATGGGATCGCTTGTATTTAAAAAATGTCAAGCAAGGAGGAAATGGATTGTAATGGAAACGAAGTATAACGAGAATAGTTACGAAGATGTTAAAGGCAGAGTAAGCCTGTATTTTATGAGTGATGTAGAATAAGCAAGGTGCCGAGGATACGATGCCCTGTATTTCGATGAAGAGGAATTTTTGAGACATGTAATGGTCGAGGTGTAATATTTCTGAGAAGGGCTGCATAAGAGGAACGATGTCCTGTAGCAATACAGAACGATTGATGAATATAAAGGTTGTCAAATCCAAGTGAGCGCGTTTTAACGCCTATTTTGAGTACAAGATAATTTTTTCCCATGATTACTACTGTATTTTACGTACGACCGTAGGTAATGACAATTAAGTCTAAGTGACGGTTCTAATTCATACCAACGAAGTGCATTATGGGATAGCTGATCTCACGAACAAAATACATTCTGACACACAGTCAAGATAATATTCGATTATTGTAAATTGAATTCTATTCTGTATCTTTACGAGACGAAAATATCGCTGACTGGAAACATTGCGGGTGTGAAAAATAAATTTTATTAGAATGATATTTTAGCTTACGTAGATCGATGGGCAGTTCACGGTGATACCAGTTCATGTGTCGAGATTGTGTTGAATAGATTAAACTATTTGGACATGGTGTTTAATTTCGATTTCACGCTTTATTGTAGGAAATAGACACAGTAATATTTCCAGGTTCGAGTTCATTTTTATAGCGATTTTTACTTCATGTGTTAAGAGTTTCAACGACGATCACACGTAAATATCCGGACATTGTGTTAAAAGTTTCGATTTCGCCTGGCAGTATGAATGATGTGTAGATACCATAGCGTTGGCTCAACGATAGATTTAGGATGCTGCGTGTATTATATAAATTAAGGATGAGTAGACACTGTAATGTTGGCTCAACGGCAGGATCAGGGCGTCGTCTGTAAATAGTCAAGTCATAGGTTAGGCATTTTTGCGAATCGACTTGAACGATGATAGTGTTTGCAGTAGTGGATACGAATGTGAGAGATATTAACAGGTTTCGGCATTATTATTAGTAGCCAGGAGGTGCTCCCATAATAGTGCAGCATCAATAGCGGCATGAACGTAAGGGTTGTCCCACGTGGAAGGCTAATGGAGGCTGGTCCTTAACGCTTAGCCGCGTGAGTTCAAGTTCGAAGAACTTTCGTTTTCTCTTTGCTTGTCTTTACTTTAAGATTTATTGTCCGGGTGCCCGGTATATTACGATAGTGTCGAGTGTAGGATTTATGTCCGATTTACACAACGAATGCGGTTTCGATTCGTCGGCTGTTAATATATTTTATTTTCATTTTTCGTTATTCACATTATTCATGTGAGACGTTGTAGTTTGGTTTAATGGGACAAGTGGAGATAGACAGATTTGTAGTTTCAGTCGTAGTTATAGAAAATTGGAAAGATTTATCTTTGTTTGTTTCATACTGCGGACTTGTATTGAACGAATTTAACGACGTAATTGTTTCATATCCTGAAAGTTGGTTTTGTATGAACATTTTCAAGTGATTCACTTTTCTTTAACTTCAGTGTTGGCATATCTTCTAAATGCATAATGAATTCATGTTTTACAGCATTTCGCAGTTTTGATCCCATCAGATCAAGTGTTGTCGGGGTTCCTCTCTAACTTAAGGGTCTCACGAAATGACATTATACGGTGGAATTTTATTTTTTGTGAAAATTGTTGTTAAACTGTAATGAACAACATTTTTTCAAATAATATTTCTCAACCTATCCAAAGCAACTGATAGTCGATTTGGTTCGATTAAGGATCCAGTCAGGGGGTGTTCCAATGTCCGATAGGGTAGTCGACTGGAGGATAATCTTAACTAATTATAAATCTGCAATAAATACTTGTTGAATGTAAGATTTTCCAAGGATCGCGTGTGGTTCATGCGCCCATGAACGTCCAATTTGTTGGTATTTTTCACTATTTTCGGTACTCTCCTACTTGTCTGAATTTATGTTAGATGCTGCTCTTACCTTAATTGCTTTAGGTTTGGTTACTTTTTGTTGATTTATTATAAGTTCCCTTTGACGTGCAATCATGTCACAGGTTATACGAATATTGCTTGCCTATTTTCTTTCTCTGGCTCCGCTGACTTACGTCATTTTTTCTTGCCTGTTGATTGGTCTCATTACCATGACATTACTGTTTGCGTCACCGGCAACTTCATTTCCAGTTGGTACCGAGAATGTATTCTTCCGCGTCTTTCTACTTTTCCATTAGTCATTTCTGTTATTTGTCTTTTCCTTTGTTATATTATTAATTAATTGGAAATTATTAATATTTTTTCTGGACTTCCTTTCTCTCGTTATTTCGTATTTTTGATAAAGTTTTTTACGTTTTTTTGTAATTACTACCGTTAGTCTTACAGCACTACTTTATGTCGGATCTGGAACCTTCTGCAGTGCTTCTTAAGGACTGCCGCTCATCATGTTCTCCAGTATTCGGCTCCTCACTCTCAAAGACCAGCTCAACATAATTGCCGCTCCGCTACATCTTGTATGCTGACTTCTCGTCCAGGCGGATATTTTCGCCGCGGGCACTGGAGGCGGCATTTTTGACGACATGCATTTCACTTCGCCTTGCTTGGGGCCGTTGACCTGGGCTTTGCTCACCTCTTTGAACTAAAGAATGTCAAGTCGAGCACTTTCGACACTCCTGTAGCTGGTCAGTCCGGCACTTCTATTCTCTTACTGAATTCTACTAATGACAGCCAGGACATTGCATTCTGCACGAACTTGTGCATTAATCTTATGAATATTTTAATCTACGTTTTTGTAAACATGTCTGTTTCTGGAAGACTACATTTTTACTCGGGGCCGATCCCCTTCGACGTTTGGTCACTTAAAACAACAAGCATCATCATCATCATCATCATCATCATCAACAACAACAACATCATCATCACTTTTTTACTCAACTGGTTTGCTTTCGAAGATTTGTCTATAGCACTGCAGTGTTGGACTATTTATTTCCAGTTTAATGTTTGGCAACCGATTCTTTCAATTGCTATTTCCCTGGTGGAGAAGTTAGTGCTGCAAGTCTTGCTTCAAGTTTTGCCATTAAATTTGGAGTCTTTGTTAATCTATTGATCACGGAGACCACTGTTATTTTCAACTTTATCATTTTGATGTCTTTAATATCTAGTCACGCTATTAAATTTCAATATTGGTCTGGCTTGGACCAACTTTCAATTTAATATAATTTTTTCAGATATTCTGAATTTGGTCAGCTTATATTTATATTTACATTTATGTGCACAGCCGGTGGCCGTATTTGGCACAATGATATGTGTATGCTACCTGATTTTCAAGTTTAGTAATTGTTTAAATCATTCAAATTATTTATTGCTCTTTTCTTAAAGATTATAATAAATGTTGTGAGTGCTAGTCCCTTACTTTTCTCATTTCCCGTAAAACTCGGAAATCCTCTCTGGCTTTTCCTTGTCTTCTCCATTGGGGCCGAAACTCGGGACAGCAGATTTCGTTTTCTTTCTATTTTGTACTATATTGTTGTTGTTTCAGAAGATCATTTTGTAATTACTTCCTATTCGTTCCTGATGCAGCCTGCAGCTGCCCCAATCAATTCGGATGCCAGTATGCTGCCCGACGACAAGATGATACGAACTTGCGCTGTTTACACGGTACAACTAAGCCTGTTTCGTAATGTCCTTTCCAGCTGGGAAGACGAGACTTGTAATGTTGACAATCTTGTCCAAAGATTAAAAAATTACGAGGTGGCTTACAGTCGTTATGACGAAGCCCAAACCAATTTAGAAATTCAATGCCCTGAGCAGTCAGCCGATGGGGAAGAGCTTGAGAACCTTTATTATGAAGGACACGCGCAGGTAGTTCAGATCATTAGACGTGTTACTAATTCCTTGAAGCAGAAAGAACTGTCTAATTCCACTCCCCGTTCAGGATTGTTGAAAACTCCTGATAGTTGCGCGCTGGTCTCTTTGCCTAAAATTCAGCTTCCTCAGTTTCGCGGTAATGAAGACGAATGGGATTCCTTGTTTGAATTGTTTGACCTTTTAGTCAATCAGAATGAGTCACTTCCTGACATTCAAAAATTTATTTACCTGCGTTCTTCGGTACAAGGTGCGGCGTTGAAACTCACTGAGTCTCTTTCGCTTACTGGTGATAACTATAAAGTTGCCGTAGGGTCATTGAAGGAACTTTATGGTAACCTCCGTTTGAGGATACAACGACATATGCAAGACATATTTAATTTGCCTGCTACTAGAGCAGATAAGGTTCAAACATTCAGAGCATTATTAGACACTGTCGAACTACACGTTAAGACATTCGCGAATGTAAATCAACCGGTTGAACACTGGGATACCTTCTTAGTATATTTAATTTCCTCCAAATGTGATCAGGATAATTAAAAAATCTGTGAGTTTGAGATCTCTAATTCTCAAACATTTGCTTATAAAAATATAATTCTATTTCTGAAGCAGAGATGTCAGATTCTTTCAGCTGTCGATTTTCAAATTAATAGCGAGCCTTCAAAATTGATCAATAAAATTCCGCTACCGTCAAAAGTCTCAAATTTCAAACTTTATTCAAAACCTCAGGTGTTGAATGTTCAGACCGAAATTTCGAAATGGGGGTGTTGTGTTGTGTTGTTGTATTTGTGCACTAAATTTAAATCACTGTGCATAGATGAGAGGAGGCTATTTCTTCAAGCAAACAAGTGTTGCTTTAATTGCCTATCCAGCAATCATTTACTAAAAAATGCAACTCTATTCATTCTTGTAAGCATTGTGGCTCTAAGCATCACTCCTTAATACATCGCCACAACAAAACAGGAGTTAATACTGAACCCTTAAACGAACCATTCCATCGTCGGTCGGCCACACCTGCTACAATAGAGCAATATCGAACTCTTAAATTGTGGGGTCTTAGCGGGTATATTTCGATCACGAACTTGACCAAACGATGGGGTTCAGAAGAGTGCCTAACTAATTGAAATGAGGAGCAAATATGTGCTTACTAACATTTATTGAACTATCAAACTGCAAAAAGTTATGTTATAAAATCATACATAAAAAATTAATTATTTAACGTTTCAAAGCAGTCACATTGCATTGCGTGGGTGAGTTTTTTTATCTGTTACATTTATCGAAGAACCTTCTTCGGAGGAAAGTGCAAAATATCACAAATTAGTGGACAGCGAAAACTAAAGAAACGAAAATGAAACCTGAAAATCGGGCACCTTTTGATCCAAACGATAACTGAGAATTAATCCACACGATTCGTGAAAAATCTGACCTTCAACAAGTAGAATTCCAGATTTACATTTAATTAAGGTTATCCACCAGTCAAATACCCTGTCGGATATGGGAACACCCGCCGAATGGACCCTTAATCGAACCAAATTGACTATCAGTTGCTTTGGATAGGTTAAAAATACTACTGGAAAGCATGGTGTTCACTAAAAGTTAACAGCAGCAGTCATAATTAAAAATAAAATTCCGCCATAAATTGTCATCTCGTAACACCCTTAAGTTATGGAATAATCCCAATGCTGAAACATGCATCACCCAAACAGCTGCTCAGAAGGAACCACCAACAACTCGATCCAAGAGGATCTTACGTTAAGTCCTTCTGAAGGAACAAAACTACGCAATGCAGGAAACACTTATTCATCGTGCATTTAGAAGAAATGCTAAACACTGAAGTTAGAGAAAATGTGGCAAATCACTTGAAAAAATATTCTTATAAAACCAACTTTCAGATTATAAACGTTTGTGTTAAGTATAATAAACTTACAAGTCCACATGATAAAATAAAATACAAAAACACCAAACAATCTAAGGAATTCTTTCCATTTTACAAATTATGACTACCATTACAAATCAGTCTACTTAGGTTTGTCCCAATAAACTAACTACAAGTTACTGATAGATCAAAGCCATACCTATTATAAAATGAAAGAACGAAAATTGAAAAAAATATTCAACGCTGACGAATCGAAACCGCATTCGTAACTAAAGTCTCACATAAATAAGCTAAGTCTCTACACGGCATTATCAAAGCAATCGGACGTCTGAACGACAAAATAATTAAGTCCGGAAATAAATTAAAATACTAAAGTTCAATGAACTCAAATCCGCGAGGCAAACAGCAGTAATAATCAATCACCGTTAGATCAGTATCCAATGCTGGACAACCCTCACGTCCATGCCACTAGTGGTTCCATAATCTTATGTAAACACCTTCCGGCTAGTAAGGATTGTGCCGAAACATGGCCTCAATATTACTTTGCTAACACACTTCGCATTACATACACTACTGCAGACACTACCATCGTTCAAGTCACTTCGCAAAAACACCTAACCTAAGACTTGACTATATACAGACGACACCCTAATCCTGTCGTCGAGCCTACAGTGTCTACACACCCTAACAATAACATCTATATACACACGCAGCATCCTAAACCTATCGTCGAACGTAAATGGGGATGTCTACTCATCAGTATACTCCTATGATACGCGTAATGTCCTAAATCTATTGTCGAGCGGAAACTGGGATGTCTACTCATCCTCTAAAATGTCAGGCGAAATTGTAACTTCAAACACACTCTCTTATATTTACCTTGAAACCATGTCGAAACTATAGCACACAATGAAACGAATCTTGCCACAGAATGAACACAAGTCTGGAAATGCAACTAAGTCCATATCTCGTCAACAAAACGAAAAATGAAAATTAATAATCCACGACTCAACACGATCTCGACATACGCAGTGAAGTTTGGAAAAATAATAATGAATTTTAGCACACGTCTAACTCTACGTGAATATCGCAAAAACAGTAATCATACCCAACGCAAAATCCACACTGCAATTCTACGGTGAGGCCCAAAAATCGCCTACCATAGTTCCAAACATCCACGAAATATCCAGTGAAGCGAAATGCAATTAATTTACGCAGCCAAACTATCACTTTAATAAAGTCTAATATCTCACCCCACATTGTTTCCAAGTCAATGATAACCTCATCTCGTAATAAAAAAAATATACTAAATGAAAATTTGTTACGACAGTTAAATAACACCAACCGTGTTCAGTATGCCCTTCTACTTTTGAGGTCGCTTACTATAACATTCACTATGCTGACTTTACATAAATTGTCATTTGGACTTAACTGCCAAGAGCTACAATCTTCTACAGAAATTGTTTATCACGGGGAGTTCTTGACTTGAAATCATAATGTGCGTCACAAAGCACTCACTTCGACTTTGACCGTCATTCAACCAGCCAGCTGTTCCGGATTGCTAGCGGAATCTCATATACAGCCTGCCACAGAAATATCACATTTAATATACAGCCTGCGTCAGAAATTCTTCGCCATAGACAAATAAAGCCTCTTCATCGCCTATCGTAATAATAATAATAATAATAATAATAATAATAATAATAATAATAATAATAATAATAATAATAATAATAATAATAATAATATTTACAGCAGGATAAATTTTTTCAACGTTAAACTTATATTCAACAGTAATGTCGAATAGATCTGCGTTCGATTCGAAATCCAGTGAAGTCTGGTAAAGTTATATTTATTGATCGGAAGTAATTTTTTGTGACACCGTGTATGTTGGTGATATAGGAAATCACGCTATGTTATTTTGTCTTTGAAGTCCGAAAGTTGTAATAAAATGAATGAAATGATTCTTATAAAATTGTTCGTCATGAGATTATTAAAGTTTGAAAGGTTTTGGAACAGGAAGAAATGGACTGCGTCGGAATATGTTGAGAGAATAGTTGTGTAGATGTTGAAGGCATACGAAGCCTGTATTTCATGAGTAATACCGCCGTGATGATAGGCGATGAAGAGGATTTGTGAGACAGGCGATATTTGTCGACAGCGAAGAATTTTGAGACAGGCTGTGTATTAAATGTGATATTTATGTGGCAGGCTGTATATAAGATTCTGCTAGCAAACCGGAACAGCTGACTGGTAGAATGACGGTCAGAGTCGAAGTGAGTGCGTTGTGACACACATTATGATTTCAAGTCAAGAACTCCCCGTGATATACAATTTCTGTAGAAGATTGTAGCTCTTGGCAGTTATGTCCAAATGACAATTTATGTAAAGTCAGCATAGTGAATGTTATAGTAAGCGACCTCAAAAATAGAAGGGAATTCTGAACACGGTTGGTGTTATTTAACTGTCGCAACAAATTTCCATTCAGTATTTTTTTATTACGAGACGAGGTTATCATTAAATCGGAAACATTGTGGGGTGAGATATTAGACTTCATTATAGTGATAGTTTGACGGTGTAGATTCAAGGAATTTCGCTTCACTGGATATTTCATGGATGGAGATGTTTTGAAAGAGTGAGATGGTAGGCGATTTTTGGGCCTCACCCTAGATTAGGCTACAGTGTGGATTTTCATTGGTGATGATTACTGTTTTCTGCCATATTCACGTAGAATTAGACGTGTGCTGAAATTCATTATTATTTTTCCAAACTTCACTGCGTATGTCGAGATCGTGTTGAGTCGTGGATTGAGTAGCCAAGCGATATTAATATTCATTTTTCGTTTTGTTGACGAGATATGGACTTAGTTGCATTTCCAGACTTGTGTTCATTCTGTGGCAAGATTCGTTTCATTGTGTGCTATGGTTTCGACAAGGTTTCAAGGTAAATATAAGAGAGTGTGTTTGAAGTTACAATTTCGCCTGACATTTTAGAGGATGAGTAGACATCCCAGTTTCCGCTGGACAATAGATTTAGGATGTTGCGAGTATCATAGGAGTATACTGATGAGTAGACATCCCCATTTACGCTCAACGATAGGTTTAGGATGCTGCGTGTGTATGTATATAGATGTTATTGTTAGGGTGTTGTGCCCGTCCACACCTCCGCGACAGCTTTCAAAATGGCGCCGAGTGAAGGTATGGCCCATTTGATCTATAGGAAGCAAAGAATAGACACCAGATGCGGTGATATAGAAGGCCATACACGTCATGGAAAGATCGAGTATTGAAAGTGAAACGGACAGTGGACTGTCTACTGTATTGTTTACGAAAAAAGTAGAAAACAACGGATTGTTAAGAGAACTCCATCTTAATTTTTTTTTTAACTGAGAGTGAAGACGGAACTGCCGACCACGTTATAATTTTAAAGGAAGAAGAAAGGGTCAGAAGCTATACTAAAAGAAAAAGCGTCGGAAACGAGAAGAAAACAAGTTAATTCACCGGAAAATAAGCAGAGTTGACTAGAGATATTAAAAAAAGAATCAGCTAAGTACCACGAAATACGCGTGGGTGGATACAGAGCGCAGTTGATTTATACTCTGCAATGGAAAACCAAGCCTGCATCTAAAAAAAAGGATATCATACAAGAAGAGATACATCTCGATTCATTGAAACAGAATAAAAATTAGTGTCCAAGATCCATTAGAAGCAGTCGACAGAGATAGATTCACTGAAATTAGCACCAACGTCTGAGAGCAACCGCAGAAATAAGAATTCGAGGATTGCAAACTTTAAAAAGGATTATATAATGGCTGTTCAATGCGCTGTAATCATTATTTTAGTTGCTGACGAGAATACCATGAAGATGATGTGCTATATATACATGATGGACCAAGCTGGGGACCAGTACGTCTTGCCATACGACCGAGCCATAATGAGGAAGGCGACGGGAAACCATTCAGCAATCCCGTGATGAGGAAGCAGATGATGTACCAGATGACCAACCCATGACCTGACCGCAGACCCAACTACATCCATTTGGGAAGCAGAACAGCTGGACCAGGACCAACCATGAGCGAGCTAAGTCATTTACAATACTTGAAAGCATAATTTTTGGTTTGCCTACACATGTGCCATAGGCATGTGCCGATGGGTTAAATATAAACCGATAAATAAGAATTGCAAGTGATACCAGTGAAGTGTGAGATACTTAAGTCCGTAGTTACATGATCAAGCAATATAGCATAAGATTCTTATGTGTTGGATATATACGTCATAGTATATCGGTCAAAATAACACGTATGTAGCGACAGTTTTGAAAACAGCTGATAGTAATGACATACTGGCAGATTACAGAGATAAACATATGGAATCACGCATTATTTTGCTTTGCCATAAGGGCATTGAACTCAATCATAGGTTATGATATATAGCGACTTTAAAATGTATTTTACGAAACATATTGTGGCAGTTTGACACGGTCATGTATATGGAAATGCGACGAGTTAATATTGAGGCTACGATGTTAAGGTATTATATGAATGTTGAAATAAGGTTACAATGGTGCTAACTTGAGGAAATGTATGAATTATATAGTGGTATGAGGAGATTTATACGCACTACGTAAGGGCCACTGAGTGCCCGCAGTTTAAGATATGCTATGCTACATTCTTTAGAATCATATACGGGAGATTGCCCACACCGCAGGGTGGACCTAAGCAAGGTATGAATTGAATTTTACTATTGTAGAATTATGCTTGTGACGGGATCGTATGTCAACATTAGATGTGCTGTAATGAATAACGGAATACTACGATACGTTTATAGCTGTGTTTGACCAAATGCATTCACGACACCGATAAATATGGTATTATGTTTCTGAATACGAGATAGTACTTACATTGTAACTGCGCGTATAAATTTAATAGCTTGCATTGAAGTAGAATGTTATGGAATATAACGAAGGAAAGGGACATTGAGCCTAGAAGACATGTGTATGACAGCCAAAGATTATGTTGAAATTAGTTAGATAGCTGAATAGACTAACATATACTCAGTGTGAACTTGCATTTTCTCAACGAACAACATCAAGGGAAATGTTAGAGTAGGAGCCAAATTTAACAGGCACTAGGAACAAATGCCTTAGTTCGTAAGTAGTTGTCCATGCACAACGTGAAAGAAGTACTAAAGCATGAGTTCGGATTTACTCATATGGATTGACGCATTCAAATTCACTCATACAGATTTACCCATATGGATTTATACCTCCAGATTTACTTATTCGAATTTACTTATGTGATTTACTTATTAGTGACTCGTCATTTACCGAGTATCAGCTACGATCTACTATTTAATATTCTCAACGCTCAATTCTAATGCGATTGGTAATTAAATATAACTGTGGTATACAATTCAGTCTTGCAATTTCAAGTTATAATTTGGTTTCATTTCAAGTTTGAGCTTATTAGTGGACTTTATATACACTTCAGCTTAACCGTGTGTTTTATTCAGACTTGTTTAACTAGTCTTAAAGCAAATGAGCTCTCGTAACAACCTAATTATGTTGGTGTTGTATCAATTACTTAATTTCAGAGCGGACCTTAGATGCCCAGTGATCGATTGTAAATATGTACAAACTCAATTTGATTTCATGATGGAACTGATCTATATAATTTAGTATCAGATGTTAATTCTCTTTCTACGAGCCAGCGCTGACTCACAATCCACACTTGTAAATACGCAATGATGAGTAATGCCATGGATTAGATTCCAATTTAATAGTCCAATATTTAGTCAATAAATATCTTTTTTATTTTTCTACAATTTAATGTACCATGAATTCTTTCATTATAGCCTAGTTGGTAAGTTAGTTGGTTAGTTAAGTGAATTGTTGATTAATTAAGCACTCCATTTAATCATGACCAGTTCTCACGACGTTGAATACTCTGATTTAAGAAATTGGTTGGCGGTTATTACAATTATAACATGAGATTCTATAGGCGTCTCCCGTGAGTTGTTAATCTCTTCATACTCACGTAAAGCGTATCTTGATGTAAGATTTCATGTCTTACTTGGCATCTGAACACCCTGAGGTATCCGCTGAGCGACCCCATTTTATCTGATTAGGCAGCCCAGTTACGAGTTTGAAATGGGGTATCGGGTAATGAATGTGAGGTTCGATTTGACGCCTGAACCGTTGCATTAATTGGCCCTCCAACGTGGGGCTCGAAGAGAAAGACACTGCGGGAACACTAAGAAATGGACCGCTACATTTAATTACCGCTCCAACGTGGGCCAGAAGAGAAAGACACCGCGGGAATGCGTTGCATTAATTGGCCCTAGAAGAAAAAGACACCGCGGGAACATTAAGAAATCAATCGTTATATTTAATTGACTCCCAGACGCGTGGCGACAAGAAGAGAAAGACACCGCGGGATCGTCAAGAAAGAGATCGACTATCAGTATATTTTAGTTAGCTCCCACACTTGAGGCGAGAAGAAAAAGACACCGTTGGAACGTATTACGATGGAAAACCATAGAATGAGAACAGATAATTTTACAGTTTGAGATAAAATCTGGCTGAATATAGATAGTAGTGTAGAGGTATTACATGGAAAAGATTTCTTAGGAATGTAATATTCGCACGACGCATGATGAGATCTAGTGAAGGAGAGGAAGGTGTAGTAAACATGAGTATACAGTTGTATCAAATGAAATGGACAATGTTGAGGAGTAGTTGATAGTTGTCAAATGACTTTTCCCTGGTTATGTTAACAATGCAGGTTAATTTTAAGTTTATTTTAATTGATACTGAGCAGATGTTAAAGACTATGTAGGCTTACGAATATTGAATGAAGGTTAGAGGCCACATTGTAAATTTAGTTCCTTCTCTTGAGATCAGTTCCAAAATGAACTCAAAATGATAAATCCGAACTCATGGTCTAGTTGTTCATGGTCTACCTGGTAAGATGGTGCTGTTCTCCAGCAAGGTCCGTCCATATCATAAGTGATTGGAAACAGAAAAACTTTAAACTAGTGTATAATAGTGGTACAGTGGACTATTTTAGCATAAGTAGAGTAAGGAATTGTTGATTGTGTCATATATACGTGTCTATGTCTTGTGAACTTAGAGAATTACTAGGAAATTTAGAGAACCGTAGGAAAAATAGAGAAACTGTTAGGAATTTAGAAAAGTCATATTAAATGGAATTATACTTATCGGAAACATGGCAATGCAAGGAAGAGTACAGACCAGAAGGGGACAAGAAGAAGAAAGGAGAGAAATACAGGAAAGTCACGAGGGAACCCCAATATGGTTCCTAGAGTATTTGAAAAAGCAAGAAGGAGAAAAAGCAAGAAGAAAAACAGAAAGAGAAAAAGGAACGCGAAGAAAGGGAAAAAAGCAAGAACAAGAAAGACAGAGAGAGAAACAAGAACGTGAGAATGAAAGGAAAAGGCAGGAAGAGAAGGAAAGAAGACGAGCAGAAAAGGAACGAAGATTAGAAGAATGGCAACAAAAACAAGTTGAGGATAGAGAAAAGGAGATACAGGAATTATATAAGAAACAAGAAGAGTGGCAACTGAAGCAAAAGGAGACTTTGGAGGAAATCGTTAGCAGAATAGAAAGTGAACACAAAGGGATGATCCAAGAATTAAAAGGGAAACAGGAAAAGATACTGAAGAATTTTTCGGAGTCAGGAATGAAATCCTAGGTTTGCGTGCCGAGTTGACCGAAACCATGGAAAATAAAAATAAAGAGATGCGAGAGGAGATAAACAGAATGAGAGCAGAGGTGGCACAGAATCCAAATATCATCACAGCACAGGTGGATGAAGAAATTGCCAAACTGACTACTAAGCTGGAGGAAATCAAAGGCAGTAATGAGAGGAAATGGGAAGAAGTAAACGAAATAAAGAAAAAGATAACAGAAAGTCAGGAGACCATCAAGAGATTAGAAGAGGAGAAGATAAATGAAATAACGAAGGGCATGGAAGGACTAAGCATGAAACAACAAGACTTAGTAGGAAAATTTAATCGAGCTTCAGACCAGGTAGCTGACAAAATAAACGAGCTAAAAGAGAAAATAGAAAGTGATAAGCCTGATTTGGAACGGAAGATGGAGAAGACCGAAGAGGAAATGAAGCAAATAAGGAAAGAACTACAGGAGATGAAGGTGGAAAGCCAATCAGCGAAATCCGTGATTTCGAACTCCAGCGAACGGCAAAGAGCCATTGAAACGCAAGTACATGAAAGGGAAAGCACACCTTCGGCAATAATCGACCCGAGTAAGCGAGATATAGAAATGATGAACGGAAGCAACCAGAGTGATAGCACTCCGATAATTAACATCATCAAAAACTATGATGATCGATCCAAACATTTCGATGGCTCAGCGAAGACCTCTCCCAAACAATTCCTCAGGGATATCGAGGAATATTTTAAAGAAGGGAGGATCCAAGAGGATAAAAAGTTACGTATAATTGAAAAGCACTTAGATGGGAACCCGAACATATGGTTTCAAGCATTTAAGTACATTTTTCATACTTATGATGAATTCAAAGCCGCCTTTGTGAGAAAGTTCTGGGATCCAGAAATACAGCAACAGTTGAGGTTGGAACTCTACTCCACGAAATTTTCCACTGCAGGGCAAACGCGCTACAGTGATTTCTTTTCTTACCAATTTCATCGCTTCCAAGATTTAGACTCCGCGCCGAGTGAGTTAGAGGCGATCAAAACCATACAAAGACAATTCCCGTTAGAGGTACAGAGATTGTTAGCCGCCACGGACATACAGACCGCTAGAGATATTGAAAAACGACTGAGGCAGATTGATTTGACTTCATCATGCCTGGTAGAAAAATACCCAGGAATATCAGGCAAGTCGAGGCGATCAACACCATGAGCCCTGAAAGCACGAGCGGCAGAGTAAGCAAGACCGATCTAGGTAGGACGGAAAATCATCATAGCACTCAAGATAAAGAACGAAGAAGATACTGTTATCGATGCAGCGGGGAGCCACCTGCGAGATGGGAACAAAGAGTAAACAGGAGTAACCCACAGCAAAGAAATAACGTCCGTCATAATAGAAATAGGAGCCAACCGTATCCTAGAAACAGGAGATGGTATAATGAAGAACGACGGCCAAACGAGTACAACAGAAACGAAGAAAATACAAGATATATACAAGAGCTCAGGGAGCAGAGGCAAAATAAAACCCGGTGGGAGGAAGCCATTAAAGATAAATATATCAATGGTGACCTCGAAGGGGCAGAGAGTCTCGAGCTCCAGAGTTACAAGAGGAGAAGAGAAGAGGAGAGATGGAGAGAGAACAACACGCAGAGGGGTACGAGCGACTCCGAGTCATCGGAAAGAAAAAAACGCCGATGGAACATTAGTTCAGCAGGAAAGTGTAAATAGTCAAGGAAGTAAAAACATTGTCAAAATTAGCAGTTGGATAATAACACAATTTGATCACTGGGACATCCGACCAGAAGACTTGGTTCGAGATGATACATGCGATACCAAGGAACCAGTATTTAAATTGCCAGTATTACTAGTCAGAGTGGCTGATATTAGGATATATTGTTTGGTTGATTCTGGGGCCAGCATCAGTGCCATGTCAAATAAATTGTTCAAAGAATTGTCAAAGAGAATATAGATACCAGTAATACCCGTATCTGGAGTTAAGATCAGGGGTGTAATACCAGATAAATCGGTGGAGTGCAAGACCCAAGCATATCTAACCATAAGAATAGGCAGACACGAATTTGAACACCCATTTCTGGTAATGAAGAGGATAAAATACAGTATAATATTCGGAATAGACTTCTAGATGAGTTCCCAAATGACTATAGATATGGAACGTTGTGAAATTCGATTCCCTACCATAGAGAATGATGGGAATAAAATAGTAGAAACGATCCAACTTAAAGACACGTTGCAAGCTGAGGAATACTTGAAGATTGAGGGATAGGAAGTTGACTTATTAAGTAGAGAGGACCTATCCTCGGTAGAAAAAGATGTTGAGCAAGAAATAAACACCGAAATGACTAACAGAATTGAGGAAATCATAACCTTTGAGGAAGAAAATGATGAAAAGACAGAGATCTGGGAGGCTCTGGCTCAAGCCGACGTACCGCTAGAAGGAAAGCGAGTACTGTATGGGATTATCAAGAAATATATCGACGTCTTTGATGACAAACCGGGGCAAATACCGAACTTCAAGTACAAGCTAATAGTAAATGACTGGACACCGTACAAGGGCAAAGTCTATGACATACCAGAGAAGCACTTCAGTGAATAAAGACGATTATCCAGCAAATGTTAGCCGATGGCATAATCATGAAGACCATCACACCCTACGTAAATCCGGTCGTGATTGTAAGGGAAAACAACGGGAAACTGAGATTGTGCCTTGATGCGCGTCGACTCAATGAAGAGCTAATTCCTGAGTATAATAGGGCTCCTAAGATCAAGGAGATAGTAAAGAAATTTCGAGGTCAAAGATACTTTTCGAGCATGGACCGCACGGCCTCATTCCATCACATTGTCCTCGAGGAAAAGTCACGGTTATTAACCGGGTTTATGTTCAACAACCAGACTTATGCCTACTGCCACCTTCCATTTGGATTGAAAAATAGTTCTGCTCTTTTGGTAAGAGCATTGGACAGGAGCCTTACCAGTGAAGTGAAGGAATTTGTCAACTGTTACGTCGACGACATAGTCTTCGGGAGTTCCACCTTTGAAGAGCATTGCGTTAACCTAGAGAAATTGCTGAACAACCTCCAGAAAACTGGCTTCAAAATAAATATGTCAAAATCAAGATTTTGCCAAAGTCAGGTACTTTTTGCCGGACACGTAATCGATGGCGAGGGAATAAGACCTACCCCTGTCAAGATTAAAGCTATTTGCGAGTTTCCACGGCCGACAAAGGTCAAGCACGTCAGACAATTCCTAGGAATGACGGGATTTTTCTCAGACCACTGTGAGGGGTATACTGAGACAGCCGCACCACTACACAATCTATTAAATGTCAATAACAAATGGAAGTGGAGTGACGAGGTTGAACAGGCTTTCAACAAGATAAAAGAAATGATGAAACAGAGTATAAAACTGGGATATCAAGACTATGAAAAGAGATTTATAATTCAGGCAGATGCATCGGGTGATGGTATAGGAGCATGTTTGTATCAGGAAGACGAAGAAGACCAGAAAAGAACATATCTGGCATTTACCAGCAGGAAGTTAAGGAAACATGAGATGCACTACACTACCACTGAACTCGAACTCCTAGCAATAATCCACGCACTACAACAGTGGAGACGGATCATTTATGGATACCCAGTTACCATAAGAACTGACCATAAAGCGCTGACTTTTGGGTTGAAGACGGCCATGGTAAGCGAAAGTATAACACGCTGGATGCTATACACGCAGCAATTTGACTTGAAGATAGAGCATTGCAGCGGAAAACAAAACATCCTAGCTTACGCGCTGAGTAGAAACCCTCCAAAACAAGAAGAACACATCTTAGAGATTGAGTTGGATAT
The DNA here is from genome assembly GCF_040414725.1 of Anabrus simplex. Classification (NCBI taxonomy): domain Eukaryota; kingdom Metazoa; phylum Arthropoda; class Insecta; order Orthoptera; family Tettigoniidae; genus Anabrus; species Anabrus simplex. Next base: position 436,888,886 of record NC_090269.1, read on the forward strand.
CCGAGACCAAGAACTACTGAGAAAACTCGAAAATCTAAAGGAATTCCAAGAGAGTGACAAGGAATTAAAACTTATCATCGACAGGTTGACAGAGAAGGAACCGGAATCTGAGTGGCAGAACAACTATGAGATTATAGATGGAATACTGCTCAAAGTAATGGACAGAACTGACCGAAAGAAAAGGATTATAATACCACAAGTATTGCAAAAGGAGTTAATCTGGCACACCCATAACATCACGGGACACGCAGGCATAGACAAGGTGATCAGTACGTTAAAAGAAAAATTCACTTGGAAGGGATTGCGAAAATCTGTCACAAACCTAGTCAAAACTTGCGACATATGCCAGCGAGTCAAACACAACAACTATATATGCGGGCATAAACCAGTACCAATCATTCCATCAAGAGCACACGAGATATATGCAGTAGATATCTTTGGGAAATTACCGACCGCAAGGCGAGGAAAAAGATACATACTGGTGGTTGTTGACATATTCTCCAAGTACATTTCACTGCAAGCTATACAGAGAGCGAATGCTAAACAAGTCATACGGGCTCTAGTGGAAAAAGTTTTCCCTGAGATGGGAAAACCAGAAAAAATACTCACAGATAGGGGGACACAGTTTACATCTGAGATATTCCGCGAGCGTATGAAAAATGAAGGTATCAGACACACGTTGTGTTCCGTACGTCGTCCAGAAGCGAACTCTGTAGAAAGATACATGAGGGAAATCGCCAAGTTCGGCAGGATATATTGCAACCAACAGCATTGGAAATGGGTGGATATATTAAATATTATTGAAAGGAGCTTAAATAATACCATCAATCAATCCATCGGACAGATTCCCAGCATAGCTCACAAGAATTTACATCCGGAAAGGAGTTGGGACAGAATATTCACTATGCCCTTGGAAAGGAAGCCAGATCCACAACAAATAGAATCAATGATACGGGAAAGACTACAGGAACAGTCACGAAAACGATTAAAGAGAGTGCAAAACAAGAAAATCCATGCACCATATGAACGAGGTGACCTTGTATTAATTAAGACCGTACCGACGTCTAGTGCACCAAATAGAGTGTGTGCGAGGTTCCTACCATTGTACAATGGCCCATATAAAATCGAGCGTGTGCTAGGAAACAATGCATACGAATTAACAAGCATGAATGGAAAGTATCGTAATGTACACAATGCTTGTAACATCAAACTTTATTACCAAGAGAATGAGACGAAAGGAACGGAACTAGAAGAACAAAGGGGCCCAGAATGAATAAACCACATACCATTAAGAAATTTGCATTTAGAAGTCGTTTGAAACTTTCATTTAGTCTGTATATACGAGGAAAGAATCAGCTGATTATGTGCACGGTCAAGCAAAACAAAGGGCATCTATAAAATCAGGATCGATAACAAACAATTGATATTTAGAAATCGATTAGCCAGTCTTTGTACGACAAAGAGCCTATATAGAAGCAAAGGCACATTTATAATTCGAGTTTGAGAAAGGAAAATATATTGTGACGAATATATTTTGTCCGTGACGGGGGACAATAAGTGTGCCCGTCCACACCTCCGCGACAGCTTTCAAAATGGCGCCGAGTGAAGGTATGGCCCATTTGATCTACAGGAAGCAAAGAATAGACACCAGATGCGGTGACATAGAAGGCCATACACGTCATGGAAAGATCGAGTATTGAAAGTGAAATGGACAGTGGACTGTCTACTGTATTGTTTACGAAAAAAGTAGAAAACAACGGATTGTTAAGAGAACTCCATCTTAATTTTTTTTTAACTGAGAGTGAAGACGGAACTGCCGACCACGTTATAATTTTAAAGGAAGAAGAAAGGGTCAGAAGCTATACTAAAAGAAAAAGCGTCGGAAACGAGAAGAAAACAAGTTAATTCACCGGAAAATAAGCAGAGTTGACTAGAGATATTAAAAAAAGAATCAGCTAAGTACCACGAAATACGCGTGGGTGGATACAGAGCGCAGTTGATTTATACTCTGCAATGGAAAACTAAGCCTGCATCTAAAAAAAAGATATCATACAAGAAGAGATACATCTCGATTCATTGAAACAGAATAAAAATAAGTGTCCAAGATCCATTAGAAGCAGTCGACAGAGATAGATTCACTGAAATTAGCACCAACGTCGGAGAGCAACCGCAGAAATAAGAATTCGAGGATTGCAAACTTCAAAAAGGATTATATAATGGCTGTTCAATGCGCTGTAATCATTATTTTAGTTGCTGACGAGAATACCATGAAGATGATGTGCTATATATACATGATGGACCAAGCTGGTGACCAGTACGTCTTGCCATACGACCGAGCCATAATGAGGAAGGCGACGGGAAACCATTCAGCAATCCCGTGATGAGGAAGCAGATGATGTACCAGATGACCAACCCATGACCTGACCGCAGACCCAACTACATCCATTTGGGAAGCAGAACAGCTGGACCAGGACCAACCATGAGCGAGCTAAGTCATTTACAATACTTGAAAGCATAATTTTTGGTTTGCCTACACATGTGCCTTAGGCATGTGCCGATGGGTTAAATATAAACCGATAAATAAGAAATGCAAGTGAGTGTTACCAGTGAAGTGTGACGTACTTAAGTCCGTAGTTACATGATCAAGCAATATAGCATAAGATTCTAATGTGTTGGATATATACGTCATCGTTTATCGGTCAAAATAACACGTACGTAGCGAGAGTTTTGAAAACAGCTGATAGTAATGACATACTGGCAGATTACAGAGATCTCGTATTGGTAATGCTATAAGTTGCCGTCACGTTTGGTTGCGCGCGCTGTAAATAAACATATGGAATCACGCATTATTTTGCTTTGCCATAAGGGCATTGAACTCAATCATAGGTTATGATATATAGCGACTTTAAAATGTATTTTAAGAAACATAGTGTGGCAGTTTGACACGGTCATATATATGGAAATGCGACGAGTTAATATTGAGGCTACGATGTTAAGGTATTATGTGAATGTTGAAATAAGGTTACAATGGTGCTAACTTGAGGAAATGTATGAATTATATAGTGATATGAGGAGATTTATACGCACTACGTAAGGGCCACTGAGTGCCCGCAGTTTAAGATATGCTATGCTACATTCTTTAGAATCATATACGGGAGATTGCCCACACCGCAGGGTGAACCTAAGCAAGGTATGAATTGAATTTTACTATTGTAGAATTATGCTTGTGACGGGATCGTATGTCAACTTTAGATGTGCTGTAATGAATAGCGGAATACTACGATACGTTTATAGCTGTATTTGACCAAATGCATTCACGACACCGATAAATATGGTATTATGTTTCTGAATACAACGAGATAGTACTTACATTGTAACTGCACGTATAAATTTAATATACATACATACATTTATTGAACATAACAGGCGACTTCGCCCCTATACATGTTCACATGCAATAATAATAATAATAATAATAATAATAATAATAATAATAATAATAATAATAATAATAATAGTAATAATAATAATAATAATAATAATAATAACGATAAAATGAATAATAAATAATAATAATAATAAAATGGATAATAATAATAATAATAATAAGGATAATAATAATAAGAATAATTAGCAGTCATTAGCTGAAGCAGTTCACTCACTCAGTGTTCATCCAGTGTCCTTATTATGCTCTGTACTTGCGTCACATTCTTGTTACTGACCTACACCTGATCAATAATCAAACAACAACACTCAGCATTTCAGCACTTGCATTCCAGCTAACTTTAAAACAAACAGATCATGCAATCCTGTCCTCTTACCCAACTCCACCTAACTAAGTACTCAGTCCCTATATTCCCTAATCCATTAGAATTTTAACATACTATCCCCTTCCCTTATACAGATAACTATTCCACCCCCCTATTCCCCTGCCCACCCTCTAATTCACTCTCCTTCATTTTACTCTCGCAGGCCTTTTTTGTCGCACAAAAATACCTGTTCAATTCACCCCCTTTTTCCCATTGTTTAATAATCCATCTCAGTATTGCGTTCTCATCCCCTCTCCCCAATATTTCCCGATGCTCGGCACTCAATAATCCATGTCTTAACCCCCTCGTTACCTCACAGTCTCTTAGCAAGTGAAACTCATCATTCACATCTCCACAAAGTACACACCTTGTCTTATCCCTCCCCTGTAACCAGCCTGTATTCCTTGGCAAACCTAAAAGCCACCACATCATCCCATATCGTTTTGACCTATCGACGTATCTAATATTCAACCCTGCTATCTCCTCTATTTTCGTCAAAACAGTCAGCGAATTTCTTAGTCTGCTTTCCCCCAATCATTTCTGCCTATGGATATCTCTAATTCTCCTTTCCAGTATATTCATCCCTCTCACTTCTGTCTTTGACCAAACCTCCCCCCACAGGTGTCCTAATCCTATCCTCTCCAAATATCCCTTTATTTTTTCTAACCATCCACCCTTATACATGCTCTTAAATTGCTGTACATATGCTGCCTGTAATACTCTCCCACCTTCCTGTCTTTTTAAATTCATCCAGTATCTAACTATTCTTTTCACACCCTCTGATTCCAAATCCTCCCCACACATTAATTCCGCCCCTACATTTGCTGTACACCTCGGTAAGCCCATCACTAACTTAGCAAAACTACTAACAATCCTTCTTAGTTCCTCTCTTTTCTCATCCAGCCCCCAAACTTCTGCTCCGTATAATACCCTCCCAACGATTACCGACCTGAACACGAGTCTCAGTGTTTTATAACTGATCCCCGGGTACTTGAGTAGCAAATTTCTGACTGAGGCTAAGGCTGCCAATCCTCTATATTTCACTCTTTTGATCTGGTCACTCCAAGTTCCTTTATCATTAAAAATAACTCCTAGATATTCCAACTTCCTTACCTGTTCCAATCTTTCTCCCTGAATTACCCAATTCCCTTCTATCTTTCTTCTTTTGTCCACCTGTACTACCAATATTTTAGACTTATTTCCATTAATTTTCAATCCCCATTTCCTCGCAAATAGCATCACTGACTCTAAGGCCCTATTCATCGCCCCTGAAGTTAGCGTCATCAATAACACATCATCCGCAAATATCAGTCCTGGTACTTCCAAACCATTAATTACTGGTACAGCCCAATTTTCTGCCCCAAACCCCTGTATAAATTTAATAGCTTGCATTGAAGTAGAATGTTATGGAATATAACGAAGGAAAGGGACATTGAGCCTAGAAGACATGTGTATGACAGCCAAAGATTATGTTGAAATTAGTTAGATAGCTGAATAGACTAACATATACTCAGTGTGAACTTGCATTTTCTCAACGAACAACATCAAGGGAAATGTTAGAGTAGGAGCCAAATTTAACAGGCACTAGGAACAAATGCTTAGTGCGTAAGTAGTTGTCCATGCACAACGTGAAAGAAGTACTAAAGCATGAGTTCGGATTTACTCATATGGATTGATGCATTCAAATTCACTCATACAGATTTACCCATATGGATTTATACCTCCAGATTTACTTATTCGAATTTACTTATGTGATTTACTTATTAGTGAATCGTCATTTACCGAGTATCAGCTACGATCTACTATTTAATATTCTCAACGCTCAATTCTAATGCGATTGGTAATTAAATATAACTGTGGTATACAATTCAGTCTTGCAATTTCAAGTTATAATTTGGTTTCATTTCAAGTTTGAGCTTATTAGTGGACTTTATATACACTTCAGCTTAACCGTGTGTTTTATTCAGACTTGTTTAACTAGTCTTAAAGCAAATGAGCTCTCGTAACAACCTAATTATGTTGGTGTTGTATCAATGACTTAATTTCAGATTGGACCTTAGATGCCCAGTGATCGATTGTAAATATGTACATACTCAATTTGATTTCATGATGGAACTGATCTATATAATTTAATATTAGATGTTAATTCTCTTTCTACGAGCCAGCGCTGACTCACAATCCACACTTGTAAATACGCAATGATGAGTAATGCCATGGATTAGATTCCAATTTAATAGTCCAATATTTAGTCAATAAATAGCTTTGTTTTATTTTCCTACAATTTAATGTATCATGAATTCTTTCATTATAGCCTAGTTGGTAAGTTAGTTGGTTAGTTAAGTGAATTGTTGATTAATTAAGCACTCCATTTAATCATGACCAGTTCTCACGACGTTGAATACTCTGATTTAAGAAATTGGTTGGCGGTTATTACTATTATGACATGAGATTCTATAGGCGTCTCCCGTGAGTTGTTTATGTCTTCCTACTCACGTAAAGCGTATCTTGATGTAAGATTTCATGTCTTACTTGGCATCTGAACACCCTGAGGTATCCGCTGAGCGACCCCATTTTATCTGATTAGGCAGCCCAGTTACGAGTTTGAAATGGGGGTATCGGGTAAAGAATGTGAGGTTCGATTTGACGCCTGAACCGTTGCAGTGTGTAGACACTGTAGGCTCGAAGACAGGATTAGGGTGTCGTCTGTATATAGTCACGTCTTAGGTTAGGTGTTTTTGCGAACTGACTTGAACGATGGTAGTGTCTGCAGTAGTGTATGTAATGCGAAGGGTGTTAGCAAAGTAATATTGAGGCCATGATTCGGCACAATCCTTACTAGCCGGAAGGTGTTTACATAAGATTATGGAACCACTAGTGGCATAAACGTGAGTGGTTTTCCAGCATTGGATACCGATCTAACGGTGATTGATTATTACTGCTGTTTGCCACGCGCTTTTGAGTTCATTTAAATTTAGTATTTTAATTTTTCTTGACTTAATTATTTGTCGTTCAGATGTCCGATTGCTTTGATAGTGTGCGTGTGGACATTTAGCTTATTTATTCGAGGCTTGAGTTACGAATGCGGTTTCGATTCGTCAGCGTTGAATATATTATATTTTCAATTTTCGTTCTTTCATTTTATAATAGGTATGACGTTGATCTATCAATAACATGTAGTTAGTTTATTGGGACAAACATAAGTAGACGGATTTGTAATGGTAGTCATAATTTGTAAAATGGAAAGAATTCCTTAGATATCCCTTTGGTATTTTTGGATGTTTTTGAAAGGCAATTTTCCTAAATACATGACAGGTTGAAAACCGATATGGACAAGCGTTTCGATGAAAGCCACGACATATACGGTAGATTATGCGATAGTCAGGAGGTGATGAGGAAGGAACTTGACAGACAGTTAATGAGAGCCAGGTGATACATAAACTGCTTATCGATATCCATGTCGAATTAAAGGCCGACATTACCCAACACGTCGTAGAGATTCGGAATTCCACTGATCAGGAGAAGGGGAAAACGTTAACCATATTGGATGAACAGCGTGAAATTTTATCAGCTGACATTAAGTCATTGGATAGCAAGATACACAGAATCAGTGGGGAACTGGACAGTAAATTAATGTCGAAAACTGAACCCATGGAGAAGAAACTATTGCAAATTAATGAAGAAGCAATTAGTAAACTCGAAGTTGCTAATGAGGATTCTGAAATTTTAATTAAAGAAATACAAGAAGAATTACTTGGAATACGAAATGAACACACCCGGGAGTTCAACGATAAGAATAGTAATAGTGAACAGGATTCGAGAGAGATTACTAAAGCCCAGGAGGAAACGGATGAGAAGGTCAAGTCCAATGAGAATGAAGTCAGTAGTGAGATCAGTACAGCTGATATGCAATCCAAGGTGGTTAGAAATTTGAGTCAATCTACGGAAGTTCATACTCAAGACATTAGTTGTAAATTGCCAAATTGCAGTGACGTAAATGTTGAAGGTCAGAGTTTGAACGTTGAGACGAGTCAATCTCAAGGCTCAGGGATTACGAATGTTATAAATATGATTAGGACATATCAGGATCTGAAGGAAGACCCGCATGTAACTGAAAAGGGATTCTTTAAAGATCTTAGGGATGATAACCTGAACACTAAGATTCCTGAAGAACGGCGAGGGAGTACAGCACGTCAACATCTTTACTTCGATAAGGGAAAAAGGCCGAAGAGCCACTTCAATGAAATGCAGGTAGCTATTGTAACGAGAGAGACACCCTAATGAGAGGCAAACAACAACTACAACAAGAGACAGGCTGAAGAGCCATCCCAATGAGATGAAAACATCAACAGCAACAAGAGATAAACCAGAGGAAAGAGTCCCACCACCGGATGACGTCGCCTTACCAGCAGGGGAAATGGTCGTCGAAGAAGATGAAGAAGAATAATTACAGCCCGTAAATATGGTCACAACGTGAGAAAAACAGGTGGAAGAACCACTCCGAGGACAGGCAGGCAGTAACCCAGAGGAAGACCAGGAATGTCCACAGTGTATATCTTTAAGATTTTTCATCGTAGAATTATAGGTTCAACACTTCATCGGTAGATTCTGTTCAAGTCAGTACTCCACCTGCTAGTGCACAAACTCTTACTCAAGGTTCATCCTCTTTGCGAGTTTCGCAAGTATTGCTTTCCACAGCCGTCGTTCAAATAAAGAATTCCAGAGGTCAATGGAACTCGGTTCGATGTCTGGTGGATAATGCGGCCGCTCACGACTTTATTAGTGAGAATTTCATTGAAAGGCTAGGACTGCGAAAACTTCCTACCGATGTGGAAGTCACAGGCATCAACAATAACAAAATATCTTCTACTAGTTATGTGAGGATCGATATTAAGGATTCCATTCAAATCAATGTACTTTTTAATTTGAACTGTTTAGCTATGAAAGTTGTCGGTAGAAATACACCTCCTCTTTCCTTTGACATTCAAGACTGGGTCATCCCCCCTTATGTCAAATTAGCTGATCCTAGTTTTTTTGAGAGCGCGCCTATAGACCTTTTATTAAGTGCTGATATTTTTGGCAGTTATTATTACCTAAGAAGATACAAATTATGCCTAATGTGTCTGCCCGTAAAACTAAGCTGGGTTGGATTCTCACTGGACGTCTTCCTACGAATTCTATGACTATTAAATCCCAATGTCATTTTATTTCCACTCAAGAGCAATACAATCTAGAAAGATTTTGGAAATAGGAAGAATGTTATTCAGATTGCCTTCAACTCTCTTAGCAGCAGCAAGTCTGTGAACAACTTTATAAACAAACTACTTTTCGTAATTGTGATGGTAGATTCGTGGACCAACTTCCTCGTGTCTCCTATCCCCCTGTCTTAATTTTTTTTGCTATTTGCTTTACGTCGCACCGACACACATATGTCTTATAGCGACGACCGGATAGGAAAGGCTTAGGAATGGGAAGGAAGCGGCCGTGGCCTTAATTAAGGTACAGCCCCAGCATTTGCCTGGTGTGAAAATGGGGAAACCACGGAAAACCCTTTTCAGGGCTGCCGACAGTGGGGTTCGAACCCACTATCTCCCGAATACTGGATACTGGCCGCACTTAAGCGACTGCAGCTATCGAGCTCGGTGTCTTAATTAATACTAACCCTCGTGCTCTTAAGGCCTTGATAGCTATTGAATCGAAATGCAAGCATGATCCCTCTCTTAAACTTCAATATACTCAATTCATGGAAGAGTATGAAGCTTTAGACCATATGGAGGTTGTAAAGAAAATTGAAGACACTAGCCTTACAGATTGTGTCTATCTTAATCATCATCCCATTTGGAAGAGTGAAAACGAAAAATCTAAGAAAATTCGATTAGTAGTCTATGGTTCAGCCCTTGATGATCAAGAAATATCTGTAAATGATACTCGTTTGACTGGTGCTTCTATTCAAGTTGATTTATCTATTATCTCGTTGAATTTTAGTTTATTTCCTGTTGCAGTGATGGCCGACATTCAGCAGATGTATCGACAAATTCTGATTGATCCTACTCAACGTGATCTGCAAATGATTCTTTGGCGCGATGATAATAGAAAACAATTAAAACGCCTCAGGTTAAAAACTCTAACGTATGGATTGAAACCTTCCGCCTTTCTGGCTGTCAGGCTCTAACTACGCCCTTTTATGTGGACGATTTCTTGTCCTCTTTTTCTTCAGTCTCGGAGGCTACCCAGGTTGCTAAGGGTTTGGTTCAATTACTTGAAGGAGGTGGATTCGTCCTACACAAGTGGTATTCCTATCACGACCAATTTCTAACTGCCATTAAGGATAGAGATCTGATTAATGATTGCGCAGAGTTGTTTAAGGAAGAAACTACCATCTAGGCTCTTGGTATATATAGGTGTCTCAAGAAGGATATATTTAATTATAAACTGACACTCTTCGCAGAGCTGCCTACCACTAAACGTCAAGTTCTTTCAGGAATTGCAAAAATCCTTGACCCTTTGCAATATTTAGGATCCCATTATAGTCCTGACTAAACTTTTCATGCAGGAGTTATGGACATTGAAAACTACTTGGGATGAAATTGTGCCCTCTAGCCTTCTTCAAAATGGATTTAATATAGAGACAGCCTTCTTGAATTTTCTACTATACCCATACCTAGAGTTCTCATTAAGCATCCTCCTGCTGATATTCTAGAACTTCATTTGTTCTCTGATAGTTCAGAAAAGGCATACGGGTGCTGCGCTTATCTAGTCCCAAGAAACGAACCATTTTTTTCCAATCTTGTGTCTTCGAAATCCAAGGTGGCTCCTTGAAAGGTTGTTTCCTTACCTCGGTTAGAACTCTGTGCCTCCCTACTCGCTACAGAATCGTCCGATAAATTGCTTCTAAATTTAAAGGTCCATATTTCTCGAACTTTTTTCTGGACTGACTCGACTATCGTCTTGTCTTGGTTCGTTAAGCATTCACATTATTGGCAACTTTTGTGTCTCAAAGAGATGCTAAAATTCAAGAACGAACTTCAGTGGACTCCTGGCGTTAGGTCCCTACTCGTGATAATCCTGCTGATATGATTTCAGGGGGTTGTAGTCCTAAGCGTTTAGCTAACCTTGCTTTATATTGGCACCGTCCTACTTGACTTAGTCAATCCACATCTCAATGGCCTACCTATCCTAATTTAGAGTCTGTTGAGCAAATTGAAGTCCGCAGAACTGTCATTTCTGCGCATTACAAGTTATCCATTCCTTCAAAGATTTTCCACTTTCCATAAACTCGTACGAGTAATGGCTTATGTTCTCAGATGAAAATTTTTTGTACTAGATCAACCTTTAAAACCTCGAGAATTTCTAACTGACTTAGAATTAAGGGCAGCCACTAATAAAATCTTTTTTTAGTGCAACAAGAAACATTTCTGGAGGAGTTTCGAATCCTCAGTAAAGGTATTCCCTTGAAGAAGCGTAGTAACTTTTGTCGTTGTCCCCCTACCTTGATCACGATAATATTTTACGAGTGAATGGTCGGTTATCTTCTTCGATCTTTTCAGAGGATAAGAAGCATCCCATCATCTTACCTTCTAAACACCACGTTACCAACTTCATTATCCGACAATTTCATTATCAGCATTTGCATGCCGGTGCTCGCACTTTGTTATATCGTACTCGTCAACATTATTGGATCATTAACGAGATTCATGAGGTTAATTCTGTGATTCGTAAATGTGTAAAATGTTTTCCTTTCTTATGAATAATTTACTTCCCTTCTTGTCTTGATTGAAGGTGTAATAAATTCTAGGCCGCTTACCCCTTTGTCTCAGGTTCCCCTTACTCCTTCACATTTTTTGATAGGGCAATCCATGTCCTCGTCTCCTCCGGTGCTGCTCCGAGACTTGATTTATCTTTGCCAATTTTGTGGAAGAAGGTAGAGGCTGCTTGTAGCCTTGGCGCCTGCAATACCTGAGGCAGCTTCAGGTAAGGAGTAAATGGAAGTTTGAACAACCCAACATCAAAGAAGGCGACTTGGTTCTTCTCCGAAATCCAAGTCCTCCTTTAGTTTGGCCATTGGGTAGAGTTGTTCAAAATTTTCCGGGGCAGGATAAGAGGATTCGGGTGGTAAAGATCCGCACCAGTGGTGGATTCTTTATTAGACCCACTACGTCGGTATGTCCTCTCCCTCTTGATATTTCTTGATTAATTTGTAATCTCTATAATTGTAAGTCCTGAAATAATATTTTTTTTGCCCTCCCCCCAGTATGATTCATGCGCCCATGAACGTCCAATTTGTTGGTATTTTTCACTATTTTCGGTACCTCTCCTAATTTTCTGAATTTATGTTAGATGTTGCTCTTACCTTAATTGCTTTAGGTTTGGTTACTTTTCGGTAATTTATTATAAGTCCCTTTTGACGTGCAATCATGTCACATGTTATATGAACACTGCTCGCCTATTTTTTTTCTCTGGCTCCACTGACTTACGTCATTTTTCCTTGCCTGTTGATTGCTTACATTACCTTGACATGACTATTTGCGTCACCAGCAACTTCATTTCCACTTGGTACCGGGAATGAATTCTTCCGCGTCTTCCTACTTTTTCACTGGGAATTTCTGTTATTTGCTTTTTGCCTTATTAATTGAATGTTATTTTTTCTGGACTTCCTTTCTCTCGTCATTTTGTATTTTTGATAAGGTTTTTATGTACTTTTTAGTAATTACTACTGTTAGTCTTACAGCACTACTTTATGTCGGATCTGGAACCTTCTGCAGTGCTTCTTAAGGACTGCCCCTTTTCATGTTCTCCAGGATTCGGCTCCTCATTCTCAACGAGCAGCTCACCTTAATTGCCGCTCCGCTACATCTTGTATGCTGACTTCTCGTCCTGGCTTATATTTTCGCCGCGCGCACTGGAGGCGGCATTTTGACGACATGCATTTCACTTCGCCTAGCTTGGGACCGTTGACCTGGGCTTTGCTCACCTAATTGAACTAAAGCATGTCAAGTGGAGCACTTTTGACACTCCTGTAGCTGGCCAGTCCGGCACTTCTATTCTCTTACTGACTTCTACTAATGACAGCCTGGACTTTGCTTTCTGCATGAACTTGTGCATTAATCTTATGAATATTTTAATCTATGTTTTTGTCAGCATGTCTGTTTCTGGAAGACTACATTTTTACTCAACTGGTTTGCTTTCGAAGATTTGTCTATAGCACTGCAGTGTTGGACTATTTATTTGCCAGTTTATTGTTTGCCAACCATATCTTTCAATTGCTATCTCCCTGGTGGAGAAGTTAGTGCTGCAAGTCTTGCTTCAAGTTTTGTCATTAAATTTTGAGTCTTTGTTAATCTATTGGTCACGGAGACCACTTTTATATTCAACTTTGTCATTTTCATGTCTTTAATATCTAGTCACGCTATTAAATTTCAATATTGGTCTGGCTTGGACCAACTTTCAAGTTAATATAATTTTTTCAGATATTCTGAATTTTGTCAGCTTATATTTATATTTACATTTATGTGCACAGCCGGTGGCCGTATTTGGCTCAAGGATATGTGTACGCTACCTGATTTTCAAGTTTAGTAATTGTTTAAATCATTCAAATTATTTATTGTTATTTCCTTAAAGATTAGAATGTTGTGACTGCTGATCCCTTACTTTTCATATTTCCTGTAAAATTCGGAAACCCTCTCTGGCTTTTCTTAGTTTTTTCCAGTGTGGATTAACTCTCAGTTATCGTTTGGATCAACGGTGCCCGATTTTCAGGTTTTGTTCTCACTTTCTGGTTTTTGCTGTCAAAGAATTTTACACTAAGTTTTCATTCCTTGACAAACAATGTCAATAAAACTTTACCACTCACGTTATGCATTGTGACTGCGTTAAAACATGTTGTGAAAATTTTAAGTGACTTTTCTTGCCCTTTTAATAAATAAATTATCGTGATTTACAGTGAATAATTATTTTAGTAAGCACATTTCGCTCCTCATTTGAAGTAGTTATGCTCATCTCTGAACCCTATCGTTTGGTCAATGAAGTGATAGAAGAAACTTGCAACGACCCCAAGTTCCAAGAGTACGATATTGCTGTACTGAAGCAGCCGAGGCAGACGACCAACAATGGAACGGTAAGTTCAAGCGTTCAGTATCTCATTCATTAATATACCAGGCATATTATTCACTGGCATACTGGAAGAGAGGGTGCGATCAGAGGTTGAAGTTGGATGAAACCAATGTGGTTTCAGACCGCAGAGTGGCTGTCAGGATCTGATTTTCAGTATGCGCCAGGTAACTGAAAAATGCTACAAGAGGAATAGACAGTTGTGCTTATGTTCCGTAGATCTAGAGAAAGCATATGATAGGGTACCAAGGGAAAAGACGTTAACCATACTGGGGGTCTATGGGATTAAGGGTAGATAGTTAAAATCAATCAAAGGCCTTTAAGTTGACAACTGAGCTACAGTGAGAATTTATGGTAACATGAGTTCTTGGCTCAGGGTGTTTAAAGGGTTTAGACAAGGCTGTAATCTTTCACCTTTGTTTTTCATAGTTTACATGGATCATCTGCTGGAAGGTATAAAGTGGCAGGGAGGGATTCAGTTGGGTGGAAATGTAGTAAGCAGTCTGGCGGATGCTGACGATTTGGCCTTTATGGCAGATTGTGCCCAAAGCATGCAGTCTAATATCTTGGAACACGAAAATAGGTGCAATGAGTATGGTATGAAAATTAGCCTTTCAAAGACTAAATTGAAGTCAGTAGGCAAAAAAATCAACAGAACTGAATGTCAGGCTTGCAGACTGCAGCATAAATGCTGAATGGCATCATGGCCTATAATGATTTACAAAATTCTCTCAAGTTCACAGTGTGCAGGCTATTATTCATCACAGGTTGGAGAGGACAGATGCAGATGAGTTGTTTCTTTGCTTTCTTCAGAAAGTCTGGGGGAAAACTATTTGAATAACATGGAATCAGTATTTCTGGTTTTCAAAACAGAAATAAAATCCACAATTTCAATTGACATTGAGTACCTAAACCGATTCTGGTTTTTTTTAAGAGGTTGAAAACACATTCACACCCAGTATTGCTGTGCAGTAGTCAGAACAAAATGCTTTAGCCTGGATATCCTATCATACTTAGGAACACCATCACTTCCATGAATGTTCATCAAGCGAGCCCATTTGGTGTCATCTGTCAAATTCAACAGTAGAACAGTCATCAATCTGAAGAGCTACAAATTGGTTCTGAAGCACATTCACTTCATCCTCAACAGACTCACTGTCCTTGTCCTCTAGCAATGATGGAAATATTTCTATAAATAAATTACAGAATCAGAAATGGGCATCTTGAATTTTTGAAACATCTGCACCCTTTGTATGTTTCAGTACTTCATTATTGAGAGGGAACTTGTTAACAATACACTAACATGCTGTGCAGAAGTGACCCCTGGCAGATGAAAAGAATGTTGATTTAACTCTATCATTAAGTTTCTTCACCAGTCCATTCTCTCAATGCCAATGACTAGTTCATCACTGTCCCTCTGATTTTCTATAGAATGTATGGAACTTTTAATAAAAGGGAATTTTTGACCACTTTTGGTTTAACAAATCTGGAAAGTAGCTGCTTTAACAGGTTTGTCTTTAGTTCTAGTAGTTTATGAATGTGAGGGGAAGCACCCTGAAGTGTAGAATTGAGTTTATAAAATAAAGGAATGACAGCACATAGGGAAGCACAGTATGCCTTATTTAGGCCTGATGACAGAACCATTAAAAAAATTCTTAACGATTAAAAATAACGTTCTTATTCTTTAGCAAGGAGTGTCCAATTTTGAGACACATGCAAATTTTTGGGAGTGACCAATTCTGATGACTCAATAGTTTTCTTCTTTTCATGGTCTTGCAACTACCAGGCTCAGCTTTTGTGGGTTGTAAATGATGTTAAGCTAGTAGTTCATGCACACTGAGTATTAACAAGCACCTCATGTTTAAAGAAACCAAATAGTGGACCCCACTGCTGTAACAGCCTTTGCAGACACCTTCCCAATGGTAGCCATCTTGTGCAAACATGTTTCAGTATCTTCTTCGTTTCCTTGTTGTGAAGCTCTTGGAATTTCTGAAGGTGTTCCCTCCTCTTACAACTCTTTTCTATATATTGTAATAGAGGATGTCAACTTTAACAGGCAAACTGCTTGCACCTTTCTCAGCAGCCAAGTTAATCAAATGGCATGAGCAACTCAGTATGAAGACAGATGATTGTGCTTCCCTTAAAACTACACAGTTTTGAATTGGCGTTTTGTAACACTCTAACTGTGAAATGTCCAAATTACAAATAATACATCCTGTTCAATCACCCACCTAAGGCTGAGGCATACAACACTGAGCTATCTGTTCCTGCTTTGCCACAAAACAGGTGATGACAATAGGGTAAAGTTTAGCGTTACTATTACCGTTTCCATCTTAAGCTAAGTGAAATGGATCACGTTGCATGTGACCACCGAGTTCACTTCTTGAATCCATAGCCTTTTCTTTTGAAATGCGTGTGGTTCTCGTACGACCACAGTCATATATTTTAAAATTTCTGAACCTGGAAACAGAGCACCAGCATGCTCAGCAGCAGTCAATGGCTTCAGAAGAGGTAAAAACGAAATAATTTCTGACTGTCATCCTTAAATTTTGTATGGCGATGTGCTTAACAGATTTAACATGATTTTCGAATTCTGTTCTTCCTCCTGAAGGAACGTTTACATCAAATGAGCACATGGAAGAGAGAGCAAATGTTTAGCTTTTCCACGATCTTATAAAACAAGGAAATTCAGTAGAATATGCCTCTCTAAAAGATTGAAAATTTCTTTCCTTAGTTGAACCCATTATGAACACCACTAAAAACACTAAATCGCTTACAAATTCATCACACAATTCCACGAGTGTTAGAACTACCTCCAATGTTACAGCAACACAAAAACGAAGTTTTCAGAAGCTACAAAGCATGACGCAGATACTAAAATTCTTATATATAAATTCACAGCCTGCTATCTTTCACTGATTTCTTTCATCAAAATCACAGCCTGCTAATTGTTTGCAAATATCTCAGTGAATGAAGTAGCAGTTGAAGTCAAACAGGTGACAAAAGCATGGTAATATTCGATAATGTGATTATTGATGCATTTACAGGTCGAGTTTGGAACACTGCATCTTGTATTACCAGCTACTATTACAAGTAATGAAAACCACTGCAAATCTGTATTGAAAGTATCTTATAATGTAATGTAATGTAATGTAATGTAATGTATAATGTATTCAATACAAATCAAAATGTTGACATTTGAGTTAAAACCTTATTAAAATGAGAGTTGGTACATGTTTCGCCATTTCCTAAGGGGTATCATTGGCCATATAATAAATACCTCAAATCCTACCAGGTACCTGGTTGAAAATTGTTCTAAAATCTGCTGCGAAATTGAGTACATTAAAAAACTCTAAACCATATTGTTACCTATGTATAAAACTGACCAAATATCTACTACACTAATGATACATAGAACAAACCTCACTTAAAAAAGGCATCATATAAGTAAAATTAACAATATTCATGGCCTGGAGCCATGGTCGATGCTAAATGTTAATGAAAATTTTAAAAATATTATTACAAAATAGTGGAAATGAGCATAGAACAATGTAAATATTTATGTACGAAGTGAAGAGGAAAAGCATTCCAATACTGTGCCAATTTCTGTAATATTTGACCTTGGCATTTTGTAGTCTATTCAAATACCGAAGAAGTTATAGATTTTAGTTTGTGGCTAGCCCAAAAAGTCGTTGCATTCACGTCGCAGTTCAACCCGACCACTTATGTTCAGCAAATCTGTTGTAGACCAACCAAATGAGTTCGCCGAAATGTAATTAGACCATCCCCCTCTGTTGAGCACTCTCTGTATTAATGATGTGTGTTGTGAATGTATCTTCGAACACCGTATTTATTAACATTCAACTGTTCGATATATGTACCAACACAAATATTTACAAGAAAAGGTAAAAATTTCCCAAACATACCGGCCAACAAAAGGCACTGGCCTTTTAAGAAGGGAAGAGGAAAGATAATTCACTTCAGGCATAAACACATAACACAGATAGTCAGGGAGTTCATAAAGGTATAAATCACATTACTGTGTAACTCGAAACTTTTAGTATTCTTTCTCATTCTCAGGCAAAACACACAACTTCTTGATGGGTCGTTTTATGATACCAGAGTTTGTTCTCACAGTGGCGACCCGTACGAGGTTGTCTTCACCAGGATGAACAGACTCTATTATGCCCATTCGCCATTGCAGAGGTGGTAGGTTGTCATCTTTGATGAACACAAGATCTCCAATTCGAAGATTAGGATGTTTCTCAGTCCACTTGTGACGCTGCTGCAGAGTGTTAATATATTCCCTATGCCATTGTTTCCAGAAGTCCTGGGTCATCTTTTGAAGATGTTGCCATCTGGAAAGTCTGTTTATGGCACAGTGAACAAGGTCATGATCAGGAAGTGCAGTAATTTGTTCCCCAATTAGGAAATGAGATGGGGTTAAACAAGATAAGTCTGTAGGATCATCGCTGAGTCTTGTTAGAGGACGAGAATTCAGGCAGGCCTCTATTTGGGAAGAAAGGGTAGTTAATTCCTCAAAGGTAAGCACCGTGCTACCCATAGTTCTTCGCAGATGGTACTTGAAAGATTTCACCATGGACTCCCAAACTCCGCCGAAATGCGGTGCTGATGGAGGGATGAAATGCCAGACGATCCCCTTTGTGGTTGCAGCTTCGACAATATTTCTGTTTTGATCAGAATCTTGGAGAAATTCTTGCAGTTCTTTCAGCTCCCTTGCAGCACCGATGAAGTTAGTGCCATTGTCGCTATAGATATTTGATGGACATCCTCTGCGTGACGTGAAACGTCGCAGTGCGGCCATGAATGCATCCGTTGTAAGGTCTGAGACAACTTCCAAATGTACAGCTCTTGTGGCAAGGCAAGTGAAGATGGCAACGTAGGCCTTGCCCGTTCGTTTGCTTCGCAGTGTTCCAATTCTTATAAAAAATGGACCAGCATAGTCTATCCCCACGTTCAGGAATGGTCTTGCAGGGGTGATTCTTTCTTTGGGAAGATTTCCCATTTTCTGTTGATTTGTTGTCAATTTTAATTTGTAGCATGGCAAGCATGAATGAATGCACCCTTTAACGACTTGTCGAATTCTTGGAATCCAATATCTCCCACGTAATGATGATATCAGGAGTTGGGGCCCAGCGTGCAGTAATCTTTGATGTTCACTTAAAATAATAAGTTTCGTGAGGTGATGCTTGGGAGGTAATATAAGTTGATGTTTAGCTTTGTAAGAGATGGATGATGCATTGTACAGTCTTCCACCAACACGAAGATAGCCATGTTGGTCCAGAGTAGGGCTTAAATTCCTAATTTTGCTAGCTGAGTGAATGTTCTTTCCTTGCTCGAGGCAACGAATTTCTTCACGATAGGATATTGCTTGAACAATCTTGATACATACATTGAGGGCATTATTTATTTCTTGAGGCCTTAACGGGGACATGTCGCGATCATCGGGGTTTCTCCTGCAGTTTGAAGCAAATCTGAGGCAATAGCTAATCGTCCTGAGTAGTCGGTTTAACGAAGAGAATGTGTTTAGAAATGAGTCGTTATGTTGCACAATAACAAGTGAAGTTAATATTCTTTTGTCTGGTATCTTGTTAGGGTCGGAGATAGTTTCTTGTTTCGGCCAAGCTGAGGGTTCTAAGCACAGCCAGGCTGGACCGTGCCACCACAGCATGTTGTTCTTCATGTCTGTTGGTTCAATGCCTCGCGAGACGAGATCAGCTGGGTTATCCTGTGATTTAACATGAGACCAGTGATTCAAGGGAGCAATTTCTTGAATTTCTGCAACCCTATTTGCTACGAACGTCTTCCATTTAGTGGGGCACGCATTTAACCATGCTAGTACAATTGTCGAGTCAGTCCAAAGCTGTATTTTAGTGAATGGCAGTTGTAGAGAGGCAAGTGTTTCCTTCAGGAGATGGGAGAGCAGTAAGGCACCACACAATTCTAGTCGGGGAATTGAGACTTGCTTTAAAGGTGCGACTCTCGATTTTGCGCATAACAATCTGATAAGAACGTCACCCTTGCTGTTCACAGACCTCACGTAAATACAGGCGCCATAAGCGTGATATGAAGCATCGCAGAAACCATGGATGTCTATGGACTTGGTTTTCCCTTCAGCGAGAACACACCTTGGGACCTTGATGCTATTAAGCGTAGGGATCTGATCATATAATTTCAACCAAATATCAAGTAAGTTTACTGGTAAAGGGTCATCCCATCCTGACCTTTCCTGCCAGAGACGTTGCATGAAAACCTTGAAGCTGATTATTACAGGGCTTATAAATCCAAGTGGGTCGAAAATTGAGGATATCGTTGAGAGCACCATTATCTTTGTGAACGTCGTATCACCCATTAATTCTTGAAAATTTGCGTTACAGTTTATTTGAAACATGTCCGTGGATGGATGCCAAGTCAACCCTAATGTCTTTACCATGTCACTAACGTTGTCAGTTAACGAGTGCTTAGTTTCTCGTAAGCTTTCTGGGATGGAGTTCAGTAATTCAGGGCTATTGGAACACCATTTTCGCAAAGGAAACCCTGCACGACCGAGAAGCTGTTGTAACTCGATTCGCAGCTCCACGGCTTCTTCTAAAGTATCTGCTCCAGAAAGACAGTCATCAACATAGAAGTCACGTTTGAGGATCGCGGCCGCTCTCGGGAAATCGGACGCTTCTTCGAGTGCTAATTGCTGGAGACATCTTGTGGACAGAAATGATGCTGCAGACGTGCCGTATGTGACACTGTTAAGAGCATAAGATTTTAGATTATCTTGAGGATGTTCTCTTGAGGATGTTCTGTAAGTGTCGATGTTCAGGATGAACCATTATCTGGCGGTACATCTTTTCAATATCAGCGGTGAAAGCAATGTTGTGAGTGCGGAATCTCATAACTATTGAGCAGAGATCTTCTTGAATTATAGGTCCTACCATTAAGATATCGTTTAAGGCAGTACCGTTGTCAGTCCTTGCTGATCCATCAAATACGACTCTTGTTTTAGTAGTGCTGCTAGAATGCTTGACAACAGCATGATGAGGCATATAATATCTTTCTCCTTCAACGGGTTCTGACTGAAGTTCCGTCATGTGTCCAAGGGTCTGGTACTCTCTCATGAAGGTGATGTAATTTTTACGAAGGTCGTCTTGAGTTTGTAGTTTCCGTTCTAATAGATGAAAACGTCGGCTGGCAGTCTGCATTGAGTTTCCAAGTTGCAACTCTCTCTTAAAGGGTAGCTCTACGATGAATCCCCCAGTTTCATCTCTTCTTGTGGTGTCTTTGAAATGGGCTTCACATTCCTTCTCTTCAGGTGAGTGTGTAACATGGTTCACTTCCTCGAGGCTCCAGAACTTCTGAATTTGTATTTCTAAGTTGAGGTCAGATCTGATAAAGAGCGACTTGGTTGGTGTCTTCTCTTCCCTTTCTCGATTGAGTTGTGAATATTCTCCGCTGAGAATCCATCCTAGCTGTGTGTTCTGTAGGCATGGGTACCCTTGTCGGCTTTTTCTTCCGGGTTGCAGGAGCTGTAAGAAAAACTGTGCGCCAATCAGTAAACTGGTAGCCTGAGGGATGTGAAAGTCAGGATCAGCGAGAGTGATGTCTTGTGGAATGTTCCAGTCCTTGCAATTGATATGTGAGACAGGTATATTGCCAGTTATTCTGGGAAGAACAATACATTCCATGTTGAAGTGATAATCGTTGATTGTTGAGTGAACCTCAATATTCACTGCTGTGTTTGCTTGGGATGTGAGTTCACCAAAAGCTTGCAGTGTTATGGCGCTGGTCTTTTTCTTTTTCAGTCTCAGTTGTTGCACCATGTGTTCGGATATAAAGTTACTCTGCGAACCATTGTCGAGTATGGCACGAACTAAATGAAATCTTCCCTGACCGTCCTTGATCTTTACTAAAGCCGTACTCAGAAGTATCTGATTCTTGGATGTGCTTCTCAGAGAATGATAAGATGATTGTTGTGAATTGTTGTTTTGATTTGCAGGAGATGATATATGGTCAGTCTCATGATGCAACAACGTGTGGTGATATTTGTTACATAATCTACATGTTTCACGAAATTGATGCAGTAAGTAATAGTATTTCATTAGATTATATCCTTTGATACCTTGTAAATACCAAAACTTGCCAGGTTCATGGAGTTTGCCGTTGAAATCCATATCCAGGCCGGAGGACCAATGTTGTGAATGTATCTTCGAACACCATATTTATTAACATTCAACTGTTCGATATATGTACCAACACAAATATTTACAAGAAAAGGTAAAAATTTCCCAAACAATGTGCCTAGCGCAGAAAGACAATGGTTTCATGTTGTAATATAAATTGAAACTATGTTGAATAATTAAATTAATAACTTGGTGAGGACTGCTGAAGTGTCATTAATATCTTGTTCTGTTGACTAATACTTTGATGTTGATAGTGTGTTTCTGTTGTTGGCCTAAAATACAATTGGCCTAACCCACAGAAAGCTGAGGACATAATTACCACAATAGCTGAAGCCGAGTCAAACAAACAAATCCCCTTAGATAGACAGAATGATGTGAGATACGAAATAAAAAAAGAAATTACCCACTCTCGTACAAGAAGTTTCTAACAATAATAATTTCAACTCGATAAAATAGACCCCAGAACTAAGTCAAAAAGTTGACACCAATAATGCCATAGTAATTAAATCCAACAAAGGCAACACCGTAGTCCTACTGAATAAACAAGATTGCAATAAAACAGAAGAGTTCTTTCCCAATAAAACTTACTCAAAGATCTCTAAAGATCCCACTATAAAAACTCAGTTTAAAAACACTCCTAAAAACTCACCATTCTTATTCAATGAACAAGAGTAACTAAAACTCACCAATATGAATCCCTAACTACACACCGCTAGATCATTGCCAAAGATACATAAAAAGGATGTTCCTATTCAACCTATCATAAATAGCCGTAAGAGTCTGATGTATAAAACTTCACAATTCCTTCAGAAATTTTTCAAGAACCACTTTAAATTTCATAACACCCCATAAAGACTCAACAGAACTATGCAAAAACTTAAATTTATTTAATTAACAACTTAATCATACAATGTGCTCATTTGATATCACCTACATGTACTCGAACATTCCCGCTAAAGAAACTATAGAAATTATAAAAATTATATTTCCAATCACAGCATTTTAAGTTTAATAGAAATAGAAGAATTCTTAAAATTACTAAATTTTGTTCTGCATAACAACTATTTCACTTTCAATAACCAGATATACAAACAGGAAGGTGTAGCCATGGGAGACCCTATCTCGAGAATACTCGCCGAAATTTACAGATAACCTCGAGAATAGTAAAATTATAAAAAACATCAATGGACTGTGTCTTTGGCTACACTATGTCTATGACACGTTAGCAATAATCTAATAAAGTTGTAACAATAGAGAAAACATACTAACCTATTTAAACAGCCTAGATCATTGCATCAAGTTCACTATAGAGGACGTAAACCGTAATTCAATTAATTTCCTCGATGTTACAATCACAAGAACTTCAAACAATTTAGATTTTCAAATCTAAAAAAAATCGTCTTTTACTCTCACAACTAAAAAACAAAATTCTCTACATCTACAGTCACATAAACAAGCTTCATTTTACAGTTTAGTATACAGAGCGCTAAAAATTCCTCTTTCAACTTCCAATCTAAAGAAGGAAATAAATATCATAAAAGAAATAGCCAGCTTCAATGGATACAATCCTTCAATCATACATAAAAAATATAGCAAAGTGAAATTAAAACTAGCTACAAACCTCTCCCCAATAGAAACAAGCGAAACAAAGTGTGCAAACATTACCTATACCAATCCGATCATACATCAAATTGCCAAACCTTTAAAGAAACATGAAATTAAAATAGCCTTTAAGACCCAAAACTCTAATCAAAAGTTGTTTTTCCACCACAACACGATAAATTCTGACAACAATAAATACTCAGGTTCCGGCAATTAAAGACTTAAATGCGCCGAGTGCAATAGTTCGTATATCGGTCAAAAAGGAAAACGTTTTACAACCAGATATGCTGAACATTTCAATGCCCAGAAACATAAACATTCAGCAATGAGTAAGCACATGAAGGATACAGGACTTATCTTCACTACAATTGAACAAGATCTCCAAATTGTACAAAGAATTGAAAAAATAAGACTCTTGACCAAGTTTGAGAACTTGTACACTTTCTTGGAGCAAAATTACAACATAAATAAAAATCTAAATGATCCGACAGACATCTATATCAGGGGTTTCCAAAAGGCGGCCCGTGAAGCTTTAGAAAAATTGTATATATTTTTTAAGAAATTTGAAGAAAATGTACCAAAAAATATTTCATAGCTCTTTCAAAATGTTATCCCAATTCAGAACTAATTCATTATTTAATATTATTTCCTGTTTTTAAGTATTCACTTGATCTAAATAGATTATTTTATTTTTTTAAATGTAAAACCCTCATTATTGCAAGAGCATATATTTCGTATGGATATCATTGTCGCTTGCGTGTATATCTTGCCACAATGATTATAAAATCAATTTTTAAACATTTGAGAATATTTTTCAATAACTTACATTTGAATATTGTCATACATATCTTAATGATGACATAAAATGTTTGAATTGTCATACAGACATATACGATGTGCAACATTCAACTGTTTCATAATTTCCAATCTGTCCAAAAAAGTTTTCGTAGAAATGCACTGCCTACTTGATACAAAGAATCTTCACATTCATGTGAAACCGGTCCGAACTCCACAGAAACTGAACTCTAATCGCTAATATAGGACAGTCATAACAGCAAGTGGCTGGTCTAAAAAGGTTACAGAAAAAAATTAGCAAACGAAGTTGATAGAGAATTAAGTCAGCCGTTCTATGAGTGACGCGCCGTATCGCACAGGGCAGGATGCGGCAAGTGCGGACGTGGGCCCCTCCACTGACCTCCATCCCCTTCACTCACGCAGCAATAGACTCGCCCGGCAAGGCTTGCTGGCTATTCCTCCCATCTCCAAACACTCAGTCGCGCTTGCTTGATGTGTAGTGAAGTTTCACAAGTTACTGTACTGTCCATTTTGGAGGCTTTGTTTAGTGTTGAGTGTAAAGTGCTTGCGCCTTTTACGTAAATAGAAAATGAGCGGAAGCTCAGTGAAACGAAAAATTGAAAATGAAAACAAAATTTACAAGGAAAGCTGGAGAGTGACTATTTAATTACTAACAACAGTGGGAAGCTTCAGTGTTTGGTTTGCATGCAAATAGTGTCTGTGCCGAAGAAGTACAATGTTAAACGACATTACTCAACAATGCACGAGAAAAAGTATGCAGCATATAAGGAAGAAGCTCGACACGCACTGGTTTGCAGACTTCAAAAAGAAATTAAAACAGCAAACAGGTATGTTTGGTAAAGTCTTACAAAACCAGTCGTCTTCTCTGTAAGCCTTCTACGCAATGTCGCTTGAACTTGCAAAGGCAAAAAATCCTTCACTGAAGGCAGTCTTGTTAAAAAGTGCGCTATGGAAATGGCAAAGGCTTTTGGAGATGCTAAAATGGCTGAGAAATTTGAATCAGTGCCATTTTCCAACCAGACAGTTCAGAGAAGGGTCACTGATATGGGAGAACAAGTAGAAAAAGCACTCATTACTTTGGTTAAAGAAAGCACATATTTCTCACTATCTTGATGAAGGCACTGATCAGTAACATTTCAGTCTGCTACTAATATTTGTACGCAAAATCTTCGAAGACTTTGATAGTAAAGAGGAGCTATTTGATGTCTGCTCTCTTCAAGGAACAACAAAAGGGAGGGACATTTATGATGCTGTAAAAAGAACTGTCGACAGAGTTGGAGGCTTCAGTAAATGTTCAGCCATTGTGACAGACGGAGCGCCGGCAATGACAGGGGTGAAGACAGGACTGACGGGATTGCTAAAAGAAAGTGGCGTAACATGTCCAATGATCCACTGTCTCATTCATCAGGGAGCGTTGCGTGGGCAATCAATTAAGAAAACGGAAGTTTTTGAACTTCTGATTACAATTATTAATATGTTAAGAGGTGGACATCGAGCCCTTCCGCATGGAAAATTCAAACAGTTTGTGCTGGATATTAACGCAGAATATGGAGACTTGCTGCTGTACAACCATGTAAGGTGGCTGAGTGCAGGGATGTGCCTTCAATGGTTTTTTGCAATTCGCAAGGAAATCCCCGAATTTCTTAATAAGTTTGTCTCGTCAGATACCTCAGAACTATAAGAGAAATTCAAATCCCAGAGGTTTTAAAGCAGTTAGCTTTCCTAACAGACATGACAAACACCTCAACACCTTCAACCTGAATCTTCAAGGAAGAAACCATGAGGTGTCAGATATGGTGGGAACTGTTAATGGATTTCGAAACAAATTGAAAATTTTCAAACGTTCTTTTGAAAACAATGAATTGACTCATTTCCCCTGCTGTCTACAATTAGCGGCGGAGAAGGACCAAGAATCCATACTATTTTTAGATTTCAGTTCACACATTCAAGAAATCATTGAAGAATTCAACACACGATTCAAGGAAACTGAAATTCTTAAAAACAGTATACAACTTTACGTAAATCTTCTTGGTGCTGCAATCGAGGAACAAGAACCACAACTACAACGTGAGCTGTGCGATCTACAAGCCGATACGTTCCTACAGACAACACAAGAAAAGGAATCACATTTTTTAAACTGCTACCCAGCGAAAAATACCCAAATTAAGACAATTTGGACTACAAATGACTTCAAGGTTTGGGAGCACGTAAATATGTGAAAGTGGGTTTTTTTCATCTATGAAATTCATTAAAAATCAATATAGAAGTCGACTTTCAGATTCTTCCTTGCTGCATCTTTTGAGATTAGCAACAACAGAGCTGGAAGTAGACATTTGTTCGCTGGTAGATGCAGCTGACTGATCACACTAGCCCCACTAACTTCTCACAACACAAGAAATTAAATGCAAGAGTGTTGGCACGTCCTCAGATAATGAAAATAAATTAACATAAAATCAGAAATACATACCATTATTCAGAGAGAAAGAACGTCGCCAATTGTGGAAGGTCTGAACACAAGAGGTCTTGCGAATCAACTTAAATTAAGCTTAATTAATTAAACTTGGCTGAAATAATAATTCGTCAATAATTTTAAGAAACAAACTTTAATTATCCAAATTATTTATAACTTCCGACCTCAAAATTAATATGTGAAAATTCATAATTACTCAAGGAATGATAATACTTTTTCAGATTAATTAAAAGAATTAAGAATATTGAAATTCTGGCATCAACCTCTTAAAAGAAAACAGAAAGTACCTCGGATTAATTAATAATCGTAGGTTGGAGGTAAATTAAATCCTTACAGTCTGAAAAATCTCAAAGGTTCCTAAGGAATTGAACGGTGAAAACCTTCTAATGAAGTATCTCGGTTAAACAAATTGCCCCGCAAACAGTCATAACCCGCAAAAAATCACACAATTTCAAATATCGAAGTAATAATAATTCAAGAACATGCAATTAAAATCAGATGTAGAATAAACAAATCCAATATCACCCAAGAGACGATAACTCAGCTCAAATAAATAAGTCAATCACAGCAGTAACACATCTGCGTGCACGCAAGATCATTCCCCAAAATCAGATGACAGTCAAGCCATTAATAATAATAATAATCAAATAACCCTCAAATGTCAGTTTCAACACAGCAAGGCAAAATGTCACGTGTGCATTCTATGACATCGAAGAGAAACAGATGACGACCACAGAAATCAAATGAGAACTTGACAAACCGAGTAACTCATCAGATAAATTTTCCCTGAAAACACTTCTCTTTCTTATACTTGGCCAAGATGGCTTAAAAATATTTTAAATAATTAATATAATTATTATGACATTAAGGAAATGAAATTCAAGCGCCATAAGCTTATACAGAGACTACTTACATGATAGGTTAGTTCAGAGCTCTTCAACGTAAATATACCTTTACAGACATGAAAATTAGAAATAACTGAATTAATGGAAAAATGAATATCATCCATACATTAAGGTTGAAACCCCAAGGATATGAAAATAACATAGATATGATTAAGACCCGATTCTCAATTCTTAAATTTTAAACAACCTCGAAAAGTTCAAAAACCAACTGTAGACTTTCTTACATATCCTTGCGCTTAAAAGTGTCCACGTCTCTTAGCACGATTGCAGCACTCTTCGGTTTGGTAGGTTAACAGTACAGAAACGGTTAAGATTTACTTACAAGGTCGGACGCTAGCATGAATCAAAATCAATATTAAAAAAAATAACCCATAAATTCTTCAGGACTTACGCCCAGATTGGGAAAACATCATCCTGGATCGAGTCCCACAACCATTCTTCCTTCTTCTTTGACAATTTTATACAAGAAACACGACCAGAAGCGAAGGTTTTTTTTAAGCGTCTTATTCCAATTCAGCCACAAGAATCAATCATTCAAACAACTGCTGCTCAGAGTTAATTGTCGGGCTCATACTTCACTTGCCGCGACCAGATAGCAGCACCACTTAGCGAGCTCTCGGCTCAAGTTCCGAGTTGACCGCTAGATGTCTCACCATTAGCAATTAAGGAAGATCATTCCTTCCGATATTTGTTTTCGTAGAGAAGCAGACAAGGTGAGAGCGCATAAATATAATGCAGAGTACATTGTACCATAGCGAGTAATAGTTGTAATTCCATTACAAACTTGTCCTTCTTTAAGTTTTGTTTTGACTACATTATTAATTTCAGTTATTCTTCGGGCATTTTGTCTGTTTTGTCATTCGTCAAATATTAATTCAAATGAACTATCATTGTTGGGTGCTTTTCTTCCGAATTCAATGCCTTGGTAAAATAATGTTAATTTTTAATTTCACTCCTTTATGCTGATGTTCAATAGTGTTTTAAGCAATTAAAATTATCAAACCTTCATTTCAGTTGAACTATGAACATTATTTCGTACTGGTACCTCTGTTCTATTTGTAGAAATTTACGAAAATTGGCTTATTATTAAAGTGCGGCCCGTGATCATACCTAAGGTTTCCAATGCGGCTCCCGAGCCCTTACTAATTGGAAACCCCTGCTCTATATGATCAAATAATAATTTTGTTTAATAAGTTAAACCTTCAAGACAAAAAATTATTCCCAAGTTTTTAGGACAATATCAATAAGCACTCCCCACTAAGCTGATAAAAATATCACGCCCCGCTTCCTCTCCCAATGCACACAATTCCCTCCCATGCGCCAGCCACAAGCCCACAGCTCCGCCTTCTCAGGTCCACTGCCCCCACCAAGACGACACACGTACAGTACAAGGAGCTTAATGTTAGTGACTGCCAGTATTCCAAAAACCTCATAAGGTACAAGATAACAGCCCAACAACACTAAAGGTAAGCGTTAACACCACAGACTCAAAAATTTAAGCGTAAAACCTCATCTCTTTTCCTTCATTCTATCAACTCAATTAACTATGGATTTCTGCTTCCTTTCAGAGCTTATATACGTTGGACAGCTTGACATAATTAAATCATACCACAATTTTACAGCCCCTTTCAACTAATAAACCAACATCCGAATACTCAAACAACAGAAACACACTATCAACATCAAAATATTAGTCAACAAAAGAAAATATTAATGACACTTCAGCAGTCCTCACCAAGTTATTAATTTAATAATTCAACATAGTTTCGATTTGCATTACGACATGAAACCATCGTATTTCTGCGCTAGGCACATGATTAATACAGAGAGTGCTCAACGAAGGTGGATGGTCTAATGACATTTCGGCAAACTCATTTGGTTGGTCTACAATATATTTGCTCAACATAAGTGCTCAGGTTGAACTGCGACGTGAATGCAATGTCTTTCTGGGCTAGTCGCAAACTGAAAAGCAAAAAATCTATAACTTGTTCGCTATTTGAATAGACTAGATCAAGTACGGCATGTCAAGGTCAAACATGACAGAAATTGGCACAGTATTGGAATTCTTTTCCTCTTTATTTCGTACATAAATATTTGCATTGTTCTATACACATTTCCACTATTTTGGAATAATATTTTTTAAACTTTCATTAATATTTAGCATCGACCATGGCTCCAGACCATTAATATTGTTAATTTTACTTATATGACGGCTTTTTAAAGTGAAGTTTGTTCAATGTATCATTGATGTAGTAGATATTTGATCAGTTTTATACATAGGTGATGTGCACTTCAAATTTGGCCAACAATGAACATTTTATTGTGTAAGGAAATAAGAGGCTGTCATTCATTTATTATGGGTGATATATTTCAAGTTCAGGTTTACACAGTCGTGATCGCATGCATGGAACCGGTTTTTACCAGCCGGGGGAGAAGTATTGATTTTTCAATCGACAAGTCAGCTTTATGATGTGACCTACTTGGATACTTTCAAGGCCAAGCTATGTGCAGTGCGTGAGGATTATTCTGGAGAATGTAATTTCTAGAATTGCAGTAACCTATCAGGTTTAAGAACGACGTCCAATTACGAGACGATATTGTGACACACCCACCGGGTTGAAGGATTAAATACTCGTGTTTTACGAAGAAACACTCTCTTATACTTTGATAATTTGAGACGCTGGTACTTTGACAGTCTTACACTCTGATATTTGGACACTTTGAGACGCTGATACTATGATATTCTATTTATGGTACTCTCCGACATTATAGTATTAAGGTTAAGTTATGAGTAGGTTCCCACCTTCCAATACTTATCAATTCTATATAATAGGTTTATTAATTACATAATATAAACCATATAATCTGTAGTACTTGTTTCGTTCCGATTATGGAACATCTTCAGCTAAAATTTGACAAAATGGCAAGACAATTAAAACACATTGATGTTATGATGATACAAAAGCTAAAAGATATGATAAAATGGCACGAAGATTAAAACATATAATTATGATGATGAAATAAAGTTCATTCATGTTGGTTAAAAGTTCAACAAGTCAGTGTTCAAATGACGATGTAAAACGGCGATAAGATTCTTCTTCATTTTGGAGACATGTACATTTTGTTGATCTTGAAGATAAATTGGAGAAATACAAGATTTTCTTAAAGTATATTTATAGGGGGAACTCTTGATAAAATAACCGTAGTTGAAGTTGAGATGTGGTTAGATTATTGAAATGTGTCGTGTCGTATTTGACGTCCTCCCTTATGTCGTGTTGTTAACTGACTGAGTTCTGTGTACGTGTGTCCACATTTTCAGAAATTCTTTAAGAAAATTAAAAACACCCTAAGCACATTTTGCTCACACAACTTCTACTTTTAATGCACATTTGCCGCAGACTGTTTTGAGGCACATGGTAGAGGCATCGCTAGAAATTTTGCCTTTACACAGACCAACACGGAACTTCTTCTGCTTTTTAGATGGACACAGTCCTACTGGTTCCTCTTGTTGTTGTTGTTGCCCTTGCTCGTCCCGCCCTGTTATTTTACTTGCCAGCTGGAGGACCAACTACTACTGCTTTATCTTCCTACCCATTACTTGCTTCTAAATGACCCAAGTATTGTCAGCTGGTAGGTCTAGAATATTGTAAAAGATATTCATTGTCCACCTCCAGCATGCAGACTTGGGGGTTTATTTACGAGACGTTAGTTCGACCACATCTCCTCGGTTCAGCCCATGTTCTTGAGTTATTTCTGAGCGTTTGATTCCGTGTATCGTTTCATTAGATGAAGCATCGATATATGAAAGAGGAGACAAAAGGCACTAATGACAAAGTCTTCAACTCTGTTGTAAGCTCTTTCAGAATGTTCATTGCAGCCTGCCTTCTAGGTGAAGAGCTCAAATCCAAGACTTCCCACTCGGTTCCGTCTTGCGAGGTTATCTTTTCTGATGAAAGATCTAACCAGGACGGACATTTGGGGCAAGTTCACAGGAAAATTAGCTCTTCCGATTTCTCCTGTGGATAATTGATCCTCTGTCTCATTATGATCTTCGCTTGTCTCAAGCAAGAAATCATCATCTGAATCAGATACTTCACTTTCAGACTCAACATCTGAATTTTCTATCATTTTCTACCTTGTCTGTAGAAAGAAAATGGTAACACAACATCTCTATAAGAAGAACACATTCTAAATGATGAGATGAAGACAATAATCCCACAAACTGGAACACTCATTTGACAGTAAGAGTTGAACAATACTAATAATCCAGGTTGGATACACATAATTGTCCGACTATGCAAACTGCTGCATAGTAATAAGGAATTGTACAACTGTCAAAATGACCCCACTGCTAACCAGGGTATGTCATATCAAAAACCTATGAAAGTGTAAACTTTTTGCTGGGTGCAATACATCACCATATACGGGACAGAAAACGATGAAAAGTGAAGATATTTGAACAGAAATGATACAAGAATGCGCACAATATTAAAGAAAGATTGAAGGCCAGTGTCATTTTGACCCCTTCCACTGTTGTAGTGTTAAAGGGGTTAACAAGTTGTCTATAAATTCAACTGATAATACAGTTTCCTTTTGGAGGTTACTGGTGAAGATGAAGGAAACTACAAATTGCTTTAACTTGAGCTCTTCTAGTGTTTTCTGGACCTTGTTCTTGCATATCGTTGGTAACCTCAAGACTGAGAGTTTAGAGGCTTGTTCGGGTGAAATTTCATTGGATCAATTTCATAACGGTATCTTGAGAAAAATTATCCCTTTTGAAAAGCACTCAAGGATTTAATGGCAAAACATTCTTTTTGAGTCCAGTTGTATTCTGAAAGTCTCTTTAACTATGTCCGTTGACTTGAGAGTTATTGCAATGTATTTAGACTCTCTATTGATGAGGCACCTATGGTCGATAGTATAATGAGTGGAATATCACCCGAGTATCGTTCGTACTTACACTTTCGAAAATGTCCTGATCTTTTAGTGATTTGAAGGTTGCATGTATTAAAGCTGAAGAGGCTAAACATAGTGATGGTTGTAGGCCAGTTAATAAACCCGCTCCAAATGGTCCTCCTTCTGGAAAGCCATCTGGTCTGAATGCCTATAATTTTGGAGCTATTTCTAAAACATGTTATGCTTGTGGGTCTAAGGACCATTTAAGAAACAAATGTCAATGGTTAGATTTACTCCCTTTTCCCCCATCTCTAATGTGTTTGACATTGATTCGCTACTTCCTGACAATCCAGATCCAGAAGAGATTCACAAAATGTGGGATAGAGTGAGAGCTGAACTTGCAGTTTCCTATGGGAATGTGCAAAAGAAGTATTATAAAGGTCGCAGACCGACCAGTCTCTCTGTTGGTGACATTGTTTTTGTCAAGTTTTAGATAAAGCTCGAATTCAAAAGAACAAATTGGGACAAATATTCGTTTATAGGAAGGGGTGTTAAGGATTGGAATAACTTACCAAGGGAGATGTTCAATAAATTTCCAATTTCTTTACAATCATTTAAGAAAATACTAGGAAAACAAAAGGTAGGGAATCTGCCACCTGGGCGACTGCCCTAAATGCAGATCACTATTGACTGATTGATGGTCTTAGCCAACATAGTAATGACCTTGTCGGAGGTCAATGCGGCGGAGGCCTGTGCCGAGGGCCTGTGGAGGCGGCGGCGCCAAAACCCCTTAAAAATATCTACTTCCGTGAAGCTGGATGTGTAAGTTTGGCATCAAGCAGTGGAGAGGGTAGGGCAAACAATCGGAAATTGGGGATACAAAGCGGGCAACTATAATTCTCACTACTGTATGTATTATTACTTAACAGTGTGTCCTGCTAAGTCTGTTTTCTAGACTATCCCACATCCTTCAGAGAGGAGATTGACACCGTTTGCTTCCTCTTAAGAACTGCAAAATAGCACCAGCAGAAATATTCATCCTTCGTATGAGGCAAGGAAATGACTCGCAACTTACCATCAGTTCAAAAACTGTATCAAACAAGTACAGGAATCACCAGCTGGTGTTTTGGAATATGGACTGAACTTGCTGCTTGCACTAACTTCTGTAAACAATTGCCTGTGTTCTGTCTTAAACAAGCTAGGAGACATGACGCATCATGTCTTCTTAGTCATCACATGGCAGCGAACAAGCATCTTGTGTATAGAGTAACGTACACATGAGTATTTACATAAAATACATTGATATTTTTGCTACATCAGATCTATATAATTCTTCAAATCACCTTCAACCAAATAGCAAGACGAAAGGAAGAGTGGCCAACAAATATATATTATCTGTCTACCTCAACACTGAAGAAAATGGCCACGAATTATAACAAAAATAGCTATCATGGCTGCTGTGAAAAATTTTCCAGCCTGGTTTGGATTTTATCCCCTTAATTTTATACTTAGGGGGTTCAATATTTGAACAGGTTTCTTTTTTACCATTTTTACGTCGCACTGACACATATTTATTTTATGGCGGCGACAGGGCAGGAGTGGGAATGAAGCGGCTGTGGCCTTAGGTAAGGTGCAGCCCCAGAATTTGCCTGGTGTAAAAATGGGAAACCACTGAAAACCATCTTCAGGTCTGCCAACAGCAGGGAATGAACCCAATATGTCCTGGATGCAAGCTCACAGCTGCGCGCCACTAACCACAAGGCCAAATCACCTGGTAAACCCGTTTCTTACCTGTTACTTATGACTCAACTTCAGTGCTATTACATTATTCGTGGATCTTGTGTTAATGAGAATATGAGCAAGTAGTATTTTTTGTTTTTATGAAAGATTGTCTCAGATGAGCAGATGGTGCAGATACCAGTTCCTGCTTTCAGGACAAAGCGTGAGAAAAAAGATTGTGAGTAGATACCATTTACCGACACTGGACCAACTACCACTTTTTAACTTTTCATCATTTTGCATATTTTTCTTAGAATTTTATATCCTTTCCCCACAAATCACCCACTTTTAGGGACAAATATCAAAAGTCAATATTTCAAAAATTTAAACAAAACTTGCCCTATTTTAGTAAAATATATAAAAAATTAGTGTTTCTATAAAATTTAAAAATCGCAAAAATAAAATAAAATCTAAGAAATAATATAAATAATTGTTTTGTTGATCTGTAAGAATCAACATAGTTGAAATTGGGGTGGTTGAAGGCATAGCAAGGTGCTTTTCTTACATATATGAGTTAAGTGTATCTCTTAGATTTTCAATATTTTAATGTCACACTTATACATAACACTATATTCTATATTCCTTAGATTAAATTTGTTTTAATATAAAATGGCCCCAAGGTAAAATATCAATTCTGTTTTCTAACATATATCTTTTACCATCATCAGAACTTAGAATTATTTTATTACATTCAACAGAATATAATTTGTGGTAAGAATATCTAATGAAATTCAACGTTCTATATTGTTTTATTTTTTCACCTAAACATATTTTATAATCCTCAAAAGTAATTTCATTTCCAACATACTGATTTTTTAACTCCTTTTGATTTTTATAAACATTGTCGTCCACTCTATAAGCTTACATATTTAATTTTAAATTAACATGTTCCACATTATTTTTCCAGTCTTAATCTTTTATTTTTCCTAAAACATTTTTGTTAACTTGCAGTAATCCATAAATATTACCTCTTTTATATTCGTTTGTATCAAATTAATTTAACATTTTTTTCATACTGCTATAAAAATCATCATTCTTATATCATATATAAATGAATCAGTATACATATAGCCCAAATCTATATTTTTTCCATATTCTGGTTTCATAATATTATGGAGCAAAACCGTACATGTTTATCATTGAAATATCTAAAATATTCATTGCAATATAAATTGGTTTGTCAAGTTTTATTTTTATTTTTATCATATGAACAGCAACTAAATTTTCAGAAAATATTGTTGTATGATCATAATTTACATTAGAAATGTATTTCGTATATTTTACTGGATCATTTGTTACAAGATATTAGAATCATTCCGTATTGACGGTTTTCACTTAACAATGGCGAAAAATGAAAGTATCCTCCTATTCAATACATCATATATTCCGTCATTAGACGGAGTAAACAAGTTCAGACATGTTTCGGCTCGTTTGAGCCATCTTCAGTGAAAAAATTAGGGGGGTTGGAATAAAGGTTGGCTTTCTTCTTTGCCTGGATGGCATTTCCATTACAAGATATTAGAATCATTCCATATTGACGGTTTTCACTTTACAATGGCGAAAAATGAAAGTATCCTCCTATTCAATACATCATATATTCCGTCATTAGACGGAGTAAACAAGTTCAGACATGTTTCGGCTCGTTTGAGCCATCTTCAGTGAAAAAATTAGGGGGGTTGGAATAAAGGTTGGCTTTCTTCTTTGCCTGGATGGCATTTCCATTACAAGATATTAGAATCATTCCGTATTGACGGTTTTCACTTTACAATGGCGAAAAATGAAAGTATCCTCCTATTCAATACATCATATATTCCGTCATTAGACGGAGTAAACAAGTTCAGACATGTTTCGGCTCGTTTGAGCCATCTTCAGTGAAAAAATTAGGGGGGTACTCCTGTCACCCGGCGGTGTACGGGGTAACGCATCCACATACCCGGCGGCCCGGGTTCGATTCCCCACCGGGTCACGGATTTTTAATTGTAATGATTAATATCCCTGGCCTGGGGACTGGGTATTTGTGACGTCCTTAATCTTCCTTTCCTCACACACAATATTCCACACTACTGCCATTCCACTTACAAGCAAGTTCATACAATATGGTGCCAGTAGGGGCAGAAGATCCAAATGGTCGACACCCCAAACAAATAACATTTAAAAAATCTTATAACATAAAATATACTTTCTTTTATGATTTAAAGTTGCTAATAATTTATTTCCACCCTGAGGTGCTAATGGTAAATCTTTATGTAAATCATGTAATTCCCCTGCTACTCCAAATCTACTTCAAATATATAACCATATTTATCATTATCTGGTATTCCTTAAATATTTCTTTCATTAAAATAATTAGGATCAATCATTCAAAACTGCTACAGGATAAATATTGTGACACAGTCCAACCGTATAAAGTATTAGTGTTTAAATACGCTAAATAATATGATTCTTCTTTAGGATCATAATTTTTCATATATTTATTATTAGTTTTAGCACATTGTTTTATACCTTGCAATATACTTCCTCTAATTCCTTTTTCAATCATTAATACCATATAATAATCATTTAATAAATCTTAATAAATCATTTTTAACATAGCATCCCATGCTAAACCACGTGCAGTAAAATACCAAGCAGGATCTAATTTAAATGCTTCCATACAAGTATCTATAATATTGTCTGTATTGTATAATCTTGTATATTCTTCCATGTTTTTAGTAATAAATTTCTTCCAAACCTATTTTGCATGAAGATATCCTTCAGTAGTTATATGAGATTTATAAAGTTTGGAATTAAAACACACTTTCTTAAGTAATTCTGTTTTTTAACTTTCTCCACAATTCATATAATCATAAGGACAAACAAATTTTTAATCATATATCCAATAGTTCACCTTTAAAATATTTACCTGTTTCTCAATCAATCAATCAATACTGATCTGCATTTAGGGCAGTCGCCCAGGTGGCAGATTCCCTATCTGTTGCTTTCCTAGCATTTTCCGAAATGATTTCAAAGAAATTGGAAATTTATTGAACATCTCCCTTGGTAAGTTATTCCAATCCCTAACTCCCCTTCCTATAAATGAATATTTGCCCCAGTTTGTCCTCTTGAATTCCAACTTTATCTTCATATTGTGATCTTTCCTACTTTTATAGACGCCATTCAAACCTATTCGTCTACTAATGTCATTCCACGCCATCTCTCCGCTGACAGCTCGGAACATACCACTTAGTCGAGCAGCTCTTCTTCTTTCTCTCAATTCTTCCCAACCCAAACATTGCAACATTTTTGTAACGCTACTCTTTTGTCGGAAATCACTCAGAACAAATCGGGCTGCTTTTCTTTGGATTTTTTCCAGTTCTTGAATCAGGTAATCCTGGTGAGGGTCCCATACACTGGAACCATACTCTAGTTGGGGTCTTACCAGAGACTTATATGCACTCTCCTTTACATCCTTACTACAACCCCTAAACACCCTCATAACCATGTGCAGAGATCGGTACCCTTTATTTACAATCCCATTTATGTGATTACCCCAGTGAAGATCTTTCCTTATATTAACACCTAGATACTTACAATGATCCCCAAAAGGAACTTTCATCCCATCAACGCAGTAATTAAAACTGAGAGGACTCTTCCTATTTGTGAAACTCACAACCTGACTTTTAGCCCCGTTTATCAACATACCATTGCCTGCTGTCCATCTCACAATATTTTCGAGGTCATGTTGCAGTTGCTCGCAATCTTGTAACTTATTTATCACTCTATAGAGAATAACATCATCCGCAAAAAGCCTTACCTCTGATTCCACTCCTTTACTCATATCATTTATATATATAAGAAAACATAAAGGTCCGATAACACTGCCCTGAGGAACTCCCCTCTCAACTATTACAGGGTCAGACAAAGCTTCACCTACTCTAACTCTCTGAGATCTATTTTCTAGAAATATAGCAACCCATTCAGTCACTCTTTTGTCTAGTCCAATTGCACTCATTTTTGCCAGTAGTCTCCCATGATCCACCCTATCAAATGCTTTAGACATGTCAATCGCGATACAGTCCATTTGACCCCCAGAATCCAAGATATCTGCTATATCTTGCTGGAATCCTATAAGTTGAGCTTCAGTGGAATAACCTTTCCTAAAACCGAATTGCCTTCTATCGAACCAGTTATCAATTTCACAAACATGTCTAATATAATCAGAAAGAATGCCTTCCCAAAGCTTACATACAATGCATGTCAAACTTACTGGCCTGTAATTTTCAGGTTTATGTCTATCACCCTTTCCTTTATACACAGGGGCTACTATAGCAACTCTCCATTCATCTGGTATAGCTCCTTCGGCCAAACAATAATCAAATAAGTACTTCAGATATGGTACTATATCCCAACCCATTGTCTTTAGTATATCCCCAGAAATCTGATCAATTCCAGCCGCTTTTCTAGTTTTCAACTTTTGTATCTTATTGTAAATGTCATTGTTATCATACGTAAATTTTATTACTTCTTTGGCCTTAGTCTCTTCCTCTATCTCGACATTATCCTTGTAACCAACAATCTTTACATACTGCTGACTGAATACTTCTGCCTTTTGAAGGTCCTCACATACACACTCCCCTTGTTCATTAATTATTCCTGGAATGTCATTCTTGGAACCTGTTTCTGCCTTAAAATACCTATACATACCCTTCAATTTTTCACTAAAATTTGTATGACTGCCAATTATGCTTGCCATCATGTTATCCTTAGCTGCCTTCTTTGCTAGATTCAATTTTCTAGTAAGTTCCTTCAATTTCTCCTTACTTCCACAGCCATTTCTAACTCTAATTCTTTCCAGTCTGCACCTCCTTCTTAGTCTCTTTATTTCTCTATTATAATAAGGTGGGTCTTTACTCTCGACGTAAGAAAATTGATTTGATTAAAATCATAACACACAAATTCGTTTTAGAAAATAAAAAAATATAAACAACTACACGAAGAATATGAAAAATATATAAAATGATATCTTAAATCTAAAATCTTAAATATCAAATCACGTCATTATATTGTTCCTATGTTAGATTGGATCATAATATATCTAGACTAGAAGCCATACATTTAAATGAATCCAAGAATCGTAATGTTAACCAATTTTCTACTTTTTTACTTCTTCATAAGACTTTGTCTCCAAACGGAGGTAGACGATCCACACGGCCAGCTCCTATCTTGATGTTGCAGCCATGCCATATGGATTTATTGAAATATATCCCAGGATCCCTAATGCAGTGGTTTCCCATTGTCTTCTGCATCCTAATGCCATTAACCAAACTGGTTCCTCCGCCTTTGGAAACAATTTCTTGTCGCCAGAACAATAGAGTGCCCTTACCCATACCCACTCATCCACTCTCGAAGAGACTGTTGGCACTTGGTATAGGGGATCTCCTTTTACCAGGAGATAATCGGTCCCTTCATTCATTAGCCACCTGCATATAAAACATTATTTTTACATGCAGTCATTGCCCCCTCTCTACCGTGGGGAGGTGAATGTCGGGATTTCACCGTAACTGAAACAAGGACAAAATGGCATTTCCTTGTTTCTCTGGTTCTTTAAAGGGGACTTTTTTACTAAATTATATCTATTTTTCCTCATTATTTGGTATTGCATCCTGATCATTTTTATCGATTTGTAATTCTTTATGAATAAACTTACATCATAATTGACTATATTATGTAAATAAACAGGTAGAAAAGATGGAGTTTTATAATTAATATTATAAGATTCATGGGGCGATGCTTAAAATTTTCCTGTTAAATGATCATGATCTCGTATGCTATATTTATCAATTTATGCATCTTCTCAGATAAGACAATTTTTTGATATTTAAAAATTTATTTGATCTTTTTTGTCATTATTAATGCTCTACTTCCTTTATATTTTTCATAAATTTCTTGTGATTCTTTTATAAGCATTTCTACAAATTTCTAGGAGCATTTTTACCACCATATTCAACTGGAGATTTACAATCACCATTAGCATATTTCATATAATAATTAAAACAAATGTGCTTATATTTTTTATATTTATTAGTACATTATTTTTCAAGATTTGGTTGACAAGTACTAATATTTAAAATAAACACTGAAAATCAGCATTAACTACAAATGAACCTCTTAAGAGTGATAAAAACTTTCAAAATTTTATATCTTCTCCTATTTTCGGCATATCTATTTTTACTCATTTTTGTTTTTTGTGATCGTTTTCACGTTCATCTAATTTTTTGAGGATTATAAAATCTTAAATATCTATCACAAATAAACACCCTATGTTCATGCTTATTCTTTTATTTGAAACTAACCTAGATAAATCCTTGATTCAACCATAATGTGAGTTGTATTCATTTTAATTTAACCCAAACTAACATGTTGTTGTTTATTTTTAGTATGATAAAGTGGATATACAATTATCATTTTCATCAGAAGTATATTTATTAAGTGATATTTTTGATTCCTTCCTAAATTTGCTTATATTTCTTATTTCTACAGGAAATTCAATTGTTAATTTTTCACATATATCATCAAATTCTGGAAATTTATTTATATAATTATTAACTCTATCTACATGATCTTGGGGTTGATAAAAAGCAAACTTTGTTGCATATATAGTATATTTTTGATCATTATTTTGATATTAATTATGGATCTCTTATTCTTGATTCTTCTAGATAAATCAATACACAAAGAACCATGTAATCCTCAAAATGTTTAATAAATCTATCCTGTACTTTTTAGCTTCTAAATTATATTATTCATCAATAATTTTCAAAAATGAAGGATTTGTTTCAAATTTACCTAAAATGAATTTGATCAAATCAGTTTACTTAAATTTAAGATATCATTTTATATATTTTTCATATTCTTCATGTAGTTGTTTATATTTTTTTATTTTCTAAAACGAATTTGTGTGTTATGATTTTAATCAAATCAACTTTCTTACGTCGAGAGTACTTTTCTTTAGCAGTACTATTTCTCAGTCCAGCTTCCATTTATTAGGAAAGAACTTTTTATAATCCTGCACATTTTTCCATTATAAAATTTTAAAAAATCTTATGATAATTTCTATAAAATTAAATTATTAAATCATCTTAAACTGATCCAAAACCTATTCTTTAATCAGGTTTTCTTCTTCAGCTTTCTCTAAAGATTTTATTTGCAAAATCTTTCCATAAATACTATTATTGAGTATCCAAAGCAGTTTGAACCCTATTTTGCAAAGTATACTAGCATTACAGTGAAAATGCATATACATTTTTTCCTTTTAAATGAATTCATGTGTCTAAACGGTGGAAAATGAAGTGGATAAAGTTAATACAATATGTGTAACAGCATGGCTTCTTAAACAAAAGACAGAGGGGTTTTGATACCTCAATGTTGCAGTAATGTTGCAGGGTTCAAGTGATGCCTTCTTCTTTCAAATGCAGCACATTCAAACAGTAGGTGCTCCACTGTTTGTCAGGATACACAGACACACATGTAGCCATCAGGACGATTGATCCCAAATCGATGAAGATAATAACCAAATTTGCCATGATCAGTCAAGAATTGAGTTATTTTGAAGCCTGGCACCAGCACATAACTTTGCAGACGGTTGAGAGCTTCAATAAAGAATATTAATCTGGTGACTTGTCCTCTAGTAGAAGTCCAGATGTTGTTCAATTGATGGATTACTTGCTTCCTTATGATGATTTAGCGTAGCTGGGTGACGTTTTTTAATAAGTAATTTCCAAATCAGATGTAGCCACTGCTTTTGCAAGGTCAGCTTTATCGTTTCCAGATATTCCAAAATGACCTTGAATCCAGTCAAAACAGAAGTGCAGACTTTGTCGAGCTATGGTTCTAAAAGCTACAGCTAATGGATTCATATTATATTTGTTATTTATAGCATTCATCGCAGTTCGCGAATCACTTAATAACCGAGATTCAATGTTGTTTGATTTCCACCACTCGATCGCAGATTTGATCGCCCACAGTTCAGCCTGGAAAACAGAGCAAGTGGAAGAGAGTTTGTACTGGGATGAGAACATCTCAGAATCATTTTCATCAACAATGAAGGCACATCTAATTTTGCCCTGTACATCTGTGCTTGGTATGCGAGATCCATCTGTGTAAATAAAGCAGACATGGGCAATTAAACAATTTTCATAAATGAAGTTTTGGAAGACACTTGGGTGATCAGACTGTATAAAGTGACAAGGTTGCTCTACAGTGGTATTCAGAATGGACATTGGTGATATTTTGTTTTTCTTAAAAAAATTGAGTTCAGCTTTTGCTATTGCCATCAGAAATAGTGGCTCAATGCCTGTAACAGGAAGAGATGCGTCAGTAGAGGTGGTGCGGTAAGCACGGGAAATACGGAGAGCAAATCCTCTCTGGATTTCCATCAATTTATGATGAGCCCATATCTTATCAAGTACCATTCAAAAAGAGGGAGCACAATCCAATATCAGAGGTAAAAACGCAGGATCATAAATAATTCTTATTACCTCTGAATTTAGTCCCCAAGGAAGTCTGCAGGCAATAGCAAAACCTTTCATAATCATACTGCCTTTCTGTTGTAGTTTCTTGACATGGGCTCTGAAGGTCAACGTCTCGTCA
The DNA here is from genome assembly GCF_040414725.1 of Anabrus simplex. Lineage (NCBI taxonomy): Eukaryota > Metazoa > Arthropoda > Insecta > Orthoptera > Tettigoniidae > Anabrus > Anabrus simplex. Next base: position 436,932,087 of record NC_090269.1, read on the forward strand.
AGCACTACTCCCAAGTAAAGAATATGATTCTCCATAGTGATATTTTGTTTATTCATTGTAATTTCAGACTTTCTCAAATTCCTTCTCCTTGTAACAAGCATGACCTTCGCTTTCTGGGGATTAAATTGTAATATTTTATCACAACCTCATTTAAATAAAATGCCAAGGGACAAATTTGTTCTTAGTCTCAGGTCTTGCTCATTATCTGGTTAATTAAAAGAAGGGCGTCACCAGCGTAGGCCACAACTTTACAAACAACAGGAAGATGTAAAGTATTATGTTTAATATCTAGTAAATCAGCTCTCTTTGCAAGAAAGATCTTATAAGGGAAAGTTTATTTCTACAAGTTTCATTAAAAATCTTAAATGCTTCTTCAATTTTAATTCTATCATAAGGATTATCTATTCACTGTAACAAGTATTTGAATTTCTTGTTTGAGAAACAACACAAGTCCTGATATGTCAAATTTTCAGGAATTGCAAATATATTTTTCAACCACAAACTGGACAACTAATGAATGTATTTCTTACATCCATTGAAAGTGTACCTGAAGATACCTTGCATATCATAATTTGAAGCAGTTAAATTCTAATACTTGTAACAATATAAGCCATTTTTATTTGGACATGTGTTGTTTCTGAAACAACCCTAAAATATTTGAATTTATGTCTTGTGACGAACATTTAGTATTTACATACTACCTAGTAATGCATTGTAAAAGATTCAATGGTGGCGTGTTTCATTCATCACAAAAAATACAAAAACACTGCTATTTTGTCCCTTTAAACAACATTAATATTGAACACAATAGAATGGAGGGATTATATTTTGGCTTATGGTAATGTACCTCGTGAGATTGCTGGATCACAACAAGAAGTTGCCATGGTAATAAACAATAATTTATAGCAATAAAATTTGATTAGTATATCCATAACTGTCATACACCACTTAATATCAGTTAAGTCAATGAGCAAAATGTTCCTTATCATACAAATGAACTGACTGGTTGCTATCCAAAATATGTACGACACTCTACCAGCAGTAAATGGAGGGAGCTAGTTAACAGATAAACAACAAATTCAATGTTGTGTAGTGTTCGGGTTGTAAAACTAAACTGTACTTGCCTGTTTTCATCTTTGAGGCAGGGGACCAACTGAGCAATAGTACGTTCTTCTTTAATTATTTCATCCTTAATGTCTGCAGCAGGCTATACGTAAAAAGTAAGAATGTAATTTAAGATAAATGGAGTAAAGTCATTGCAAGAATAAAACTGTATAAAAAGAAAAGAAACAGGTGAAAATATAAATCCCATATTTACACAAGAATCCAAGAATTTCTACTTTTATGAATACAATATAATGCAACAGTAACTAAAAATGGAAAACTGAAGGAAACAAAACTTACTACAGTCAGTGGTATAAGGAAATTCTCAATTGATGAGAAGAAAAAATGATGAAATGTTATTAGATGAATGATCATTGATGAATAAATTAAATTCCAGTATAATTAAGCTCATTAAGTCATCATTCTTAAAATCTGATTTAGAACAATTATATTAAACTGATATATGTGACCAGGTTTAATATATTCCTTCCACACAAAAACATATACAACCACTTTGAGTGCAGTCGAAATTTGCTATTGCAACTTTCCAGAAATTTTAAAGAAAAATTTCTTAACAGTTTAAGGCATCTTAACCTAGTAAGTGATAAAGAACACAATGGAATGAAAATTAGGAACAGAATGATCAGTATATTGAAACCAGGAAAAGTCTATCTCATAGTCTCAGAGGTGCATCTCATTCCACGGAGTAAAAGATATCTTACATTTATATATCCATTAAGAATGGATTACCTTCCTCTCAATGGACAAACATCAAAAAGATAGAACTATACTTTTGTCACAGGTCAAGGTGTTCCCATCAGAAGCCATTGCTGTGAGTTCAATGAGACAGAAACCCTCCCTCATGTTCTTCGTTTCTGAAGCAAAGTGGAACTCATAAGAAATACAAGATATCACACTTGGTAGGAGGACAGCCAACTGCTTTAGAAATACAAAACAGCTCAAAGTGTATGAAGGCATAAACTGGACATCAACTGAAAGTTTGATTGAATGAACGGACATTGCAGTAATCGATAGGAAATGCAAAAAATTTTAAAAAAGGCACCATTACTGAACAAACAGCCAGATTTAAGTGAGATGGATAACAATACAAAGAAATTTACAGAAAAGAAGAGTCCCTTGAGCCTTGCTTTTGTGACTTGGGACACAAGTATAAAGTTATCAACTGGTTTGGTGCATGCACAATAATCACAAATTACTCTGCGAACACTTCCAAATCATTTGGACTCCCTATGAATGTTCTGCAAGATATGTCAACTGCAATATTAAGAGATTCCCTACAAAAAGTACAAAACCATCCATATAACTTATATTCCTAATGATATAAACAGAATATTGCAATTAACATTCTTTAAATTTCAATAACATTACATAAATGTAATTTAATTTCTATTGTCATCATATATTTATCAGTAAGCTACACCTCTTTGGTTCCCCTAGTATTACGGTGGCTATCAACAGTGAATTCTCTCTCTCTAGTCAAAATATATGTAATGCAAAGGAACACAAATGGATCAAAGCAAGTCATTATTATATAGGGAAATAGGAACCAGAAAATTAACACGTAATATGATCAACACAAAGGTAGAACAGCACCTGAGGAGAGAAAGGAAAAGCAGGAACCTCACAGGACAACAACAAACTCCACACCATTACAGAATGCCATCCCTTGTCCTCTCTCCCCATTCTTCCTTTTACCTGCACTGTCCTGCCATTATGTTTATGTATTATATGTCTCGACCTGCCACTTTCTTGTTCCCTTCCATTACTTGACTTCCCAAAGAGGATTCTGATCACTGGGAAGACATACACTGGTCCTCACACAACAGAGCTCTCTAGGTTGATGACTTGTTTACCATATCCAAATTCAGCATACAAATGCTCAGTCCTTCCAGCTGCTCTTCGATTCTATAGAATGGGAAGTCTTAATCAAAATTAACTTTAATAAGAATCTACAGCATCTTTACTCCTCTTCAAAAGGACAATTTTCAGAAAACTTACTTTAAAACTACATCAGCAGAAGAGCCAACAAATTTTACAATTTTCACTCACAGACAATGACTTAGCCTTGTATGCATCTCTTGGATTTATAAAAGGCACAAATTACAATGGAAATGTATGTTCTCTTTCTCAGAAGTTATTTTCTTTTACTATTAGTTGTAGAGTTGTAGTGTTGCACCAGCACAGTCCAGTTTGATGATGATGATGGGACAGGAAAGGCCTAGGAGCGGGAAGAAAGTGACCGTGACCTTAACGTTTGCCAGGTGTGAAAATGAGAAAGCACTGAGAACTACAATTAGAGCTGCCGCATGTCAACAAAATTGTGTCCTTATGGGAGATAAATGGCTAGATTTGAGTGGGGCAGAGAGGAAGAACATGGCCAGGAGTTGTCCACCGACAGACTGATGAATTGAGTTTACCAGGAGCACCAGGGAGTTATGGAGGAAATCTCATCTGAGGAGCAGAAAAGGACAGTAAAATCTCTCCATTCAAATGAGACCAGAGATATGTGTAAAATTTTGGAAACAGTGCAAACATTTTATAAAAAATTACACCCAAATAATGCTGTTTACTGACAAAATAACATTGCATTTCAAAAATAACAACAAAAGCAGAACAAAGTAACAGTCACTGGACAGGATTCTTGTTAAAATTGCAAGGAGAGAAACAAATTCTAATAAACCAACATTCTGTTATTTATTGCGAAAATGAGATTACACAGTAAACCCTCCTCCTCATCTCGTAATCTCCTGTCTCCCTCACACCAGTCAAAATTCTAATAAAGTAAAGAGCAAGTAAATTGGTTTTACTGAATAACTTTCTGTTTTATATTTTGTATTAATGATGTTTAACTGGTTGTGGAAAAAATACTCTGTGTTTCAAATATTTGTTACGGGAAAATTCACTTTGGATTGCAAGCACATTTATAGAATGAATTCCTCTTCCTAACAACAACATGTTCTTGTATAACCCCTCACAATTACACCTGAATGGATGATGATTTTACCTCTGGATACCGAGGTGGAAGCTATCATCAGTGCATCATTCAATCATAATTATTATTACAAGGCCAAGTCAGTCAATCATCTGGTTTGCCCTCACAAAATCAAAGGTCTGCTACGCCTCTTTTTTATAAACCATTCATTAGTCTGGTCTCTCAAGAAACAGTCATCAGATAGGATTGCAACAATTGCTTGGCTACATTTCATATAATATTCCCATTTACGATCATCCTTCACATCCCAGTAATATAATAATATAATTATGTCAAAATGCGATGTTAAGGAATGTACAGTTTTGCACGTAGTTTTGAAGTGGCCTTATCATTTTTACACAACTCAAAGTGATGGATCATGCATTTCTGACCACATAGTTCACACACACTATCTTGGTTGGGTCTGTGTCATCTCTTCTCATTGCAAAGCTTACCTTGGAGACTGAGGGCTGACAGTCATGTCACAGAGTGGTATAGATAACAGTTCATCTCAATCAGTCATTGTGGCCATGGCATAAAATTCCAGTTAATTTCCTAGCACTTTCAACCAGTTCATTTTTTACATTTGCCATGGTGGCAGTAGTAGTTTCCACCTTAAGTCCTCTACAGGGAATGCCTCCCCACATAGCTTGTACACTAGTCAGGTTCATCATTACAGGTTATCACATCTTCAATGATTAGCCTTCTGCCATTCCTGAAGATTACCAGTTCAGTTGTCTGCATGTTTATCTTTACCTCATTCTCCTGTACCTACCTTGTTGATTTATTCAATGCTGATTGCAGAACTTCCTTGTTCTTGGTATTCCTGTCAGCACATCCTGGACAAAGGCAATGAGGAGGAGTGGAGATAGTGGGTCACTTTGGAGGACACCAACCTGTTATTTACAAGACAAAGATGATTTTCAGACAATGTTTTATTTATCAGTTTTGTCATCCACTTCCGTCCTGCAAGATCAAATAACTTTTCCATTAGCAGTCTTTCGTTTATGTCGTTGAATGCTTTACAGTAATCAATAAAGACTACATGGAGTACCAACCCAACCTCATACAAACCTGAATTTTCATTGATTCTTAATGTATTTTCTTCAGTGGGCATTCGACTATCAATATTGTGGATCTGCCCTTGCAGAAAGAGAACATCCCATCTGCCAAGTTGTCATCTAATATCCCATTCCATCTCGATGTTAATATACGTGTTAGGATCTTAAAGGCTGTGGTGTGGTGTTTCCGGATCCATGATATTAAGATGTCAGTGAGGGTTTTCCATTTCCTCACAATAGCTAGAACAGTAAGATGAGAGGGAAGGTTTCTACCTCCTGATAATACAATATTAATACAAAAATAAGATGTGAGAGTCAGGCAGGAGACCACATTGTTGGATTCCAAAATCTTTCTACTCAAGCTATGAACACTTTGTTCAAACTCCTCAACCACAAACATAGACAATCTTGCCCTCTACTAAGAAGTTTGACACTCAATTACATCAGTGAAACGTACTGAAAATCGAGTTATAACAATATCTATGGTCAGGGAATCTCTCACAGAAATGTGTGTCATTATTGAATGCCTACAACTTTCTTCTTAATTAATACAATAAAATAGTAAACTTCATTAGTTAAGAGTTATAACTTCGAGTTTCAAACATACAATTGCCCGCTATATAGAGGTGACTTTAAAAACCACGCAAATGCTGAAGTAGGCATGATCAGATCTCTGCCTGGTGAGACGGACCGAAGTTACGACTTTCAGTTACTTCTGATGGGTCTGCAGCTACCATAGCTGCAACCAAGCTGCTGAAGATGAACATGATGGACGTCACTATATTTTGGACGATACTACATCACCTCAACCAGTCTGGAGGTTGAATATTTCTTATTTTCTGCTCTTCAGACGATAACTGCCCTTTATCTATATAAATAAATTTGTAAAGGTTCCGCTCTCTGCAATGTCGTTTGTTTTTGCAATTTTTCAGATATATATCCCTTGTAGGTCAACTCAAGATCATATCAGTGGTGTCCGTTTGCCTGTTTGCTCCACCATCACGGTGGAGCGGCAGGGCAGATGTTGACCAAACTTCATATTTAGAGTATACTCATCCAGCAAAAGGATTTGTTATGCATGTTGTTAAAAAATCACTGAGCAGATGGGGGATTATACAAAAACCAGAAAAATTTTCTTCAATTTACTCTTATACTATTGATTTCCTGTAAAATCCGTGGACTACATGTGAAAGTCTCTTCAATATAAACAACTCTTGTTGTGACATAATTCTACTTACTCTTCAAATGACCGAGATAATTACTAATAAGTTACAAGATTGTGAGCAACTGCAACGTGACCTCGAAAATGTTGTGAGATGGACAGCAGGCAATGGTATGTTGATAAACGGGGTTAAAAGTCAGGTTGTGAGTTTTACAAGTAGGAAAAGTCCTCTCAGTTTTAATTACTGCATTGATGGGGTGAAAGTTCCTTTTGGGGATCATTGTAAGTATCTAGGTCTTAATATAACGAAAGATCTTCATTGGGGTAATCACATAAATGGGATTGTAAATAAAGGGTACAGATCTCTGCACATGGTTATGAGGGTGTTTAGGGGTTGTAGTAAGGATGTAAAGGAGAGGGCATATAAGTCTCTGGTAAGACCCCAACTAGAGTATGGTTCCAGTATATGGGACCCTCACCAGGATTACCTGATTCAAGAACTGGAAAAAATCCAAAGAAAAGCAGCTCGATTTGTTCTGGGCGATTTCCGACAAAAGAGTAGCGTTACAAAAATGTTGCAATGTTTGGGTTGGGAAGAATTGAGAGAAAGAAGAAGAGCTGCTCGACTAAGTGGTGTGTTACAAGTGATGAAAATCATTTTTCGTCCGTATTGAAAGTTTCATAAACTGTATATAGCATAATATCTTTTGTTTATTTCCACCTATTCAATACATTACAAGATGTTGGCATTTACTTTAAAACATTATTCAGATGAGACAGTGGGAGGCGAAACATGTCTCATCTGAATAATGTTTTAAAGTAAATGCCAACATCTTGTAATGTATTGAATAGGTGGAAATAAACAAAAGATATTATGCTATATACAGTTTAAGTGGTATGTTCCGGGCTGTCAGCGGAGAGATGGCGTGGAATGACATTAGTAGACGAATAAGTTTGAATGGCGTTTATAAAAGTAGGAAAGATCACAATATGAAGATAAAGTTGGAATTCAAGAGGACAAACTGGGGCAAATATTCATTTATAGGAAGGGGAGTTAGGGATTTGAATAACTTACCAAGAGAGATGTTCAATAAATTTCCAATTTCTTTGAAATCATTTAGGAAAAGGCTAGGAAAACAACAAATAGGGAATCTGCCACCTGGGCGACTGCCCTAATTGCAGATCAGAATTGATTGATTGATACCACGGAATGTGGTCAATTATTTCACACCCTAAGGTATTTCCTGGAATTTGCTATAATTTCTACCGTATTTCCCTTCTACTTCGGTTTTCAGCTTTAATTCCTTGCCTCTGCCTTCCCTCTTTATGGTCAAGTAACAACAGCATAAGTCACCTTCTTATCTGTTTACATAGGAACCCCTGCACCTAAATTTCTCATGTGTTATTGCTTTCTTAAATCTGCAACTCATATTGTCACTATTTAGTGAGCAACATTTCATTTTCCAATACAACCACTCGGTATTTACATATTTGTCCCATCTGGCTGTCGTCAGTTATTATCCTATTGTCAACTGATGTCAACAAGTATAACTGTACTATTTTCTTCCTTAATTTCTCCATATGTATGCGAGTGCTTATCCAGAAACCTGGACACTCCTTCCTTTGAGAAGAAAATTCCAACCTCTTCAAATGTATAACATTTTGGCTCCGAAAAAAATATTGAAATATGATAACAATTTTTTTTTTAACGATGGTGCATACCTTCATTTCAGGGTAATGGTGGCTAAATGGGAAGATGTATCACAAAACAAATAGCACAATCACAGTTCAATTTGTAGTGATCTACAACTTTGGTCCTATGACATTTGGCCTATCTCGATCCATTATACGTTAGACAGAGCTGCATTTCTCGATTGTAATCAAATCTCACCAACTCGATTGTGACTGGCATTAGGAAAAGGGGCCTGTCTTTATATTGAAAACTCCCCATCTCTATTGTGAATGACAACTGGCAAGTGAGTTTGCCTTTATGGTAGAAACTCCAGAACTCGATTGTGAATAATGGTAGGAAATGTGGCCTGCCATTATTATTGTAACGAGTTGGTGGGGTAGATAAATGAATAAATGAGTACAGAACCTGGTAGCGTCCTATTTCTAAGATTTATTAACTTAGCTCTACAATTACAGATGTACACACACACGCACACAGACGATATCCGAGATTACAAGTTACACAAGTACACGATTACACCTTTACATGATTCGCTCTCTCTCTCTTAGTTTCTCATGTCCCATCTGTAATGGATTTAAAATTATTCCTCGCTATGGTACGATCTGTTCAGCATTTCATTCATGCGTTCCTTTACTGCCAGCCTCACGGTGAATTCAAACATCAAGATTCTTTGAACCTTCTCTGATTTGGTAATGGTGAGCCATCTGGCGGTCGAGTTGGAACTAGTCGCACGAGGTGACCAAGCAGTGCTGCTATCTGGCCGGGAGAAGTTAACCTTGCTAGGCTGGTGACCGTGGCTCGTCAATAATGGAATCGATAGCAGTTGTTTTTGATTCTTGTTGCTGAATTGGAAGAAGACGCCTTGAAAACTACGCTTCTGGTCCTGCTTTAGGATAAATTATCCGTCAAGGGAAGGAAAATGATTGTGGGATTTGATCCCGGATGATGGTTTCACCATCAGGGCGTAAGGCCCGAAGTATTGGTTTGTTTTCTTTTTAAAAAATGATTTTATTTCTTCTTGTGTCTGACCTTGTAAGTAACTTCAAGCATATCTATACTGGTTAACCTAGCCCATCGAAAGCTGCTATTTATTTGTGTTAAGAGACATGAACACTACTAAACGCTACGATATGTGAGAAATTCTACAGCTGATCTTTCGGACTTTTCGAGCTTTAAAAATTTTAGAATTAAAAAAATCTGGTCTTCATCACATCTATGTAATACTTTTATGTAATACTCATAGTTTTGGGGTTTCAATTCGAATTGTATGAAAGATATTAATGTTTCCTTTAATGCAGTTATTTAAAGTTCCATGTTAGTAAAAGTATATTTACGTTGCGGAGCTCCCAAATAACCTATTATATACGAAGTGTCTGTATAAGCTTATGGTGGTTTAATTTCATTTCCTCTTTTAAATCACAATAATTATTTTATTATTTAAATATTTTTAAGCTTTTCCGAGCAAGTAAAAGAAAGAGAGTAAGGTTTAGGATGAAAGCGTTTCTGATGAATCACTCGGTACTTGAGTAGGGATTTGATCATGGCGGTTGTCACTCTGTTACACTGCCGTGTAACAGAATGCAAACGAAAAGGGGGCGTTGCTCCTTTGAATCTGACACAAGAGTGTCGGGTAATTATTGATGTCTTGACTGTCATCTGATTTTGGGAAGGATTGTTAGCCCGTGTTGGTTACCTTTCTACAGTCTTGTGTTGCTGATTTAATTGAAGTTACTGTTCATTGTGGGATATTTAATTTACCGTGCTACTTGTGGATTTATTGCATGTCATTTCATTGTTTCCGGCTGATTACTGAAGTAATGTGTGTTGTGGGTTATGGCTGTTTCTTACACCATTTGGGGTAACCGAGATAAGCCATTGGAGAAGTTTTCAGCCTGCATATTGAAATATTTGATTCAAATTTTTTATTTTGAGTTGACCTCCCATTTCTTAAGTGGTCAGAATTGAATTGCAGATTGGAAGGTGGTAGTTACCTTAAATGATTTTGGTTGATTTAGCATTTTAATTTTCAACTGAACTACATTGATTAATTGTTCTGGAAGATTTTTAGCGCTCATTCTTAAAAGTTGATTTTAATATTATAATTTGGAATTGATTTTTTCATTCATTAATTGCTTGGAAATTTAAGTTATTATTTTAGAGGTCAGATGTTGTTAAATGATTTTGCCTTATTAAAGATTTTCCTTCAAATTAATCAAGGAATTATTATTTCAGCCAATTAGTTAATTAATCTTTGTTTTATTGATTCACTCGGCCTCTTGAGCCCTTGCTTCCGCAATTGGCAACGACCTTTTCCACGGGATAATAGGTAGGTATTCTGACATTATATCATTTGCTTGTTATTATCCCAGGTCGTGCTAACACTCTTGCCCCTTTAGTTATTGTGTTGTGAGACATCTACAATGACACATACACACAGAGTCATCGATTATGTACACTACACTCACTCAGCCACTCAGTCACACTCGCTAGCGCTGTCACGGTCCACAGCCTACACGTCAGTCTCGCAGCTCGGGACAGTATCCGCTGTTCACTCAATCCGTCGAACTCCGTTCGCAGTCTGCACATGTCGGCACCCAGCGTTCCCTTCGCTCTGCTTCAGAACACCCAAGGTTCTTCTCCAGCAGCCGGCTTCAAGGGACACACACACACACACACACACACACACACAATATCAGGGAAACAGGAACGAGTCCTCGGCTCCAACAGGGAGATAATTCATCAGGCTGCACTCTCCCAGGCCATCACTGACTGTGCTCCAGCTAACTCAATCTCGCTCTTGCTCACTCTTACTCACTAACTCCGTCTAACTCTCACTGACTCGCTGACTGCCGGCAAGTAACTGCTCTTATATACCTGCGCCAGCCCTTCTGGAATAGTCCGGATGTTCGATGGATCCAGGAACCTCGCGAAATAGAAGACTAAAGATTAATCTTCCAGTCATTTCCGTAGTCTTCTGCTGCGGGATCGCGAGCCGATGCGAGAGTGGCTGGCCTAGCACTAAAGTGCTGCACGTGATTGGCGCGCTCGAGCCTAACGGGGTGGGGCGATGGGTGACGAGCTCGGCGCATAGCGACTTGGCATGGCGGACTCTATAACCATTACATTATCAAAACTCTCCAATGCGCGCCTTACATCGGAAAGAGCATATGGGGTCTGCTCCGTTTTGTTTCTTGGATAACACTAAGGGAAATATAATTTAATATCATCTTACTCACTGCGTGTACAGTAATTTATGTGGAAATGCATATACAAAGTAGAATACGGTAGCGAAGCATGGGTACATTAGCTTGTTTGTAATATTTCTTCAAAGACTGTTTGAGATTATGAAACTGTGTGTGTAATTGCATGCCACACACAATTTTTTGGAGTTACTTGTAACCATTTTTTGTCATTATATTATCTTCGTTTCCATCCTTTATTTTATATTTAATGGGTACTTGTATTATTATTAAGGCAATCTTTTATTAACACGGGCTGTGGCTGTACCTTAATTAAGGCCACGGCTGCTTCCTTCCAACTCCTAGGCCTTTCCTATCCCATCGTCGCCATAAGACCTATCTGTGTCGGTGCGACGTACAGCCACTAGCAAAAAAAAAAAAAAAACTTTATTAACCCAGCAATGGTGGGTGGTGAGGAAATCTCTCATTCGTTGATATTGTCCCTCCGCACAATTAATTTGCACCCGTGTCTCTCCTTCTAGGTATTCCAAGTTTGTTATCTTCTGCATTAGTCTGTGACTGTTGCATGTTGGTGAATGTTTGTTACTTTCAATTGCAGTGCATTGATATTATCTTTGCAGTCCGGTGAGATTTTCCCTCACCTTGCACTTTGCTATACTAATTTTTCTGCAATTGTTGAATACTGTAAACATATTGAAAATATTTTAAAATTTAGAAACTATGATTATCGAGAAAGCATGGAAACTGTAACAATGGATAGATCAAGTGGAAAATGAGATGAATAAGCAGGTAAAGTTTTGGATTGTATAACTGACAGTTGCTCTATAATGTTGAACGAATTAAACAAGGTTTTCTGGAATTGAAACAGAACCTGTTGTTACAAATTCTGATCAAGTTGTACAAAACAGACCCTATATATGGGGAAAGATGAAGGAATCACATGGGATATACACTGCAGAAACATGACACACAATACTACGCATAGGAATCTTGTGAGAACTCTACCAAGTACCAGAGGAAAAGCACAAAATGTAAATTCCGCAATGGAAGCATGGCACTTATTTTTCCCTCCAGACACTACAGACATAATTGTGCATTACACAAACCTCATATTGGCAGAGATGGGTAAAAGAGTCACCTGTGAAAGAGAAGTTCGTGATACTGATTAAACAATGTAGATTACTATACATTTGTACCTAAAATAGTGTAAAACTATAATTATTATGAAAGTAAATAACGAAAGCTTTAATTAAACGATTAAATCCAAAACTGCACTATAAGGTTTACTTTTTCATTTATTTTATATGTGAGGGAAGATCACACTATGTGCCTACTTACCACAGGCACCTCATGCCCTGTGCCAAATTATGTAATGAAATTATATATTAAGCTAATAAATTCCATGTAAGGCTTCTCAGTCGTTCTGAATCTCCGTATGATGTTCTTGCATTCAGCTAATGTTTTTCCTGATCTTTTGTGTGGGGCTGTGTTTAATATGTATCTGTCTTCCCACTGCTATAGTACCCTATCTTCTTGAGTATATGTGCATGGATTGCCTTTTGTTTATTGGGAAGTGTTTTTAATTGCGATTGTGATGGCGGACATCAATTTATTTCCCTAATTTTGGGAAATGTTGGAAGTAATGTCTGGATTTACGTTTTGTGAGCTTCTCTTGGTGATATTATCAATTGTAAACATTTTTCTTCTAAATAACATTATTTATTTATTTGTGCCTTATTCTTGGTTTCAACAACTTTGGTCCTTATTCATCAGATTCTAACCAAGAGTTCCGAAGTATGTTTAAATTCAACAGTCTTAAACTATATTTTGCAAAGGGATCCCTAAGCAATATTTCAATTTAGAGGAACATTATTTTCAACCCGATTATCATCTTACCATAAATCATGTCATGTTTTACCATTTCAAATGTACTGTTCAAGTTATTTTAATTTATAAAGTCTATTGCTAGTGTCAATGGATGTTCTCATATATTCCAGCCAGGCAAAGGTACAGAGCTTATTACAATTAATTTTGCATTCTTGTTCACACCATCCTTACTCTTCTTCAGAGAAAGGGCCTGTTTTCACCATCAATTTAGTTGGGGCATTTCTGGTGTTGGGTTGCCCTCAAAAGGTAGGTCAGTTACATGATGTTCCTTTAACTTGTGATTTCTCTCATTTTATATGTTCATCGTGTGGTGATGAATTTCTTATGTTTCGATGGGCTCTGGTTTTTCTTGTTGTGCCTTATCCTCTAGGTATGCTGTTCACACACAGAAAGAGTAAGGGGTAACATAGCCTGTTGTGCTGGGGTGCTAAAAATAAGGCTTCCACATAAGGAAAGGAAGAGCATGATAAATCAATTATAACATCCTAACGTGAATTAAAGGAAATTAACTATAGCTGGTTCCTTCCTTTTCTAGGTTGTTGTTAGATAGATGCTCTAAATCTACTGACACGAAGCTGACACACTTTTTAGCACCTTCAAATATCAGTGGACTGAGCCAGGATTGAACCTGCCAAGGTGCACTTGAAGGCCAGCAACTCAACCGTCTGAGTCACTCAGTCCGGCATGAAAAATTGAGCAAGTGAATAGTAGTGTTAGGAAACTGAACTGGAGCTACCAAAATTGAAATTGTTTTACAAAACATGAGGTAGAGAATGTAATAGGGGCACTACACAACAATTTTGCACCACGTTGTATAAATGACAAGATCAGGAAATTCACAAGATAATTCCAAACTTCTGGATGACCCTGCTGAACAAATGTCTACTTCTTGGATGCTTCCTTGTGATCCTGATTTTTAAGCACCTTCATTTTTTATCTTTTTTTTCATTTCTTCGAATTTATCTGGGCCTCTTATCCTATATTTGCCACATCAAGAGAGAAGAACCGTGAAGGTGGTCCCTTGATGAATGCTGATGCCCGCCCTCCTGATGAAGCAGAGAAGCAGAAACCAGCTTGTCGGAGGCTGAAATGAGAGGGATGTGGAATGGGGATTGGTGAGGGGAAAACCTGGGGCAATGTCCGACGATGTGAAGATTGTCGTCGTCCTTTTACATTTTTCATGATCGGCCTCATCTCCTCTTTAATGATGATGATGATGCTTGTTGTTTTAAGGGGCCTAACATCGAAGGTCATCGGCCCCATCTCCTCTTTCTTCCACACTGAACTGCAATTATGTTCGTCCTAGAATGTGATCATTTTTTGGTGATGCTTGTTCCTCTCCAAACACTAATGCACCTTTTGTGTTTGTCCCGTGTTCCTAAACATTTTCCCTGCAGTATATTTTATGTCTTTCATATATCTTGCTTCCTGCTTTAAGACTGAATATCTGTCAAGATCGGCCCTTCATGAGTGTTAATACCCACTTTCATGCTGAAGCTGGGAAGGAGAACATGTCGGGGACTGAGAAGAGATGGATGTAGAAGAACTGGGATCGATAAACTCTCCTATCATGTGTTCCTCTGTCTTTCTCTGTATGAATCGATTTGTTTCTTACTGATGCTTATTCCTCGATCTTTTGATTGCCATTGATTAGATTCAAGACAAACCATCAAGTCACCGTTCCTGCTATCCCTGTAGACTCCCAAGCAGCCTCAACTGCCATCACAAACAGACACAGAATGCATCTGTTTGTTCTTGCAGTCAGAAAAAGAAAATTCATGTAAATAACCACACAATCAACTTCGTTGGGTCAAATGACAGACTAGACCACATAGCAAAATCTACAGTCAGCTACCTAGACATCATTTCCTATAGTTTGATACAAATGACAAGATTCGGGAAGTTACTGAAACAATGAAAATCCACAGCCAGTTGCCAGTTATTCAACCAAGTCAGAAATTAAATGAAAGAAGCCACCATCTAGGGGTGAGGATAGGAACTGAGCTGGCTGCCCAAGCCTGCTGTACTCCTCTCGGGCACTTATTAATGACTGATAGATGAAATGAAATTATATTGGAGAGTGTTGCTGGAATAAAAAATGATGGGGAAGACCAGAGTACTAAGAGAAAAGCCTGTCCAGCAACTGGTTTGTCCAGTAAAAATCTTACATGGATTGACCAAGATTTGAACCACAGAACCCAGCGGTGAGAGGCCAGCATGCTGCCGCCTGAGACATGGAGGCATTAGAACTTCAGTCCATCTCACGCAACATTAGTACCATGGTAGTACTATGGTTACTGCTTGCATCGGCAATATCTACGCACGGTATGACTGTCCTATGTTTATTTCTCGCAGACGACTTGCCGATGCTGCCAACCACTGTACATAGGAACTAGTCCATCTGTTAGCAAAGGGGGTCTGGGGGCGTAAGCCCCCAGTCTGAAATCGCGAACAGCATGGAAATGGGGTCTGGAGGGCATGGATAAGACCATTGGTCTGGATTGGTTATGGTACTGAGCCCTGGACCACAATTACATTTGTTTTCACATGTTAGGGCAGTTAGCCCTGGACCACAATTACCTTTCTTTTCACATGTTATGGTAATTAGCCCTGGACCACAATTACCTTTATTTTCAGATATTAGGAAAATTAGCCCTAGACCACAATTACGTTTGTTTTCACATATTACGGTACTTAGCCCTGGACCACAATCATGTTTCTCTTCACATTCATACACCACGGCATTCTATGTCGGTTACTGGTCACGAAATGATAGGATTGATAGCAGCAAAGCCTACTACTTCTTTCTTCGTACATAGCGCATCCAGTGCATCTGTCCATTTTTTATACAGAAAACATATCTAATTATATTGACATGGCATCGTGCGATGGATGTGTATTAATGTAACAAGTTTTTCATCAAATTACAAGAACAACTTCAATGATTTAGTTCAATTCTATGTACATCACAATTTGATTTCAAATAACAGAGTATGTGAAAGGTGTGGCCGTGACATTAAATTATTAGTGAATGAGAAGTTCAATCGAATTGTTTTTTAATGTCGTCGCCGATCCTCCACTACATTAAGGTTGGTTCCACTTACAAACATTCTTCTTGTCTATTATACATTGTTTAACATTCACGTTACATTTCCTTGTGTTTCTTTTTCTTCCAGTGCCGGGAACGCTACGTACTACTAATAATTAGGCCTCTATTTCTTTTTAATATTCAATCATAAGTCACGCACATTCAATCCTCTATTTCATATTCATATTTAAGCATAACTAGCGCTATCTATGGTTTGTAGTGTTTAGAATCGTAATTACTGCATCGGAACACCTCAACTATTTCATCACGTTCTTATATAATCGTGGCTGGCGTTGGCACGAATGGACTCTGCCCTATGAAATGTCACTACCATACTTCAACATAGCCAGATATTGTTACTCTTATTTGTTTCATATGGTTATTCTTTGACATTGCCTCACTCTTAGACCTTTTCATCACGTAAGTTGATCATAACTTCTCTCTGTATTGAATTATGGGAACAACATTTCATTGGACTAGCCTCAACCAATGGCAGTGTCCATTCGCCCACCGTCAGCCATAATTACTATAATACAAACTTGCGTAAGTAGGACTGAAGTTTTACCCATGCAGGCTTTTACTGAAACAATATTACACCAAATTCTGGACTAAAACATATATCAACTCACAGAACACTTGTCACACTAAACTCTTCATTCGAAGTATCTTCCAAAGACTTTCTGGATATCTTTTTACCTAAGTACGTTCACATGCAATTCTTGATAAACCAAGGCTGCTTTAGATCACCCCTCCACAGAATGAACACAATTACTGTGTCACAGACCAAAGAAAACAAAGAAATGGCCTGCCACATCATGAAAGAATGTATCCTCTTTGCAAGGAAACATCCTACTCTATAATAGTCTCTTTGCCTATCCCAAGAGGAAACCTCACATCAAAATTCCCAGCATTTCAAGCTTCAACATATCAGTCCTCCATAATATTCAAGAATAACATGATTGCACTGTAATGCACAACTGTAAAAGCCACTAGTATATCAACACATGGTATCTTTTTCATCTGCTAAATTAAATATCAAAAACAAAGATGCAAGTGATGATTTCCATCTCCTGACAATATAACATTATTGCAATAATTAAACATTTAGTAATATCACATTTATAATATAGCAGGTCATGGTTTCTACAAAAGAAATTCACTGTCAAATTGTTATCCTTATCAGAGGAAAGAGATAAGTCCAACTATTTAATACCATTAGATTGGTTATATCTAATATAATTAGTACTAGTTTCAACCTTGCTATATTAGGTCATCTTCAGCCTTGATCAAATCGGAAATACACGCGTACATATAACCACGAATAAGAATTTACATATTGATTTGTCTTAAGTAAAATCTAAATCTAAAATAGTGATGAAATGTCTCAATACACATTTAAAACTGAAACTCAAATAACACATTAAAACCATTGTGACTATGCCAATATCAATATCATTATAATAACCAAGTATGCTTGAGTTTCGAACTGATCTTGGAGCTGATATTCATTGTTTGTATAGTGGACCCATTTGATCTACAAATTATGCTTTCTTGAATATAATATATTGGTAAGAGTACATATGTTTTCATTTTTATAACTTGCTTTACACTGCAATAATGAGATAGGAAAGGCCTAGGAGTGGCATTAAGCAACCATGGCCTTAATTAACGTAGAGCCCCATCATTTGCTTGTTGTGAAAGTGGGAAACCATGAAAAACCATCTTCAGGGCTGCCGACAGTGTGGTTCGAACCCATTATCCTCCGGACGCAAGCTCACAGCTGTGCCCGTAACTGCAAGGCCAACTCACCCATTTACGATATATACACAGAGTGTTTTAAAAAGAATATACGTATTACAAAATATTATTTTGTCCAAACTATGGATCGCTGCACGTCAGTTCGGCTATTGGAGAAACAAATACATAGTCTAGTACGTCAGATGTCAGTTGTCTTCTGTTTTGCTTGGTAACCATCATATGTTAAAAATGGCTATGCTGCAGCAGAAATCATTTTGTGTTCTCGAGATTGTGAAATACAATTTTTTAGTCAGGTCTTATTGTATACTGAATTTTAATCCACTAGCTGAGGAAGAGAATGCATAATATTCTCGAAACATGTACTAGATGTTAAGGTGAAAGGTAAATAAATAGTATTGACTAGGCAGACCATCTTCCAACATATTTACTGTCACTAAGTAAATACAGATCCAATCCCGACCATTATGGTCAAGATTATTAATAACCCCACAGGAAGATGTCACAGAATGTCAAATTTGGTCACCGTGGAGCCCAGCTGAGACATGTTAAGTCACCAGCTCTTTGACGACGAGTCCAACAGGTTGGTAGATTTTCATTCAGATATTCATGCACTTGGTGACTCCAGTGAGGGTGTTGTTGAAAAACAAAGTTGTCTTTGTGCAGCCTACAAAACAACCAGTTTTCTAACACAGCAAGATACTGCTGACTGATAACCGTGTTTCCATCAAAGAAGAATGGGCTGTAAACAGAAGAAATGTCTTTGCACTGTGATCACGGAATTCAAAACAATGAGTATTACAATGTAACACTTAAAAATTTGGATGGTACAAACATCGAATTAAAATCCAATTTTGTCAACTACAAATTAAAAACACAATATAGTAATGTCTAATTAAATACGTTTTGTGATGTTATGAATTCGCAGTATCCTTGAAGTTGCCTTGCGTAGTTCAATTGAATTTTTTGAATTGAATTGAATTTATTGATAATGATGATATACATGCCACTGAGGCTGAAAAGCCCCTTTGTAGCATCTACTTATAACACAATACAAGTTTATGAATATACTAACTACATTTTATAATATTAAAATATCAAATTAAACATTAAACTTAAAAATTAAAATACAGATACCAATTCCAATAAAGTTAAAACATAAATCATATAAGAAGTAATAAAGCATATCATTATATTTTTTAATATTTTAGGCTACAAGAATCTCAGAAATATAAAAAACAGAAAAAATTTTCTTAGAAATATATATATTTCTTATTATTAGACACAAGAATACCTGATCTCAGCCCCTTGTGTACTCCTCCAGTAAGAAACATGTTAAGGACTGCTTTAGTTGGGTGCAGTTCCTGTCATTTGAGAAACGGTGAAGGTTAAAGACATTGAAGATACGGGATGCAGTGCAAACAAAAGATTTGTTAAATTTAGTGGTACGATGAATTTGAAGGGTAGTTTTTGTAAACCTATTATTTCTGTTATGTACTGACTCCATAGATTTAAATGCATTATATAGGTAGGGTGGGGTCTTCAGTTTGAGAATTTTGTGCGTAGCAACGGCTACTGAGATTTCCCGTCGTTCATGGAGTTTCAACCATTGCAGCTGAATGTAATAGGGTGTTATGTGTTTATCACGCCTGGCATTTGTCACGTAACGAACACATGCGTTTTGCACCCTCTGTAGTTGTATGTTCAAAGTTTCAGATAAGTCGTCGTATAGGACTGATCCATAGTCAATTATGGGGAATATAAGACTTTGAACAAGTAGTTTCCGCATAAAAGGTGGTGTACATGACACGTTACGTTTCAAAATATGCATGGATGACACAACTTTTCTGATCACATTTGACGTATGATCAGACCAGGTTAGGGTTCTGTCGAAAATGAGTCCTAGATTGTTAACGGTGTCACTATAATGGATATCTGAATCTAGAATTTTTATTGGTGGGAGGGATTTGAGGTCAGCAGTTTTCAGGAGTTTTGAGTAACCTATGCAAATAAGCTGGGTCTTAGCCACATTTAATTGGAGGTTATGATTTGCGCTCCTTTCGATCAATCGAGAGATATCATGGTTGAAATGCATTATAATACAAGAAGGTGCGTTGGTGGGACTGAAGTGGAAGTAAGCTTGTAAGTCATCAGCATACGTGTGAAAAGTACTACTTTTAAAGACTTCAGGAATGTCATTAATATAAATAGAAAAGCATAAAGGACCGAGTACTGATCCTTGTGGTACGCCACAGTTTGCTGATTCCCAGATAGAGGATCGTCTGTCAACAAACGTAACTCTTTGTGATCTACTTGATAGATATGATTCAAACCAAGATAGAGCACTCTGCGGGAAACCAATTGACTTCAACTTTGCAAGAAACAACTCATGATTAACAGAGTCAAATGCCTTAAAGAAATCAAAGAAACATAAGATAGTAAGCTGTCTCTTATCGATGGCCGCGCGTATATCGTCCGTAACTCTCAGCAGAGCCGTAGTAGTACTATGGCCTTTCTTGAAGCCAGATTGGTAGGGATTTAGGATGTGATATTTAGACAGATATTCACATATCTGCTCATGAACAATTCTTTCTAATGCCTTACTAAGTGCACAGAGGATATTGATAGGCCTAAAATCACTACAGACTGTTGGGATTTTCTTTTTGGGCACAGGACGTACATTGGCACGCTTCCATTCTGAGGGATACACTCCAATCTGTAGAGACAAGTTAAATAAATGCACAAGGGCAGGAAGAAATATGTCAATTCAATTAGAAATCATGGATATTGAGATATTATCTGGACCTTTAGCTTTCGTTCGAATTGATCTGACTGCTTTTTCTACCTGTGAAGGGTGTACGTACATGAAATAGAATTTATCTCTGTTACTTGGAGTGACAGATCTATAATGTTTGGTAGTTTCTGATACTTTCAGAGAGTTGAAGTTAGAGACTGATGCCATATAATATTCACTGAATTCGGATGGAGTAACAGGCATCTGGCTATCTTGAGAGTGACTGACTCCAATACCAAGTGATTTTGCAGCACACCAAGAAGCTGAGGTGCTCTTACAGTTACGGAAGATGTTGTACGTATACTTCACTTCAGCGTTTCTAGTGACTTGTTTTGTCTCATTACGCAAGACCCTGAATTGCTCGTAATCATCTGGAAGTTTTGTTTTAATAAAGTTCTTCCTAGCTCTGTCCCGTTTACTTATCAATTCCTTAATACGCTTATTGAACCATGGTGTTGACTGGTGTTTTACGAGAATTCTTTTTGGGGGCGCATGCTTGTCATAAAGAAAAAGAACAAAGCTGTTGAAGAGAGAGACTTTTTGATTTATGTCATTAGACTGGAAAAACACATTCCAGGGTAGTAATTCAGCATCAGCACGAAACTTGTTTACGTCAAATTTACTGAAGTCTCAAACAAGAATTGTTTTCGGAATTTGTTTTGGCGTGGATAAATTGAATACAGCATATAGCAAATCATGACCAGAAAAACCGGCAGCTGGTTCCTGTCCATATTCTACTACCAACTCATTGCAGTTGGATGAGATTATGTCAAGAGTGCTATCGGAAGTGGCAGTATGAAAGGTTGGATTGAATGGAAGGCAGTCGAGGTTACAAGCGTTGAGCACATCGCGTATGTTATTGCTTTCAAACGTCCCAGTTCCGAAACGAGCATTAACATCTCCCACAACGAATACATATTTATAATTCATAACATGAGAATACATATCGTTCAAGAATGTATCCATGAACCCTACTTTTGGTGGACGACATATACAAGCGAAAAGAATTTTAGTGTCTGAAAGGGCTATATCAAGGATTATGTACTCAGGTTTCTTATTGTACTCTCCAGGAGATTTGCTAAGTACACTACATTTTATGCTGTTCTTCAAGTAAACTGCAACACCACCAGCGGCTCTGTTTATTCTGTCATTACGGAAAATATTATACCCATCGAGACAGACGGCAGAATCTGGTACTGAAGGATTGAGAAATGTTTCACTTACTGCAATAATATTAAAGGAACTCTTGCCAAAAATGTGCCGGAACTCAGATATATGGGAGGAGTCAACAAGAGACTGAGAATTGATATGAATGACCTTAAGATTTCTTGTGTTTGTCACACTAACACCGCGTAGTAAGTCAGATAAGACACACTCATTACTTGTCATGAGTACAATATAGTACAAAAGGTTAAACACAATAGATAAATAACACATCGTTCAAGAAGTATGATGTTTTTAGTAGCCTATATCAATATAAGAATAATTTAAGGATTTGGAAATTATGTGATGAAGTGAAATAAAAATGTGTAGAAAATGTGTGTAAAATCAATCGCGTTAGCAATTATTTCTAAATGTAAAAGAAATTATAACTAATATACTACACTAAATAGAATGGTTGCAAAATAGAAACTTTTGAATTGTTAGCCTCACCAGAATTATCTTTACTTCTCGTCCAAGGTAATTCCAGTAATCAAGTGATACACAGGAATACGAATTATCGCGCCGCATCATTTCAGTGGAGCTGGGTAGCGTTTCTTCAGTTCCTCAAGGTCCCGTTCCGTCTTCACTCGATGTTTCACATCACCAACGCGCACCATTATGACACCATCCATAGTCCACACTGAATTTAGTCCGAAATGGCTTACAGCACGTTTGAGAATGTCAGTACGGGTCTTAGTTAGGTCCTCCCGTATGGTTATACCACTATTCTTTAACAGCCTCTTTGATTTCAAGACTGCATTTCGGTGGGCGTATGAAACAAATTTCACAATGATGGGCCTGGTATTGTTGTGACTTCTGGCACCAACTCTGTGCGAACGGTCGATCATCGCGGGATCAAGTGGAACATTGATCCGAGTGGCAATCTCCTGAATTCGCTTGTCCGTGTCTTCTCCTGAAGTTTGAGGTACTCCAAATATACGTAAACTGTTCCGACGTTGATGACTTTCCAGCTCATCTGTCCTATCGCCTAACTGCCGTTGAAGATCAGTTGTTGCCTCGTCACGTTTGGTGAGTTCACATTCTAATTCTCTGATTACATCAGTATTAAAATCAATACTTTCTTTAAGTTTCTGTATGACCTTATCGGCTACTCTGTCTACAAGTTCGTCGAGGAGTGAACTGTTCTTAATGAGGTTATCCACCGTTAGTGACACCGTAGTATCTATAACCTCCCTGCTTACGCTGGTTTGCAGCGTGTCCGATCTGGTGCACTGATCGTCGCAGGTCAAGATGTTTGCAGCGCTGTTCTGTGAATTTAGAGGACGGTTGATGTTCTTCACTTGTTCTCGCGTAGTTTCAGCAGTTGCCACATAAGAGCGTGAGCTGTCACTGTTTATGTCCTTGCCTTTAGAGAGTGGGGAGGCACTACTGCTCGCGGGCTGGGCGATACGGGCTTTAGCCTTCACTTGTTTACGTGAGTTACCCATTGTAATTCAAAAAACTTTTACAGATTACTTACGAATCACGACACCTTCTTCCAAGTGAAGTACTTCTGCACATGCACAAGTTAAAGCACCACTGAATACATACTTGATATATACTTAACACCGTCTTATAACACCTTCACAAAGATAAATACTGGAGAGGCTCACACTCGCGTCTATATCACCATGTGTGTGGAGAGAGAGAGAGAGAGAGAGAGTTGAGTTAGGAATGAATGAAATTGCATTAAAATTTGAAATCCTGCAGATATCCACCGTTAATGGGTGTTAAAATGATGTCTATTTAAATTAAAATATTGGACACAGCGTCGTATAATGATGTGAATTTACGGTGTCCTTGGAATTGTAATACTATCTTGCGAAGTTCAATTGGATTTGTACAAGATTAAATGAAGTTGCGTTAAAACTTGCAGTCCTGCCATTATCTTCGGTTGATAGATGTATCATGCAGCCAGGTTGAAAATAGGTTAAAATGGTCTATAAAAAGGAAATGAAATAGAAATTAGCAAAAGGCTCCGACATGAACAAATGAGAATACAACACGGCAAAAATATTAAACCTTACCAGTGTGATGATGTAAATATTACGTGTGACATGCATGTGTTGGATAGATGTGAAAGCACCTGATGTTGTATGGCAATTGGTTACGGTACAGAATTACAACTTACAACTCAACTTTCTTGAACTACGCAAGGCAACTTCAAGGATACTGTGAATTCAAGTCATCACAAGACGTTGTATTTAATTAGACATTACTATATTGTGTTTTTAATTCGTACTTGACAAAATGGGATTTTAATTCTATGTTTGTGCCATCCAAATTTTTAAGTGTTACATTGTAATACTCATTGTTTTGAATTTTTAATGCCCCTCCCCCCTATTTTAGTCAGGTCTTATTGTATACTGAATTCTAATCCACTAGCTGAGGAAGAGAATGCATAATATTCTCGAAACATGTACTAGATGTTAAGGTGAAAGGTAAATAAATAAATAAATAGTATTGACTAGGCGGACCATCTTCCAACATATTTACTGTTCCTGTGGGGTTTCGTTAAAGACAACGTTTATGTAGCACCACTCCCATAGAACCTGGAAGAGTTGAAGAACAGGATCCGTATTGCCAGGGGCCTCTCCATCAGATGTAATGATCTCTTGTTTTAATTCAGTATGAAGTAAATGCCCCATGTTCCTCGTACTTTATGTGCACTCGGTACAGACACCAACACCAGACTGGTTGCCAAGATGCAGCGGAGGCATAGCTATGTTTAATAATATTAAACCAATGATATTGAATAGGTGGATTTTCGTCCACTCTTTGATAGTGATTAATTGTCAATATGGACAAGAATGAATTTCATACCTTATTAATTGTTATCATTATTGATTCTATGTTGTGCAAACTAGGTTTATGGATTTTAAAACACTAAGATGACAGAAACTGTTCCCACTAGAGGCTGAAGGGTGATAAAGGATTTAGTATGCCAACTTGAAACCAGCCATTCAGATTGCTATTTTTCCTGACAAGAGTTACAAAGCAAAGAGAGATGAACAGAAACCCATTCCTTCTTCAAAACCTAATGATGAATTCAGCTTTCAGACATGCTGTACAAAATAAGAGATCATACTAGTAATTTCAGCATTTATGTAATCATAAAAACAACATTTTTTAAAATTTGAGATTAGTATACAAATATACATGTACCTTGAGAATAGACAGCAAGACACTCATATATTTCCTGAACAACAGATAAAAGTAGAGTTATGTAACAAGTCAAACAGAGATGACTGCTAAGGGTTTAATTGTAATCACTATAAAGTTATCTGCAAAGATACTTACGCATGAAGTATCTGATGTTTCCTCAAAGCTGACTGGTTCCTCTTTGATCTTTACATCCAAGTCCATTTTAAATAGCGTGTGAAGGTTTAGACAGTTTTGGGATGTAGATTACTTCCACAGACCGTGCACTGAAACATGAGCAACCAACACAATTATTGCTGTTTTGTAGTAAAATCAGTAGTTATAGGTGACTGTTGATATTGTGGCCATAGCCAAAGGACTTCATGCTTTACGTGAAAATTTAAAATCAGGGAGAAACATTTTCATTGAAAGAACATCCCACACTGACATATCGGGAATAATTTGCACACCCCCTGTGAAAAGCCTGTGACCATTCAACTTACACATTTCCCACTACACTGGAAGTCTAATGACTTGTTTGATGTACCTCTCCTTCAACCCTATCCTGTGCTATGCTGTAGATGTACCCTAATCTGCTCATTAAATTTTGTCCTCTATACCACAACTGAACTTTTTTAACAATTCGCTTTTCTTCACTCTGACACAGATACGATTTAGGGCGTTATGGCTAGGAGCAGGAAGGGAGTGACAGTGGCCTTGAGTAAAATACAGTCCCAGGATTTGCCCGGTGTGAAAATGGGAAACCATGGAAAACTGTCTTCAGGTCTGCATGGCCACTTCCTTACCACTCCTAGTCCTTTCCTATCCCATCATTACCAGAAGTCCTATCTGTGTTGGTGTGACATAAAGCCAATTGTAAAAATATAATTCTACAACCAAACCTACAAAACTATTCATTTCTTGCACAACTTGCACGGCAAATGATCTCACCGAGAAGACACAATCACCCCACCCTGTCACTCCGCTAGCCCTATTGGCTATATACATTCTGTACTGTCTTTACACTAGATTCCAATGGTAATTCGGTTACAATATAAATTTGAAAGTAACTATTAGGAATGTTCTGATATAGTTCACTCAGTTTTGTTTTCAATCTACTAACATTCAGATAGTAAATGGAGAGCGCAGCCTTTTTCATTACACTTACAAATTATGTAAATCATCCTGGACGATAATGACAATTGTGTGTATGCTCCTTGTGCCTTATGTATTATAATAAGCCAGTTTCTCACACAGATACAGGTATAGTTCTTCTCTCGATGCACAGTCCTCACCTGGGCTAACAGCCCCATGAGGGCTACCATACCATAATTTTCAATTCCGTAGCAGTTTATC
Organism: Anabrus simplex; assembly: GCF_040414725.1. NCBI lineage: Eukaryota > Metazoa > Arthropoda > Insecta > Orthoptera > Tettigoniidae > Anabrus > Anabrus simplex. Next base: position 436,958,523 of record NC_090269.1, read on the forward strand.
AAGGTTCCTTATTGATCAAACAAATTATATGATAGATGATAGCCAGGTACTCATTGGCAACTTTATCTAAAAAGTTGCAACCATTACTGATTAGTTTACAACATATACTGTAAGTGTGTTACAACAAACAGTTCTGAACAGGCTATGAACTACATTGTTACAACAAACAGTTCTGAACAGGCTATGAACTACATTGTTACAACAAACAGTTCTGAACAGGCTATGAACTGCTTTGTTACAACAAACAGTTCTGAACAGGCTATGAACTACATTGTTACAACAAACAGTTCTGAACAGGCTATGAACTGCTTTGTTACAACAAACAGTTCTGAACAGGCTATGAACTGCTTTGTTACAACAAACAGTTCTGAACAGGCTATGAACTACTTTGTTACAACAAACAGTTCTGAACAGGCTATGAACTACTTTGTTACAAGAAACTGTTTCAAACTGGCTAAGAACTACTTTGTTACAAGAAACTGTTTCAAACTGGCTAAGAACTGTTTCAAAATTATCTTCATGAGCAAAGGCAAATCCGAATGCTTCCAGAATTGATTGTTAATAATGTTTTGTTGGAATTAGCAAATGGCAACTGTGAACTGTGTCAAACCCATCTACGAATTGTTACAAAACTGGATGATGGAAGACCTCACTATTCCAACGAGAAGTACTCTTTGTAGTCGCACAACTTACTGGTCAAATTACATGTGAATGTATAGAACCTGCAGTGTCTGGTCCTGAATAAGAACTGCTGGCATTGGCTACGAAATGGTTCTGAATGTAGTTAGAACAGCATGAATTCAGAACTCACAGTTCAGAACCAGTTGTGTATCTCTGCGGGACAAGCATGTATACTACTGCACGTGAACAGGCTATTTTCCAGAATCAATTCGGTATCATGTTGAAACAAATGTGCATATATTATCACTAAAAACGGTTGCCTACAGTCGGCATTGAAAACAGAATTGTCTGCCGCTGTTCTTTGTGTTTAAATACGAACTGAACAATAAAGCTTACCTTATTTCCTATCACGTTCCGTACGGTACGATATTAAGTTCCTTACGGAACTTTGTTAGCAATATGTTCAAGGCTTTGGTACAGTGTAAAACGTAAGTAAAACTTAAGAGAAACAGCGCAATCCACAGAATAAACTCTGACAAGGTGCCGCAATATGTCCAAGATGCAAAATACAAAACAAATGAATACGAACATTATAACAACAAGCCAACCACTTCGAAAGGAAAACGGATAAAATCAATAGCGCTTCTCACAACAGTATAATCAGTACGTTGTTCCTCGACGGTATACATACACAAAAACCAAACCAAACCAAATTGCACTACAGCCCTTGAAGAGCCTTGGCCTACCAAGCGACCGCTCCTCAGCGCGAAGGCCTGCAGATTACGAGGTGTCGTGTGGTCAACACGACGAATCCTCTCGGCCGTTATTGCTGGCTTTCTAGACCGGGGCCGCCATCTCACCGTCAGATAGCTCCTAATCACATAGGCTAAGTGCACCACCTCGAACCAGCCCTCATGTGCTGACCGGGAATCGAACCCGGGGCCTCCGGGTAAGAGGCAGGCACACTACCCCTACACCACGGAGACGGCTCCTATACATACACACCCATATAATTCACTTATTTGCAGCCAACTACTGTTCATGGATAGAAGTTATAAGTCATCTGAGACAAACAAGACCAACCATTACATTTCGTTCTAAAGGACAGAAATTTCATGTCTTGCGTACCGTAAAGTGGGGTGACTTTGAACGGCGAGGTGACTTTGAACAGTAATTTAGCGTTGTTCTAAATTTAATGCTGCACTCTACTGTGTAGATAAGTAACTGTAGTTACAAGTAGTGATGGGTCGTTCATGAACGAACTGACTCCTTTGAACGACTCACTGGAGAGAGCTAGCTCTCTCAATGAGAGTCGACTCTTGTAAGAGCTAGCTCCGTCCTTGCTCCTTGAGAGCTAGCACGAGCCGACTCTTTTATCAACAGCTAGTCGTTCAATTACGAGTCGACTCTTGTATGAGCTAGCTCCCTCCTTGCTCCCTGAGAGCTAGCACGAGCCGACTCTTTTATCAGCAGCGACACCAAGAAAGAGCTAGCTCGTCACATCGACTCTCGTTCATTTCTAGCCAATGTCATGCCTCAGATAATCACGTGACGTACTGAAGCCGCTTTCTTTTTTATAGGCTGCCCAGTCTAGCCTCTTCCCGCATTCAGTCAGTGATCTGAGTGCAGTGGTTGTGGGCTGTTTGTTAGGTACGTTTTTGTGCCATAGTTCTGGCAACTTGCAACGTAACGAAACAATGAAATGAAATAAACAACATGTTATTGAGCAATACTTACCTGTTCACTTCCTGTATGCACTCATAATCTATGAAGGATGTAGGGCCTAGTATAGATCCAGTAGGTTAGGAGCAAATAAACGACACGAAGTTCGGGTTAACTAACCTCAACTAAGCACGAACAAACAGTCGCTATCCAGAATACTGAATATACCACTCGGCAAGTAGAAACGGCGTAGTTTTATTCTGTCTGAAATAATTAAGAAATACTCTGATAAATCCTCATCTGTTTCTTAAATGAGTTCGTAGTTATGAATTAACATATTGCCAAAATCTTTCGGTTTTACGGTACAGTGGATAAAATAATATACTGTTGTTTTAAATCGAATTAAGGCAAATAGAAAATAACACTAGTTTTGGCTTTAAAATATAGGCTAAATAACTCATACCAACGTGTATACCGCAGTACATTTTCAAATAATTTTTTATTGACGTGTAAGAAGTCCGACTCCTTAGCTGGATGGTCAGCATTGAGGCCCTCGCTGCAGAGGGTCCCGGATTCGATTCTCGGCCAAGTCGGGAATGTAATTCTTCTGGCTCGGGAACTGGGTATTTGTGTTTGTCCCAACACTTTTCTCTTCATATTCAGACAACACACCACAATACCAACCACCATAGAAACACGCAATATTGATTACATCCCTCCGCATAAGGTTAGCGTCAGGAAGGACATCCGGTCATAAAACAGGGCCAGCCGGGCTGAGTGACTCAAACGGTTGAGGCGCTGGCCTACTGACACCAACTTGGCAGGTTCGATCCTGGCTCAGTCCGGTGGTATTTGAAGGTGCTCAAATACGTCAGCCTTGTGTCGGTAGATTTACTGTCACGTAAAAGAACACCTGCGGGGCTAAATTCTGGCACCTCGGCGTCTCCGAAAACCGTAAATGTAGTTGGTGGGACGTAAAGCCAGTAACATTATTACTCATTATAAAACAGGGCCAAATCCACATTTGCGGAACAGTTCGCACCCGCGAACCCACAAGTGTAGGAAAAGTGGTCGAAGCGGAAGGAGAAGAAGAAGAAGTAAGTTTAGATAGTGTAAGGAATGCCAATATATCGAATATATACGACTCATACGGTTTAATCGTTCTTGAAAAAAAAATAGAAGAGAGTGTGACCATACTGTACACGAAAAATAGGCAAAATGCTATGCGTACTGTAGTATACTTGGTTATATGTAGATTTGTGCTGATAGTAGTTTCCATTATTTTCGTTAAAGATCGCGTTTAATCAGCTATGTTTCCTACGCTGCATTAATGAATGAAAGAATCTGTTGTCCCAACGCGGAGTGTCAAGTGAGAAACTTTCTGCAGCTCCAGTCGAAAGAGGATATTCTGATGACATCTTTTGAGTGAAATGTAAACTACGTGCATTCAATCTTGAAAGACATCATTTTAAGGAGAATGGAACTTAGGCAAAGTAATATTAGATGTCATCAATTAACACTGTATATTTGTGACACGTTTCTTCGTTACTGTGTATAAAACTTTATCATCGGATTAATTGCGAATGTTGGCAGCAATGTACATTTGTTTTATTCCAAGAGTAGCGTACCAAACTGTACATTGTGTTGCCATCTGTTGTGTAAAAGGTGAACTATCTCGCTCCTTCAAATAAAGACGGGAGTCATGATTAATCTAGAAGATGTAAAATCACGCTATTTTGGGCGCTTCTGAATAAAAAACTCATGGCTTAGTGTATACTATAGTAAGTTACATCCCATTACATTCTTAAACAATTATTTATTAACGTGTAAGTATTGCCAATATCATGAACATACGTCTCGTCACGGTGCATTCAGTCTTGAAAAGCATCATTTTAAGAAGAAAAGAACATGGGCAAAGTAATATTAGATGTTATCCATTAATACTGCATATTTGTTAAACATTTCTTCGTTACTGTATATAAAGCTTTATCGTTAGATTATTTGCCAATGTTGCCAGGAGTGCATTTGTTTATTTCAAGAGAAGCTTTCTGAACTAGACGTTGTGCTGCCATCTGTTGTGGACAATATAAACTATTTGCGCTATATCGTTCGTTCCCGGAAGTCATACAGAGCGACCGGAAGTCATGAAGAGCGACCGGAAGTCATAAAGAGCCGTCTGCCCTAAACCGGATGAACGAATGAACGAACGAACCTGGAGCGGAGAGCGGCCTCTGACTTCCTGGCTCGCTCCTACCTTCCCGCTCCCAAGAGTCGACTCTTTTGAACGACTCTCAGTTGGGAGCGGGAGCGAATGAGCTAGCTCCTTCAAAAGAGCTAGTTCGACCCATCACTAGTTACAAGCGTTAAAAATCGCCAATAATCGATACTTTCAGATGATTGAACAGTCGATATGAAATAACGTAGTATACCAACTCCAGAAAATAAAATACATTCTGGAAATGTCGTTCTTTTTTCTAACCTCAAATACATTTGCCTAATATTAAGACGTATTTTAAGTTTCAGAATTCAAAACGAGTCTTTGTGGGCAAGGTAAACATCTTGAATGGACATTTACAGAAAGCAAAACATTTTATATTTATTCTTTGGCGACGTAAAAATATAAAATATGAAGACTTGTATTTTAAGGGGCGACTTTGAACCAAGCTTTGAACAGCAGTTCCGATGTCCTTTGACACTGACAGATCAGCTGTTCAGTGATGGCTGATGGTTTGTTATGATTAAAGTCATTCAATTTGTTTTCAAAAGGCCTGTTTTTATATAATTTTCTTATTTCATAAGTAGGTTAGCACTCATTTCCTTTATTAACAAAATTTATCCATAATTGTATGAAAAGATTTGAGGTCATTAAAGAAAACTCGTAAATAATACTCAAATTTTTAAAATAAATTACTTTCAAAACTACATTTATATACAAAATACTATGCTCTTTCAGATGATAGGGGTGTCATCGCCCAGTACATGGTATGACTTCCACAGAGTAGACAAATGTCTCTATGTTCAAAGTGACCCCGAACCATGGAGTGAAGCTGAACAGTCAAAAATATTTTTAAATAAAAAAAGTGGGGGGGGGGGATAAAAACATATAGTTTACTTTGTCACATTCAGTAACACCTCTTGCAACTTCCCAAAAAGTCTATTGTCAATATCTTGAGAAGTTTTGGTTTTATTTACAAAAATAATTTTAAAATGTTCAAAGTCACCCCACTTTACGGTAGCTTCCGGGAGACAAAAGGGAATCAAATGAAGCATACACGGCCAATTACCACTATGCTAATTCACTGTCTAGCATGCAAGTTTGCCGTTACAGTTCCATATTATTGTAAATCTTGTGTTTGAAGCTTCGATATTTAGATATGATTGATGGTCTTTGAAAGACATTTCTTTGAAGAACCTTATCATTCTTCCATGTATCGACAGCCTTACGAATCACACGTCGCTGTACCGCGTAGCTGCATGTCGGAAGCCAATGTGTTATATTAATGTGACATTTCTCCATTCGTGTCCATTGCTTCGCGCAGAAATGTGATGGCATCATTAATACCTTCATACTTCACTTCACGAATGCAGTACACCTCTAAATTACTTCACCTCGAATATTGCTTCGTCCGCCTTTGTGGTGTAATTAGCTGCCACCCCCGGAGGCCCGGCTCTTCCACGAAATTTTAAAAGTGTACCTACGAGAACTTGAATGGGATCCATTCAGCCTCGGGAGGTAATTTGAGTAGAGGGGATTCGATTCCCACATCAGCCATCTTCGAACTAGTTTTCCGTGGTTTCCGCACTTCGTTTCAAGGCCGCGGCCGCTTCCCTCCCTCTTTCTTGTCTATCCCTTCCCAACCCCCACAAGGTCCTGGTCAATACAGCAGGAGTGGCCGCCACATATCCAGTAGTTAGCGCCGACTTCGGGAAGCTATTGTGAGAGATGGGGCATGATTAACACGAACAATAACAATATTCACAAACTGAGAGAAAACAGACCAATAATAGAACTTGTTCCTCGAATAGATTTTTTGAACGAAAATTATGTACGGAGTTTACAAAATAATCACAAATAAACAGAAAAATAGAACATGGTTCATGAATACATACTAACGATGTGTTATGTACGAAGCTATCGAAAATAATCATAAGTAAACAGAGTAGAAATTGCTTTACATTTTGTGAATTTTTCATTCCATGACATGAATCTATCTCCAGACGAACTGTCGTAACCGTCTCCTTTGGGAAATGCAGTTCTCTGAAGGAATACCCGCTTTCTGTTCTCAATTATTTTTATAAAAAAATTATTCGCCACTTTGTCCTGGTCTAATGCCTTAGCTGTCCTCTTGTGTGCATGCAGATGGCTTATTGAATTCATTCTCTGAAGTCCATTAGTTGTACACAAAGAGGTCTGAAGCCTCTTAAGGCCTGAGAGGGACCTCTCAGGAGTTGACGTTGTCCCGGGAGCTCTCACGACTATTTTCAAAAAGTTGAATTGTTCTGGAAACAAATCATTAAAATGAGCTTCTTCTTGAAGTGTCCTCTGACAATTAATTTTCCTTCGTTCGACAACGACTCATGAGGCATTCATCTGTGAAGCAAAGGACAACATTAGAGTCTACATTATATTTATGAAACTCTATAAACATGTGTCTTAATTTGCATCACTACCAAGTAGAAACTCCTCGACTTCAAGCAAGAAACTGTAAGATGTGCCAAAACGGGAAGCCAAACAATTAACAGTGTTGCCTAAGATTGCAAATTATCTTCACTTACACTTTGTTCAACTGAATCAAACTGTTCTGCTGAATTATATTATAATCAGAATCGTCAGACCGGTTGGGGATCTTCTTCTTCCTAGGCAGAGTGAGTGAATGATATTCTGCAACTACGATGCCAGTTCATAGACCTTGACACACAGGTATCGTTCTTTTTACACGGTTCGAAATAAATTCTCGATTGATCATACGACGTGGTTCGTGATTGTGAGACGCACATAGCCTATTAGAAGTTACTGCCATTAGTAAATACATGAGCTGAACATGCGTTGCTCCAATACCTTCATTTCTGCCCGCGTTGTGTTAACTTACACTTACAATATTTATAGCTTCCTATATCTCGCAATTTTGCACCTCGTTTGGCTGTACATGGATAACATGTTAATTGCACTGATTACTTCTACGAATCTCCACAGAGACTTGGTACAATATACAGTATGTAGCTGTCGCAGAGTCGGTCAACTCATCACCCAATCAATGTTTCAAGGGATAGACCCCACGCTCTTGGGCCCCAGGGGCTCTTAATTCGGGAGCATGGGTTGGCGACCGTGGGGAACTTAGGTGAGTCCTGGTATTGGTTACGCATACTGGTGCCAGGCTCCTCACCTTCATGGACCGAATCCAACCTCCCTTGATCAACTCTTGTTCTTTTCCGACCCCAACGGTATCAGCTTTCCGAGCCCCACAGTGTCTTTCATTTTCACGTCCTTTGTGGCTCTTGTTTTTCTCCAGCCGATAACTTCACTTTTGACATTTCAGACACATCCACCTTTTCCCTATGTTTAATGTTAATAGAGGACGGTTGGCAAGTCGTACTTCACGTCGTTAAAACAATGATTCCAACATCACTACCACCAGCGCCACTCTTTTCCCAAACCCATTAACGAGGGTGTCCGGATATTTCGTACCAGGGACATTCCTTACCACTTGATTATTCTGGACATCTCAAAGGCGTTCCCATAGAGGTATGACGGTCCAGAAATAATGTGTCACTGCTCCAACTGCTCCAGTGACATGACTGCAGCAGTGACACGTTGCCGGTCCAGTGACAGACCGGTCCAACCACAGATGGAGATGAGGAGCATGGCTCCGCGGTGACACGCTACCGGTCCAGTGACAACCGGTACAAGCACAAATGAGCTGAGGAACATAGCATAGTAGGCTTACGTAGTCAGCGGACGCAGATTTGCTCTGTCCTTCGATTATGTCATGATCACGCATGTCTTATCTGATTACATAAAATCAGCTTCATGGTCCGTATCGCACTTCAATAGATTCACAATTAAGTATTTATTTATTTTCCACCTAGTCGATACAATGATTGCTTAAGGCAATTTTTAATGGTTAAAAGTGGTACATGTTTCGTATATTATCAACATCTTCAGCCACCTAACACTGTTTAGATGAAAAATATATAAATTGACAAAGTAATGCTTTAGATGAAGTGTCCTTAAAATTAACATAAGATTGACACTTCCTCTAAAGCATTACTTTGTCATTTTATGTATTTTTCATCTAAACAGTGTTATGTGGCTGAAGATGTTGATAATATAAGAAACATGTACCACTTTTAACCATTAAAAATTGCCTTAAGCAATCATTGTATCGACTAGGTGGAAAATAATTAAATACTCAATTGTGAATCTGTCTTATCTGATTCGATAGTGGCACACTGGGGTAGGTTGAAAGAATGGAAAATATTTTTTATCTTCAATTAATAAATAGATACATAATAATGTTATTTTTTTTACGCCCCAAAAAGTACATTTACGGTTTTCGGAGACACCGAGGTGCCGGAATGTTGTTCTACAGGAGTTCTTTAACTTGCCAGTAAATCTACTAATAATAATGTTATTTGCCTTACGTCCCACTAACTACTATTACGAATTTCGGAGACACCGAGATGCCGAAATTTAGTCCCGCATGAGTTCCTATATGTGCCTCTAAATCTACCGATACGAGGCTGACGTATTTGAGTATCTTCAAATACCACCCGACTGAACCAGGATCGAACATGCCAAGTTGGGGTCAAAAGGCCAGCGCTGTACCGACCAAGCTACTCCGCCCGGCACAATTTTATTTCAAGTAAATTACAAGTAGACTTACTGGAAAAAGTAACGATTACAAGTATTTTTTAATGTAATCTTTACAAGTAATCCGATTACTTTTACCCAGTTACTTCCCAACTAGGAAAATGATAATATTTTGTGTGCAATTCTTCCCTAAGATTCTGACATGTGAATGGCCTATAATGTTGTTCAGAAATCGCCGATGATCATTTTGAAATATCTGACCTTTTAAAAAGTATTCCGTGTTGTGATTTTAAAATGTTCATTGATCATATTCGCCAGATTAAATGATTAGTTATAGTATTAAAAGTGACGTTTAAGTATACGGTATTTTAATTATGTTAAAAAAACAGCCATTAATAATAATCACAAAAATATATTATTATTATTATTATTATTATTATTATTATTATTATTATTATTATTATTATTATTATTATTATTATTATTTCCTTCAGGCTAGCAATCCGTCGGAAGGACATTTGATTGCTTTCAAGTCTTGCAAAAAGTAAAATGCAAGACCGTAACGGGTCACATGGCCCAATACTTGGAAGGAAGATTATTATTATTATTATTATTATTATTATTATTATTATTATTATTATTTGTAGAAACGTTTTAATGCTGAAGTAGATTACTGTGGATTTCTTTCGTTCGCATGAAATATTGAACACCATGCCGGTATGTCTCCGTCCTGTTCTTGTCACAACCTCCCGAACGGTAAGGGACGACGACGGCTGTGTCACTGGACCGTTTGCGAATAGCAGTAACAACACTTCCCGGTACAGCAAACTGCGAGTCGCAGGGCAAGACTGTCACAGTAGCAGTGGACCGGTAGCAGCAAACTGCGAGTCGCAGCCCAAGACCGTCACAGTAGCAGTGGACCGGTAGCAGCAAACTGCGAGTCGCAGGGCAACACTGTCACAGTAGCAGTGGACCGGTAGCAGCAAACTGCGAGTCGCAGCGCAAGACTGTCACAGTAGCAGTGGACCGGTAGCAGCAAACTGCGCGTCGCATCGCAAGACTGTCATAGTAGCAGTGGACCGGTAGCAGCAAACTGCGAGTCGCAGGGCAACACTGTCACAGTAGCAGTGGACCGGTAGCAGTAAACTGCGAGTCGCAACGCAACACTGTCACAGTAGCAGTGGACCGGTAGCAGCAAACTGCGAGTCGCAGCCCAAGACCGTCACAGTAGCAGTGGACCGGTAGCAGCAAACTGCGAGTCGCAGGGCAACACTGTCACAGTAGCAGTGAACCCGTAGCAGTAAACTGCGAGTCGCAACGCAACACTGTCACAGTAGCAGTGGACCGGTAGCAGTAAACTGCGAGTCGCAACGCAACACTGTCACAGTAGCAGTGGACCGGTAGCAGTAAACTGCGAGTCGCAACGCAACACTGTCACAGTAGCAGTGGACCGGTAGCAGTAAACTGCGAGTCGCAACGCAGCACTGTCACAGTAGCAGTGGACCGGTAGCAGTAAACTGCGAGTCGCAGCCCAAGACCGTCACAGTAGCAGTGGACCAGTAGCAGCAAACTGCGAGTCGCAGCCCAAGACTGTCACAGTAGCAGTGGACCGGTAGCAGCAAACTGCGAGTCGCAGCGCAAGACTGTCACAGTAGCAGTGGACCGGTAGCAGCAAACTGCGCGTCGCATCGCAAGACTGTCACAGTAGCAGTGGACCGGTAGCAGCAAACTGCGAGTCGCAGGGCAAGACTGTCACAGTAGCAGTGGACCGGTAGCAGCAAACTGCGCGTCGCATCGCAAGACTGTCACAGTAGCAGTGGACCGGTAGCAGCAAACTGCGAGTCGCAGGGCAAGACTGTCACAGTAGCAGTGGACCGGTAGCAGCAAACTGCGAGTCGCAGCCCAAGACCGTCACAGTAGCAGTGGACCGGTAGCAGCAAACTGCGAGTCGCAGGGCAACACTGTCACAGTAGCAGTGGACCGGTAGCAGCAAACTGCGAGTCGCAGCGCAAGACTGTCACAGTAGCAGTGGACCGGTAGCAGCAAACTGCGCGTCGCATCGCAAGACTGTCACAGTAGCAGTGGACCGGTAGCAGCAAACTGCGAGTCGCAGGGCAAGACTGTCACAGTAGCAGTGGACCGGTAGCAGTAAACTGCGAGTCGCAACGCAACACTGTCACAGTAGCAGTGGACCGGTAGCAGCAAACTGCGAGTCGCAGCCCAAGACCGTCACAGTAGCAGTGGACCGGTAGCAGCAAACTGCGAGTCGCAGGGCAACACTGTCACAGTAGCAGTGGACCCGTAGCAGTAAACTGCGAGTCGCAACGCAACACTGTCACAGTAGCAGTGGACCGGTAGCAGTAAACTGCGAGTCGCAACGCAACACTGTCACAGTAGCAGTGGACCGGTAGCAGTAAACTGCGAGTCGCAACGCAACACTGTCACAGTAGCAGTGGACCGGTAGCAGTAAACTGCGAGTCGCAACGCAACACTGTCACAGTAGCAGTGGACCGGTAGCAGTAAACTGCGAGTCGCAGCCCAAGACCGTCACAGTAGCAGTTGACCAGTAGCAGCAAACTGCGAGTCGCAGCCCAAGACTGTCACAGTAGCAGTGGACCGGTAGCAGCAAACTGCGAGTCGCAGCGCAAGACTGTCACAGTAGCAGTGGACCGGTAGCAGCAAACTGCGCGTCGCATCGCAAGACTGTCACAGTAGCAGTGGACCGGTAGCAGCAAACTGCGAGTCGCAGGGCAAGACTGTCACAGTAGCAGTGGACCGGTAGCAGTAAACTGCGAGTCGCAACGCAACACTGTCACAGTAGCAGTGGACCGGTAGCAGCAAACTGCGAGTCGCATCGCAACAAGGTTCCTGGAGCAGGTTGTCATTGCTCCATTCGGAGAATAGGTGACGCGTACCGGTACGCCAGTACCGACACACCTCTACTTTCCCATAATCCCCAAACATTTACGCCAGGTCAATACGCACCACTTGATGTCAGGTGATTAACATAAAACGTAAGTTGAGACTTTCTCCTCCCTTTAATAGAATGATACTGGCTTTACGTCCCACTAACTACTTTTACGGTTTTCGGAGACGCCGAAGTGCCGGAATTTAGTTCCGCAGGATTTCTTTTACGTGCTAGTAAAACTACCGACACGAGGCTGACGTATTTGAACACCTCAAATACCACCGGACTGAGCCAGGGTTGGGTTTAGAAGGCCACTGAGGCCGGCCAACTGTATGAAAACTGGAGCGTTATGAGATCCAGCTTGAGAGAACTGCACGAACCGGCTCTTTATTTCGAGAGAAAACGCCAAGAAACAATGAATAACACCAACAGAAAAACAAAAATACCAAAATGAACAAAGGAGAACATAATGACAGCTTATTTAAAGCAAGCCAAAATTGTTGAAAACTATACATAAACAGTCCAAAACCAGAATAGCAAAAGATTTCGTGTACAGAACTTCATTACAATTCTATAAAATTCCGGTTTCTTCCAGGATCAGCTCATCATAAGCAACTATTTTAATGTGTCTCACCGTCATGTTCAGATGTTTTATCATTATTTCTAAGCAATGTAACTATTTAAAAACTCAATCGATATGGAATAGTAATTAAGTGGCAAAAGTCTCATTTAGTCTGTTCAGACCCATTTCCAAAGCATCATTTAATGAATGGGAGCCTCTATCGTGAGAAGATGCGGCAAAAACTATTCCATATTTCGTGCTGTTCTTCTTGGGATTTTTCACTACGTGGTGGGGTAAGTTAAATACGTCTTCGCTAGTGTCATCATCAGGAACGAATTCAACTTGCAGTCGCTTAATTGCGGCCAGTATCCAGTATTCGGGAGATAGTAGGTTCGAATCCCACTGTCGGCAGCCCTGAAAATGGTTTTCCGTGGTTTCCCATTTTCATACCAGGCAAATGCTGGGGCTGTACCTTAATTAAGGCCACGGCCGCTTCCTTCCCACTCCTAGCCCTTTCCTGTCCCATCGTCGCCGTAAGACCTATCTGTGTCGGTGCGACGTAAAACAAGTAGCAAAAAAAAAAAAAAGATGTAATTCAGCATCAGTTGACGGTGCATGACTCTGAATTATTTAGATATCTGCAGTCTTTTCTCTAATGAAAAGAAACGTCTTTCTGCTGTGGATACATTATCCGTGAAGAGTAAATATTTCTTTCCTGGGAGTGACACTACTCTTCTTCCTTCATCAGTCCGGTGGGAATCGTGAAATTGTTCGCACTATCTTTAGCTGTCATTGTCCGATCATGCCTCCTCTGCGAACCATGTGACCTTGCCGCGGTGGGGAGGCTTGCGTGTCCCAATGATGCAGATAGCTGAGCCGCAGGTGCAACCATATCGGATGAGTATCTGTTGAGAGACCATACTAACTAATGGTTCATCGAAAGGGGGGTAGCAGTCTTTCAGTAGTTGCAAGGGCGGCAGTCTAGATGATTGACTGATACGGCCTTGTAATAATACTCAACATGGCTTAGCTGTGTTGATACTGCTACACGGCTGAAAGCAACGGGAAACTACAGCCGTAACTAACTCCCGAGGACATGCAGCTCTCTCTGTATGAATGATGTACTGATGATGGCTTCCTCCCGGGTAAAATATTCCGGAGGTAAACTAGTCCCCCATTTGGATCTCCGGGTGGGGACTACACGAGAGGGGGCGATCATCAGGAAGACGGATACTGACATTCTGCGAGTCGGAGCGTGGAATGTTAGAAGTTTGAATCGCAGTGGTAGGTTAGAGAATCTGAAAAGGGAGATGGATAGGCTAAAGTTATATGTAGTTGGTATAAGTGAAGTACGTTGGCAGGAAGAACTAGATTTTTGGTCGGGCGACTACCGAATTATCAACACAAAATCAAACAGGGGAAATGCAGGAGTTGGTTTAATAATGAATAAGAAAATAGGGCAGCGGGTAAGCTACTACGACCAGCATAGTGAAAGAATTATTGTCGTCAAGATAGACACCAAACCAATGCCCACCAAAATAGTGCAGGTCTATATGCCTGCTAGTTCAGCGGATGATGAAGAAATCGAAAGAATATATGAGGAGATAGAAGATTTAATACAATATGTAAAAGGTGACGAGAATCTAATTGTGATGGGAGACTGGAATGCAGTGGTAGGCCAAGGAAGAGAAGGTAGTACAGTAGGAGAATTTGGATTGGGACAAAGGAACTAAAGAGGAAGTCGGCTGGTTGAATTCTGCACTGATCATAATTTAGTCCTTGCCAATACTTGGTTCAAACACCACAAACGACGGCTGTATACGTGGACTTGACCTGGAGACACTGGAAGGTATCAAATAGACTTCATTATGATTAGGTAGAGATTCAGAAACCAGGTGTTGGATTGCAAAACTTTCCCAGGAGCAGACGTGGACTCTGACCACAACTTGTTGGTCATGAAATGCCTTCTGAAGTTGAAGAAATTGAAGAAAGGAAAGAATGCAAAAAGATGGGACTAAGACAAGTTCAAAGAAAAGAGTGTGAGGGATTGTTTCAAGGAACATGTTGCACAAGTACTAAATGAAAAGGCTGGAGGAAACACTATAGAGGAAGAGTGGAGAGTCATGAAAAATGAAGTCAGAAGGGCTGCTGAAGAAATGTTAGGAAGGAAAAAAAGATCAACTAAGAATCGGTGGATAACTCAGGAGATACTACACCTGATTGATCAACGACGAAAATACAAGGTTGCTAGAAATGAAGAGGGCAGAAAAGAATACAGGCGATTTAATAATCAAATGGATAGAAAGTGCAAGGTAGCTAAGGAAGAATGGCTGAAGGAGAAGTGCAAGGATGTCGAAGGTTGTATGGTTGTAGGAAAGGTAGATGCTGCATACAGGAAAATCAAGGAAAACTTTGGAGAAAGGAAATCTAGGTGTATGAATATTAAGAACTCAGATGGAAAGCCACTTCTAGAAAAAGAAGACAAAGCAGAAAGATCGCAGGAGCACATCCAACAGTTGTATCTAGGTAAAGATGTAGATAATTTGGTTCTGGAACATGAAGAGGCTGTGGATGCTGATGAAATGGGATACCCAATTTTGAGGTCAGAGTTTGACAGAGCTGTGAGTGACCTAAATAGGAACAACGCACCTGGAATTGATGTCATTCCCCCTGAATTACTGACTGCCTTAGGAGAAACCAGCATGGCAAGGTTATTTCATTTCGTGTGCAAGATGTATGAGACATGTATGAGAATGTTGTTATACCTATTCCCAAGAAAGCCGGTGCTGACAGGTGTGAAAACTACCGTACCATTAGTTTAGTATCTCATGCCTGCAAAATTTTAACACGTATTATTTACAGAAGAATGGAAAAGCAAGTTGACGCTGAGTTGGGAGAAGATTAATTTGGCTTCAGAAGAAATGTAGGAACACGTGAAGCAATCCTGACTTTACGTCTGATCTTAGAGGATCGAATCAAGAAGGACAAGCCCATGTACATGGCATTCGTAGATTTAGAAAAGGCATTCGATAATGTTGATTGGACCAAGCTATTTATGATTCTGAAGATGATAGGGATCAGATACCGAGAACGAAGAATTATCTACAATCTGTATAAAATCACTCTGCAGTGATAAGAATCGAGGGCTTTGAAAAAGAAGCAGCAATCCAGAAAGGAGTGAGGCAAGGTTGCAGTTTGTCCCCTCTCCTTTTCATTGTTTACATAGAACAGGCAGTAAAGGAAATCAAAGAGAAATTTGGAAAGGGAATCACAGACCAA
This sequence comes from Anabrus simplex, assembly GCF_040414725.1. Lineage (NCBI taxonomy): Eukaryota > Metazoa > Arthropoda > Insecta > Orthoptera > Tettigoniidae > Anabrus > Anabrus simplex. Next base: position 436,974,366 of record NC_090269.1, read on the forward strand.
GGAGAGGAAATCAAAACCTTGAAATTTGCCGATGATATTGTTATTTCATCTGAGACTGCAGAAGATCTCGAGAAGTTGCTGAATGGTATGAATGAAGTCTTGGGTTAGGAATACAAGATGAAAATAAATAAGTCCAAAACAAAAGTAATGGAGTGCAGTCGAACGAAGGCAGGTGATGCAGAAAATATTAGATTAGGAAATGAAGTCTTAAAGGAAGTAGATTGGGTAGTAAAATAACTAACGATGGCAGAAGTAAGGAGGACATAAAATGCAGACTAGCACAAGCAACGAAGAGCTTTCTTAGGAAAAGAAATTTGCTCACTTCAAACATTGATATCGGAATTAAGAAGATGTGTTTGAAGACTTTCGTGTGGAGCGTGGCATTGTATGGAAGTGAAACATGGACGATAACTAGCTCAGAAAGAAAGAGAATAGAAGCTTTTGAAATGTGGTGTTACAGAAGAATGCTGAAGGTGAGATGGATAGATCGAATCACGAATGAAGAGATACTGAATCGAATTGGTGAGAGGAGATCGATTTAGCTAAATTTGACGAGAAAAAGAGATGGAATGATAGGACATATCTTAAGACACCCAGGACTTGTTCTGTTGGTTTTTGAAGGAAGTGTAGGTGGTAAGAACGGTAGGGGTAGACCAAGGTATGAATATGACAAGCAGATTAGAGCAGATGTAGGATGCAATAGTTACGTAGAAATGAAAAGGTTAACACAGGATAGGGTGGCATGGACGGCTGCATCAATCCAGTCTATGGACTGATGACTCAAACAACACATCTGATCATGCGATTCCTTTTATGCGGATGGTGTCTAAATCCCATAATTCTCGTAGCTTTACAAAAGATGCATGTCCAGTTTCGTCAGTTGTCTCATTGAAAAATGAAAAGTGCTGAACTGTACTTTGATTCACCCTAGATCCAGAACGATTCCAAAGAATGTTGGTTGTAAGACTGAGGATGGCGGGACTCTTTTTCGTTGTTCCATCTTCACAATTTACCAATAATGGTCTGGCCGATTAGAATATCAATGGGCATTTCAGACGAGTCGTCCTTGGAATCAGCTAGCTTTATTTTACCAGTTGACGCGAACATTCCCATGTCTTGCAGCACAGCTAAATGAGGTGAATATGTGTTGTTGCTCTCAAAGGCTGTAACTGTGAGAGCTGCATTTGTTGAGAATCCCCTTGCCACAAGGCTGATTTGTCGTCTGGAACTTCAAGTGATAGGTGCTAGCTTTCTTCCGTATATGGCTACATCTTCCCGTAGGGCTGTCAGTGATTGGATGTGCCGGTGACATTCAATGCACGGGGCGTTCGGAGCTTCTGGGCTGTCAGTGAGTACGGGTTGCAGGTGTTTCAGGCAGTCCAAATACGATTGAATTATCCTCTTTTTATGACCATAACGACCTAAAGGTAGTTTTGTATGTTTGTCCACATATATCTGCACTAACTGTAATTCCATCTACAAGAAGTGTCGGTTCGCCTTCTGGATAACCTTGTAGGAACGTCTGCTTATTAATGTCCGACATGGTCGGATTTTCGTTCCCAGATGAAAGAAACTGTTCCCAAAATCTCGACCATGAATGTACTTCGCGGGAGAAGGGTTCGAGACGAATGGTGGGTAATTGAATTTTCTGAACGGCAGCTGGTTGAACCTATGTACTGAGTGGTAACTGATGTTTCAACAGTGTGTTCAGTGTTCCTGCCCAAACAGATGTTTGCAAGATACTTGGCTTGAAACTGTTAGATGTCTCTACCATCGGCCTATGTGCCACCTCTGGCGGATTAAGGACAATTAATTCTTAAGGAAAAGTCGGTTTTATAGTTGCCAAACCGTAGAATTTGAAGATTATTTTGTACTTGTATAAAAGGTGTCAAGACTTCTGCACCCCTCCAACTCCTGCATCTATCCTCCTATCACAAATATTGTGAATATTTTGTTTAGCCAATTAAAACTGGGGTGAGTAGAGACATCCGGGTTTTCCATAAAGTGTTGTGGAAAATTCCCCTCGAATTACTATAATATCTGGGCACTTAAGGGCAGTGTCATCACAATCCTTGCTCCAATTTTGTAAGTGTGGCGTGTTCCTTGAGGGCCGGGGCCGCAGGTCGGCGTTCGGAGCGCCCACCAGTTCAAGGTAATGGCAGAATTTTCTAAGCGTGTGACAGCTTCGGTAGATAGCTTGAGGGGTATGTTTCAAACACTTTTACTCATGTAAAGTTGTAAATTTCATGGACGAAATGCATATTTTCGGAAAGTCTGAGAACTCTGTTCAAATCCCTGCCGGGAAACACATAATGTATTCGGACAATGTGCGATTTCCCTCTGATGATTCCCATTCAACTTGGTATGGGGTGACAAAAGTTTCTAATCATCTGAAATTCCTAATACTCTCTTCGAATATGATGATTTTCATTTAGTCAGCCCGGCTTAGAATAGGCTTAGCCTCTGTGTCATTGGGCCAGAAGCCCACTTAGCGTTTTAGAAGCTTCTAGTACTGCCCCTGTTTATATTTCTCGAACAGAAAGTGAAAAAACTGCCGAGCACAAATTACTGTAAATTCATAATTTGAATTTTGTGCGCTACTTGTGCCTCTGAAAGGCTACAACGCTCATCCCTCATGACGATATTTCTCTCTAGTTCTGTTCCGGATATTGGACTTTAAGTCATTGTTGTTGTGGGAGCTGACGCTCTCATTATTGTCTTATTGTTGTTTATTCAGATTTTCTCCATCACATTTTAGGAAAAATGGAGTAAAGTAATAAAATTTAAAAATTTCGTGATTTAACTTATGCTCTGTCCGCCCATTCACCAGGCACCTGCTTACACCTTCTTAAGGCCACGTAATTTACAGAATAAGTGGTAAAAGAGCGTAGCTGAATGGGTTCGAACAAAGCACCATTTGACAGCTTACTCCAAAAGTTTCAGTACTGAACACTAGAATTATTTTTGGATTCCGATTTCTGAAACTTCTGTGAAAATTTATATTTTGTAATGTCTGGTCCTAGAGAGGTCCTTGCTCCCTGGTATTTGTGCAAAGAGAAACTTACTTATGAATTGGCTCTAAGGATGATTCATTCTGGACGTGCACAGTTGCGACAGATGGATCGAAACTCAAATATTCTTTCGATTTACCTATCAGTATTCCAGTGTATTGCCCCCTTCATGCCGGGCTCAGCTCGCCGGAGAGCGAGGGTCTCAGTCGTGGACCGTTCGCTATCGGCTGCGCAGAAAATTTTAAAGGCAGGGATAGATAAAGGACTAGCGACAAATGAAAGGAGACTAAATTAGGTTTTCACATTTATTAAACTAACACTCTTTTAAAGAAAACAAGTAAATTAACAAAATCTGGGTTGAATTCTTGAATAACATCTTCTCCTCGTGCTTTCATTCGTGAGGGATCTCGCTCAAATAAATTTTCAATGATTGTTCTTTTCTGCAATAATAAATATAAAAATCATTAACTTACTGAAAAATTGACTGAAAACAAAATAATATCTGATATCCTTCTCCTATGATAATTAAAATTAAAATCTTCCCTCTGGGTTTTAATTATTTTCCAAGAAAATGATTATTTTCTTCTCCTTATTTAAATTATTAAAAATTATTTAATTCATTAATTTATGATTAGCAAGTCTTCCCTAGACTTTCCTTTCCACAATTATATCATTTATATAATTATTGACTGAATAAAATTCTTTTAATAAATTTTACTTGAACGTCTATCATTCTAACTTTGGCTCAATTTTATGCAGAAAGTGACTGTACAATATCTAACAATTAAATCTCGTGACATCAGTCCACGGACGTTGCCTTCTCTTATCCACTTTGAGTTAGTAAATTAGGCCCTAATCTATCTTAAATTACGATAAAATCTTCTAAAGATTCAAAATTGATCCAATTACGGACACGCGAAATAATACAAGTCGGTCAAAAATTTGACGCACATAATGAAAATTACCTTCACAAAATCGTACATGAATATTAAAAAAAAACACAGATTAGGATTAAATCTCACATCACACATTCACACAGGGTTACACGACATTATTATAACATTATTTACACGAACACTAACCCATTATAATTAATCTTAGGATTTTATTGCGAATTAGGGAAATCGTTCTCTAGATGACACTATCACACACATCCCAGGTATCAATTCAGAATGTGATAGAATTAAGGTTATCACTTATACAAAGAAATTAACTATACAACGATGTTCAAGGAGTATTTTAAACAGAAATCATCCTACTTTAGCGAGTAGAATAATTATAACACAGGTCAAAATAATAGGATACGCGCTTACGGTACATGAGTTGCGGCATTTATTTTTATTCATCATAACGTCGTGGCTCTCAATTATTCTGCACTGAAGCTCGAAGAAATCATGTCCAGTGACACATCTCTTCCCAAAATTGACTCTAATGGGTGCATAAATTATTACTCAAAATATAATGCCCATCTGCAAGTCATATTCAATTTCATAGCGCAGAAATATACCTATAACTCGTCGATACTCCGTCAGGAGAATTTTGCCATGTCCCAGGCTTACTTTACCTAAAGTGAGCACACGATAATACTCTCCAAAAATAACTAGCATTAAACTCATGACCTTATTAAATCATTTTAGCCCGTAATTAGCTTTAATTATTTTTACTCATTATTATTATTATTATTATCCCTGACCGTGCGTAATCTCATTCGCAAAGTTGTCGTGTGAAGTTATTCGGATGACTCTAAATAAATTCGAACCCATAAACATGTTGTACAATCGTAGAATGAAATTCTACACGAAGAAAAACACTAGAACACTGTCCTAATTTGTTTCAAATAATTTTCAAATTATTTCAAAACTAATCAAAATTAACGCGGGGTTCATTTAATTTTTATCTCTCCTGTCTTCTAAATTCTTAGGACAGTTAAGGTCTCTCTCGATGATTCACACACATTTCTAACTAATAGAGCAACCACACATTCATTCCAAGGTTCTAACTACCTCTCACCAATGAAAGAAGAATGAAAAATCAAACTACTGCAAAACTAATAGAAATCTAAATGAATAAGTAAGGCTGCGTTTACAATTATTTACAAAGATAGAAAGCAATTGAATTCTTAAAGAATACTCATGTGACTGGTGTGAACTGGATTGTGGCTGATGACCTAGCACGTGGTCACATCACCTTCCGTCGAACGAAGTTTCGCCCATGTCCGATGCCTTACATGTTTAGTGACTCATGGAGGCGTTGACGATGTACAGGAACTTGCAGTATTCTTCGTAGAACTGGATATCCATCTTGCAGTAAACTCGAACTCAGGACCTTTCTTCTTTCAAGTTCTTGTAGAAAGCTGAAACTAACAAAAAGTCTTAGAAATAGCCCAGGACTCACTCTCGATGCTTTATAGTTTGGCTGAAGACACTTATCTTAGAATAACCCTAAATTAATCGTAGTGAATTTGTCGAGTGTCTGAATTGCTGTTTATACAGTCCTCGATGCCTTCTCCAATGTAAAGTCTTCCGATGAAGCAAACGACGTCCAATCTCTTCGGTTGCCGCAGTCAGAGTAGTGCTAAAATTTAGCGTTCAGAAGTATAAAACCCTCTACCAAATTTTCCTCTGGAATTACCACTAATTTCCTGTCGTAAGACATAGGTGTGTCTCTTAATTACTTCTAATTGGTGGATTTGTTGAATTGCAGTGAAGGTTGTCACTTTTATTGGCTGCTCCAGTTTTACGTCACTTGACTTTCCATTTATTGATCGATTGAGATCTGCTTGCTCGCCGGGTCACGTGGTACGCACACATGTGTCTGAAGGCCACATAACAGGAATTCCAGCTTGCTCCCTCGTGCTCTGTAAAGGTCGGAAAAACCTGTTCGCGAAGCGACTGGCTCGCCCTGGCACGAAATACAGAATCTCACCCTCTTGTAGATTAAAATAATGTCCCAACACGCTGATGAAATAAATCATTTCCTTTTTAATAAAATATTACCACTTTTGAAGGGGACAGTATGAAGAGAATGAAGTAGGTGACGCTTTATCCACAACCAACACTAACATTGTAGACTTGCTTCTGTTTTAAGTTTCTTTGAAGGAAGTGAGCCCTCTAGTAACTAGCTTAAACGTGCTCACGCTAGACTCTTTCATTTCTATAATAGAGTAAGGGATCTATTGACTCTTCCGGCGCCCTCTCCGATTATTTCCACAGGTTTTGCAGCCAAGTTACTTAAAGAGATATGTAGACTTCTAGATTTTCAGTTAACTCAACGAATGGTATAATAGCGTTCTTAACCCTCGGATACGGTACTCGCGCGGGCTACAGGTGTAGCCCAGTGATTTATTTCGTTGTACTACAGAGTATATTCGTTGCTAGGAATATTGATACTCTCTATAGCTGCCTGTCAATGTTGAAATTAACTGGCGAGTGTGTTTCCGGCTTGACTAGGCACGCCATTTAAGCACCAGACGGATTAAAAGTGGTCTGGGCTACAACGGTAGCTCGCGCGAGCATTGCTCTGTTTCAGTGCTGACACTGAGCGAGCAAATGAAACGTTGCCGCGCAAGCGGCCAAGTACATGACTTTCAAATCGGTCAGTGGTTAGATGGAAGTAATGACAGTATTGAACAGGATATACATACACACGAAATACACCAAACTGAATCTGAAGAACGTACAAGCAGTGAGGAAGGTGTCCTGCGACAAATGACGATGCAGGTACCGGCAACACTAATTCCAGATGATTCACTGCTAAGGACAATTTCAAGTGGCTAAGGGATCATCCACGTACTAATGTGCGTACAAGAACCCATAATATGATCGTGCACTAAGGGAATTGCTCGTAGTGTGAAAACTGAACTTGAATATTTAGAACCCTATATAGACAGAAATATAATACAAATGATTACCACAGCGACAAATATTTATATAGGTGAATTGACAGACAAGTTCGAACGTGATAGTGATGCACAATTTACCGATACAAAATAAGTGCTTTGATAGAAACTCTAACATAGTCTTTTTAACCTAATATTGTTTTTATTCATCTATCATACAAACATGTTCTAATATAGGTATATATATATATATAAATGAATTTAAAACATGTAATTCTTTTTTTTCTGGTTCCATGGGGGATTACATTTAGTGTGAGATGCAATCAAATTTTTCTCCAAGTGTTTTTATTTCCTCTTCTCAACACAAGGAAAACCTACAAATGGTCATGAAATTCGGCTTAGAATATGCACATACACTACTTTTTTACCAAATAAATCTCAAACAGCGCGTACGAGTTATTTCAGTTTGGGCTACATATGTGGCCCGCGGGAGTAATGCTGCCTCTATTCCTAGCGCAAGTGTCGGAGGGTTAAGATTCCTAGTAGAATATATAAACCATGCCTTAGTGTTTGCCCTGTCACATTGACAAATCTTGCAGATTGTTTATCCTCACGCAGTTGGTCTTCTTTCAGATAAGATCGTTAAGACTATATCAGAAAGGAGTCCGATTGAATTATTTCACGATCACATATTGGCAAACTTCATTCCCGCGAGAGCTCTATCATCTCTGATTCATAAATGTTACTTCCATATCCAGAGGCTAGATAAAATCTAACCGACTCCCTACAAGACTTGAGTTTTTGCCTTGCATTATTTCGAATGTCAAATTGCACGTATTATTATTGAAGGGATTTCGCCATCTTATAGATCATATTTGTTTTGCTTTTCGTCCACAAACGATTGCGGCACTTGAGGCCATGTCCTTGCCCGCGGATGGAGTAAGATATGGAGATACTCTGCGAGTCGCTCGGGAACAACCACCTTCTTCTAACATTTCTCGGCCACTTCCTCGCCGAACTTTCACGCCCAGTAAAAGCCATGAATGTGGATCGACTGACCATTTACGTAATAAGTATCTTCTATTAAATAACAAAGGACATATGAATGGATCACTGTCTTCTGCAAGCTGAATTAAATGTGGATCATTTACTCACCTGGCTAAGTATTGTAACGTACAGAGGAGTACTCCTTTCATGTTCTGCCTCTAGTTCAAACAGCAACTCACTTTGACTAAAGTGCTTGGTCGAGTCCTTTTCCCTAGCTGTGTATCCAGGCTCAGCCCAGTTTAAACATGAGAGTACTATGTCACATAATCAGGAAGGTAGACCACCTTAGACCATCCGTGAAGGTCCTAAAGAATGCCTTAAAATTGCATCCGATTCTCCAGGCTTCGTGCCCATTCTCAAAATTGAGATAAATTAGGAAGGATTCACGGCCCTTTTAGATTCCAGAAGCCTTGTGTCCATAATCTCGGCAGAACAGCATTCCAAACTTAAGTGGTGTTGTAAATTTCCTGCAGATTCCCCTTCTTCTGTAAAATGCGTTTCGGCTCACTCTTCTCCTCTAGAAATTTTATGATTTGTCCATGCCAAAATTCATATTTCATAATTTAAGTGCAAATCTAAGTCATTTGTTGCTAAAAACTTGTCATGCCCTGTGATACTAGGGGCAGATTTCATGTCACTTTCCGGTACCGTGCTCTATCTTCGAAATAAATCCTGCACATTCAAATTTATGAGTAATTTCTATTTACTTCTTTTGAAATGTAATTCTGCAGCATATTCTATTATTTCTCCTACCCAGAGTGAGATGCTGTTAGACCTTAGACATCCACTTGGGGATCAGGCTGGTTGCATTCGTAAATTATGTCAGTCATTTCCCGATGTGTTTTCGTAAATTATAGGTGTGACTGACTTAATTGAATACAAGATTGAGGTCAGGGATTCGATCCCCGTAAGATTTCCTCCCTACAGGTTATCTTCACCGAAAATGAAGGTCCTCATGGAAATTATTCACTAAATGTTGAGGGATGGTATCAGTCGGCGTATTATTCAACCATTTTTCTGGTGCCAAAACCTCAAGGTGGCTTCAGGCCAGTAACTGATTACAGGGTGTTATAGCGGACGATTGTCCTACAGTAAGTGCCGCTTCCCGACTTACCTTCATGTTTTTCTTGGTTTTGTAAGGCAAAATTTTCACCATCCTAGATCTAAAACAAGCATATAATCAGATACCTCTTGCGACGTAGAGAAAGGCATAGAAACATCTGACTGCTTTCGCTGTTGACTGGAACCTGTATGAATACAACCACGGACGCGGCGGTTCTCGCTATATGATATTAACTTTAAATACCTTCACCACTATTAAGATGATGTTACTTTCGCTGAGACCTTTGAAGAATATTTTCCTCATGTAGAGGAAGCTCTAAAACGCCTTCGTAACGCAGATTTGACAGCTGAGCTGTGGAACGTATCTTTTTGCTGAACCACCTATGTTCTTCTTGGGGCCTCACCTTCATCTGCGGTCGCTGCGGTTCTTCTTCAAGAATCTGAACTCTGAAGGCGGCCCATTGCCTATGAATCACCTCAAGAACCCAAATACTCGTATACGAATTAGAAGGACTGGCCGTGCTCTCAGTCTTACATGTTGAGCATGTTAAATATGAATTAGAGACCGACAATCAGGCTCTAATCCGGGGTTTGGCTAGGCCTCGCTATATCAGGCGCACCGCCCGCTGGGCGATTCGGATTTCAGCGGTGCGACACATTCGGGGACTGAGAACGTGATCGCCGATGGGTTAAGCCGAATATTTTCCAGTGATTCTAATTCTGTTGACCCGGAGGAATTCCCTCCGCATTTTCCATCCACTCCTTCTGATATAAGTGCAATCATAACTGAAGCCCCTATGCTATTTCCTGATATAATGAAATACCAACGTGAAGATCCGGCGCTGACTCTTCTTATGGAAACCCTATCTTCTGGGGAACATGTTTTGAGGAATGGAGTACTGGGTTGCCCTTCGAGACATGACCAGAAGATGAAAATTTTCGTTCCAGCGGTGCTAGTGCCCATGATTTTCGGGTATTACTATGAAAGTCCATTAGGGGATTCAGAACCTAAGAGAAGATAAGGGAAATGTTTATCTGGAAGAGTATGGACGGAGAGATTAGGAAACTGGTTAAAGCATGTAAGTCCTGTTTGATTAGCAAGCCCACGCTGTCCACCAATTTAGGACTATAGTCATAGTATAACACCAAGCCTCTCGCCCTGAGGAGCGATTGTATACCGATTACTTGGGTCCTTTCCGGCAATCAAAAGGAAATGGGAATAAATTCATTCTCGCGTGTGTAGATGGTTTTGCACGTCTCTTATGGCTGCTTCCGACCAGGTTTACCACTGCACAAGCTACAATTTCCTGTCTGAATTCCATAGGTTCATCTTTTGGACTTTGTCAGTATATTGTTTCAGATAAACGCTAATTCGTTCACTTCTAATTTATTTCGTTAGTTCTGTTTCGATCTCTCTATCTCACATATCCCGACGTCCGCGTAATACCCACAGCCATTCCTAACCGAGCGGGTTTATCATAATATTCAGTCTGCCCTCATTGTTTTCCACCACGGAGATCAATCTCGTTGAGACACTTCCTTACACTGGTTATCATTAGCATTTAACCCGGCCACTCATGAGTCCCTAAAGTTTTCACCCATTTCTCTTATGTTATAGTTTGTTCCAAACATTCCCTTATCCAATTTATGGCCAATCAATGAACTTTTACAATAGACCCATAGGATACCCGTTATCTGTAGAGAAAATCTAGATATTATCTTAAGGCCCCTCACCAGGGAGTTAAAATGAGGTATGGCCGTGGACGAAAACCCATAAATTTAAGAGTTGGTGATCAAGTCATGGTTAAAAATATTGTTCCCGCGAACAAGCTTGCCCCAGATTTCATGGACCTTGCGTCATCTTAGATTTTCTAACTCCTGTCACCCTTTTGGTGAGTAACCCTGAAACAGGAAGGATTTTCGTGTTCACCAGTCTCAAGTAAAATCTGTGTGAAGGCATTTGCTTTTTCATTACATGCACCAAGTGATGATGTTGCTGATTTAATTATATTTCTTTCCTTAGTGTCTTATTACTTTAAGTTCAATGTAAGCAAATTAAGAATAAGAGGGCGTTCTTCCCCTGTTGGTTGTCAGAAGTTGTATTAATAAGGAAATTATGCGTTCATTTTTGTTGAAATCCTTTTTGTGAACACCTTGCCTTCGATAATTTCATAACCATTCTGCCATTACGGCCCCTGCCTCCAAACCTGAGTCAGAAACACCGTGCACTCGTCCTGCAAAGCCGCCAACCTTACTTGCACCACAGGTAACTCTGTCTGTGAATCTGTTACAGTTGGCCCTAAATTCAATGTTACAGTTCAAAGGCCACGTCGTGTCAACATGCGAGAGATGCCAGCGTGGGGTATGGGCCCACCTCTTCCCGGCCTAGACGCCATCTAAACTGCCTTCTTTAGGACTGTGATCATTGGGAGTAGCTTGGAAGCTGGACTTCGACCGCCCACTCTATACTCGGGCCGAAAAATGCTACTTGGTACTTGGCTACCATCGCCTTGGCTGCTGCCCTCAACAAATCGGGAGGATGGTATTGCCCCCGTTAAAATTGGCGATATTGTGCATATTTTCAACAAGTGGAAATTAAAAGTTTTATTGCCTGCTTGGAACTGAAATGTATCATTGGGGAAGTAGTGGTGAGCTAAGAACGAGTTTTTTCGTCATTCAGAGGGGTGATACATGGCCCGGACCGTGCCAAGGTCGAGGCGACTACCGCCGCACGCGCGCAACTCACATTATGAATCTGGAATAGTCTGAGCCAATTAAATGAGACCCATCAGCGAATTATCGTTCTCGTTGAAGATCACACCTCCCAGGCCGATAATATAAAAAGGCCTTGTTACGAGTAAATCGCTCTCTGAATATCCTTCGCTGTATTGCTCTCTCTCTCTGAATATCCTTCGCTGTGCTGCTATTCTGAACTCTAGACTTGGATGTGCGACGCTACGTTATCCGACCACGTGGAGAAATTATTTCCAGTTCAGTCGACGCCCGTTCTGCCAGAATTTAGCGAGATAATTAGCGAATTCCTATGGAGTTAAACAAGCATTAAGAACTAAGTTAAGTGTGACTGTGTATACGAGTTATTAACGTTCGACGTGTGCTTGTGCAAATACTTAATCTTGTCATCTCAGTTACAGCTTGTGACCGGAATTCTACAGAAGTCGTCTTAGAAGCTGAACACCTCAAGATGGACAATTCCACAACCATCTATAACACAACTTCATCGAGGGACACCTGCTACAAAGTCTCCATGGAGCTGTAAAATGTGAGGCGTATCTGGTAATTGGAAGGAGACTGACCGGAGGAAAATGCTGGAATAATTGACTGTCGACGGGGACCGAACTCCATCTAAAACTTGAGTACTTTTTAATTTAATTTATCTGTCTCACCTTTTGTACAAATAGAGGTCTTTCTTCTTTAAGTCGTAGATCTATTAGTTTGTTGTAGTTAGAAACATTTCATTTTTCCACTTCTTAAGGTGTCGTGGTGGACTAGGTACGTGTGAATGAAATTTTGAATCTGTTAGCGTAGACATGTAGGTTGTCTTTGAATGATTTCCCATGCTTAGGAGCTTAATATTTAAAAATCACTGACCACGCGATAAATCTACTTTCCTTATAATGTTGAAAGTTATTGGACTGAAATTTACGTGTACATTTTGAGTGAATAGGGTCGAACATAGTGTCTTTCAAGATCTTTTGCTGTATTTATGATGAATTCATCTAATTTTATGATATTCCACGAGGATCAGTGGATGCAATAATCACTTAAATAATAATAATATTGACTTAAGATCGGGTAAAACAGAATTAAACGCTCGTGAGCCATAAATTTACAGTAGAGTCCTTATATGTGAGATTGAATGAGATCTGTTCGTGAAGGGTCTGGAATATGACCAATCCTGAGGGATATTTGTTGTATAATTGAGCGACTGATGATTTAATGATGATATTTGACTTATTCTTGTGTATTGGGAGCGCAAGACAGATTATAATTATTGGAGTACGTGTTGCGAGTGTATTTCACAGGTAGGGAATTAAAAAAAATAGTACGATTAAGGCTCACGCTCGCGATAGTTTCAACCTGTAGCCCAAGCGATGGTAGTGCTTAATGATTTTACTAGAATCTTCCATTATAATTTCAAGAGTAAGATGAACTCACATCGATATGTGAAATGTGTTTCTACCAAGTGATACCCATGACTTCGATCACTAGTCACCATTAATGAAGAATAATTTCAGCTCACAGATTATTTCTGCTAGATATTGCGTGATCTGACCATTCGTAAAAATCATGAATAAACTTGCCAAAACAGGATTCGATGTAAATAATGTACATAAAATACGTGTTTCCTAGTGTGAATGTGTGTGTATATGTAAATACGTATATTTCTCTTGTATCATGTTTGTCCAATTTAATTTGATCCCGGTCGTGCACTTGCTGCGACGCAGATACATTCATCGTTGTGTGCCGCCTTAAGAAGTAATTTCCATGCCCTTAAGGGAAAATTTTTTCAACTTAAGTCGAGGAAGACTAGAAAAGGATTTTTTTCATTAGCGAGATTTAAAAGGAAAGATCATCTCGTTATCTTACGAAGGCACTCGATTTGTTAATAAAATTTATTTAACTAGCTCACACGTGGGTAACATAAATTTCTGACACATTTATAGTTGAACTTTGAAAGATTTTAAGATTCATTTGAATGGAAATGCAATACACAGATCAGAAATAGAAGTTCGTTAGCCGCATAATTACTTTGAGTTCTGGTGAAAATAAGTCATAATAATTAATGGAAAATAATTATTCTGGAATGTTAATGACGATCGTTAGGTAAATGATGCACTGGAAAAATTAATGAGAACATGATCGTGTGACAGTGAAGCATAGGTTAATTAAATGATGAGAGATTAATAATAATAATAATAATAATAATAATAATAATAATAATAATAATAATCAGAATAATAATTAATTAATTTAGAGAATTTTGTAATCAATTTTCATTTTCTACTGAAGTTCATGTTGGTGTCATTGACTAATATTAAATACTGTAAATGATAAATTTAGTTGAGTTCATCTTAAAACCACGTGTTGAGACTACTCTGAATTGGTAAAGCTTTAAACACATTTATTGTAAAACCCTCGTTAGCAAGGCAGTTGTTTAATTATTTTATGAACCTATATGTTAATTTTTTAAATTTCTTTCAATCAAATATTTTGATTTGGAAAGGCAAGAGGCCTAATTTTTCTTTGGTTTTCATTACAGCACAGTAAGGCTGGAGATTAAGAACACGTGTCACTCAAAACCGAGGAAGAAATAAAATATTATGGAAGTTCAATGTAAAAAGGAATATCATCAAGAATATTTTCATTTATTATTTGCTTATGTGAATACATGTCAGAGTGTTGTTTTAACACTTCTTTTTATCCTGCTTGGTCATCAACCCTTAATTTCCCTTAAATGCCTCTAGAAAGTGATAGCCAACGATCGAACGGTCCACCTAGGGATCTCTCGCTCGCTGGCTGGCTGGGCTTAGCTCGGGAATAATGGGGGCATTTAAGATGGCTTAATCCAAACGTGGGGCTCGAGATTGGCTTATCCAAGCTCGAAAATGATCTTGTGCTGTCCAGTGTTTATGACATTGACAAGATCTGATGACCAATTAAATTAGGCTGACTCTGATACATTTATTCGCCCAAATTCTTGTGGCTAACATAAGCACATGTTAAATGTAACTTATATGAATCTTGTTTACGAACAATAAAATTCTTGCTGGTAATTAGAAACTCGAATTTGATGCGATGATAATTAACTAAAGTTAGATTAATAATTGTGACCAATATTGGTGAAAATTCGGAACTTTCATAATATTGACAAATCGTTGCCTGCGGGAATTAGATTAGTTCGATCCCTAACATTCCAGCATCCCGATCGGAATCCTTCCAGTACCAGAATAGCCATTTAATGAATAATTGTAACTATGGAGGACTTAAGGCAGATGTTGTTGGCTATGGAGGAGAGTATCAATGCCAACTTGAATACTAGTCAAACTAACTTAGAACAAAAACTTAGTGAAACTCAGTTACACTTAGAGAAAAACTTAGAGAAAAACTTAATGATCTTAGTGAAAATCATGCACACTTAGGGAAAAAATTAGAACAAAAACTTAGTGAAACTCAGTTACACTTAGAGGAAAATTTAGAGTGAAAGCTTAACGATAATCAGGCTCACTTAGAAAAAGGACTCAGTGACCTCAGTGACGCGCAAATAAATCTCGAAAAATCTCTTGGGGAAGCCATTGAAGAAAAATTGACGGACATTAAAAATCAAACTGAAGGAGGTTTAGGGAAGATATGTTCTGACATTAACCTTTTTAACGGCAAGCTAGCCTCAATGCAGAGCGAGCTCGTGATAGTTAAAAAGATTTCGCTACCATGAAGAAGGAAGTGAACGAAAATATTGCCAAATCTATGTCGGGCATGTCCAATGAATTCAGTGAACGATTGGCGAACATTCAGCAGGGCATCTTAACCGGAACTGACAAATATAAGGGCGAAGTCGAAAAATCATTCCTGAATATTGAGGGAAAGATTGACACGAACGCAGAGGACATTAAAGTTACTAAAACGGCTTGGGCAAAGAAATTCCTTGGATTGAACGAAAAGTTACAACAAGTCATAAAGTGCATTCTCGACAAAATCGAGATATCCCAAGTCGATAACTCAGAGCGGATGGATTATATCCACGAGTCACTTGAGGATAGTTGGGGCGAAATAAAAACAATTAAAACCACCTTGACGAATGCCATACACAAGGTCACTACCGAGTCTAAAACTGAAACCGAAGGGATACGAAAGGAGTACACGGACGGAATCAAGGAGCTTGTACATGAAATGCACCTCCTGAAGGTCCAGAATGAGAACACTAGCAAGGTCACTAACTCATTGCTAGAAAAGCAGGCGTTACTGGAGCAACGTGTAACCGGCACGGGTCAGACGTCAACTCCACTGGCAACTGTAGGAACATGCGCTGCGAATACGATTGACATTTCTTCAGAGCCGACAGTAAATACGTCTCAAGTGAATACAACCGGCCAGACGCAGATAGTCAATATAATTCGTCTCCACGAAGACCAGCCCAAGAAATTTAATAACATCAGAGGAAACGTGACACCGAAAGGCTTCATTCGGTAACTGCAAGATTACTTTCGCGATGCGAAAATTCCACCAGAAAGGCAGTTAAGGGTCACCGAAAAGTTCCTGGAAGATTCAGTACATACCTGGTTCGTTGCGTTTCGATTTTCGTTTGACGATTTCAAAAGTTTCAACAAAGCATTCCTGTAGAAGTACTGGAATAGCGACGTCCAATACAACCTCAGGACGGAGCTATATGCCAGGAAATATGCATCTTCCACGCCCACGAGATACGCAGACATTCTTTCCGGTCAGTTACGGTAATTACGAGAGCTAGACTCACCCCCATCAGAACCTGAGTTGGTCAAATTAATCACACGTCAATTACCACCAGATGTGCAGAGGATCATGATAGCCTCGAATACACAAACTGCAATCCAGGCTGAGGCCTTATTAAGGCAACTAGATATGACGTCCAAGGAACCAGTTCGTCAGGGACGAAACCCGGAACCTCAAGTCCATCAGGTGACAACAAATAAGGAGGAGGAATCGAAACCAGTCAACCAAGGGAGGACGTGGAAACGTAACCCTGGAGGGCAAGATTCACCTCGTGATCGATCGCCCGTACGCAGAAATAGACCCACCAGAAACTGGGTGTATTCCAGACGTGACGAGAGAAAGCGACCATACTCGGACTAACGAAGGAACTGAAAACGAAACCAGGACTTCCGCCAATCAAGAGGAAGGAGAGACTGGCGAGAAGAAGAAAAAAGAAAAATACCTAATGGACCTGCAGAACACGACACAGGAAAGCGAACGATGGCGAAGAGCAATTCAAACCCAGGATACCAACCCTGATATCGTGGGGGTGGAAAGCCTTCAATATCAAGAGGCCAAGGTTCGGGGAAGCCAACAGAGTAACTCGAGTCAGGAGCACAGCCAAGGTGCCGTAAAAACAACTCCATCGCCAGTGAAAGAAGATGGTCAGTAAACATCAAGAATGGATTCTGGTACAGGTCGACTCATGGACTATCAAGCCCGAAGATTTATTGGACGAAGTTGGTCAGCGTAACAGTGAAATACCATCAACTTTACCTATTATTTCAGCACGGATCTGCAATGTTCATGTCAAATGTCTTATAGATATTGGGTCGACGATTAGCGTCATTTCTACGGCATTTTTGAGAGATCTCAGGGACAAAAATGATATTCCTGTCATACCAGTATCTCATGTGAAAATTAAGGGCATAATACCGGACAAGTCTGTCATGTGTAAACAAGACATGGTGGGATGTCGAGATTGGACGGACAATATTTCCTCAAGTATTCCTAGCCATGTCCAAAATTAAATTTAACATTATTCTAGGTGTAGACTTCCTAATGTCTTACCAAGCTATGATTGACATGCAGTCAAACTCCATTCAATTCAAGAAGGCAGATTTTTCTGAGACTGCTATGTTAAATCCTTCAAATGTGAACGATCCATATGCTTATTGTGGGAAGACAAACGCCTTATCTCCGAGGGAACTGAAGACCATGAGGCTTCTGAGGAACTTTTAATGGCCTTGGATACAGTATTAGAAGAAGGCGATGACGACGTACACCCCTTCGATCTTGTCGTGTACCGACCTCCCACGGACTCGAACCGGCGGACTGCCAGGTGGAAGGCAGCCGGGATTCGCAGCCGAGTCTAGAGCTCAAGGTGTCAGAGGAGATTAATTAGTGTTAGAATAATGATAGTCATCGACATGAGACACCTTGTAGTACTTGTAGTACTGTATAATAAGTATAATAATTATAGTTAGATTTAATAATTGGAAAGCAGAAGGAAGCCTTCAGCTAAGTATTGGAGAGCAGTTTGCGGAACGCGCTCGCTTACAAAAGTTGTTGACTAAGAGCGGAGACTTGTTGATCACAACAAGGTATTTACTGTGTATCGACAAACAGAGCTAGTATGGCAGCGGGCCGCCGAAGCCGACAAAGAAACAAGGCCCAGTGCAAGGCCATTCAGGGTCAGTACAGATGCACTAGGGAAACAAGGAAAGATGACGATAAAGTAAGACAGAAAACAGTAGTGCCTAGGTAGCAGCACTTACTGTGACAACTATTGAGAATAGCCACTTGAGGGCGCTAGTGACTGGATGATCAGTTTAGCAATGCCCGTAAGACCCAAGGAGGTTGGGATAGAACTTTGAGTTCAGGAGCGGAGATATAACCCCTGGCCAAGATGGCGCGGGGCCTTCTTCCAGCCAGTAGTTCGTACTTGTCAGAACGATATTCTTTTCGAGCATAGCCCAAGTGCCGCAGGGCAAGATTCAGATAGACGCGTAGTAGAACAGTAGGCGCGTGAAACAAACTCGCTCTCACTATAGATCATTACATTCAGACTTGTAAATATACTGTACATAGTAGTTTTAGTGTCCTCAGCAATAAAGGACAGGGAAACCATTTCATCTTTTATTTCGGGAGTTGCGGGACGAGTCATACCTACAAATTACCTCCCTACATTCCGCTCGGCAGGTCAGGTAATACTTCAACATCCAAGTGCCTGGTGACCAACCTACGAGATCGTCTCACAGGACAGGTAGGTCACGACAGGCACGTATAAAAATTTGGTGTCAGGTAGTGCAGGGTCCCGAGTTCGATCCTCGAACAGTGTCAACTCACCGAAATAACGTGAGAGAACCGCGACTTCGCAGAAGATTTCCGTGTGAGAAAATCGCGACTTCGCAGAAGATTGTCCGAACCGCGCTACCGCGTAATTTCGTTCGTGTGCCGCGCATCGCAGAAGAGGAGCATCACTACCGCAGCCTACTAAGCCAGCCCAGCAGAGGGGTAGCAGTCCAGTAGCAGACAACGCCATCCGGTGGAGACGCAGCAATACAGCCGACTACTCATCCAGCCCAGCAGTGAAGCAGCATTGCAGATTAAGGTAAGCTGAATATTTATTTCAAATGGCACGACAGAATAGTTCAGTACCAGCAGACCAAGGCACTGAGATGCTTGACGAGGTGGAATCAGTAAGTATGAGTGGGCCTTTTGTTACAGTAGTAGAAGGACATCGTCTCATTGGCCGAGAGTTTGATGGCAGTCAACCAGATAGACTGCATGAGTTCATAGCTAACGTAGATGCTGCTGTTCGTATGATTAAGGATGAGGATCAAGAGTTGTTTTTCAAGTATATTTTAACTAAGGTTACGGGCAGAGCCCGAGATAAATTATTGTACAGACGTGATATACATAACTGGGAGAAAGCCAAGCGGGCATTGATAGAATATTATGGCCAGCAAGGCACGTTAGATTTGTACATTTGTCAAATGTTCCAAACAGCGCAGGACCCGCGAGAATCAGTCGCACTTTGGGCGCACAAAATAGAAACATTGTCAGCTTCTTTTAGAGAGGCAATACTGGAGGATGAATTAGAGGAGGATCGTGACGCGCAGTTGAAAATAACGAGAAAAATATGTGTTGCTAGTTTCATACAAGGGTTAGCCAACCCTCGAATACAAGCTAGGGTACAGTCAGAAAAGGGCATTACTTTTGAGAGGGCAGTTGCACTTGCTCAACAGGAAGAAACCATAATATTGTCAAAGAAAGCACGAGAGGGCCTACAACACAAACGTAGCTCAGGGTTTAGCAAGCGCAGACCAGAACAGGAGCGCAGTGCAGCACCAAAGTGTCATACTAAGCCAACACATGCTAGGGAGCGCAGTGCAGCACCACAGTGGAATACTAAGCCAACACATGCTAGTGTTAGAGTGGTCTGCTACAATTGTAGCAAGGAAGGCCACATAGCAAGGAACTGTATGAACACAGGAACGCAGGGGGCTCACACCACACAGACCGCTAGTTCCAATACAGCTACAGGGGGCACCTTCAGTAAATTAAAATGCCGCTATTGTGGGAAGACAGGGCACATTGAACGTGACTGTAGAAAGAAACAGAGGGACAAGGAAACAGAGGTACGAGAAACAGTGCGCATAGTACGCACACAACCAAACACAGTGACAGGTGATAACAGAACTTGTTATCGTTGCGGCCGGAAAGGGCACATACAGGTGAACTGTCGACAAGGTGCACGCACTCAAGGTGTACACACACAAGGTGCACGCACTCAAGGTGCGCACACTCCGGTGATGCGAACGGATAGCCGTAGGTGCTACTCGTGTGGCCAACAGGGCCACATTCAGAGAAATTGTCGAAAAACCCGAGGCAAGTCCACGGGCAATAGGGCCATGAAAGGCCAAACTCAGGATGATCGTGTAGGGGGCAAGACCGTAAGATACCGAGCCCAATGCGAACATTGTGATAGGTGGTCACATCGAACCCAAGACTGTTGGTTCAAAAAGAAGGGCGGCAGTACGCAAGCCACGAAAGCCTCCGCAGCTCAGGCGGCAAACTAGAATGGGCCCGTAGCAAGGGGACAGTTACGGAGGCCCGCACACCAGAAGGTCCCAAGAATTCTGACGTGGAAGGCACGGTGCTGATCCAGGTTGCGAACCAAGGAAGACCGTTGAGATTTTTGATAGATACTGGGTCCGATGTCAGCCTAGTTAAGAGGCAATCGGTACCCAAGGAATGCCTGATTGACGGGAGCAAATCAATTGAATTAGCAGGTGTAAGTAAGGGAATAATTTACACCCAGGGTACTGTACGTTTTGCCATTGGAAACACAAGTCACACATTTCATGTGGTAGGGAGTGACTTCCAATTAACACAGGATGGTATAGTTGGGCGAGACCTCCTGACAGATAGCGTGATTGACTATAGGGAAGGTCATGTCACCATAAGAGGGCGGCAATACCCTATGGGGGCACGAGAGACGAAGGTGATCCGTCTCGAACCAAGGACCCAGAAGGTCGTTGTTATAGAAGTAGATCGGAATCTACCCTTAGGAATTATTGAGAAGGAAGAGGTGATACCAGGGGTGTACCTCGCAGGGTGCCTAACCAAATCAGAGCACCATGAAGCAGTGGTTAGCATGATGAATACCACTGAAAAGGCGGTGACTTTACACAGTCCACGAGTGCACATACAGGAGGTAGATAAAACCTGCCTGGCACAAGTGCGAAAGGTAGAGCAGAACAGTAGAGTGGCAAACGGAGAACCGGCCACCCAGAAGCCCCGATCACAGCGGGTGATAGACTGTTTGCGAGTTGATCACCTCACGCAGGTAGATAAGGAAGGGATATACGCCATCTGTGCTGAGTACAATGATATCTTCCATCATGAGGGAGACAAATTAACTCACACTGATGTACTACAGCATGAGATCCCTACACCCCAAGATCAACCTCCAATTAATGTACGACCATATAGACTTCCCGAAGCACAGAAGGGGGAGATACAAGCTCAAATAGATAAGATGCTGAATGATGAAATTATCACACCTAGCACATCAGCCTGGAATGCGCCATTACTTTTAATTCCCAAGAAGTTAGACGCCTCAGGGAAACAAAAATGGAGGGTCGTGATCGACTTTCGAAAATTGAACGAGATAACGATAGGAACCAGTTATCCCCTGCCATTAATTTCAGAACTGTTAGACGCCCTTGGCAAGGCGAGATACTTTTCAACTTTAGATCTCGCGAGTGGCTATCACCAGGTGTTGTTGAAGCCTGAAGACAGGCCAAAGACAGCATTCTCTGCGCTAGGACGCAAGTACGAATTCAGGAAAATGCCCATGGGTTTGATGGCCGCGCCAGCCACGTTTACGAGGCTGATGAACAATGTGCTCACAGGGTTAACAGGTATAAAATGTCTGTGTTACCTGGATGACGTCATTGTGTACGGGAGTTCAATCCAGGAGCACAATGCGAAGCTAAGAGACGTATTTCAAAGGCTGAGAGAGAACACGCTGAAACTCCAGCCAGATAAGTGTGAATTCCTAAGAACCGAAGTAGCGTTCCTAGGACATGTAATTACTGACGAAGGTGTCTTACCAGACCCACGTAAGGTACAGGCCGTTAAGGACTTTCCGAGGCCGACCACTAGCCGCCAGATCAAGCAGTTCTGCGGACTGAGTGGGTACTATAGGAAGTTCATACCTAACTACAGCAAAATCGCGAAACCGCTGTATCAGTTAGTGAAGAAGGACGTTCCCTTTGTATGGGGAGACGATCAGGAACAAGCGTTCCAGATACTAAGGCAAAAGCTAATTGAGGAACCTATATTGCAGTATCCGGATTTTGAAAAACCATTCGTTGTTACCACTGATGCGAGCAACGAAGCGGTTGGGGCAGTATTGTCACAAGGACCTATCGGAAAAGACCTTCCAATTGCCTATGCAAGTAGAACGCTTAATAAAGCAGAAATGAATTATAGCGTAACTGAGAAAGAATTGTTGGCAATAGTGTGGGCAGTAAAGTATTTCAGACCATATCTGTTTGGTAGAAAATTCACTGTTGTGACAGACCATAAGCCGTTGAAGTGGGTCTTCAACGTGCAAGATCCGTCTTCACGCCTGCTAAAGTTCAGGCTGAAGCTGGCGGAATACGACTTCGACGTCGTATATAAGCAGGGCAAACAGAACTGCAATGCAGATGCCCTGAGTAGGAATCCCACTGAACCCAAGTGCCAAGCGCGAGTAGTTAACTCGGCTCAGCACAGGTCTCACTCAGAGACAACGGTAGAAACTCAGGCCTCAGACGAGAATAGAGAGGAGGTACTGACTTCAAAACCCGAGGACGCTACGGCAGAGGGAGTTGAAGCGGACGGTAGCGAGGTTTCCGAGGACGCTAACGCAGAGGAGATTTCGCACGAAGGTAGCTTATCTGAGGAAGAGAACGAATTAGGCGAAGCTGAAAAGCTAGCCATTTTGAAAGAATGTCATGATTCTTTGGTGGGAGGCCACCAAGGAATAGCGCGCACGTACGCCAGGGTACGTGAACGAATTCAGTGGAAGGGCATGAAAGGGGACATTGAGCGCTATGTACGCACATGTCCCTCCTGCCAAAAGAATAAAGGGACCAGACCAGACGTCAGGGCTCCCATGAGAATTACGGATACCCCGAACACAGTCTTTGAGAAAATATCCCTAGACGTAGTTGGACCTCTTCCGTTGACAGAGGCAGGAAACAGGTACATACTGACATGCCAAGATCAGCTGTCTAAGTACCTAGTAGCGAGTGCCATGCCTAATCAGGAGGCAGAAACCGTGGCACGGACGCTAATCAATAACGTAATAAGTATCTATGGGATACCAGAGCAGATTCTCACTGACCAGGGTAGTAATTTCATGAGTGATGTGTTTAAGACGCTGTGTAAAACGCTGCGCATTCGTAAAACACACACTACGGCTTTCAGGCCACAATCGAACGGTAGCATAGAAAGATCCCATAAGGTGCTCACGGAGTACCTAAGGCATTATGTCTGCTCAGGGGAGCAGAATGACTGGGACAAGTATTTGCCTAAGCTAGCTTTGTGTATAATACCACAAAGAGCACAAGTACAGGGTTCACACCCTACGAATTAATTTTTGGAAGGAAGGCAAATATCCCAGGTGTGCTGCAAAAGCCACCTGAAATGAATTACAATGAACACCAGAACGTGGTGGAGGAACTGACGGCACAGCTTAGGCGAAATCACGAGGCCGCCAGAAAGACCTTAATAGAGCGAAAGGAATTAGAGAAAGAACACTACGACAAAAAGCAAAATGAGGTCACCTTTCAGGTAGGTGATAAGGTTCTCTTGCGCAATGACGCATTGCGAAGAGGAAAATCCAGAAAGCTAAGCCCACCATTCGAAGGTCCTTACGAGATAGTAGATGTTTCAGGGGTGAATTGCACCCTACAGATGAACAAGAAGGGAAAAAGGGTTAAGGTACATAAGAATCGTTTGAAATTGTACTTGTAGAAACGAGAACTGGGAAGCGAATGGTAACACACATCCTGTCTTTACCTTGCAGGTAGACAGCAGATATGGCGCGAATGCTAGAATTGTTGTCCATCGTAGTAGCAGTGATAGTCGTGACGTCACACCGCTACAGAATAGACGGAGAAGTACTGGATGTCAAGGTGACACCATATGAGAGTACTCCAGGGGCATACTTCGACAATCAGGGTGAGATACAGTTATACCATACGGAATGGACACTAGTTACCTATGTAAACCTGAATAAATTAAGTTATGTATTTTCAAATGTCAAGAGACATATACACTGGACTCAATTAATATGTACACAGTTAGAAAGAAGTACTAACCTAACATGTCAACAGGATGTTAAAATGCTAAGTGCACAATTAGATAGAATTAAGGAATCGAAGGAATTAATTACGAGGAGTACTAAACCAATAGGGGAAACGGATAACACTAGGCGAAAACGAGGCCTAATTAATGCAGTAGGTTCCATCGCAAAGGCATTATTTGGAACATTAAGTCAAGAGGATGCCGATAAATATGAGTCAAAAGTTAGTGAGTTAGAGCAGGAACAGCTTTCAATTATGAAAATTGCAAAAGACCAGATGATAGTAGTAAAATCAACATTGCAATCTATGAACAGCACCATTTACGATGTCACAGCCAATGAGCAGAGATTAACTCAAAACATTGCAGAAATTAGATCATATCTTGCCAATAGCACGCTTCAAATTACAGAAGCACTTAAGCAAGTAGATTTAGAAAACTCAGTGAATAGGCATTTAATTGAGATTGAAGGCCTTCTCATACAACTGTATGAGCATTATAGTGTTGTATTATCAGGTATAATGAATGCTCAGGTAGGAGTCATTCAGGTGCAAATAATTTCACCAGATGATATTATTAAAGGTTATAAGAAAGCTCAGGGAGATTTCCCTAAAGGATTGTCCTTGCCATTTGACTTAAAATCAGCTTACGGCTACTTGATTTACAAAGTAGCCACAGTGGAAGTGTTCGCTAACAAAAATTATTTAGTGTACGTCATCAAGACACCCCTTACAGATAGGGTAACTTATACATTGTATCACATGATTCCATTCCCCACATATATGAAGAGTAATCCACACCATTTTGTTTATCTTCAAGAGACCAAGGACTATATCCTTATGGACAAAGAGAAACAAACTTATGTTCAGTTAGATAAAAATCAGGTAAATCAATGTAAGGTAGTAACACCCAGTTGGAGACTATGTCATGTTAAATTCCCTATTAATACAGTGTACACTCAAAAGAGTTGTGCTGTCCAGCTTATTTTAGGAGTTAGTCAAATTCCAAATAATTGTGATAAAAGAGTACTTCCCGTTCAACAGCTCATGTGGATACCTATCAGAGCCAACAGATATATATACGTATCCCCAGAAGAAGTTAAAGTAACATGTATGTGTAAGGATACCACCAGTGATATCAGGTTAACAGGCACTGGTATTCTTGTTTTAAGTGCAGGTTGCACAGTATATGGACCACATAGTAAAATACAAGGTGTAGGTGAAGTGAACACTACACAAAGTAAATACTTTGTACCAGAAGTCACACTTGATTATGACTGTTGTGAACAGATAAGTAGTGAAATCAAGTTAGAACGGATACCCGAAATGAATAAGTTGTCATTAAATAATTTGCTAAATCACATTAACGATTTACAATGGGCTACCCATAAGACACAAGAAGTGGAAGATATGGTGAGACAAAAAGAAGAAGAACTGCAAAGACAAATGGTCTATCAGCATATTAATGTGTACAGATATATTGTGTGGATAGTTGTTGGTATCATAAGTTTAATTTTAATTTGTTACTGTTGTAATTGTTGCTGTCCGAAACTAGGGTTTCCAGCAAAGAGATGGTTTGATGATGCACGGGCTCATTGCCCTAATATATGTATAAAACAAACGGTAATCACGAAGGGAGATAAGGTTAAGACTTCAGATGAGGATTTAACTATATTCCAACGTCCCAGGCGGATCCGGGGACGCCCGGAGATGTCTGAGGAGATTATGGAATTACACTCCAGGCCTGCTGGGGGACGCCCTAGTACGCCTGTGAGATCTATAGAAGCAATAGAAATAGACGCAAGTGATAATCAGAGCAGAGAACAACCATCCCCTTCACCACAGGGTCGCCGATCCTTACGTACCGGCAACATCAGAGTATAAATAATGTAGGACAGAAATGGACGCAACGTATGGTTGCATCCATTTCTTCCCTAAGGGAGGAGATGTCGTGTACCGACCTCCCACGGACTCGAACCGGCGGACTGCCAGGTGGAAGGCAGCCGGGATTCGCAGCCGAGTCTAGAGCTCAAGGTGTCAGAGGAGATTAATTAGTGTTAGAATAATGATAGTCATCGACATGAGACACCTTGTAGTACTTGTAGTACTGTATAATAAGTATAATAATTATAGTTAGATTTAATAATTGGAAAGCAGAAGGAAGCCTTCAGCTAAGTATTGGAGAGCAGTTTGCGAAACGCGCTCGCTTACAAAAGTTGTTGACTAAGAGCGGAGACTTGTTGATCACAACAAGGTATTTACTGTGTATCGACAAACAGAGCTAGTATGGCAGCGGGCCGCCGAAGCCGACAAAGAAACAAAGCCCAGTGCAAGGCCATTTAGGGTCAGTACAGATGCACTAGGGAAACAAGGAAAGATGTCGATAAAGTAAGACAGAAAACAGTAGTGCCTAGGTAGCAGCACTTACTGTGACAACTATTGAGAATAGCCACTTGAGGGCGCTAGTGACTGGATGATCAGTTTAGCAATGCCCGTAAGACCCAAGGAGGTAGGGATAGAACTTTGAGTTCAGGAGCGGAGATATAACCCCTGGCCAAGATGGCGCGGGGCCTTCTTCCAGCCAGTAGTTCGTACTTGTCAGAACGATATTCTTTTCGAGCATGGCCCAAGTGCCGCAGGGCAAGATTCAGATAGACGCGTAGTAGAACAGTAGGCGCGTGAAACAAACTCGCTCTCACTATAGATCATTACATTCAGACTTGTAAATATACTGTACATAGTAGTTTTAGTGTCCTCAGCAATAAAGGACAGGGAAACCATTTCATCTTTTATTTCGGGAGTTGCGGGACGAGTCATACCTACAAATTACCTCCCTACATTCCGCTCGGCAGGTCAGGTAATACTTCAACATCCAAGTGCCTGGTGACCAACCTACGAGATCGTCTCACAGGACAGGTAGGTCACGACAATCTTATCTCTGATAAGTCAAGGCAAGCCATGTGTACGGAAGTGGAACAGATCCAGCTTCGGAATTTACTGCTGAAATATAAGAACTTGTTCGATTCCAAACCAGGTCTTATTCCTATCTTTCAGTACTCACTTCTTGTGACAGACTGGCTACCCTTCAAGAAGAAGCCATATCCGATACCGGAAAAATTTCACTTCAGAGACGGCAAGATTATTGAAGAGATGGAGAGGGATGGAATCGTCATGAAAGCTAGCAGTCCATTTATTAACCTTTTAGTAGTCGTTTCTAAGCCAGACGGATCACTGCGCGTATGTTTGGATGCTCGTTCTGTAAATGAAAAGCTAATCCCGGAGAATGATCAGCCTCCGACGATTAAAGACATTATTAGAAAATTTAAGGGTATGAGATACTTCTCTTCTGTTGACTTTACGTCATCCCACTTCCATATTCTGCTCGAAGAAAAATCCAGGTTATAGACAGGGTTCATATACGACCATTAAACCTATGTTTTCTGCAGGCTTCCATTCGGTATCCGTAACGCTGGCGCCGCACTTATCCGAGCACTCGACAGATGCCTAATTGACGAGGTAAAAGCCTTTACAACGAGATATGTAGACGGCCTACTCCTAGCGACTGAGACCTTAGAAGAACACTTGGTTAAATTGGAGAAACTCCTCAAGAATTTATCCGACGCTGGCTTCCATGTGAACCTGAAGAAATCCCACTTTTGCAAGTCCGAGATCCTATTCCTAGGACATGTCATAGACGGCGATGGCGTGAAACCCAACCAAGTCAAGATCGAAGCCATTAGCAATTTTCCTAAGCCAGTGAGAGTGAAACAAGTCAGACAATTCTTGGGAATGGCCCAGTTCATTTCGAACCACTGTCCAAACTATACTCAGACAGTAGCTCCGTTGCAGGATCTCTTAAAAAAGGGCAACAGATGGAAGTGGAGCACCGAATGTGACAAGGCCTTCGCTAAAACGAAAGAAATGCTCATAAACAATGTTAAGTTGGGATACCCTGATTTGACTAGGCCCTTCATTCTACAAACAGATGCCTCAAACATTGGGATAGGAGCCGTTCTTTTCCAAGAAGATATGGAGAACCCTGAAAATAGGACATACTTGGCTTTCGTCAGCAGGAAGATAACGAAGCACGAAAAACATTACTCCGCAACTGAACTAGAAATGTTATCCATAGTCTACGCTCTTAAATATTGGCAGAAATTGATTTATGGGTTTCCCATTGTTGTTAGGACTGACCATCGTGCATTAACCTTCATGTTGAAAACAACTATGGCTTCCGAACGAGTCTTCAGATGGACACTCTTCGTACAACAATTTAATCTTCAGTTAGAACATTGCTCTGGGAAAAACAACTTGTTGGCCGACTGCTTAAGTCGAAATCCTAACACTGAAGTCGCCGAGATACATCAAATAGCATTAATACAGGAAGACCACGAGTTCCTACGCAAACTTAGTTACCTTCGACAGGCACAGAGACGGGACCTTAAGTTACGGCCTATCATTGACTGTCTTGAAGACAAGCTTACTCCAGACGAGCCAGGATTTAGGAAAATAAGGAGGCAAGCTAAAAATTTCCGCCATGTCAACGGAATCCTGTATAAGTTTATTGACCCCGCCAAGACGAAATTACGAGCCGTTATTCCACCGAAGCTACGGGAAATTCTTACTTGGCACGTCCATAGGATTACAGGTCATGGCGGAGTGGATAAGACTGTTGCCACGATATTGGAATCATTCACATGGGAAGGATTGAGAACTTTTGTGAATGATGTCATCAGGACGTGTGACACTTGTCAGAGAGTCAAACCAAGTTCTCATTTGTTACAGCAAAGTCCCATTCCTATTTTGCCATCTGCTCCGAAAGAACTCTATGCAATGGACCTGTTCGGTCAAGTTCCAACTTCTAAGAGAGGAAATCGTCATGTGGTTGTGACCATCGATGTATTCTCCAAGTACGTAACGTTGTATCCAATCCAGAAGGCCACTACTAAAGCCGTTCTATGGAGAATCACCCGGAATATAATTCCTCACATGGGAAAGCCTCAGGCCATACTAACAGATCACGGACCACAATTCACCTCGGCCGAATTCAAGCAAGCCATGACCCAACTGGGCATCAAACATGTCCTAAATTCCGTGAGACATCCGTCCAGTAATCCAGCGGAACGTGTAATGCAAGAGCTGGCCAAGTTCTGTAATATATTTTGTGGGAATGCTCATTGGAAATGGGTAGACGTACTTCCAATTATCATGGGGTGTTCTAATGGCACTGTTCACGAAGCAACCTCCCAAATTCCATCAGTGCTTCATTTTAATAATTGCCCTGTGAGATCTTGAGACCACATCATTCAATGTCCTGGTACCGTGAGACCTACTGCCCAGGAAAACATTGAAAAGGCAACGGAATTATTGAAACGCCACGCTGAGAGGCGTAACCGAAGAGTTCAAGGGAGAAAATTTCACCGGCCTCTCCGATTAAATGAATATGTATTATTAAGGCGACCTGCTGTGTCCGAGCCTACGAGCAAATTTTATGCGAAATTTGCACCATTGTTTTTTTTTTGCTAGGGGCTTTACGTCGCACCGACACAGATAGGTCTTATGGCGACGACCATTGTTTGTGGGACACTACAAGGTTATTAAAGTATTTGGCAATAATTCATATAAAATACAAAGTCTGGACAAATCTTACGAAGCTGTCCACAACGCCTCTAATTTAAGACTCTACAGGACACCTACACAATTAACTGACACACTTTAACCATCTACTAAAAGGGAAAATTAGTTATTGAAGATGGAGACAAAACTTGTGGAACACCCTGTATGGAGAGACTAGGCTACTGGATGCAAGGAGCGGAACGAAGAACTCCGAGTCTCGAGGAGGACGGACACCTGTCGCGAAATCAACTACGTTACTACCGAGTGATTTATCAGCCAATTTTCCAGAACAATAGAAATGGACACTGTTATGTTATAATTTCATCTGCTAACGAAATTATACTCCAACCAAGGGAGAGATGTCCCCGTTAAGGTTGGCGATATTGTGTATATTTTCAACAAGTGGAAATTAAAAGTTTTATTGTCTGCTTGGAACTGCAATGTGTCATTGGGGAAGTAGTGGCGAGCTAAGAACGAGTTTTTTTCGTCATTCAGAGGGGTGATACATGGCGCGGACCGTGCCAAGGTCGAGGCAAATCACGTGACACCGCCGCACGCGCGGAACTCACATTCTGAATCTGGAATAGTCTGAGCCAATTAAATGAGACCCATCAGCCAATTATCGTTCTCGTTGAAGATCACACCTCCCAGGCTGATAATATGAAAAGGCCTTGTTACGAGTAAATTGCTCTCTGAATATCCTTCGCTGTATTGCTCTCTCTCTCTCTGAATATCTTTCGCTGTATTGCTCTCTCTCTCTCTCTCTGAATATTCTTCGCTGTGCTGCTATTCTGAACTCTAGACTTGGATGTGCGACGCTACGTTATCCGACCACGTGGAGAAATGATTTCCAGTTCAGTCGACGCCCGTTCTGCCAGAATTTAGCGAGATAATTAGCGAATTCCTATGGAGTAAAACAAGCATTAAGAACTAAGTTAAGTGTGACTGTGTAGACGAGTTATTAACGTTCGACGTGTGCTTGTGCAAATACTTAATCTTGTCATCTCAGTTACAGCTTGTGACCGGAATTCTACAGAAGTCGTCTTAGAAGCTGAACACCTCAAGATGGACAATTCCACAACCATCTATAACACAACTTCATCGAGGGACACCTGCTACAAAGTCTCCATGGAGCTGTAAGATGTGAGGCGTATCTGGTAATTGGAAGGAGACTGACCGGAGGAAAATGCTGGAATAATTGACTGTCGACGGGGACCGAGCTCCAACTAAAACTTGAGTACCTTTTAATTTAATTTATCTGTCTCACCTTTTGTACAAATAGAGGTCTTTCTTCTTTAAGTCGTAGGTCTATTAGTTTGTTGTAGTTAGAAACAGTTCATTTTTCCACTTCTTAAGGTGTCGTGGTAGACTAGGTACGTGTGAATGAAATTTTGAATCTGTTAGAGTAGACATGTAGGTTGTCTTTGAATGATTTCCCTTGCTTAGGAGCTTAATATTTAAAAATCACTGACCATGCGATAAATCTACTTCCCTTGTAATGTTGAAAGTTATTGGACTGAAATTTACGTGTACATTTTGAGTGAATAGGGTCGAACCTAGTGTCTTTCAAGATCACTTGCTGTATTTATGATGAATGCATCTAATTTTATGATATTCCACGAGGATCAGTGGATGCAATAATCACTTAAATAATAATAATATTGACTAAAGATCGGGTAAAATAGAATTAAACGCTCGTGAGACATAAATTTACAGTAGAGTCCTTATATGTGCTCTGTTCATGAAGGGTCTGGAATATGACCAATCCTGAGGGATACTTGTTGCATAATTGAGCGATTGATGGTTTAATGATGATATTTGACTTATTCTTGTGTATTGGGAGCGCAAGACAGATTATAATTATTGGAGTACGTGTTGCGAATGTATTTCACAGGTAGGGAATAAAAATAATACGATTAAGGCTTACGCTCGCGATAGTTTCAACCTGTAGCGCAAGCGATGGTAGTGCTTAATGATTTTACTAGAATCTTCCATTATAATTTCAAGAGTTAGATGAACTCACATCGATATGTGAAATGTGTTTCTACCAAGTGATACACATGACTTCGATCACTAGTCACCATTAATGAAGAATAATTTCAGTACACAGATTATTTCTGCTAGATATTGAGTGATCTGACCATTCGTAAAAATCATGAATAAACTTGCCAAAACAGGATTCGATGTAAATAATGTACATAAAATACGTGTTTCCTAGTGTGAATGTGTGTGTATATGTAAATACGTATATTTCTCTTGTATCATGTTGGTCCAATTTAATTTGATCTGGTCGTGCACTTGCTGCGACGCAGATTACATTCATCGTTGTGTGCTGCCTTAAGAAGTAATTTTCATGCCCTTAATGGAAAATTTGATCAACTTAAGTCGAGGAAGACTAGAAAAGGATTTATTTTCTTCATTAGCGAGATTTAAAAGGAAAGATCATCTCGTTATCTTACGAAGGCACTCGATTTGTAAATAAAATTTATTTAACTAGCTCACACGTGGATAACATAAATTTCTGACACATTTATAGTTGAACTTTGAAAGTTTTTAAGATTAATTTGAATGGAAATGCAATACACAGATCAGAAGTAGAAGTTCGTTAGCCGCATAATTACTTTGAGTTATGGTGAAAATATGTCATAATAATTAAGTGAAAAATAATTATTCTGGAATGTTAATGACGATCGTTAGGTAAATGCTGCAGTGGAGAATTAATGAAAACATGATCGTGTGACAGTGAAGCATAGGTTAATGAAATGATGAGAGATTAACAATAACAATAATAATCAGAATAATAATTAATTAAATTTGGAAATTTTGAAATCAATTTTCATTTTCTACTGAAGTTCATGTTGGTGTCATTGACTTAAATACTGTAAATGTTAAATTTAGTTGAGTTCATCTTAAAACCACGTGTTGGGACTACTCTGAATTGGTAAAGCTTTAAACACATTTATTGTAAAACCCTCGTTAGCAAGACAGTTGTTTAATTATTTTATGAACCTCTATGTTAATTTTTTAAATGTCTTTCAATCAAATATTTTGATTTGGAAAGGCAAGAGGCCTAATTTTTCTTTGATTTTCATTACAGCACAGTAAGGCTGGAGATTAAGAACACGTGTCACTCAAAACCGAGGAAGAAATAAAATATTATGGAAGTTCAATGTAAAGAAGAATATCATCAAGAATATTTTCATTCATTATTTGCTTATGTGAATAAATTTCAGGGTGTTGTTTTAACATTTCTTTTCATCCTGCTTGGTCATCAACCCTTAACTGCCCTTAAATGCCTCTAGAATGTGATAGCCAACGATCGAACGGTCAACCTCGGGATCTCTCGCTGGCTGGCTGGGCTTAGCTCGGGAATAATGGGGGCAGTATAGTTACCAACCATTGACATTAATTTTTGGTTACAAACATTGACGCCGGGCACTACACCCTTTCTCCCTTGATTGTTATAATGTAAATATTTTTAAAACTTTATAGTTTCCTATTGATTGCGTCAACTGTTCTCCAGAGCACCACTGCCGAACTCTACTATTTTAATTTTACGCATTGGTGCTGACTTCTTATTCTATAAACCTATATGTTCAACCATCACTATGTACAACTGTTTCTCATACTTCATTTTTGTAATGTGTATTTATAA
The DNA here is from genome assembly GCF_040414725.1 of Anabrus simplex. Classification (NCBI taxonomy): domain Eukaryota; kingdom Metazoa; phylum Arthropoda; class Insecta; order Orthoptera; family Tettigoniidae; genus Anabrus; species Anabrus simplex. The sequence goes on from NC_090269.1 coordinate 437,007,927, forward strand.
TTATTAATTTGTGCATGTCAACTACTAACCAGGTACATGATTTTTGCCTTGAGGAGATAATTTGACTGATGATGCCCTCAACAAAGGGCGAAACATGTCTCAAGTGGAATCAATAATAAATTCCTAATTTGTATAATTTTTATGTATTGAATAGGAGACAAAACAAACCTTTTAGCATCCTACACAAAGAGTCCATATCGCTGCACTAAAAGACTGACGTCATCACTATGGAACTGTCATGTGTAGCAGACCGGAACTTCGAGTTGGCCGTGCACTAGCACATTCCGCTATGTGGAAAGTATGGGGGTGACGTCACGGTTGTCACGGCAACCGCCAAGGCCAAGCGCTAGGAGGGAGCACTTGGTAGGTAGAGGCAGCTGCGAAATCTCTCGTCTTCACTCAGGGCTTTTTCGCACACACCGGTTTTGACCGGCCGGTAACTTGCCGGCCGGTCTAAGTTTCATTTTCACACTTGCTGGTTGAAACCGGACGTTCAGTCATACGCCAGCTCTCGTACAGTATGGATCATAGTCGCATTATTGCCATGTGGCTTTTGTATAGACGTTACCGAAAAAACAAAAGGAATAGAATTCATTGGGTTCATCCAATAAATGAAAAGAGGGAGGAATCAGGTCTGTTTTATACGCTATTTGAAGATTTAAGAAAATATGGAAAAAAGTTCTTTAACTATTTTCGTATGTCCATTTCTACCTTTGATGATTTACATCAGCGGTTAAAATGTAATCTTCGGCGTCAGAACACAAAGATGAAGAATTGCATTCAACCTGAGCAGATGTTGGCTATTGCAATAAGGTAAGTAACACACTACTTATTTGCTGAAAATTCTTTATTGACGTAACGTACAGAAAGTAATAAATAAACTGTAGACATTTTATCAGCTTATCTCAGAGAGAGGTAAAGTCTATATCTGTATTATATGAAGACGTTGATAACGCCGGAGATATACTGTCTGAGTGACTGACGTTGTAGACTGGTGTGGGCCACAAGTTGTGTGAAGTTGGCCTAATGACGGAAATTGTATTGCCGACGATCAAGTACTAATGCACGGGGAATTTCCTTGAACTACCAGCGGCTGACCTGGATTGAACATATTGTATTGACAGGGTGTTTGCACACCGGAAATGGCTGGAGACTGATAAAAACCTGGTCTTTTTGCACGCTTAATATTCTCTATGAGTTGAAGGACACCTATTTGGAATTTGATGATTTCATCATCATCAAATGTTTGTAAAGAAGGTATAATATCGTTGAAGAATGACAGGTGGCGCTTTGGCTGGCCACTACTTTCAAGTGCCTGTAACATTTTTATCTCTAGCTCATCAGACTTACGACGCTTTCGGGAACCCTTTTCTTTATTCGGCACTTTCAATTCCTGAGACTGTTCAGTAAAATTGTTCACCCCCATCTGTGTATTGTCTGCCAAGCTATCTTCTGTATGACGTCCTTCAGCCAACTTCTTTAAAAATTGTAATTGATCATTGTACACATACTTTTTTTTATTTTGGAAGACCCAGAACCGCTCCTTTGATGTTCTTTTGCCTTTTTACATGATTTGATGAAAGAATCTCTGATGTTTCCCCATTTTTTCATTATTCCTTTACCTGCAAATAATACACACGTATTATTGTCCTTGTTGCAGATACTTAGCAAGCGGATGCACTTTCACAGACCTTCACTACAATTACAGAATTGACATCTCAACAGCCAGCTCTATAGTTAGAGATGTGTGTTCCAGTATTCGGTCCACCTTACAAGAGGAATGTATTCCTACACCTACAAAAGGCCGCTGGGAAACAATTGCTGCAGAATTCGAAAAGAGAGCTAACTTTCCTCACTGTTTAGGGTCATTAGATGGAAAACATATCAGAATAATTTGTCCACATAACAGTGGTTCGATGTTTTACAATTACAAGGATTATTTTTCTGTAGTTTTGATGGCTGTTGCAGACTCAAATTATAGATTTGTTTATGTAAATATTGGATGTTTTGGAAAAGACTGTGATTCATCAATTTTCAAAAAGTATTCATTGTGGGAATCAATCGAGACAAATAATCAGGAGCTACCAGAGGAGAGCTGTCTTCCCGGAACAGAAAGTCCTAATGTGCCTTACTTTTTTGTTGGAGACGAAGCGTTTGCACTGCACAGACATCTACTACGCCCTTATGGAGGATCTAAACTAACACTGAAAAAAAGGATTTTCAATTATCGTCTGTGTAGAGCAAGTAGATATGTTGAATGTACATTTGGAATTTTGAGCAACAAATGGAGAATTCTACATAGACCCATAAATGTAAATCCTGATTTTGCCGTAGATATTGTGAGAGCGTGTGTTGTACTACATAACTTTGTCCGTGACAGAGATGGTTATGAGACTGAGGATACCATGACAATAACTGGATTAGAAGATCTGCCATCTGAAGAAACAGCACGAGGTGGACTGGGAGCAAACAACTTGAGGAATGTATTAGCTGATTATTTCTTAACTGATATTGGTGCCGTCAAGTGGCAAATGTCAAAGGTTTAAGACCTAACAATGTCTGTGTCTGTTTAAAATGCAATGATGAAAAGGTGTTTCTGTAGTAGATCATCACTTGTAATAAAAGTTACTTACCAAAAATGTTTTTTTCGTTATCACTCAATTCTCCAAAATCTTCCTTCAGACCTTCACATACTTCCTTCCACCCCTTCCGTGTACCATCCCGAACTTTATAGATATCACTTGACTTGTCCCACAATACAGGTCTGGCCTCAACCAACGATATCAATAGTTCTATGTCAATTTCTACGTCCTCCATATTTACACTCAACTGTAGCCTACTTTCTGAGAGCAGCCGGACGACTGATGGCCGGTGACACGTGCACCACTGTAGGCTTGCTGCCGGCCGGCGACCGGATTCTCTAGTGAGATTGTCCGGCTGCTACCCGGCGCGTTACCGGGCACCGGCATGTGTGAAAGCCATAATGCTTTTACATAATCCACTACTTCGTCCGGCATGAACCGGCCGGTCAAAACCGGTGTGTGTGAAACGGCCCTCAGTCTCACGCGCCGTACTGTGACCGACAGCCGGCGCTTTCGTGAGTTCCCCTGGTTCTCATCAGGTGATGAGGTGCTCCAAACGCCGTACAATAAAACATTTTCTTTCCGTAAAACCAACAGATGTCATAAGAAAAATAAATTTAAGTAATTCATTGTGGTAAAAATAAGTGGTGAAGTGGCACTTAACCTACTTCACCTGAAAAGCCGCCCCTGCGGTTTGACGATATTGAAAGCTTTCAGTTTGTTGATTTGTTGGATCCAAGTCACTTCATAGTTTACGAAGAGAGCTTCCCTGCTATTAAACTGAACAATCTTATGAACATATAACCCTTTTTAATAGAGAAATGCTGGAAAATTAATTGATAAATATTTTTCCGATACGGTATAGAAAATCAATTGTCCCATCAAAAGCTTTTACATTATATTATCCTCAATGATTTCGAACCAGTGTATGTTGAAGTATCAAAATTGTATTGCTTAATATTAACATTTCCTCTGATCACGGCTTCCTCCGAAAGGAGTGTGAGTACTCTGAACAGGATAAAAAGCGTCTTGTGTAATACAATGAACAATGAAAGACTCAGCAGTCTTATAACCATTTCTATCAAGAAAAAGCCTGTGAAGGAATTAATGAATGATGAACTATTGAAGGACCGTGTAATTGACCATTTTGCAAGAAAGAGAACTCGACCTTTGGAACTACTCTATAAGAAACTTTAAGCTAAGATTTCCTGCCTACCCATTCATTAACTAGCTTCGCCACTGTAATTTACTACTATTAAGCTACATCGGAACATCTGGTTTGGTTTTGAAGTGATAGTTATGTTGTTTTATAAAATGCGAAGGCCTTTAGAACCGTACAGCTTATTCCGTTATTTGTCTTACTTCTCTAAGATTTTCTTGATTGAGGAATTGTGATTTCCATCATTTTGCGCTGTCTCCTCAAGATCTAACATATTGTTGGTAATGTTCAAGTCTCAATCTTTTACTTTTGCCGAACTTAATAAATCTCAATAGAACTGTAAGAGTAAAATTCTAGTCTTTCTCAGTTTCAGATTTCTAAATGTTTCGAGCTACCTCTAGTTTTTACATTTTTAAATGCTATTTTTAGTTCATGCATTAATAATTTTTACCTATAGTTGTATATGTACAGGAAGAAGTGGAAGATGCTCATCAACAGTACCCGGGAAACTGGAACTGTACAATGATGATGAATGATGATGATGAATGATGGTGATGATCTATATAACTAGCTTTTTTTTTTTTTGAAAAATCCTAGTCTCTGTGTTACAATTGCCGGCAAGTCTTTCCCTCTTCTGTTGTAACAATGTATGTATACAGTTTCACTGAATCGGATATCTGAATTTAATGGTATGGATCATTTTCCTGAAGTGCTACGCACGAAGAATTAAGGATGGTGATTTTAGAAAGAAGTTATAAGATTTAGTGTGCACACATAGGTAGTGTCTCCGATGTTGAAATATACAAGATACATTGGATCATAGTTTCCTGAATAGATATATATTTACACAGAATTATATTCTCTGACATTAAATAAGATAAACACAATTGGACACAGGAACGAAGCCCATATTACATCTGTGAGAAATTGTAGTTTGTATACTTTTACAGTAAAATATCATTGACTAAAAAACACTGCTACCGGTATTGAATGAAATGAATTAGGTGCGGCACCACTCGAGGTATTCAACACAGACAAGTTTTGTATCACTAGGGGAACAATAAAAACTGCTAATCATTTAAAGCAATTGTCTGACATGGAACTCCCTTCAAGGAGCGCTGTGCACACCTCGTTCTGTCATTAGACACGACATGCACAGACAATCAAAGAAAGGTTGGTAGCATTATTCAATGAAATGAGCTGAGAGCAGTGTTGTATAAATTTTTGTCTTCCGTTGAACAGATACTTCTTGTTCATCTTCCATTTCTAGTCTTGTGGTTTGAGTTATGAATCAACGACCTTCTTAGCTTTCTATCTCTCCAATACTCCCTTCGTTCCCGCAATATTTCTTCTACTTTTACTCCTCTCCTCTCTGTACTATCTTTCACAGTATCCATCCACCTCTTTCTGAGCATTCCCCATTGTCTTTCTCCTATTATTTTCTCTCTAAATACTCTGTTTGGAACTCTATCCTCTTCCATTCTCATCATGTGTCAATACCATTTCAGGTTACTTGTCTCTACCTTGACCTGCAGTTTAGGAATCCCATTTCTCTCCCTAATTTCTATGTTTCTTCTTTTATCTCTTCATGTCCTCCCAATTATTCCTCTAAGGAATTTCGCCTTGGCTGCTTGGATTCTGCTGTAATCATGTTTTGTTGCTGTTCATGTGCTATATAGAAATAATATGAGTCACCACCTTATCAATACACTATTTTATTTACTACCAAACTGGTAAATAGGGTCAATACCGGTTTCGACCCCTAACGGGTCATCCTCAGTTGACACATACAAAATATCTATAAAAACATCACATATAATGGTTAATGTTTAAAATTCATATGTCATTAAAATGCTGGTAAGTACATCTTAGTTTGGATATGCGTATATTATGGGATTTATAAGTTTGCACTATTTGAGCTATTATATAGGTCTTCTGTTCCCTTGTATACAGTGTCAAAAGTATTATATTGAATGTAATTCATCCATTTGACAAAATGCTAGTGAATTGACTATTACGTATATATATTTACTGAGATGTATACAATTTATATTACACAATATGAAGTAAAATTATTGCATTTGCACACATATGATGATATTAAGTCCAATGTAGGGTCTTAAAGATATACTGTTTGGATTTTCAGTATCCTGATTACATTTCATGTAGTGGTTTATAAGGTTTACTTATTCACTTATTTAGTTCAGTTAAATACATAGAAGGACCTTGTTGATTTGAATTCTTATGATTAAAATATTGGTATATGATACCTTGTTGACGTGGATCCTTAATACTAATGTGTAAGTTTGTAGCACCTTCTATTCTTGTTTTTTGTCTTAAAATAGAGTTGTGCCTTGACACTGTTTATTTTGTTAGGTGCAGGCATATAAAAGTCTTGTTAAAATGAACCCTTAGGGCTAAAATACCGGTATGAGATACCTGTTAAAATACTTTAGATTAAAAGTACTGATATGTGGTGCTATGTGCATATTTTTGAAACATAAATGAGTTTAACATAGTTTGATAACAGTACTGTAGGTTATTATGATTAGTTGTTGTAGTTTAATGGCTGGTCCATTAGAAATATATAAATGTTTACTTGAATAGGACCGAATACATGTTCATGCTGTATGCATTACGAGTGAAATTGCTTAACATTTTGATAGTAATAACTGGCAATTTTGTGGGATGCTGCTGTTGTTGTAGCTGGAAATCTTGAATGTTATTATGAAAGCGTTCTCTTCTTGTCGCGTGACGTATTCAGGTTGGGTTGGTAACTATTATGAGATGAAGTACATTTTGGATGTCGTATGTCTTAATTGGGTTGCACGTTGGTTGTATCGTAAAAGCGTGTTGTAAATTAATATATCAGTAAGTAGAAATAATAAGTGTGTGAGATGATGTATCATAGGAATGTAGTGGCAATGTAGAGGAATATATAACAAAAACAACAAGTTGTTTCCAAGATGAAACCTTCCAAATTAAGAATAAAGATCCAACCAACAGTAGCCAGAAGAACTTAAAAACTCTTTTAAAAAACACCAACCTCCTTTTAAATGAACAGGAAACTACAAAACTGATTACAATGAATCCAATTATACCTACAGCCAAAGCTTACCCTAAAATTCACAAAGATAATATCCCCATGAGACCTATCATTAACTACAGATCAAGTCCCACCTACAAACTAATAAAAATTCATACAAAATTCCTAAAAAAAACGTTATGTTTTTCAGGCAAATAAAACCATTAAAAAACTCAATAGAATTTTGCAAAATTACTAAAAACATAAGAATAGAACAATACTACAAACTAGCAACATATGACATAACAAAAATGTATCCTAACATACCTACACAAAAAACTATAACTATCATAGAATCTAATCTCTACAAATACAGCAAGCTAAGCAAATTAGAAATAGATCAATTTATAAAACTATTACACTTCGCCATCAATAACAATTACTTTAAATTCCATGACACTATCTACCAACAGAGAGGATTACCCATGGATCACCAATATCAGGTATAATAGCTTATATATATATGGACTATCTAGAATACCAAGAAATCCAAAAAAATAGAAAATATCATTCTTTGGTGCAGGTTTGTCGACGATGTATTCATAATTATGGTCAATAGGTACGCAAATGAAAATACAATCTTAGAACAACTGAATGAAATAGATCCCCATATTAAATTTACTATGGAAACCGAAAACGACAATACCATAAACTACTTGGATATATCTATAACCAGACATAACAACCATCTAACATACAACATATACAGAAAGCCTACCCATACATCAAATACAATAAAAACAGACTCCACCCACCCACACACTCACAAAAAAGCCGCATACTACAGCATGATACACAGGGCATATAACATTCCACTTTCAAAGAAAGATTTGAACAAAGAACTAAACATAATTCATGAAATAGCCAAACAAAATGGATATAAAAGAGAAATGATAAACCAGATCATCAACAAAGTAAAACACCAACTAAAAACTAAGCTAACCAGAATCACCAAAGATAAAAAAGAATACGCACTATCTACTTACAATAATAACCATATACACTCCATAACCAATATCTTTAAAAAACAAGGCCTAAAAATAGCATACAAACTACACGCAATAACACCAACATACTATACAATTCCAAATCAGTCAATAACATAAACAAATACAACCACTCAGGAGTATACCGTCTAAAATGCAATGATTGCCTAGCCAGTTATGTAGGGCTTACTGGTAGAAGTTTTTCAGTACGATACAACGAACACGTAAATGCCATTATACATAGACACTTCTCAGCCATGGGAGAGCACATTAATGATCAGAAACATAAATTTACAGACATCAGTAATGATATGCAAATCCTCAATATAAACCCCAAAAGCCCCTTGCTCAGTATACTAGAAGAATTCTATATAAACTTAGACAAATACGTTAACCCAAATTCCAACTTGAACGATAACATAGACAGAAATAATATTCATTTTCATACAGTTATTCCCCTCCTGAAAGATTATTACTTAAAAAGAATTGATAAACAAAAATCCATAAATACAAATCAGCCGCTCCAAGACCTCTCCTCCATTAACCCCACTCCCGTTACAAGCGCACCACCCATCCCTCCAAGCCTCCCCTCTACCGCCGCAAACTATAACCACAGAACAACACGCTATAGATCTCAACAGACAGCCACACAGAGTGCACGATCTCAACAGCTAACGTAAGTAATACGATATATAACTTGCCACTACATTCCTATGATACATCATCTCACACACTTATTATTTCTACTCACAGATATATTAATTTACAACACGCTTTTACGATACAACCAACGTGCAACCCAATTAAGACATACGACATCCAAAATGTACTTCATCTCATAATAGTCACCAACCCAACCTGAATACGACACGCGACAAGAAGAGAACGCTTTCATAATAACATTCAAGATTTCCAGCTACAACAACAGCAGCATCCCACAAAATTGCCAGTTATTACTATCAAAATGTTTTGCAATTTCACTCGTAATGCATACAGCATGAACATGTATTCGTTCCTATTCAAGTAAACATTTATATATTTCTAATGGACCAGCCATTAAACTACAACAACTAATCATAATAACCTACAGTACTGTTATCAAACTATGTTAAACTCATTTATGTTTCAAGAATATGCACATAGCACCACATATCATTACTTTTAATCTAAAGTATTTTAACAGGTATCTCATACCGGTATTTTAGCCCTAAGGGTTCATTTTAACAAGACTTTTATATGCCTGCACCTAACAAAATAAACAGTGTCAAGGCACAACTCTATTTTAAGACAAAAAACAAGAATAGAAGGTGCTACAAACTTATACATTAGTATTAAGGATCTACGTCAACAAGGTATCATATACCAATATTTTAATCATAAGAATTCAAATCAACAAGGTCCTTCTATGTATTTAACTGAACTAAATAAGTGAATAAGTAAACCTTATAAACCGCTACATGAAATGTAATCAGGATACTGAAAATCCAAACAGTATATCTTTAAGACCCTACATTGGACTTAATATCATCATATGTGTGTAAATGCAATAATTTTTCTTCATATTGTGTAATATAAATTGTATACATCTCAGTAAATATACATACGTAATAGTCAATTCACTAGCATTTTGTCAAATGGATGAATTACATTCAATATAATACTTTTGACACTGTATACAAGGGAACAGAAGACCTATATAATAGCTCAAATAGTGCAAACTTATAAATCCCATAATATACGCATATCCAAACTAAGATGTACTTACCAGCATTTTAATGACATATGAATTTTAAACATTAACCATTATATGTGATGTTTTTGTAGATATCTGTATGTGTCAACTGAGGATGACCCCTTAGGGGTCAAAAACGGTATTGACCCTATTTACCAGTTTGGTAGTAAAAAAATAGTGTATTGATAAGGTGGTGACTCATATTATTTTTATATAGTGATACCAATCAATATGGATATGAAGCTTATAAATAATGATGTTCATGTGCTGTCGCATATATCAAAATTATAGTATAACACATTGGGTACAGAATTTCCTTGCATTTCCTCAGGATGTTCCAGCTCCACACCATAAATCTCACACATTGGTAAAACTTGTTCAGTTCTCTTTTCAATTTCTCTGTTTGTTTTCCCATCATCACCGTGCTGATTGGATCAGACAGTTTGGGTGCTCGCCTTCTGAACCCAACTTGGCAAGTTTGAAAGTGGCTCAATATGTAGGTATTTGAAGGTGCAAATATATGTCAACCTCATGTAGGTAGATTTACTGGCACATAAGAAATCCTGCAGGAATAAACTCTGGCCCCTTGGTGTCTCTGAAATCCATAAAAAAGTAGTTTGTGGGCTGTAAAGCAAATAAGTATTATTATATATTATTTTCTCATCTTCTGCAAATGCACTCCACAAATACTTGAATCTTTCCACAACTCCTAATGATCTTCCAGTTACTTCAATATTCTCTCTTCCTCCTCTATTATCTCGCCTCGTCACCACTACTATCATACACTTCTCCGCCCTTATTTTATTCGATATTCTTCTACCTCCTGATTCAATACAGTAACTTGTTCTTGTACTTCCGTTTCATCTTCTCTCCATATTACAATATCATGTGCAAAGTGTAAGGCCTTTGTCTCTTTTGCTTCCCAATTTTTGTTGTATACTCTTGTGGATTTCATCCATGACTGTAATGAAGGGGAGAGGGGATAATATTCATTGTTGAAGTTCGGTTTCTACATTGAACCAGTTTGTTTATCCTATCGTAGTTTTCATACTACTTGCTCACTTTTCGTGTGTGGCTTTGATAATTTGTTCTGCTCTGCCTGTCTTCATATCTTATCAGTGCTTCCAAGACCAGTTGCCGTGGTACACTGTTATATGCCTTCTCAATATCTATAAATATCATCACTGAATCCTGCCTGAACTCCAATCATTTCTCCTTTACATTCGTTAGATTCAACAGATTGAAAAACATTTAATGTAGAGTATGGCTCTCTATGGAAGTGAAACATGGATAATAACTGGTGCTCAGAAAAGCAGAGTCGAAGCCTTTGAGATGTTGTATTATCAGAAGTTGTTGAAGATCAGATGGATAGAACATATCTCAGATAAAGAGATAGTAGTAAATCAGCTTAATGAGAGGAGAACAGTTTGTGATATTTGCTCCTAAGAAGGAAAAGTTTGATAGAACAAATCTCAAGGGACTGGGAATTGTTCAGTTAGTTTCAGTTAGTTACCTTTAATTTTTAAATTGGAAACTCATCTTGGTGTGGTTTCATTTTTATATAAAACTCTATGATTGCAATATCAGCTGTCATGTACAGTAAAACTGGGAGTTGGTGGCTATGATCATGATATCATCAGTCATGTTAAATTAGATATCCTGTGGAAGTGATCACTGTATTGACAGTCATTTAAAACTGGAGGTCCTTGGCTATGATAGTAGTATCAGTCATAGAGAACTTGTGGCTCTATAAGTATGATCGTAATACCAGCATTCATGTAAAATTCTAATTCTTTTGCCACTATCATGATATTGACAGTCGTGTAATATTACAGGCGAGTTGCTTAGTCTGTTGACAAATAACCAAGATAATAAGTACAGCAAAACAACAATATGTTTTCTTTGCCTGTTTTTCAGTGTAAGATCATTGGAAGTAATCAGCAATCCCAGTACCTTCTAACTACTTCACTTGCAGTGTGAAATGGACCTGGAAACAAAGATCAAAGAGGAACCAGCCCAGCTTGAAGGAACGGGAAATGCTTCACTTGTAAGTCTCATTCCAGATAACTTTACAGGGATCAGAATTTAACACTTAGTAGCTGAATAAATTTAACAGGGGCAAAATTTACTATGTGCCTATCCAATATTAACACCAGCAGTCACCACTTTCGGCATTAGCAGTTAGGTGTGGTATGTCTCTGTTACATTTCCTTATCTGGAAATACGTGACAGCGCGCTGCACAAGGCTGCCAAACTTAGGAAGTGCAAACAGCAGTATTGATGTACATATTTTTGTCTCCTTAGTGATAAAATCATTGTTTATGGGTAAGCAAAAGGCTTCTGGTGGCATAAGCTCCCAGATTAGGACCACAAAGTTGCCAATTGGCCTCTAGCATTTACTAGCAAGACAGCAGTGCTTTCTGTGCCTCTGTGGCTCAGGCAGCAGTGCATCAGCCCCTCACTACTGAGTTCCATGGTTCAAATCCCTGTCACTCCATATGAGATTTGTGCTGGACAATGCAGAGGCAGGACAGGTTTATCTCTGGGTACTCAGTTTTTTCTGTCATCTTTCATTCCAGCAACACTCTCCAATATCATTTCATCTGTCATTCATTAATCATTGCCCCAGAGGAGTGTGGCTAGCTTTGGTGTTGGTGGTGGTGATTATTGTTTTAAGAGGAAGTACAACTAGGCAACCATCCTCTATATAACACTAATCAGAGGGAAAAAGGGAAGGGATCCGACACTTCGGAAAATTAAGATATCGGCCAAAGGATGACAAGTGCCACGAAGGGCGTGAAAATGAAAGACTCCCTAGCCCTCGCAAACCTAATAGCGTTGGGGTCAGAAAAGAACAAGAGTTGACCAAAGGAGGTCAGATAGGATAGATGAAAGTGAGGAGCCTGGCACAAGTAAGTGCCACAGGGGGATGGCTAGCTTTGGCAGCGAGCACAATTCCTATTCTCGCCACAAGATGGATGGCTTCATTCAGTCCATCCCTGAACTGGTCATTGACTAGAAAGCAGGTAGTAAGTTTTCATTTTTGCAGCAGTGCATATTATGTTTGATAGTGGTAAAAAGCTGAATGAATATTTTGTATTTGATAGTGTAGGAGTGTTTTTTAAGTCCAGCTAGTGACAAAATCGTGATAGGCAGTGTCTCAAGATCAAGGCTTCAGTGCCTCTGATGTGCTAAGTATGCATTGATTGACTGTCAATTTTTTTTTTTTTTGGTCACTGTTGTTGGTTATTGATATGGCTTTCAGAAGTTTGTGTGGTTGTCTTTATTCTGCATGGTTTGCTAATGGTATCTTTGTGGGATTTACATCATTTCCTTTCATGTCATCCAATTGCAATGCTACTTGCTGCTGAACTGATCGACAATGTTGGGTGCTAAATTTAATTGGGTCATGGCTAGTAGGTCCCTGGCTATCGTAGTGAAAATATTTTTCCTCCGAAAGAAATTCCAAGTAAGATTTTCATCATTTAAACTTCTATACAATGTTACTAATTTTGGGTGAGCACAAAGTAAAATACTGTCACATTTTATCATGTCTAAAGGAAACACTATATAGTAAAGGCGGTGATGCAATTAAAACTTGGAGAAGAAGTGATATATTTTCTTAATTTTTCCTTGCTCTGTCTGTTGCTACCCTACACTTAGTCCATTGCTATCTTCTGAGTGTCTGGCTTTCAGTTCAGTGCCCCTTCATCTGATAGCTCAGAGGGTAAAGTGACAACATGTTAAGTTCATGTTGGCAAGTGTGAGTTGGTACAGTCTAGAGGTATCTGAAGAAACTGAATTATCCCAGCACATGTATGTAGTTATACTGAATTTCTGCACATCATTTTGCCACCTCTTGTAAAATATCAAACTTACGTTAGAGAAATATATGCCAATATCGGAAACAAATTTTTTCTTCATAAATGTGCAGAGTTATTCTACATGATACATTGAATGTCTAAAGACCTGTGCCTTTTAAAGACTTTCACATAATAGGAAATGAAAGCTCTCCAGATGGTCATTGCATTTTAATTTCATCACATCCTACTACTGTAGATCATAAAAGAGGCTCTGAAACAGCAGATGTACTTGCTATGATTGCTGGCTCAGCAGTGATGGCGTTCTAATCCCAACAGTTCTTCACAGAACACTACGTAACATCCTTGTAGTCATAAAACATTTCATTCGTAGTTCCTTAGAGTGTGGCCCATATCTCATCTTTCAATGGAATATGACTGACCCGCCTGCTTCTTTCATGTTTTTTTTTTTTTTTTTAATACTTGGAAGTATTGAATTATGTTGATGGGAAATGAAGCTGTCTGAAGGCAGTATGTAGCACTTTTGAGCTCGGCAAAACCAGAGTAGGGAATGAGCATCAGATACTTTAAGGTATTTTAATCTGTCTGTAAACAAACTCTATGCTGAGTATGTAGGATTTTTATCCCCCACTATATGTCAACAGATTTAGAACAGTTTTAACATTTTTAAATGGTTCGACCAAACTCTAACAATATTTTGATATGATTGGTCATATAAAAACAACTCTTATTATTTAATGTTTATGTTTCTGGCTGCTCACTTCCAAAATTCTGTGTGAGATGGCTCCAGTTCCATTTCTGGTAGGATGCAATATATCTTCTGGTATGTCTAGAAAACTTTTCTCAGTTTATATTTGGATAACATTCTTGTCCTTTCCATGACATAAGGTGTGAGCAAGGATAGTAGCACCAATCTCAATACAGCCTTTGGTTTTAAGAATTGTCTCCTCGTAGAAACCTTTCATAAACATTAGTGAAATTTTAAAATTAACTATAAACTGGCAGGTAATATATTACCATGCTCTTTTGCTGGTGACTGTATTTGTAGAAGTGTGTCATGTGCTTACATAATATATTTTCTTTTCCACAGGAAACTATTATACATGTAACAGAAATATTAACTCTGAAAAAAGAAGCCAAATCAGAGTTAACAGATCCAGAGCCGACAGAGGATTTTTCATGTGAGGTAATGTACATAATTTGATAAGCCATTGTCATTTAATGAAAATGGTTAGAATGTGGCTCAACAGATATCAAAGGTTGATCCTTCATTTCCATGTGTATGATTGATAGTACTATGGAAAATATACAATTTTTATGAGATTGACTGTTTAGTTGCATAATTTTCATATTTTGTTCATGTTGCTCCAAAATCTTCCATTTGGTTTAACGTAGCAGATGGGATGGCTCCAAAGACACATATCATTTGGGAGTGCATTATTGCTACTAATACTTTTGACAGCATAAGCATTTTCAAACACAAATTTGCTATAAATAAAAAATATTGGGGAGGGGGGACTAGGGGCCGATGACCTTCGATGTTAGGCCACTTAAAACATCATCATCATCATCATCATCATCATCATCATCATCATCATCATCATCATCATCATCAAAAATATTGGAATGTGTAAAGTATGCAAGGGTGTTAATTATGTGAGAAAATATGGTAATTAGGTAAGAATTGTCAGGAAAGTTATTATTTAACTATGTTGAGAAGACGTATGTTTTACAACAATGGTCAGTTCATTGTTGGTGAATCAATAAGTACCCATCACACTTCAGAGGTGATATATCATACTGTTGACAGCTGTTTCCCAGATTCCACCAAAGTGAGATTCTGCAATTGGGATGAAATGCCATGTCAGTCCCATGCCTGCAGTGCAGTGAGGTATTGTTTTTTCTGAGGATTTTCTTGTAGAATTGCTTTGATTTCTTTAGCTGCTCCAGAGTTTTTCTTGCTATTATTGCTGTAAATGTTCAGGGGTTGTCTTCCATGATGTTCAAGTCAACGAAGAGCAGTGAGAAGTGTAGTTCGGGTCAAATCAGTTATCATCTTTATTTAGACAGCCTTGGTAGCTGGGCAGTGTGGTCTTGTTCAACTTCACTACAATTTTTATGAGCGTTGGTCCAGAATAGTCTATTTCAGTGTTAAGAAATGGGTGCGCCGGGGTTACATGCACCGTTGTTGTATTTCACATTAATTGTTCAGAAGTATCAGCGTTCAACTTACAACACTTGTGACATGCGTGAGTGTGGCTTCTGTACCGTCCCTTTTGCTGATGCGATGCAAAAATTTTCTCTTTGATTTAGATATGTGTTTAAGAGTGGAGTGTCTGTATGAAGTAGTTGAAGGTGTTCTCCCATGAACATTAACTTATATTAGCTTTGTTATATGATGGTATGGATGCAGATAGATGTGGTGTTTTGACCCCACTAGAATTTGGGTATTGTTCAGTCCTCTGCTAACATAATGATTGCCTTCTTGATCTGTGAGTGAGTTCATAGTCTTAATATAAGTTGATAGCTTCGTACACAACATTAATGCAAAATTTGAGTGCATTGTTCAAATTCAATTCAAACTGCGAAGTATAATAACAATATAGTATAGTATAGTATAATAACAATGAGAGGCAAGTCGCAAACAATAACCTATTACTCTTTGTACTTTGCTTAATCTCGAAACTTTTGTTATGAATAGATCATCGTGGATGGCTCTAAGAAGCATTGGTGGCATTCTTTATACTGTGAGATAAATTTGAACATCACAAATGGATATTGGCCAACCCAAGGCATCTTAGTTCAACCATTTGGGAGCATGCTAACAAAGTGAATTGTTGAAGATTATGTTCATTTATAGTCATCTGGACACTAAATCAGAGGGTTTCTCCTCAGACAGTATATGGTACCACCCATTTTGTGCGTACCTACAGTCGAACACCATGACAACAAAACAAGTGAGAGCACAACACAGCAAGCATCAGTGTCAATAGCAAGCACAACAGCAAGAAAGTTCAGTGGTTATCCCAATGCGAACATCACACTAACTTCTGAGTGATGCCACAAAGCACAAAACAGGACTGGAAGTGATGCAATATCTGGGCAGGTACTAAACTCAAGCAACTGCAACTGCGGAGTTGATCTTACACAGTACAAGAAATAGAACAATTACCAGGAATAATAATTGCCAGAAATAACAACATATGCCATAGTTTAAAGATCAAAATTGAATGTAATAATAAGACGGTGGGTGGATAAATAAAATATATAAAAGTAAAATTAAAATTTCTAGAATTTGAAATAAATAGCATCTAGAAAGATTGTAAATTAAGAGGTAATCATCTTGGATATCTGACTCCTTGAAATGGCATATCACAGACATAATTTAGGTATGAGTTATGATAAGAGAACTTTAGATGTGTTGTAAACTACAGAAATGATTATTAATACATGTTTAAAATTTCAGTATCTTCCAAGCTTGGTATTGATAAGTAAGGTAAGGGTTATTCTGCCCAAAGGCAGGTCCAAACCTCCGCAGAGGTGTTCCTGAGCCGGAGTTTACATGCGGTAGGGTGGCCAGCTCCTTTCCGATCCTCCATTCCCTTACCCCCCACCAACAGCGCATGGCAACCCATCCAACTCCTGACCACACCCAATGTTGCTTAACTTTGGAGATCTCACGGGATCCGGTGTTTCAACACGGCTATGGCCATTGGCTTGGTATTGAGATTTGTAAAATTATAAGTAGTCTTCATATTTACAGGAGCTATATTTGTGTCATGTGCATAATGTACGATGCCGCTCATGTATACAGTGTCCAGGTAGGGGTATCCCTATATTTTACCCAATTATATTACATTGCTTTAGATAAGAATTTTTTGGATCAAACCTTATCACATACTTTGCTTTTACAAGAAAGGAACTTGAGTGAATACATATGGATATCTGCAAACCAATAAAAATACAACAAGGGGAGAACCAAGGAAAAAAGTAGTACAATGCAAATAGATAAATTAAGGATAAACAAGGTGAAAATAGGAGTTGATGCAATGACATTTAAAATAACAGAAACAAAATTAATTTTCACCAGAAAGCAGAAAATTGAATACCTAAAATCCAACAAAGTTAAGTAAAATAATAACCATGACCAAGTTTTGATACATTAAATACACCAACACAAGCATACATCATAACCAAGGTTGCAGGTCACAAAATTCAGTAATCACCACCACCACCACCACCACCACCACCACCACCACCACCACCACCACCACCACCACCACCACCACCACCACCACCACCAACAGTATTACGATGGTTAGGCATGCATTATCTAATTGTAAGGCAACATCTCACAATAATGAAAATTGAGGTGTCAGGCAATGAAAAGAATGAGGTGAAATCGGACTGTAAATAACCCAAGAGAAAATAAAATTTAGAATAAATGGCAAGGCAAATTACCAAATAAATCTACAAAAAAAAACTCCCTTCTGTATCCACTTCGGAACAGAATTACATTGATCCAAGTATTACATTTGCAGACAACTAGTAGGAACATCATGTACACCCCTAGGTGGTCAACCTCATGAATGGCCCACTCAGTTTCAAAGAACGTATTAAGCTTTGAATGTTACACTGCTGAGAACTTTAAATGAACAGTATACATTTCTTCAAAATAAGTTTAATACTGCAACATGAGAACAGTCGTATGCCAATTATTATGACAGTATGTCATGTCATACATGGATTACTTGGTCGTAATAACAAATTTCACATAATTAATTTGGAGATAGCCTTAGTGGACACGTTGCATTTAACACTAGTTAATTATTTCTGGCACAAAATATTCACATCTTGAAGTAAGGTAATGGCACTATATATCAAACCCCCTTTAGAAATCAAACACTTCAACCATCTTGTTGCAAAATAAAGATATCAGGAAGTTTACGTAATATCTGAGATTCCTAAATTCACCCCTCTAAACTTAGCTTTATATCAATCGATAGGTCGAAGTCGTTAACATGTTGGCGAGTGTGGAGAAGTCTCAGAACTTTGGTGTTGGCAGGATTTTAATGAGATCCTTGTATTGTTACCAAGGTGCAGTGTGCTTAAAGTAAATACAAAATTTTAATATTCCACCTACTCAATACCAAAAAATCATGTGATGTGTTTACAAAAACATTACAATGACATTAAAAGGTACTAGTTTCGGTCCACTGTGGACCATCATCAGCCTAGCCAAATTACAACAGTAAAAGACATAGTGATAAAAATAGTATGGGGAAATGAGAAGATATAAAAGGATGGGATGGTGGTGGAATGACAGATAAAAGTGAAAAAACCGTATTTGCGAATAATGATAAAAGTAACAGAAGTGTTCACAATGACAAGTAAAATCTTGTGAAGTCACGTAAAAACTCTTGATGAGATAGTCAGGTTGGCAGTTGCTCCTCTGTTGCACGATTGACATATATAACTACGTATATGCTTCTAGAAAGTTGTAGATGTAAGTTCCACTTTTGCGTAGAGGGAAGAATTGTCCAATGAGACTAGCACCAGATTAAAATTGACAAAGTTGAACCTGTTCTATGGTGGAATTAAAGGCTTTCTGTGTTGAACAGAAGTCTCAGATCAATCGGGACCCCAATGAACCTGGGGAAAGAAGATAGTATTAACGCGGGTAATCGAATAGAGAACAAGCGAGGCACCGGAAAATATAAACGATGACTCACCTTGCGCTGCGTGGAACAAACTTGCTGGATTGAATGCAACTTACGGAGTGAGCATGGCGCGGAGTAGATCAACTCAATACGGAACCTAACAATGAAGTTTATTACTTTTAAAGGTGCAGTGTATCTGTGATTATCTGTTTTTGCTGGTAAAATAGTGTCTTTAAAATGAATTTTTAAATAACAGACTATACTAAAATATATTAATGTTCATTAATTTCTTGTGTTGTGAATTTTCACACATCTCCATATTTTTTTCTAAAATAAAATACTGTTTGATATTTGACTTCCATTTTATAATATTGAAAGGTCGTTTGATAACTGAGGTTCATTCAATACAAAAACTACCCTTAATATCGAACACCACTGAAAATTATTTTAATTTTTAGTACTGAAGTCCACAATTTAGTGCTCGCGATTGCTGAGCCGCCTATTTCTAAGTTGAGAGGGCCTGAATTTGAACCCTCATCGGGTATAGTTAGATTTCTTTTATGATGTCTTGTGTCTGATGTCATACGTTGTTCTAATCTCTTGATTTAACAATCCTGTCTCTTTCCAAGGGTTCTTGTCATCGACAAATGAAGTGGTGGCAACAAGGGGGATATGTGAGGGCAGTTGTCCCCCACTCTTTGGGAGAAATACATTTTGATTACATTTCATCCATTTAAAACTAGAAAATAGAAGATGATCATTTTTGCACTTCTTGCTTATTTTCCTTAACTAGTGTTCAGAGCTTTGACAGTGGTCAAAATTAAGATGCCAAAGAGGGAAATGTCCCAAAAGCCAAAGTATAAACACGTTGAAAACATGAAACGTTGTCAGTATACGTTGTCTGCCTTGACTGAAGCTGTTCCATAGGTTAAGTCTGGTATGATGTCCGAAAGGCAAGCATCTGTAACATAGCAGATCACTTTAACAATGTTAAACTTCAATATTTCTGGGTGTAAGAAGATTCAGACTGCCTTTGGTACGAAGCTGTTCCTGAGTCCATGAGAGGAAGAATGCATTTGTGAATTAATAATCAACATGTCTACGAGGATTTCTGTTGAAGAAAAGTAATTTACTTGACACTGTTCAGCAAATTGTGCAGTCATCAGGAAGGAGCACATCGTTTAGGCATGGAGGACATGGCAAAACCTGGTTCAGATGTTTTATGGGACGGCTGAATCCTTTAGCAAAGACAGAGCTGCTATCACGGAAGAGAGAATACGTGGTTGCTTGCGGGACTGTCGTGCTGGATGTAAGATAAATTAGGGAAGATCCAAGCAGGATCTACAATGCAGACAGGGCAAGATTTCTGTTTCTCGGGGTTTCGGGAAAGTACATAGGAGTCCGAGGGAACAGCTTCAATTTATGGCAACCTCTAAAGAGAAGGTAGGCATAACAGTGCTCAGAAGTTTGTGTGCCAACATAAGACTTCAGCAAATTATCAAAGGTAGTGTATTGAAGCCATGGATCAATGAGAAAACTGAAGGTGACCGGATGAAGACCGCAACGTTTCTGTACTCCCTTCAACACTTTAAGTCATGGCTAGAGGTAGAAAGAATTACAATTCCTGTTATTCTGTTTCTTAATGGACACAGGAGTTATTTATCCCTTCAACTCAGTGAATATTGTCATGACCACAGAATAATATTTCACTCTCTATTCCCTAATGCCACCCATCTTCTGCAACAGCAGATGTCGGTGTATTTACATGTCTATACAGAGTATGGGGAAATGCTTTCTATAGCGAGAACATACGAACTCTCAGTGCATCAGAAACCTAAGTAAATTTTTCAGCCTTGTTAAAGAAAGTTTAGGATGATGTTATTAGCCCAGATATTGTGAAAAGCACCTTTCGTAAGTGTGGTCTCTATCCACTAGATCCTGATGCTGTGGACTGCACAGAATGTGTTGCAGATTTTTTGAAAAATCCAGTGGGTAGGTAACAGGAAGAGAGTGACAAAGGCAGCTCTTCATCCCCTTTCACTTCCAATAAGAAGTTAAAGATGAACTGGAAGAATTCTTGCCTCTTCGTTTTCTTGATCATTTCAAGGACATGATGGAGAAAAGCAGAATGATGGTGAACCAGATTTGTATGCATATAGGAAGTGTTACAACTCAGTACAATGAAACACGTGAGATAATATTGGCTAATCAAAATGAAAAAATGGCAGATAGTTTATCAGAACAAGATGATGGTGGTCACGACAGAGATGTTTTTACATGGAATGATGAACGTTTAGAAGTACCTTCTCCCAAAAAAGATCTTCCTGGTGCTGTCATTTTGAAGATAGGAGTAAAATTTCACAAGCCAGAATTATTGAATGAGCATGAAATTGCTTCAGAACTTGCATGCTCACCCACCCCAAGTAATAGCATGGATTCTTTCAAAGATTTTCTCAAAGTTCCTCAAATACCATAAAAACCTCATCAGTTTATATTACAGAAAATATACATGATATTGCCAAACGAGTACCATGAAGAATTGAAGAGAAAGAAAAGAAGCAAGGATGATTAAAGACATGTTCCAATCTCTGTGGAAAGATAGAGATAAGAAAGTGATTGTAGTATTTTTCAGGATATTTTAGTATATGTTAATATATCCTCCTCTAATTTTGTAATTTATATTTAAGAATCATTTTGTTTTATTCAGAGAGCCTTCATGGCTTAGATGACAGCGTGTCGGCCTCTCACCACTGGATTCCGTGGTTCAAATCCTGGTCACTCCATGTGCGATTTGTGTTGGACAAAGTGGAGGCGGGACAGGTTTTTCTCCAGTAATCTGGTTTTTGCTGTCATCCTTCATTCCAGGTATACTCTCCACTATCATTTCATTTCATCTCTCAGACATTAATCATTGCCCCAG
The DNA here is from genome assembly GCF_040414725.1 of Anabrus simplex. Taxonomy (NCBI): domain Eukaryota; kingdom Metazoa; phylum Arthropoda; class Insecta; order Orthoptera; family Tettigoniidae; genus Anabrus; species Anabrus simplex. The sequence continues at coordinate 437,029,872 of NC_090269.1, forward strand.
AGGGGTGTGACCAGCTTTGGCAGCTGGCAAAATTTCCATCCTTGCCGCAAGATGGGGGCTTCATTTATTCCATCCCTGACCCAGTCACTGACTGGAAAAGAGGTTGTAGGTTTTCTTTCTATTTTGTTCATTTTATTACTAACATGTAATGTCTAAAGGTAAAGTGATTTATAATAAATATTTCTGTTCGGTATTTAAAACCTTATAATACCATTATAAATGGTCCATTATTGGACATTTTGAATTTTCCAGCTAACTCAATCCTGGTTGTCAGCATTTTGCCCCCGTGTGCTAGGTTGGGCCTATCAGTTGGTACCTAGCACACCCACCAAGACGCTCGCTAGTGCATACCATGGAGCCCACCGCGTAAGCTATTTGGAGCCACCAGCAGTGTCAATGCACTATGAGTGACTACGTCTCTATCAAAACATTTAATGCGTGCATGGCCATCAGATGATATAGATGTCGATTCCCATAGGGAACCTGAAATATTTGTCCCGAATGAATAAATTTATAATACCGTTATTGGATCATTTTATTGGTATTATAAAATTACTAATTCAGATCAAATATTTCAGGTTCCCTATGGGAATCGACATCTATATCATTTAAAACCGTGCCGTTCAATATATAAAAATCATGTTTGATAAATAAGACCTCACTGATTGGTATGTATAACACAGACTGCTCAATATATGCAGGAATACAACTGTTGCATTCAAAGGCACCTTGAGCCTAGAAATTATACATTTTAAAAGTCTGAGCAAGCTAGTTGCAACCAATGGATGTTCGGCAAAGGTTTTATAAATCCTTCAGAGGTCTGTTATTCACTGGAAAAAATTACTGATCAGTAATTCATGGAAATAACGTTAAAGTGTTCGACATATTGTGCCACAACCTTGTTACAATGTTTCAGGGCGAATGGCACCTCCAAGTGAATTACAACACCAATATGACATTTTGTTTAGCACAATTCATGAAGCTTCTTCATAGCGGTGAACTTGAACACCCACACAGGAATAAACGGTTTATGCAGAATTTGACTTATCAAACAAGATGACGAAGATGTATAAGGAAGATTCTTCACATGACTTACTGTTAGGAATTCCAGTAATGCCTTGACAACAGGCTTGTGCAAAAGAAGAAAGCAATGGTCACATGGGAAGATTGAATTAACAATTTAGTCAAAATAGCCAGTTCATCCCAATTTTGTGTTTTGGAGAACTTGGTAGTTTTCATTATTTTTCTGCTCCATTATTAACCCTCCACTGCACAAATTATTTTTTCTTTTTCGTTTGGTGAAGAAAATTTGAAGCTTTGATGTTCAACACACATTCAGTGTTTTAGATATACCAGCAATTCTTAACTGGGGCTAATAGCTTAACACTCGTTTGTGATGTGGGTGCCATAATGGGATATATATACAATTTTTCACTATTTTACGCTAAGCTTTTAACACTCAAAGACCGGACAGTGCTAATTAGGACTTGATTCCCTTTTCCAGCATATACCATGCAATTTACTAGTGTTTTATTACAATTTTCTTAGTTTTGGGCTCAAAATATTCAATGGGATTAATCTAGAGGACAGTTTAACTTAAAAAAATGAATGCCTCGTTTTCTGAAAAACGACATATCTGCAGACACGATACTGCATAGGGCCGATGACCTTCAATGTTAGGCCCCTTAAAACAACAAGCATCATCATCAAGATACTGCATAGGTTTTTGGGCTTATGCTGTGTCAAGAAAATAAGTTGAAATTCTTAACATTTTGCAGGAAAATGTGCTCTGCATCCTCTGAGGAAATCTCGACTAACCACGAGAAAGGCTTCTTAAACAATGAAGCTGAAATTTGAACATTATACTAGAAGTGGAAATGGTACGTTCATTCGCCAACAGATGACCCGCAGGACATGGCACAACGCTAGCGTTCGAAGCGGAAGCTGACTGAACCATCACAATCAGACTAAGCAGTTCACATAACGTGTTTGCATAACATATGGCATAGACAGGTGTCTGATATAGACACAAGCCTGGAATGAAGCATCTGGTGACGAGGAACGTACGAATTTGGAAAACACTGAGATGAAATAACAATAGTGAAGAGACATGGAAGAAAACTACCTACGTAAATTCTTAATGGCTGGCAACCAGGCATTACTTCATTGGATACCGGTGTCCCTGTTGAAATTGTTAGGATTTCTACGTATTTCCACAGCTTTAAACGTGAGGAAGTTCATCTTATTTGCCCGTATTGAACTGAGATCACAATTGAAATAAAAAGACTTCAAGGTTCCACCTTATTCAATACAAATACACTGTTGTTAGATGGCTTTTAACAACATACATTTTATTGCAGTACTAGTTTCGGCGCTCTTTTAAGGCACCATTATCAGCTGCGTAATAAGTAGAGAAACTTGAAGATATAACAATATAAAACAACATACTGATATACTTAACTCCTTAATGTCTATATAATGGTAAGTTTAAAACTCTAAGTTACAACAAAGATAACCCTCGTGAGTCGAAATTGTAAAATCTCATCTCTAAGTGATGAGTTGTCCTCAAGATTCTGTGATGGCTATTATTTTATACATTCGTAAAAATCAAGTTCAATTACATTCTTAAAATCATGAAATTAAAGCTAAATCAAGTCCTAAAATGTTTAAATGTTAATTTCACAGATGCATTAGTGGCATTAGGGATACAGATACGACAAAAAGGCATAGGACCAAACTTGTAGATCTCACCAAATTGAAGAACGATTGTGCTATCTGTTTTCCGATACAACTTATCGTTTGGCCACCAATTACCCGGAAAAAAGGTCTGCACCAATATTAAAATTGCATCCATATTTCGATATTATCCGGGGCCAAAAGTTATACATGTGAACAGCTTGGAATCGTTTCTCAAAGAAAAGACTGTCCAGGTTTCGGGATTAGCACTCATATACATACAGAGTAATTAAGGAAGAAGGCGATACAGTTAAGAATGTGGAAATTAATAGAAAATAGGATTATAACTGAGGACAGCCGGATAGGACAAATATATAAAAACCAAGTGGATATACTGGAAAATAAAATGTCCCTCAATAAATTGTGATGGTACGAGTTATGGATATAAGAAAGTGGTAACAGAGGAGAAATTTAGGTGCAGGGACTCTCAGTTAAACAAATAAGAAGACGACCTAGGGTGTTATTAGCTAAGCTATTCGAGGACGGTTATAACCTCAAACAATATTCCGCCAATATCCCGCATAATGAACGATTGACATTTCTCTTGCTTTCTACTCTAGGAACAACCACGAGTTTACAGGAATGATGACAAAAATGGCAATTTGTTAAGCTGGCAGGTATTCAGAGACGTTGCGATGGTAACCTGTAGGTTCGTTGTCGTTCTATCAGTCACTCAATTCAGAACATGATACCCGCAGAAAATACTAATTTTGTCCGTCATTTGAAGCGTAAGCTAAATTATGAACATAACAATGTTTTTTTATAATGAAGAGACGTTTTACATACAGTCCACAGATTTTACATAAAATCAATTGTATAAGAGAAAATGGAGGAAAACCATTCTGGTTTTCCCATAAAATACCAGTCTGTTCAAAGATTTTAAAATTATATGCATATCGAAACCTTCCCTGGGATGAGTATACACTAAATATGATGTTTAATCGAGATCTATCCAGCTGTTTCGCCGTGATGGTGGAACAAACAGAAAAACAGAACTAAAAATAAAAACCACCGATTTGGTCTTGAGTTGACCTAAAACAGATAAATATCTGAAAAATTGGCAAAACAAATGAAATTACCGACAGCGGACACCCTACAACTTTATTTATATACATATAATGGTCTTGGTGGGTGTGCTAAGCACCAACTGATGAGCCCAACTTAGCACATAGGGGCGAAATGTAGGCAACCAAGAATCAGTTAACTGGAATAATTTATAATGTCCAATAACGGACCATTATGTTGGTATTATAAATTTACTCATTCAGGACAAATATTTCATGTTCCCTATGAGAATCAACATCTGTATCATCTGATGGCCAGGCAGGCATCAATTTTGGAAAAGAGACAAATTCTCTCATAGTGCATTGGCACTACTGGTGGCTTCAAGTAGCCTATGCAGTGGCCTCCACGGTATGCACTAGCCTTCCGTCTTGGTGGGTTTCCTAAGTACCAACTGATGAGCCCAATTTAGTACATAGGAGTGAAATGCAGGCAACCAAGAATGAGTTCGCTGGAAAAATGTATAATGTCCAATAACGGGCCATTATATTGGTATTATAAATTCAGTCATTCAGGACAAACATTTCATGTTCCCTAATGGAATCGACATCTGTATCATCTCTTGTCGAGTGTCGTGAGAATGTCTTGTTTTTTTGCTGGATGGTGGTGAGAATCTGCATGAAGATAGTGATTTGTGTGGCTAGGCTTAAGATAGACGGTATGTCCTAAGAAGCCTTCCGGTTTCTTGCTCACTAGAACATCCAAGAAAGGAAGACATCTGTCCGACTCCATCTCCATAGTGAATTTTATTGATGGATGTAGCTGATTTAGGTGGTTTAGAAATAGATTAAGACCGAGCTCGATAGCTGCAGTCGCTTAAGTGTGGCCAGTATCCAGTATTCGGGAGATAGTAGGTTCGAATCCCACTGTCGGCAGCTCTGAAAATGGTTTTCCGTGGTTTCCCATTTTCACACCAGGCAAATGCTGGGGCTGTACCTTAATGAGGCCACGGCCGCTTCCTTCCCACTCCTAGCCCTTCCCTGTCCCATCGTCGCCATAAGACCTATCTGTGTCGGTGCGACGTAAAGCAACTAGCAAAAAAAGTAGATTAAGTTTCTCAAGACCTTCTGCCCAGACCACAAATGCAACATCAACATTCCTCCACCATATCATAGGCTTGATGGGCGCCGAAGGAATAGCCTCTTCCTCAAAATGCTCCATAAAGAAAGTAGCCACTATGGGCTAAAGTAGACTTATCATAGCCACTCCGTCCGTCTGTTCGCAAAAATTCTCACCCCACAAGGAATAGCTGGACGTCATGCAATCGTAAAATAGCTTAGTAATGTCCTCAAGAAACAGGTGTCCAATGAGAGACATGACCGAGTCAGTCAGCACTTTAGTGAACAAGGACTCCGCGTCGGAACTCGCCAAAACAGGATGTATATGTGTTGATATTGGACGAAGTCCATATCACTATTGCAATAAACCTATTTCTGTTTTCTCTGTCGCTCATTGGGACAATTCGATTGTTGTTTCATGTGGTGTTGAACATTTACCTTGTCAGCAAATGTTAGTTGAAGTGAGTTGTTCTTGAGTGTTTTACAACTGAATATCTTTTAGGATCAAATTGCATTAGGTTGACTACATCAGAAATCATGTCTTTGGCGGTTTTTCTTAGTATGGTACTTGTGTGAACAGTGCTGCAAGAATAAAAGCATTATCTTGGAAGCATGACCTATCGTGATTACAATGCCAATATATTTGGTAAATCTTCTAAAGATATTGGATGAATGGCATATGGAGTAGCATAGATCCTGGAACCAACGAGTGTAGGTAGGCAGCCCATCTTTACTTCAAGGTAGGAAAACATGCTATGCATTGGGGTTCTATTTTATTGTTTATTTTTCCGAAGTAACCCAATGTAGAGTAAAATTTTGGACGAGTGTATGAAAACTTATGTCCAAAGTTACTCATAAATCTTTGTAAGAGTGCAGATTCAATTTTGAAAATAAAACTTTATTTTTTAACACGCTGTTTGAAATTACATTTTAATAATAATTATTGGTTATTGGCCTTTCGCACCACTAACCACTTTTTCGGTTTGTGGAGATGCCAAGGTGCCAGAATTTTGTCCCACAGTAGTTCTTTTATGTGCCAGCAAATCTACCGACATGAGGCTTACGGATTTGAGCATTTTCAAATACCACCGTACTGAACCAGGATTGAACCTGCAAAGTTGTGTTCAGAAGGCCAGCACATCAACCGTCTGAGCCATTCAGCCCAGTGAAGATATTCCTTATACTTACTCCCAACAATAAGGTTAGGAATAAGAGGAATTCATGAAATTGTTTTTTCGTGGTAATGACCAACTGGCCTTGTAGCAGTCCGTGTACATTTGGGTGATGGTGGGTTCGAACCCACTGTCGACAGCTCTGAAGTGCAGGATTTCCATGGTGTCACATTTTCACACCAATATTAGCCCTTTTGTATGTCATCATCACCATAAGACCTGTGTGTGTTGGCATGATGTAAAGCAGATTGTTAAAAAGCAATTATTTGGTGAATGAGAAACTGTAAATATCATTGAAAATAACCCTAATTAGCCATAGGTTATGTTTAATTAATCTTCGTTAGTAATTCAATTGGCCATTGTTCTTTAACTGTTAATTACGTTCAAACTTTTCACCTTTTTGTCTTTACTATAAACCAAGGAAACATCATCAAACTAAATGTTGTGTACATAGTCAATGAAGATTTATAGGTTCATAGTTTTATCTGAATTTGTTGTTTCCATTAAACTGTTATAATTAGGATACATCTAAATGTGTTTTAGAATCATTGTAGTTATTTGATAAGTAAATATTATGCACACTTAATTATTACATAATATTTGCACTGTAGGGGATAAATCTCCCTAGGAATATTGCTATCACTTAATTTCTGTTGTTTCAGTTAACTTGTTGTAATTAGGATACATTTAAGGCAATTTTATAAATGAAGAATAGTTATTTTAGATCGTGTCTTGCTTGCTTTGGAAAGGACAGAAATCTCATGACATCAGAGACGTGTATAAACTAATCTACCCGAGTACATCCAACAAGAGTGGTGTTGACTTCATTGGTGTGCAAGCCTGAACCTATTATGTATACTCATTTGATGGGCATCACACTCCTGTATTGTGTAAAAAGGGACACCATTCATGAGTAAATGGGCACCCTATCCTTCTGTGAGAAGGAACAGGAAAAGTGTTATTGTCATGTCCTTGTGCAGTACCTGACACAGATGACAGTTTTACCCATTTCCACATGGGGTTATGATTAAAAGGAGATCGGCAATGATATGTATGTATGTTCAGTCTTCAGTCTTGAGGATTGTTGGATCATCAGCAGCACCACCATTAGTTGTCATAGATGGCCTAGGCATCACTGAAAAGGAATACTGGGGAAATGAAGAGTGAACTAGTTTCCCATTGTTTTCCTTACTCAACCAGAGTTTGCTATAGCATATCACTGTGCCAACCCTCTGAAATGCATGCAACAACCAACCCTGCAAGCAACATTTTCACTCTATTTATAGCAGGGATTGACTGCATAAGGAATAGCTCTACTAGCATCACTCATACCTCGGTCACTTTCCCGTTGCCAAAGCGAAGGATAAGACTGTGACAGTTCATTGAAATTAACAACAATTTTCTACCACAAACCAGAAGACATAATATACTGTGAACACTAGGTCTTGCAAGCAAAGCCATGAAAATAAATACAAAACAAAAAAATTAGAAATGCTGCTGTGTTTGTTAGGATTTCTGGGGATATACTAAAGTCAGAGTACATATCTGTAGTGCTTAATTGATTACTGTTTGTATGAAGCAAGTATACTAAACACATCAAGAGTTGTAAAAATTACAGGTGATAAACATAATACCAATAAAGGCAGTGTACTCATCTTGACTGTTGTTGTTTGCATGCTTTCGGAAAGCAGTCCTTATGATTCTATTCTACACATTTAAAAATTTACTAACTGGTTTGAAAGAAGGTAATTCAGATTTGGGAGATGTTACTCTACTGTAGTTCAACTTATAGGATTCAAGCAGGTTATTGCAGATATTTTAGATTCAGGAGTTAAATGGATAAAATAGTGACTAACAGGGTGTTTACTTTTCTAGAAAATAGAATTAAGAGCATTAGTGTAGGTGAAGATTTATTTGATCCTGTAATGATTATTTGAGGTGATTTAGGGGTTGTAAAGGACAGGGCATATATATATCCATCAAGGCCACAATTACAGTAGGATTACTTGATTAGAGAACTGGAAATAATGCACAGAAAGCAGCTCAATTTATTTTGGATGATTTATGACAAAAACATTGTATTACAGAGTTTGGCCTGGGAAGACTTGGAGAAGGGAAACAAGCTGCATGACTAAGTGGTATATGGAAAATTCTAAATTCCCATGGAATGAATTAGATATTTTTCACTAATAGAACACGTCAAAAATTTCAAAAAACATATCAGATGTAAGGCTTTTCAGGCGTTTGCTCTATTAACCAGCATTTCGTCTTAGATCTGACAATAGACTCATCAGAGTGGGATGTGTCAGACCCTACCCACAGAGCAAATGCCTGAAAGGCCTTACATCTCATATGTTTTTGACATTTTGGACATGCTCTGTTGGTGAAAATTATCTAATTCCCTCCATGGGAATTTAGAATTTTCCATTTGGAATTGCTAGGCGGACAATAATTCCATTGTGGAGATTTATCTCCCATATGCAGTTATCAGACTGTGCCTCTTATAAGGGTTTCTGATAAGTTCAGCTGCATACACCCCAGCGTCAGTGGGTAGGGTCTGACATATCCCACTCTGATGAGTCTAATGTCAGACCTAAGACAAAACGCTGGTTAATAGAGCAAACGCCTGAAAAACCTTACATCTGATATGTTTTTGACATTTTTATAAGTGGTATATTGTGAGTTGTAATTGGAGAGATTGCTTGGAATGACATTAGTAGATGAATAATTTTAAGTCAATGTTCTTTAAAAGTAGGAAGGATCACAACATGAAAATAATTTGAAATTCAAGCGGACAAATATTGGCTAATGTTCATTTATAGGAAGAGGAGTTAGCAACAGAAATAATTTCCCAAGACAATTGATAAACATTCTGCCACCTGTGTGACAGCTCTAAATGCTGATCAGTGTGATTGATGGAATTTATGGTTAATTTATTTATAAATGTATGTATTAATTAATTAATTTATTTATCATTATTATTTATTTATTCTTATATTTTTTACATTGGGAGATAAATTACTTATACTCTTATTGTGCCAATATGAAAAATATTTTCTCAGCTGTTTATTGTTTATATTTATTTTCTCACTTCTTCATTCTACTTTCCTTATTTCTCACTTATAGCCTTCTGAAGACACAAAGCAGGAAATATTCATAGAACCACACACTGTTGATCTGCTCAGTCTGTACATCAAGGAAGAAACGAGGTATGTACACCACAAAGGATTAAACAAAGTTTGTACACCACAAACCTGATACAAAAAGGAATTAGGTTGTACCTATTCACTGTTATGTTCAGTTGTGGATAATATATTTCCAAAAACTGGCATATTTCATCCTTTCTTTACAAGGTTACATTTATACTCCAATATATTAAAATTTATTTGTTAAAATTACCTAAGATATTCAGGAATTTTAAGGTCATATTAATGTTCCTCAATGTAGTTTTATTATATACCCAGGGGTATATATCTCCACAAACAATATCGGTTAGTTCTAGATATTTCTGAGGTGAATTTGCATATAATACATTTAAGCAGAAATGAAAAATGTATTCTTTCTTTCACTGTCACTGCATCATCTGTTCTTCTTATATTTATCATCTGAAATATCATCTGCAACTATTACCTCCAGATATTCTCAGAAATTTTGTGTGTATGTACCAACAGTGACACACAGAAGAAGGCATGTTTATAAATTATAAACAAAATCTACAAATTCTAAATTGCTATATTTTTATGGACATTGAAAACAATATAATTGTTTCAAGTTACATAATTTAGCTTTATTAATCAGTAAATTGATGGCTCCATTCAGTAGTACAATAACACAAAGAATATTGTCATTTTTAAAATTACTTTTGTGGTTAGATTTCATTTCTTATGATCTGTCCAGTTCTATTGTGTGTTACGTCAAATTCCTCCATTTGTGGACGCCAGAGCAGAAGGTTTGTAGAAATGAAACATTGAGTTCAGTAGATCTACATCTTAGATATCATAGTTTTGAACTAAAATATCCACATTGTTATAATCGTAACAAGATATTGTTGTGTTGATTTGAAGTTTGTTCCAGTGTTAATGGCAAACTAGTTGATTGCTGCCATTTCTTACTTTTCATTTTAATGCTCATGGTCAGTCAAGTGCTTGTACTGTGTTGATTGCAAACACATTAAGAAAATTAATATAATTAGTATAAAGTAATCAAATGGGCAGCTACAAGAGAAGTTTAAAAATTAAAGTGGCCTAAAAATTGCCAGAATTTTTCGCATAAGTAAATTTACTATCTCATAAATGTAGCTAAATGATAATGTAATGATATAATGTTATTTCAGAACTGTTATTATAACAATGATATAAGAGAGTAGCACCACTGTATATCCTGTTATCAAACTTTTAACCCAGTAGTGTCCTCTTAACTGTGGGTGTGCTCTTGGGCTATTTGCTAGTTATGTTTTTGCCGTCACTCCTTTGCTGGTTACTGCATAAAATGATCTTTGATTGTCACTGCTGCGCTCCCTGGGATGTGATTGTAGAACCATAGCAGACCTGCTATGAATAGTCATACCCTAATGTTTGACTTCATTCCACATTTGTGGTGGAAATTATGAATTCTGAAAGGCTTATTTATTTTTTGCATCTTCTTTTCTGTTGTGTGGTGCATTGACTTGTTCCTACTGTACATTCATAATTAGTGGCAAGACATATTATCTTCAGTCTTCAAAACCATACGGTACCAGCTTATATTGTCTCATTAGTCATAGAAGAGCCATGCACACAACTGGAGAACACTCCATTATATCAACTCTTTGAGGTTCAAATTCTTCTGGCTATTTTAGGAAATAATCTTGTAATATAACCACCAATAAAAATGTTGCTTATGAAAATCATTATTCCACATTGCATATTTCCATTTTCAGAGGGGGTTTAATTTTGCTTTTTTTCTTCCTATATCGTGGGGAGGCACTCTCTAACCAGGAAAGCAGCAAGACTTTTGCATATAGTCAATTTTCTTGGTAAAGAAGACCGAGGACAGTCTATAGTCTAAGGAAAAGCTGGACCAGTACGGAAATAGAAAAGAAAATGGCACGTTGGTGTATAAACCTGAAGAAGTAAGGGAAAGGTGGAAAGAGTATCTAGAGTGCCTATATGAGTATGATCAAAAAACAAATGATATAGAAATAAAAGATGAGGCAAGAGTAATAGAAGATAAAAACGTTACAGCATTTTGGAAGGGGAGGTAGAAAAGGCTCTGAAAGAAATGAAGAATCGCAAAGCAGGGGGATTAATGGATTACCAATAGAGTTTTAGAGAATCTTGGAAATAAAGGAGTGAAAGAGCTAACATATCTCTGTAATATAATATATGAAAGTTGCAAATGGCCAGATTATTTTCTTTCAGTAGTAAAGGTACCGATTGAAAAGGAAAAACAATTAAAAGAAATGTGAAGATTTTAGAACTATCAGTCTGATCACATCACACGTGCAGGCAAGGTATAACTGAGAGTACTGAATGGAAGACTTCATGGAAGGCTAGACAACTCTATCTCTGAGGAACAGTGTGGCTTCATGGGAGGTAGAGGAACAACGGTTGCAATAGGACTGTTAACAACATTAAGTGAGAGACACATCGAAAGAGGAAGAGAAATATATGCTGTGTTCATTGACCTGAAAATAGCTTTTGATAGAGCACAGTGGAAAAATTTAATGGAGATTCTAAGCAGGAATGGAGTCAACTGAAAGGAGAGAAGGCTGATTAAGAATCTGTGTCAACAGTAGAAGATAAGAGTTCGGATAGAGAAGGAGATGACAGAGGAAACCACAATTGGAAGGGGAGCAAGGCAAACTGCTATCTCTCCCCCATACTTTTTATCATATATTTGGACGAGATTATCCCGAAATGCATCAATGGAAAAAGGGGAGTGGAAGTTGGTGGTAGGAGAATATAATGTATTCAATTTGCTGATGGCATGGTCTTACTGGCAGGAAGTGAACGAGCTATGATGGAGATCCTAACAGATCTAAATGCTGTCTGTGAAGAATTTGGAATGAGAATTAATATGAAAATAACAAAATGTATGGTGATAAGCAAAAGGAAGTGAAGACAACCATTAAGTTAGGGCAGGAAATTATAGGGCAGGTGGATGCTTTCAAATACTTGGGTAGTGTACTAACAATAGACAAGAGGTGCAGTTGAGAGGTGAAAACTCGTATTGCAGTTGCAAAGGAAGCATTTCATAAGAATAGACTCTTTTGTGGTGGCAGGGATAGCAACTTGAGGAAGAAATTCATGAAATGCTTTGTGTTGAGTGTGCTACTGTATGGAGCTGAGACATGGACATTGAGGAATGAGGACGAAGGAAGACTGGATGCATTTGAGATGTGGATTTGGAGGAAAATGGAAAGTATACAATGGATGGAAAATAATGATGAAGTCTTGAGAAAAGTTGGGGAAAAGAAATATATATTAAAACCGGGTTAGTTGGCCGTGTGGTTAGAGGCGCGCGGCTGTGAGAAATAGTGGGTTTGAATCCCACTGTCGCCAGCCCTGAAGATGCTTCCCATTTTCACACCAGGCAAATGCTGGGTCTGTACCTTAATTAAGGCCACAGCTGCTTCCTTCCAACTCCTAGGATTTTCCTATCCCATCATCCCCATAAAACCTATCTGTATTGGTGTGACGTAAAACCACTAGCAAAAAAATATATTAAAAGAAATCAAGAAAAAAAGCACAGTTAGATTGGTCATTGTATTCAGATGCTGGACAGTGTGAGGATAGAAAACAAGTATGAGGAAACAAAGAGGGTGGCAAGAGAGAGGATTGCGTGGAGAGCAGCCATGTGAAGACCTGCCATATGGCAGAACACTGATGATGATGAGTGGATTCCATGTTGCATACAGCCTCTGTTAAAGAAAGCAATTAAGACATAGTCATGTAATACACAGTACTGAGTATGAACTTCTATGTATCCTAATGTGCTATACTTAGTGCGGCTTTGTTTGATTGCATATGTAAGCTATGTAATTAGATATGACCAAATTGTAACATAATAGAATGCTACACTCGTATGATAACAATTTACAAGTACATTACGTATTGATCCATTCATGGAAAGCGGTCACATACGCCAATTTCCTTTCCGTGGGAGTTTCTGTTGCACCATATTTTGTAAATCTCATTACCAACTTACAAAGTAAACTGTACACATATTCACGCCAATACTAATAATTTTAATCAAAATAATATAGAACACTTTCCAATCTTCATCCATTCGCGAGTACAGAAATTTCTTTGCCCTGGCATACAGCATGGCATTCAACAACAACAGACAAAAGATTATTCTCACTTCCGCCGCAAATTCTGTCTCTTCTTGCTTTTTCGCTTAGCGTTCGTCACTTGTCTCCTAGTCAATCTGAGGTTGTTATTACTACTCCTTGGTGCGTAATACTGCCCCCTCCGTAAGACTGGCCCGTCTCTGATCAGTTCGCAACCATTCTTTGATTACCGTTAGTGAACGAATTTGTTCCACCGATTGACATGCCCCACCTTTGGCATTCCTCGGGGTAGGCAAAGAAAACGATATATAAAGTCTTTAACACCTCGTACGGTCCATCCCATGAACGCTGGAGTTCAGGTGGCAGACCTCGGCGCCTTCAGGGATGAACGAGTCACACCAAATACTTGGCTTCGAATCAGTCTTCTTCAGCCCGCGTGTCGTAAGCATGTTTCATTCGGCTATTAGCAGCTTGTGTGATTCTTCGATCGAGAGCGGGAATCTGACACATTCTTTCTCTCCAACACCTCACGTAGTCATTCCAAGCTATGTGTTGCTCGTCGTATCTACTGCCGAACTTCAGATGACAGGGAAAACGCAGCTCCTCGCCGAAAAGAACACAAGCTGGAGTCTGTCCTGGCGCTTCATGGACCGAAGACCGATATGCCATTAAAATAATGGTAAGTGTTCATCCCATTCACGTTGTTTGTCGGCTACAACTTTAGAAATGTGTCTTCCTGTCGTTCTGTTTATTCGTTTAGCTTTGTTGGCAAATCCGGCCACACAACATCGGTAGTAGGAGCATAGTCCTAAATAACTCCGGATTTCATGTATATCTCTGCGGACAGGCCATTCTTTTCTGCGCGTATCTTCTCTGGATCTACGGCTACACCATCTTTGGAAACAGCATGTCCCAAATAACAGACCTTCCGGAAGATTGTTTTCTTCAGTAAAACCACCGGTGACCTCCAGGGACTACTAGACGGTTCTGTGACACCCTGTTTTACCTGTCACAAACAATTTCTTTGAATTCAGCTTCAGGTTGGCTCCCTGCAGTCGCTTAAAGGCTTCCTCCAGGTTCGGTAGGTGTTCATCGAAAGTCTTACCTAATAATAGGACGTAATCAAAGTTAATGCGGCAAGTTTCCCACGACAGACCTTGGAGTACTGTCTCCATCAGTTCTTCAAACTTAGCTGGTGCATTGCACACTCCAAAGTTCATAACCGTGAAATGCCAATGTCCTGTACCAATTGAGAACGTTTTCTTCTCTCTATCTTCGGCCTCCATTTCTACTTTCAATATCCACTAATGAAATCCAGAGTGGTGAACACCTGAGATCATAAAATATGTGTAGAATGTCATCCGTCCTTTATAATGGGTGTATTTCGCTCTCTTTGTGTTCAACTGTCACTTGTCCACACAAAAATCTTGTCGACCCATTGTTTTCTTCACTAAAACTACCGGTGACCTCCAGGGACTACTAGACGGTTCTGTGACACCCTGTTTTACCTGTCACAAACAATTCTCTCAGCCTCCTCTCTTCTTGATAGTGGCGAGCGTCGTGGGTGCTGTCCACTCGGTTGTATATTTCCGGTGTTTACTTTATATCTCACGACATGCGTCCTTCCGTGCGGACAGTTCTCGATTGCGAAGACATCTTGATATTTGAATCATATTTCTTCGACTTAGGCCTTTTGATCCTGCGTCATCGGCCGAGTTGGCTGTGCCGTTAGGAGCGCACAGCTGAGCTCGCATCCGGGAGATAGTGCATTCGAACCCCGCTGTCGTCAGCCCTGAAGATGGTTTTCCGTGGCTTCCCATTCTCACACCAGGCAAATGCTGTGGCTAATTAAGGCCATGGCTGCTTCCTTCCCATTCCTAGGCCCTTCCTCTCCCATCGTCGCCATAAGAGCTGTGTGTGTCGGTGCGACATAAAGCAACTAGCAGTAAAGGATCCTGCGTCAGCTTAGTGTGTCCGAGGTCTCAGTTAATTTTGAAAGGTGGTGCACATCCTGGGTCTTCTTCAAGGTGTCCCCACGAACAATGGATTATACCGGATTAACAGGCCACCGGAGTGCCTCTCTTCAATGATACTGGAAAAATCCTTTAGTTTCATCATTCTGACTGAAATAGGGCCTTTTCCTTCCAATACTCTTAGACAGTCTTCCTCTTCTACAACGAGCTCGACAATTCCCGTTACCTGTCAGTCTATGTTATACATTTGAACCACGATCACATTATTGTTTCTGGGATGAAGTACCTTGTCTGTACTTGAAACAATTTGAATGTTTGGACTGCTTCATCCGTAATGAATGACTTCTTCGTTTGCGAATTTCAAGCATCCTAGTTTCAGATCCAAAATGAACTGAAGTTTAGTCATTACATCCATCCTAAGAATAACATTTTCTTTAATATCCACTATTACTCGATGTTCTATCAACTTGCTCCTTAGGCTGATGTTGAATTATTTCTCACCGTACGTGTTCACTGGGTGTTCGGTTGCGGTTTCCAGTAAACTTGTCGTAGGTTTCAGGTGTCCTTGACAACGTTGGTTTGGCACCGGTGTCCAGAAGCGAAGTACGTGCCAAACCATTCACTTATCACTATGAGTTAAATGACGTACCACATTTCTCGGGCCAGCATGGCCGACACGCCGTGCTCGCCCCTTAGCACCGGCCATTTCTAGTTTTCCTGAAACTTTGCAGCGGCTACTGACCTCTCCAAATTCACCACAACTCTAGCAGTGAATCTCCCAACTTCGAGGTTGTCAGCCCTATTGGACTGGGTTATCAAAACCTTCCTTTTTACCTTTCGGTCTAGAGGCTCCTCTTCATCCAGCCATTGTAGCTGCGCCTGTAGATTCGAGGGCTGTGTAGCAGCTTGGAATTAAATTACACGAGCCAACACGCCATCTAATATATTTGGTTGCACCAGAAAGAAGGCTCGTTTGAATTCTCGGTCAGATACACCCATCAGACGAGACTCTACATATAGCTGTTCTATGTAATCGTATGTAGCTGAAGACGCGCGATGACTTCCTTAAATACTTGTAGTGCCTTGCCACGTTTTTGGTGCCTCCTCTGAAGTTGACTATGGTAAATTTATTGAAGGTCTTTATCACCGTACCTCGTCTCTCATCGTGCTACCAGAGAATAGAAATTAGATACTCACTGTCTGCAATCGCTTGGAGTATACCTTACGCATCACCTCGCTTCGCAGTAACTGAGGTAGTGCTTTTTCTTCTCTAGTCCTTCTTTTGGCGGCAGCTGCGGCCTCAAATTGCCTTCGATATGCAGACCACGGGGTATTGCAAACATAAGGTACTGGTTTCACACGCACCGTCCCTGCAACAATCTCGCATTTTGTTCTGAATTCAGTGGTAGGCATGTTCATTTCTATGGAATTGTTTTTTCAGTAATGCAAATCGGTTCTCTATAGCAGTTGTTTTATGGTGTATATAAGTTTCCTTTTGTTCTAGTCCTTAATCAAGATCAATCATCTCAGATTCTACCAATCTATAATTTTGAACTAGATTCTGACAATATTCTGCCAGATTTTCCTCCAATAAACTAAAATTTTCGGCTTGTCTCTTTAGAACTATCTACGAACCACCAACATTGCGCAAATATATTTGCAACACCCGCTATTTCAGAAATGCCTTCATTTATATCCTTGCCTTCTGCTTCTAATCGTAACATGACTTTTGGTTCCGGAAATTACCTCATGTCTTTCTTGCAGCCTGCACTTCTAATTGGTAACGTTTAAATCCTTCAAACTCACTTTCTTCAAAGCCATCATTCCTTGCGTTGTCTTCCTTATATCGCACTATCTCTTAACGGCCATAAATGGTCCAAAATCTATCCCACTTCTGACGCTAGTTGGTACATATGTGGGCGCTGGTAACGTAGGACAGTTTCCTTTCCGTAGAAACATCTTTTAAGAGCAAATCTCATTACAACTTACCAATAAAACTGCACACCGGGCGAGTCGGCCGTGCGGTTAGGGGCGCGCAGGTGTGAGGTTGCACTTGGGAATTAGTGGGTTCGAGCACCACTGTTGACAGCCTTGAAGGTGGTTTTACCTGGTTTCCCATTTTTACACCTAGGCTAATGCTTGGGCTGTGCATTATTTAAGGTCACGGCCAATTCCTTCTCACTCCTAGGCCTTTCCTATCGCAATTTTGCTATAAGATCTGTCTATGTTGGTGCGACATAAGGTAAGTTCTACACACATACATTCATGTTAACACTAATAATTTTAATCAAAATAATGTACAGCAGTTACCAAATGTTGATTCATTCACAAGTACATAAATTTCCTTGCCCTGGCATACAGCATTAGAATCAAGAAAAACGATTGATTTCACTTCCACCGCGCAATCTGACTCTTCATACCTTTTTGCGTAGAGATTGTCACTTGTCTCCCGCTCCAGCTGACACTCGTAATAGTATAGTATGTTTGTGTCACACTAAATACTGTTTATAAACTATTTGTCATGGCCTTCGGCAGACGATGTTCTCAACTTTGTTAGTACCTACAACACTGGTGTTCTTTCAGACGACAACGAGTGCTTTTACAAAAGTTAATTACACATGGGCGATAAAGTACTGTGTGGTTGAACAAGATCAAAACTCCAAATCATATACCATCCCTTATGTGGGAGAGTAGTCTTTTATGGATTTCAATAGATTTATTTTTGCCGGGGATAAGAGGTTGTAGTTCTCCTTTCAGTTAGACCATGTCTTGTTCATTCCTTAAATGAGGTAGTCCATGAGCTCATACATTACTGAATTGTCTGAAGATTATTGTACGTTATATTGTTATGTTACACATTTGGGTGAATAGACGCAACACTTCCTCGTAACAAGCGAGATCTTTTGAGATTCACGACTACACTGAATTTGACTGCAGATGATGTTCACCTTGAGGAATGTGAGGGTCTTTAGTAAAGAGCTCTCTGCATGGGGTGTCATTGAGTGAACTGTTCAGTAGCAGTTCCTCTGTGTGTGACTTGTAGAGAAGTTGATTGTTGAACTGTCGGTGACATGGTTTCAATTTGTTACTGTAGACCGAGCTACATAGATCATCCACCTCCGGATGGCGGACGACATCTCAAGAGAGACAAAGAAGATCTTCCCTTCAGCTGCGAACACTGTGGAAAGCTGTTCACTAGCGGAAGCAGATTGTCTGAGCACGCCATGATCCACATGGCTCAGCTGCACCACGTATGCAATTTTTGCCAGAAAAGCTTTATAAAGGTGAGCACCTTAAGGGATCATCAGAGGTTGCACACGGGCGTGAAGTGCTTAGTATGCCAGAAAATGGTCAGAGGTTCTTCGAATTTGACAATTCACATGCGGACGCATACAGGAGAGAAACCGTTTCAATGTATTATATGTGGCAAGTCTTTTAGCAAGAAAGGAAATGTAACCACACATATGCGGATGCATACAGGTGAGAAGTCCTTCTTGTGCTATATATGTGGCAAGGCTAGCAGCTGTAAAGAAAGCCTAAATAAATACTTGCGGATGCATACAGGAGAGAAGTCGTACTGGTGCAATACATGCGGCATGGCCTTTCGCTAGAGAGACAACTTAATCAAAACCTGCGCATACACACAGGCGAGAAGCCATACTGTTGCAATTTCTGTGGCAGGGCCTTTAGCTGCAATAGCGATCTGACAGTACACATAAGGATACACACATGCGAGAAGTCGCACTATTGTAATATCTGCGGAAAAGCCTTTTGCCGGAAAGGCGACCTAACTAAACACATAACCACACACACACAGGAGAGAAGCCGCCCTGTTGCATTATCTGTTGCAAGTCCTTTAGCCGTAAAGATTATTTAATCAATCACTCACGGATGCATACAGGCGAAACGCTATATCGCTGCAATATTTGTGGAAAGGCTTTAGGCCATAAACGTGATCTAGCCATACACGTGAAAAGCCGTACTAATGCAATATCTGTAGGACGGCCTTTAGCCAGAAAGCCTCTCTAACCAACCACTTGCGGTTTCTTACAGGGTAGAAGCCATACTGTGGAGTTTATCCTTCACGCAGAACCTTACGTTGTTGAAACATATTCGGACACGTATGTGCTAGAAGGCAAAGGAGTTCTGAGTAATGGTATAAGATATCCGTCCGTGGAACGTATAATTGCCTATTGTATACTCAAACTGTCGTGTGGCTTCACTGCTGTTTGTTTTGGGCAAACCATTCGAACCCACTAGGCTGTCCATAATAATTAGAATAATAATAACCTAAACCAAACGTCTGGCAGCGGAATTGATGAAATAAAAGACAGTGCAAGTTTCTAATACCAGAACATTTGAAACAATCGCAAATAATTATAATCATTTTATATATCCAACCTACCTTCATGATGAATACTCTATTCACATACACAGTAAGATAAAAAATATGATACATAAAAATCCTATTCATTTATGTGAAGACATGCTTACAAATGTGCCTTTGCTTTGTAGTGCACTACAACAGTCTTTACCATGTTTTCTGTTTCAAATCAGTGCGTTAGTCTGTTCAAAATATGTTCAGTGCGGAGAAAGATCTCTCTACATCTATGGGTGTGACATGTGACTGCTTGAATTTGGAATCGAGTGTAGCTGTTAAACATTTTGGTAGATGGTCATTATGCGAGGTTCAGGGAAACATTTCCGTTCATACTTCACGTCGTCCAAGATGCAATCCACGTGATTCTAGCTTGACTGATCCTGGTATGATTTCGAATTATTTTGATAGATTCCTGTGCCCTTTCAACTGTTTCATTGCCAAAAGAGTTCACGCACTAATTACTGAATCTTTTATGAGTATTGCTGTAGAACATGTTAAAATATGCATAATAAATCCGAAAACATGCACAGAAAGTATGAAATATGAAATTTATGCACTAATCTCAAATGTATACATGCAGTACTAAACTCAATTATTGGTCAAATTTTGCCTTCAAACGCACTTCCTTTTCGGTTTTGGAGCTATACATATTGGCATTGGCGTAAAAATCGTAAACTTTAACTGTAAAATAATGATGTTAGTTGGTCCTTGATGTGAGGCCAGTAATACAAATCTGCAATGATGTTAGTGTGTTCTTGATGCGAGGCTAGTAGTAAGAATCTGAGATGACGTTAGTGAGTCCTGGATGCGAGGCTAGTAATAATGTTTATAATAGTTTTGCATCACACCGACAAATAGGTATTATGGCGACAATGTGATATGAAAGGTTTAGGAGTGAGAAGCAGGCATGGCCTTTATTAAGGTACAGCCCCAGCATTTGCCTGGTGTGAAGATGTGAAACATTGGAAAATTATCTTCAGGACTACCAACAGTGCGGATCGAAACCACTATTTCCCGGATGCATGCTCACAGCAACGCGCCCCCAACTGCATGGTCAATTCGCCCGGTAGTAATGACGTTTGTGAGTGTTTTATGTGAGGCTAGTAATATGAATCTGCACTGATATTAGTGAGTCCTTGGTGTGAGGCTAGTAATATGAATCTGCGGTGAAGTTGGTGAATCCTTGATGTGAGACTAGTAATGCGAATCTGCAATGATGTTAGTGATCCTTTCATGTGAGGCTAGGAACGTGAATCTGCAATGACGTGAGTGAGTCCTTGATGTGGGGCTAGTAATGTGAATCTATGGTAATGTAGCGAACCCTATTGAGGTTAGTAATGATTATTAATTTATAATTAAATGTGTGAGGGCAAGCGTTGCAGGCACTCTAATGATGTTTGTAAGATTGTTCTATGATGACGAAAAGTATATCCATGTGAGATGTAAGTTCCAGCATGTCCAGGTGTTTCTTGTTTTTATGCCAGACAAGTTTTATGTGTTCTTGAATAACTATTACTCCAAATACATTAGTTGTCTTATCTGAGATGTTAATTAAGTTATCCTGTGGGTAGCATGGAAACCTTTTTGGCATATCCCCACACCCTGATTAGTTCAGTGCCAAACATATTACATTGTCTTGAAGAAGAATTATGAAAATCAACTTTTCCATTTGTTGTTTTAACATTTCTCTGGAAATCTTGTTCTGATTTGGGTGGAGTTCTTGGATTAGCTTATGCCTGTTCAGTGAGGTGCACAGTTTCCAAACCATGTATTATTTCTATTCTGTTGAATGTTTCTGTGAAAGTTATGCCAGACCACTCACCAGGGTATTGTGATTTATTTCTGTTTAATTGTAGTGTTAGTGATCTTGTTTGTAGTGCTCTCTCCAGCCTGTGGAATGTCAGTTCAGACCTCCAAAATTCTCTAGTTCAGTTATGTTAAGGTACCATATTTACAAGTAGGTCAGCTGATCAGAGGTTTGTAACTAACCAACACTAATATTAAGTTAATTATTCTTATTCCTCACCATCATGTTAACAATAATAATAGCATTGAGTTATTATGCCTAAATTTAATAAAAATAATTATTATAATTAGCCACAAGTAACTTATGATGATAAACTTTCTGATCTCTAAGAATATAGTTGCATTAATGAATCATTAATTTGACATTGAATAGCTAATATTTTAGAGTGATAATATTATGGATGGTACTGATATTTGTGATATTCATGTGAGTCATTGATGCAGTTAATATGGGGTTTGGTGCAACATGTGACTGTGTTCTTACCATTGTCCTGTGCTGTAGTGGTTGTTGTTAATTAATGCCATTAGTGAGTCCATAAGTAGTAATGGAGTCTTTCATTATATAGCTTGTGTTTTAGTGGAAGCAGGACTTTGCCATCTGCTTCCATGTTGCATTCAGTTTGATTCAGTCTGGCTTGGATGTTTCAAAAACTTTCTTGCCATGTTTTATCTGTAATTAATTGTAACATATTACAGAGTGCTACCATTGTGTGATGTTATTATATGGTGTTCATTAGTCCATCAGCCTCTATTTGAATAAGTTATAGTTATTGTAATAATGAAATAAACTGAATGAATATAAATCATTATTTTTGTATTTCCAGTTAGCTTGACAAAGCAATCAGAGCCAGAAGTATGAAGCAGTGAGATGTGTTCAATCAATAAAGTAACTGTAAACTTTTATTAGGTGATCATATCAGCAATAACAATTTTTTCCTATGATTAACTTTGTGTCCAAAAAACAATTTAAACTGATATTCTCTTTTATTTCTAAATTTGAATTTATTTCTTACTCATTCCTTAATCCTTATTATACTTCATCACTTCGACATGGAAGTGATTGTGACCATTTTGAATTTGAGCACTCGGCAATAATCCAGCATCATTTTTCTATGGTATACAGCAAAAATTTACATTCATTTCTACCAACATTGTATATGACTAAGGTATTTTGGTTTTCAGCCGTCAGCTCCTAAAACACTGAACTGTGAATGCAAAAATATACAGATGCGCTACTGCACAATAGGCAGTTACATTCAAAATGTTGAGCAAATCTTGACATTGTTTTCTTTATTTCAGTGACAATAGCATTACATTCTTCATCACTGTTTTATAAGAATATATGCATTTCCATTTATTCTTTTGCTTGTATTAAATCATCTATCAATCACCACTGATCTGCATTTAGGCCAGTCGCCCACGTGGCAGTAACCTATCTGTTGTTTACCTAGGTTCTCCCTTACATCCCTACTACCACCCCTGATTACCCTCATATCCATGTGCAGAGATCTGTACCCTTTCTTTATATTTTCTACACTTACCATTCTGTTTTTCACTATAATTTGTATGACTGTCAATTATGCTTGACGTCATGTTATCCTTAGCTGACTTCTGAGCAAGATGCAATTTGCTAAAAAATTAGTTCAGTTTCTCTCTACTCCACAACCATGTCTAACTCCATTTCATTCTAACCTGCACCTTCTTTTTTAGTTGTTTTACTTCTCTGTTATAATGGGTCTTAATCATTTCTTCCATTCTTTAAAAGTATATAGCTGTTTTCAGATCCTTCGACAGTTGCTTTAAAACCACCCCACAGGCTGTTTTCATTCCTTTTACCGTTTTCCACTGATCACACTAACTTTTTAAAAACACCCTTGTGCCTGTCTTATAGTCCTTTCCATAACTTTTAGTTTTAACAACGAGAAAAATAGTTTTGCCATCACTAGAGAGGGGAATGTGCCTATTTTATTCCTGTGTTGAGAAACGTGGGGTCTTTGAAGCTATATTTTGTTGGCTTCATTGTGCATATAAATGCCTATTTCAGGGGTTTGTACCTATTTGGAGTATAACGGCCTATTCGATGCTTTTTGAATCTATTTTAAAGAAACCAATTTTCTTCCAGTGCATAATATTGTAACTGATGTGCTCAACACTATTATCTCCTTATTTCTCAAGATTTGTTTACCCCATGAATAAAAATGAGAATTTTCGGAAGTCACCAGAAATAGTTCTTGGGAAGTTTCCGTTAGGAGGAACGAGGAACAATTTGACCTAGAAGCCCCCAACCCCTCCAACCTTCTAATACATATGCGAAAACAAATCAGCGTCGAACTACGTTGCACAACCCGTATCCCTTATACCTCCTCCTCGATGTGAACTGTTGTACGCGTACGCTTTACCTTCAGAACGTGTTGTGATTTATTGCGAAGAAGAAGTGTGTCTGTGGCAATGGCCAAAGAAAAATCACCCGGCGAGTTGGCAGTGTGCTTAGGGGCGCGCAGCTGTGAGGTAGTGGGTTCGAGCCCCACTGTCGGCAGCCCTGAAGATGGTTGTCTGTGGTTTCCCTTTTTCACACCAGGCAAATACTGGGGCTGTATCGTGATTAAGGCCACAGTCGCTTCCTTCCCACTCCTAGGCCTTTCCCATCCCACCGTCACCATAAGATCTATCTGTGTCAGCGTGACTAAAAATTGTAATTGCAAAGAAAAATCATCGTCCTAGTGACTGAAGCGGCGGATCACAGGGGATGGAAGGCTGGTCTTCTGCCAAGCTTGCTGTAAGTTCGCTTGTTCCTTTTATCCCTTTCTTGTGAATGAACTACGATCGCATTACATTGTAGCATTTATGGACCTATTCATTTACATGTTGTGGAAAGTCGTTTGATTGCAATACTGAATTAGTCGTGAACTTCCAATAATTTGTGTTGCATAAGTGTAAATAATCATGTAATTACTGAACGAGGAGTTAGAACGCCGGTGGTGTCTTGACACAGATTGGATGAAAATTAGAAATCAGTATTTTGAACTCTGATACATATCCTGTGAATATTGAGATTTACAACTGAAATATTTTCTTTTCTTTATTTATTATTTCTTTTTCTTAATCTGTTTACCCTCCAGGGCAGTTTTTTCTCTCGGACTCAGCCATGGATCCCACCTCTGCGGTCTCAAGGGCAGTGTCCTGGAGCATGAGATTTTGGGTAGGAGGATACAACTGGGGAGTAGGTCTAGTTCCTCGCCCAGACAGCCTCACCTTCTATGCTGATCAGGAGCCTTGTGAAGATATGGGAAGATTGGAAGGGACAGGCAAAGAAGAGGGAAGAAAGTGGCAGCGTCCTTAAGTTATGTACTAATCCGGCATTTTCCTGAAGGAGAAGTGGAAAACCACAGAAAAGCCACTTCGAGGATGGTTGAGGTGGGAATCGAACCCACCTCTACTCAGTTGACCTCCCAAGGCTGAGTGGATCCCGTTCCAACCCTTGTGCCACTTTTAAAATATCGTTGCAGAGCCAAGAATCGAACCCGGGCCTCCGTGGGTGGTGACTATTCACGCTAACCTCTAAACCACAGAAGCGGAATAGATCTGAAATGTAATTTTTAAAATAAGTGAGTAACATTCAGCAGCGCTATGTACAGGCTCTAGTGAACGCTATTACGCTTCCACAAAGCCTTCGCGGAACATATGTTGAGGATCGAATATGGCACGGCTTTGACGATGTCACGGCGTGTTTTACAAGGCTGCAGAGGCTATTTTTACAAGACCAGGCGAGTGAAAAGACCGTTCGTCTGGATTGTGAGGTACGGTTAGTAACCGTTTTGCTGGGGGTGAAAGTAAAGAGGGTCTGGGGTGCGTAAGCTCTAGCATTCCATCTAGAGTTGGCAAATCGTGACAAAAAGCAAAGATATGGTCGCATGCCGCGATAATTTCAAATCACGCGGTTTTCTAATTTTCAATGAGGGTGGCAATCATGTGGGCACACATGACGCAGGATCTATTGCAAGCAACAGAAAAAATATTGTCTTCATGGCAGCTGACCCGGCTGACGAAAGCAAGGGAATAGCAACATATAAAATGTTCACAAATCTGAGATTTATAGTGCCTCCGTTTTAATTCTTTTGTATAAGTAAGAATACTGCTAGGGGAAACTTGGCGAGTCCCTGGCAAGCAAATAGGAAGGATCTCTACGCTACTCAGGTATCGTTTCACGTCACTTTTAGTATTTTTTCACCCGGCAAACTCGACAGGAAACTGCCAGATTACAAGTGACCATTTTTAGGGAATACTTCTATGTAAATTTAGAGTTCTCTTGTTCCTACTTTAAAGATTTGTACTTCTAGAAATATCACCTGTAATATTCGTTCACTTTTTATGAAACAAATGCATGTTTATACTAAGCATTATTCTCACTTAGCCCAGCAGGTCGCCTACGGGAGTCAAATCTAAAGACCTGCACCCGCCCTCTCAGGAGGCCACACGGCGTTCGATACTAATACCACCTATTACTTGAGTTTCTCTATAGACCTCATCAGGTTTTCAGCACCACATCCAGAATTGTCTTCCCTTACGTTAGCTCCATTACTTACTGAATCTGCTGCCCTTCCCATACTAACCAATCTGCCACTTGTTGGTCATGGTTCCTGTCGTTCACATCACCTTCCCAATTGATATTTGGTAAATTGAGATCACGTTCTTTTCCATATCGATTTCCACTTAGCTGATTATCTTATCAAATAGTTGCGGATTAGCGTCTACGTCACCCTTTCTAGGCTATATACTCCAACATATCAAATTGCCTATTGCCTTTATAGATGAGCCTTACACTTAGGATTTCATGTTTGTCATCTTTGTCATCTCACTTCTTTCACCAGAATGAATACTCCCCCTCATACAATTCCTATCCTATATACGATAAGCATCTCAGTAATACGAGACAATTCCTGCATCCATAATATAATTTCTCGCCGTGATTCAGCTCCTATTACAATATACGGTAAGTATATTCTATTTAATTGCTTAAATCTATTCCTTTCTTTACAATAATTCTTCAATTCAGTACTAACATTTTATGTCATCCCTGCTTGAGGTCCAGCTCCCTGGTACACCACATTTTCATGAACGAATCTCCCTTCAACATTTCTAAACAACTTTTCAAATTTATAAGTGAAACTGCGGTTCAAGTGAAAGCCATCTGAGCGTAGATATCTGTCCCTTACCCGACCATTCGGATCCGCAAATATCGCTCGGAATTTCTTACATACCCATTACGTAGTCTTATTGAAATCCCCAATTACCCTCCAGTCAGTATCCCTCCTACACAGTGTCCCACTGATAACAACATTTGCTTCCTTAAACCTCTTCCGTGCTGCAATAAATAGAACCCACAAATCCCCAAATACGTCACTACACATTCATGCTTGCCTTACATTATTTTTACCAACGTGGAGGATTACCACCTTCCTCTTACCCTCGTCCCTCGCTTATATTTCTCTCAACATTTGCCTTATCCTGATTCCTGGATAACGCTCTCCTCTGGCTCCCTATACTCCTGACACTTTCCCCACATGCCTGACAATTGAGTCACCCATGACCAGTTCCTCAACCCCACCCTCCTCATCTGAATCCCACTTTTCCCCGTCTCTGTTATCTTCCCTGATATCTGTAGAAAAAACTTCCTCCTCGCTTTTCTCCCTTTCCCCACCCTGTTACAACTCTCTCTTCTTATCTCATACTCTACGTTACTCTTTCCTACCGGTCCCTTTCTTATTCCCCCATCCCACATTTTTAGCACCTTCTTTATGTCCATCTTCCATTTGCTGATCTACTTTCATTGCCTCATACTGATTCCTCAATGATACCTCTCCTGCGCCCACTGCCTGAGGAAAACCCTTAGCCCTCACTTTCCTTGAACGTAAAACATGAGCCCACCTGTCTTCCACAACTTCAAACCTACCCACCTGCCGAATCCTGTACATGATTTAGACAGGCTTTTATCATTCCTGTCCTCTGTTACAAGTATAATTTTCTCCCTCAAACTCGCTATCTCTTCTTCATCTCCCTCAGTTCCCTATGCAACTATGAAAATAGTTTTATGTCGTGTGTTTCATTCATCACACGAAACATGACATATGGTTATATTGGCGTGTCGCCAAGTTCAGTGAGAAAATCTTCATCTGATACCGGTCTTAATTGTTTCACACATTGCCAAGTCTCGATTTACTCTGTACGGAAGCATGAATACATTTTTTGTTGCAGCCGTACACTTTTGGCTGCTACTTTCGTCCAATTTTGGTGTTGCTTAATATTAATAATTGTAACCCAGATTCGGATAATATCAAGAAAGGTGTAATGTTGTAATCACAGTTTTAAAGGAGTTGGGACAGTAGACTAGCTTGCACGTATATGTAACTCGAACACAAAATTTAAATATAAATCCTACACTATAAGATACCTGTGAAGAACCCAAGCAATAAAATACACGGTATTAATCAAAACAATGACGTGTTTAGTACTTGTAAGATCATCAGAAGAAGAATATATAAAATACAATGCAGTATCTTTTTCTTTTTTTATTCTTCGAGCATCCTTAAGATGGTTATCAAGTAGTGGAGGACGGAGAAGGACCTCCTTCGTGCTAGAGATTGGGGCTTGCAATTGGTCCCCGCGAAACAGGAATTCCCAGGAAGCGCGAGTCATAAGGTCGTGTTGATTACGTCTCTGCCCCTTGTACACCCCGCCGTCCCTACTGCCGATTGAAGGATGCATTGAGGTATTCGGACATCTGTCCGGGATCTACTTGGCGCAGTTCCCGATGTATCTGGAGAGAGGCAAATATAACTCTTTAGAAAAAATAAAAGTTCAAATGTTCCCGTTAGTGAACCTGCGGAAGGATCATAATCAAAATTCATTTGTCGGAAACCTTTCGAGAAGGATGAGGCGGATCCCCGACGGTTCTGTTCTTCTGCGAGACTCCTGTGAGCTCCGGCGGGTCCCGCACTCTGTAAGCGTGGCTGCGGCTCCTTCGAACGCACTTTTCGGTCCGCTGTATTTCAGCACTGGACTACGTCTGTCTGAGTTGCTGTTGATAAAACTGAAGGCGACATTGCGTTCGATGGATGGGAGAGTTGCGCTGCCGCGCTGTCTTCTTCTTTTATTAAGTGGAGAGGCACTCGCTCAGTGGAGCGGGGAATATATGAGGGGACACATCGCGGCGTTTAAATGAACACAACGCCAATGCTCGATACATTTCTTAGCTATGTGACGTAAAAAACCGTGAAATTATTGTTTTTCTCCGCTCACCCGAGAGAGAATAACAGAAAACAAGCCTGAACGGTGGATCACTCGGCTCGTGGGTCGATGAACAACGTCGACATATGAACTGCAGGTTCCGTCCCTGGACCACGCCTGTTGCTAAAACTGAGCACGACATTGCGTTCGAACGTTGGGAGCGCCACGTCTCCTAAAAGGAGCTCCACTTCGGTGGATCTGAACTAGTTGACTCCACCACTGGGGGTGCGTTTGACGGGAGGGACAGTACGCGCAGTGCCTCGGTGCGTGCAGACCCCGGTTCGCCGCCCTTTCTCTACAATAAGCCCGAAAATGTGTGTGTATGGAGAAACCGAACATTCAAAATATAAACGACCTCAGATCAGGCGGGACTACTCGCGAAGTTAAGCATATTATTATGTGGATGAAAAGAAACCAACACGTAATCTCGAAGAGGAAAGAGCCCAGTACTGAATCTAGCAGGTACATCCTGCCGACAAATATAATGCTTGTGAAGGTCCAATTATCACGGGATCCTTCTTAAATGGGGCCACGCTCCATAGATGGTAGCAGACCCGTAGAGACCGCTGCGGCTTCCTTAGAGAAGGTTTGCTTGAGAGTGCTGCCCTAAGTGGGTGGTAAATTCCGTCTAAGGCGGTAGCGAAATGAAGAGGTAGGCATGGAGAGTATATCTGTACGTCTTTCCTGGATCAGAAATCAAGTCAGAATCGAAGCTTCGCCTCATGCTGTCAGAGAGTGCAAGAACAAATGGATTTGGCGTAGTTTAATGTTAACAATGAGAAATTTAAATAACACAATCTCTGATTAAGATTCCAATATTTATTATTGCGTAGCAAGTGTAAATAATATTCAGACCAAGCGCTTTTGGTACTTGTAATAATAATAATAAGAAGAAGAATAGAGAGTTTGTCTCGTACGGCGGAACAGGTGGAAGAGGCATAAAATCCTGCAAGATCCACATTTCGTCTGACTTTTAACAAGCGAGAAAGTGCCCAGCGTCTAATCCTCTAGTTGAGACGGTTGCACTAAAATTTTCTCGAACTCAAAAATCGAGTTGTACGCCAGTCGTCACAATTGAGATCACCCCAAAAATCAAACCTCAACTTGAGCGCATGAAGGAAGAGACGATTTTAGAATCACTACCCCGAGCACCAGTCGACAGACTGGTCCTATATGATTGTCGGATTCTGGGGGATCAGAGCCACCATACGGAGAAGAATCGGAGCTTCACAAGACCTTGTCATACTCTCAGAAACACAACCGTACCAACAAGAAAGATGAAAAATTAATTGACTTTTGCAGAAAGTTCTAACTTAAAATAATGAGTACCACCCAATTTCAGTAACCTTCACAAAAATTAACAACATGAAGATCATCCAGTCTACGACAGGGTGAATACCACGTTGACAATGTCGCTATTTCAAAGAAAAACACAAAAGAATGTCTTAACGTTAGAGCTCGCAAAGGAGCCTTTTCATCGGACCAATTTTTTCTCCAAGTAAAGTTGAAATTCCAAACCAATAGAAGATTAAAGTGTCCACCTAAAATTATTAAACAAGGTCCATAATACTTGAAAGTCAACAAAGAAGAAATCTTCATGCAAATTAACCAGAAGTACTCAACAGGCTGTTGGAAAATGATAAAGACAATTCAGGAAGTCATAAAACTAGGACAACCCTCTCGCACCAGGAAACATCGCTGGTGGAACGCAATTTTCGAACAGGCAATTGACAACCGCATAATTGCGTAGAAGAAGTTTAGCAGGCACAAGGCCGGGGAAAACTAGGAGAATTTCTTCAAATTCGAAAGTATGCCTCGAAAGTAATTATGAAATAAAAACGGGGATACGATAATAACCGACTCCACGAAATTCAGCAGGATTTCACCAAAGGTAATACAAGATCTTTCTATAAGACGTTTATAGATGATCTACAGGGACATGAAGTGCTTCAAATATCCCGACGGATCACTGGAAACAACACAAAAATAACTGAAAAATTTTAGCCCAATACTTCAACATTCTTCTGAAATGCGAACCACCCAAGAGAAACTTGTTTTCATCCTTCCTGTGTTGACACACCCGGACTCAAATGCCCCCGACCTCGAAGAAATTGAAGTGATCATCAAACAGCTTAAAAATAACAAAGCACCAGGAGAAGTTGGGATCATTGCTGAAGTTTGGAAACCAAACTATCCTACACTAACGCAGAACTTCATAACATAATCTCAGACACATGGATTACAGAGCGGACACCAGAAGACTGGAAATGTGCTCTAATATGCCCCTTGCACATAAAGGGTGATAAGATGGCCATGAACAATTAGAGAGGAATCTCCTTACTCCTGGTTGATTAAAAAATCCCCTTCAGAGCACTTTTAAACTGCATAGAACCTTAAGGGAAACCACTGAGCGGATTCAGGAAAGGGCGATCATGTGCAGAACAGATCTGGAGCTTGAGGATGATCCTACAAATGACGAAATACAGAAATACATTAATTACATTTATCGACTTCAGAAAGGCATATGACTAAGTGGACCGTGAAACTCTCTTCAAAATCATTGAAGAATTCGGGATTAACATAAAGACTCGAAACATCATTGAACAGACACTTACAGGAACAGTGTCCAAAGTGAAATTCATGCGCGAAATAGCGGAGCCCTTTGAAATCAAAATTGGAGTCCGACAGGGACGGACTATCCCCTATCGCTTTCAATATTGTCCTAGAAAAGATCATTAAGGAATGGGAACCTCATGTAAATGGCATCCAAATAAGTATAAAAAAATAGAACCGAATTATAGTCAAGTGTCTCGCTTTCGCGGACGGCATTACCATTATTACAGATAACAGAACTGAAGGGATACACGCAGTAGGAAAACTACATGGAATTGCGTATACAACAGGAATATACATCTCTTATGAAAACTCAGTATATTGAAATATCCTCTAATTACACTACACGAAAAACTTCCACAAGTAAGTCATTTTAAATACATTGGTAAAACTATACAGACCTTAGGTCTAAAGTAGATCGCCATGAACAAAGAATCACCAAGCTACAGAAGGCCTTCCGGCTAATGTGGTCTCACTACAACAAGAAAAGCATTTCGATAGATGCAAAATTACGGCACTATAAAACAGTACTCCTTCCAGAAGCAACCTATGCAGCCGAAAGAATGGTTCTGGGATCGGTCATCGGGAATCTCTCCTTCGGTAATCGATCTCTCTTCTGCCCGTTAAGTCGGCTGGTTTCCTCCGAACGTCAGCGCCATGTTCATGTTACAGGTCCACAATGTCGGTCTCTTGCGCATTTAAGGAAAAATTAATGAAAACATATCACCAAATGCACAGCCTTCTTGTATCCCAGTAGTGTTAAATATATGTATTGTACCGGGAACACCGCTACAACAGAAGTCCGAAGTATGTTTGTTGAACTTCGCGCGAGATGGAAGGTAGGCAGCCCGCCGAACGCAGTGACGTACCCAGCGAGTGACGTGGCCGCCGTAAGCCAGCTATCCGCTACCATATATGGTAATGATCCAGCTCGTCCTCAAAAGTACATTTTCGAGCTAATTCATCGCTATTTTGACACTGCCAACTTGAAAGCCTTTACAATGGACATCATATCTTAAGATTTCAAGAAAATCCGCCGAGTATTATAGAAGTTATAAGGGTAGATAGTACCCAAGTTCTAGACACTTCCATGCGACCGTGTATAAAAGGAAGACCACCCGACCTACGAATTCAGTGTCTGTCACCCCGCCGTCTCCGTGACACGGGTGACAAGAGAAGTGTTGTGCGTGTCGAACTTCTAGTCGACAGTCTGCGAAATCCAAGTTCGGTATTTTCTCTAAGTGTTGTATCAAGACTTTGTCATATTCTTGAAGTGCCTGAATGGGACTTTACTTTTGAGAGCATCGTATTGGAACTTAGTCATATTGACACATTGGGACTTTGTTTTTTTCGTGTGTCGTGATTGGACTTTGATGTTTTCTTAAAGTGCCATAAAATAACTTTTTTTTTCTGAAGCGTCTCATTGGAACTTAGTTATTTTCGCCAAGTGTCGCGATAAGACTTTATTATTTTCTTAAGGTGACGTACTGGAACATTGTCATCGGAACTTTATTTTCTTCGAGTGTCGTGTTGGGACTTTAACATTTCGACACGTTGGAACTTTATTTTCTTCGAGTGTCGTGTTGGGACTTCAACATTTCGGCACATTGGAACTTTGTTACTTCTATACATTGGAACTTTGTTTTTTTGAAGTGCCACATAAGGACTTACTTATTCGACGACGATTGAATTTCACGTGTGTTGTGTATCGCATTGAACTTACGTCTCGAACTTATTCGAACTTATATTTTTGAATCAATTTCTGGAACATTGAACTTAGGGGACATTCAACATTACGTTTATTTGTGAAATATGCAATGCTTTCCAAGTGCTGCACAGGGACTTATGTTTTGATTCTTAAAGACTGTGACAATTCGGAATACGCATATCGCATTTCCAGAAAGCCTAGAACTTTCCAGTATTTTGAGTGATCCATAATTTATGAAGTCAGACTTTTTCTTTCAAATATTATTTTCCTTAATGGCTATTCACTTCGCTTATTAATGCAACAGGACAGTTTCCGAGTGCTACTTATCAGTTCATTGCCAATATGCTTTAAATCTTCAGAACTATGCATTTAGGACTGCAGGGACAGTAATCCTCTAGAACATTCTGACTTAACTTGCATTTCTACCAGTACTTGTTCTTCGAGTGATTATTCCAGAACGTTTTGATTTAATATTTAGAGTGCAGTAACCATAATTAAAGAGTCATATCTGTTCAGACAGTGCCCTGAATGTGTGGAGTGCCGTGCAGGAAATTCAGGTGTGAATTACGTCTCGAATCGAACCCCGGAACTTGTGCCAATCTTCGAGACATTCCAGAACGTCGAGACATTTCCAGAACCTCCAGACATTCCAGAACTCCTCATCCGAGCAGGTGTGGTCCCTGCCCAGTCGATGTCCAGCACCATCCCAGGACTTGGAGGTACCAACAGCCACGACACTTCCACGCTGCTGTATGAAGGTGATATGAACTTGCTTTTGATGATCAATAAACTCAATTTATCAAAATAATCTCTCAAATTGATAACTATACCTCTCTCTGTACCAGCTCCAATGATCAAGCCACTCCCGTGATTAAGAATCATGCTCGTTCATTTAATATCAAGCGCCTTAAAGATATGCACACATTTTTACGGGTACAGTATATTGTACCCATCCTGGCATATTAGGGCAACTATTACATAATTCAGTTTCACAAACAGATGTATAAATGGAATTGTTAGATGAGAAATTTCAGAAATCATATCCCGGGCTTGAAGTCTCGTCCTCGTTACTTTCATTGCGTCAACGGCTGGAGCTCACAAGTATATGGGCAGTGGAATGTTCGTAAAGTAAAATAGGCACTACATAAAATATAAAGAAAGTAGGGTTCTCTATAATGTGAGAGAAATACACTAATATTATTAAACGAGGAGAATCTTTGTTGAAAATATTTGCTAAACATTTTATTATACTGATAAATCACTCGGTAAGTACACGAGATGATGCCATAATACAACACATAAACAAAGAAATGATCAAGACTGAAAAATAATTGTATATAGTATGCCTTAACGTCCTTTTAGTTTATTCACAGTTGTAGTTATCGCCTGCCATACCTTAAGTCATTTGATTAATACGCACTGATGATTTACTTATCTATAACAGTGATATTAAATGGCACCTGGATGGTCAAAAATGGCACCTTCTTCTTGAATCATTTCGTTAATTAAATATCATGGTTGTGGAATTTATGCATTCCATTAGTACATTTTCTTTTGCACACGAGATTTCATCGCTGTATATCAAACACATGGTCTACTTGACCACAACAATTACAAATTACACTGAACACATACGCGTATCCTGGGTTTACCTAACAAATGACATTCAAAGCAAAATCAACCAACGCTGGTATCGAACCTATCACTGTAAAACACTTTGGGAAAAACACGTAAGGACATTACATAGAAAAGTATCAAACATATAGCACACAATGCATCTTGAAGATATGGCTTAATGAAGCCATAGTATAAGTTAAACCCATGGTCCCGACGTGAGTCGAACTCAAGTACTTCAGCTTCCGAGGAAAATCTGAAAATCCTATCACGAGCTAATTTAATGCATAAAAAGGGGAGGAGCCCATCCTTCGCAAAATCATAAAATTATCCACGTTACTCACAACGTATCATTAGCATGGAATCGATATTGCACTGGCAAATGAAGGAAGGCTTGCAGGGAGACGCTAAGCCTGTTGAAAACAACACAATCTCCCCTCAGACCCTGCAAATCCTTACATTGTAAGTCCATCAATCTATGACAATATCTGTGTGTCCAGATCTGCGGTTACAAAAACATATTGTACTCCTCATTTCTTTCTTTCTTTCTTTCTTTTTCCTATATATAATCTTGCCTCGTTCTCACGTACGCATACATTTGAGAGCCACCACGTCTTATTATTTATTATCTGGCTATATATTCAGCCTAATTCAATATATCACAACAGCCATTATTACTATAATCCTTTATTATTCCAACATCTCAAATATCTCACAAGCTTCACCTTTCCATATCATAACACCGCATCTCAAATCCGTTATATTAATATACAAAAAAGAATCATTTCTCACAGTTTATCTAATTGAATTTCACTCGCGTATCTATATAGTTCACAAATTACCTCGGTTTGAACATCTTCAATGATCATTAATTATTATATAGGATCACCTTGAAGCAAACATATAGTCTATATTCAAATTACTATGAAGATCTTTACCAGGTAGTAACTTACAAAGAAATAATAAATTTAGCTAAAGCGCTATTCTTCTCAAAATATGTGCTTCATATGCACTAAGAATTTATGGGATCTATATACTAATTCATGCAAATATGCTAAATGTCAATGATTATTCTTGAATCATCAAGAAACCCTAATTAAAATAGTAAATAATCTTTTCCCAGTCACACGCGTATAGTGTTCCCTACATTTAATATTGTTAATTATATCATTTTAATATTTACAAAATAAAAATTACTACTGGCATGCAAATCTCGTGGTTTAATACATTCAAATTAAATGTACTTATCGAATGCTGGGTATGGTTTGCTGTCATCTCGAGGTACACTTGAGATTTTACACCAGCGTGATGACTGCTCTTCTCTTTGATAGTCCTTGGTTCCTCTTCATACTAACACGATCCATGTCTCGAACTGTGGTCTTCTTAGTGGAGTCTCTAGACTTTCCCTGAAGAAATGACTGCAAGCACTTAGGCGCGTTTCTCGCAGGCTCCAGTTCTCGGGCTTCGATGATCACTCACGAACATACAGGCAACAATGGGAAAATCAGTTACGAAACATTGTTTATGCGCTTTCAAAAATCTACTGGTGATTAGATCCACTAATAGTGGCAAGTTTGTATAAATCACTATTCATGTCCCCATTAATCACACAGTCTAACTAATTATCACCACAAATGTCCATGGAGTATGCAAACGCTAATTTTATCAGGAATATCGTTCTTTAATTTTACTGAACGTCACTCACTCTTAAAATGCTTTAGAACGGTCACTATTAATTACTGAACTAATTAGCTGTCTCACTACTTCTAAACAATCTGATGCGTTTGCCCGTTCACTAATGATTGCATCATGAGGTGCAACTGACTGTCGTTGATATTTAAAAGATCAAATGTTGAGATAAGAATTCTATTCATCAACACCGTATATTAGCTTGTACCACACGGCTTATTTCGCGATATTTTACAGTGCACTGATGTGTTTTTCTTCCTCGACACAACACTTCATACACCGATATCCATGTTCACTCCTAACTTGAGAGTACTGTGGCTACACAAATTACAATGGGATATTGCATCATTGTCCGGGTTTTATTTATAGTACCTGGACTGAGTGCTCGGGGAGGAGGTAGACCACGCCCCTGGTCGAAGTGGAGCTCCGGTAAACGGAATCTTACAGTGAAGTGAAAGCAATCAAAATAGCTCGTGACCCCTATTTTCTACTGATCTCATTTAAATTTAATACGATCAGCGGTTCATTCACACTCTCAAAAGAGTCCTTTTTGAAAAACACGCGTCATGGTTCAGACCTCAGCCTTTTTCCTCATGTCACCAGATTTCGGCAGTCATCTTTAGTCTGCGTACTACTATATGACAGCCGTCATTACCGATCCACTATTAAAGTATTGCATTTATATGCATGAACAATTAGCATTAAGTACATCGGTTCGAATAAGACCTGATTCATAAATTTCCAGATATTATCTCAGATGAAGATTTTCTTCTTCTTCATCTTTTTAGTTAATTATGGTGAAGTAGCACCAATGAATGCGGTGTTGAATTAATAAAAGATATTTATTTCTTGGGGGTTAACACACCTTAATTCAGATCACTCCCCGATAACCTACATTTCCAGGCGTAGAGTCATCTCTCCTCCTCGCTCGCACGAAAAGAGAGCGCGATTTCAATGTTCAGCAGTAATGCCCTCTTCTTTTCTCGATACAGCGCAGAAAACTGCTCCCTTCGGGCTGGCGTATCGCAAATCACATCACGGTTCGGCATGTAGACTGCTAATTAGGACATTACATGTCGCGGAATGTTGCGGAGAACAGCATATATAATAGACTAAACCTCCTAACATGCCTGTGGCATGGTGATGAACGGTTACATCCTTCCTCCGCTCCGACTAAGAAAAATCACGAAACTAGGGATTTTTCTTACTCATCATTGTTACAAGTTACTCAGTTTCATAACATTCTAATCTTATTTCCGAAACGTGATATTTTACTGCATTAGCTTACGTCTTTCCAATAATATTGGTAGATATTTTTGCATGTTGAGCTCTCGTTTTCCTGCACATTCTCTGCACTCATCATCGTTCATAAACTCATCATCATCATTCATGTCGTGTAGATTTTGTCATCCATAATAGATTAATCTCAGGAAATTCTTCATTATCTTCAATATCATCTATTACATCATACTCTTCTTCGTGTGATTCTCTATCAGTAACTAATTAACATTTTTTTCTTATAGCTCCGCCTCCCGCAAAGTATTCAGTTGCTCGAGGATCTAAACTACCTACGAGACTCACACTTAATTTTATTCTTATCATATAGTTTATCGTACTCTTAATCTATATAGATGGTCTTAATATTATAGTGTATATAATACACAATGCACATTTCCATTCGGTTCGTAACTTGTCGTTAGCATACAAACGCTTCCTTTTTTCAAAAGACCCTACTTCTAAAGCATGAGGTCTCAAGCCAAATATCCCTTGTCCTTTATTCTGGGAATGCGGCACAACTACTTTCCCTTTCTTCAGCCGCCTCCTCTTCATGAGTGCGTAGCTTGTCTGGAATGGTGAGCTGTGGTAAGACTTTCCCTTATTTACGTGTTTTCTGATTACATTCTGACGTATCACTTTATTGACGTCTTTCCTCTCCAATTTCTTCCCGACGAACTGAATATAATTATGCAGCTGATTTTTGCTCAGTAACGCATCTCTTTAATATCCTGGACAACCGCTGGTACTTGTAAAGTTTTCCATTCCTTTGGTCCACATCAGAAATTTCTGGAGCTCTTTGATTAAGCCCTCACGAAGAGCAACTTTAAATGCACTCTTCCGGACTACTGGTAAATCACTCATCTTCTTCTTCTTTATCCTTTGCCTCGGCTTGTCTTTCCAAATTATCATTTTTTTCCTGATCCGCCTCATTAGATGTGGTAGGGGATTTCAAATTCCGATAACAGTCTTCATTTATCTCACGTATGCTGTTTGTTTCACTCTCCTCTATTCAGTTTACCGTGATATTGACATGATTACGTATCTCCCTAGATTGTACAAGAGCGGCATTCTGTAATTTGAGAATTTCCACCTCATCTTTGAGCTCTCTAACCCATTCATCAACATTGTCCATCTTTATATATGCCTTATGGGCCATCTGACTCCCTTTGTAAGTTTTCTCAGATAATTCCTGCAATTGACCATGGATTTTCCGTTGCTTTCTTCCTACATCCAAACTAACATCTTCCTTTACACGGTCCATTAATGCATGTACCTCTATGAATTTAACTTCATTGTCCCCCAGGGCCTTTACCAATCGCCTCCGATATCCTCGGACTTCACTGTACGTTCCTCTACTTGCCCTTGTAATGTTTCAACATCCTTTAAAATTGTCCTGTTATGACTCCTAAATCCTCAATTTTGACCTCCTGGGTAGTCATCCGGTCTTTGATTTCCTCCATTTGGTTATTCCAACGAGTCTCTGATTGTTCTAATTTGATATTCCTAGTCTATAGTTTTGCCGTTACAGTATTGATACGAGTGTTATATTCCACGGCCTGGGCTTTATGAAATGCTTCCTGGTCTTCTATGCGTTTAGTGAGACAGCTTACCTGTTCAGTTTGGTGATCAAGACGCTCGCCTATTTTACTGAACTGTTTCTGAGTATCTGCCTTTACCTGAACAAACTGTTCTTTAATGTCTGCGTTCATTTGATTAAAACTTTCTTTACATTCTGCGTTTGTCTTATCAAAACGTTCTTAAATCTCTGCGTTTGTCTGTTCGACACGTCCCTCCATTTGATTCAAACGTTCTTTAATGTCTGTGTTGGCCTGATCAAGACGTTCCTTAACGATTGCGTTTGCCTGTTCAAAACGTTCTTCCATTTGATTAAAACGTTCCCTTAAAAATTCCTCCCGCCTTTCACCTTCGGCCTTCCTTTGTTCCGTCTGTTCCGTCATTAACTTGCCTATCATCTCCTCACTGCTTGCACATCCATCACAACACTATTTTGAGAATTCGTACCCAAAAAAATCGAGCAAAACCACACTATTTCCAAACCATGATTTCAAATTCCTATTTTGATTAGGCGTGCTTTTGAAATATATAATCAGATTACATCAAAACAAGCTTCAATACAGCCGTATCACGCCTCCTAATAATTATTAGTAAATTTATCAGTACGCGTATAACTTATCAATCATCCTGACACGATGTATTCACTAAATGATTTTAAATTAGCCCCTTATAAATGGAAATTGCAGAAATTCGCGACCTGTACTGGGCTCGATAATTTACATAAACCGGAAACACGGTATGTTTAATAAACATTGGATGCCATCACGTTCAAGATTGGTAAAATGCTTTAGCAGATAATTACCCGTCTACGAGCTGTCAACATCGCACTGTTTATCGTAACAAGTTTAAGAGTAACAGGATGAGGCATCCCCTCTTAGCCACGATATCTAAATCTTTACAATGGGATATATCTCCTAAACTACCAAGGCTTGCAACAATACATCACTTTTGGCTTAGACCCGTAAGTAGTATAAATCACAGGTTCGGCCGCCGCCGCCGCCGCAGGGCTCGCAGGGGCCCGCTCCTCCACCGCCACCCGGCGGGTCTTCCCAGGGGCCCGCTCCTCCTCCCGCGGGAAATTTGAATTTTAAACAAAGCCACGTGCTTTATTGACAGCTGTCGTCGACAACAACGCATCGCTAACCTCAGTGCTGCTATCTCGACGGGCCTAAACCTCAGTGCTACCAACTAAACCTTACTTGCGCGAGATTTGAATTGGTAAACAAATCCACATGCCTTCTCGACAGCAGTCACCCGCCATCTTGCATCGCTAACCTTCCTGCCCTCTTTACGTCACTGCTGGTAATTTTAAAAAATTCCGTCAGCTTTCATCCACCATCTTGTATCGCAAACCTCAGTGCTGCACTCTTTAGCTACTTGCGTTTGAAATGTGGTGGATGGCAATTTGAAAAATTCTATTTGACAGCAGCCATATTTAATCAACAGAGCACCGTCCTGCCCTCTTTAGCTACATACCTTTGAAATATGGTGGTGGGTAATTTAAATTCCATGTGCTTTTTTGACAGATGTTATCCGCCATCTTGCATTACTAACCTCAGTGCTGCACTCTTCAGCTACTTACCTTTGAAAAGTGGTGGCGGTAATTTCAACGTGCTTTACAAACCCATGTGCTCTTTTTGACAGCAGCCATCTTTAATCAAGAGAGCATCGTGCTGCCCTCTTTAGCTCTCTTGTTTGGAAACAAAGCCACGTGATTTTTTGACAAGCAGCCACCTTTAATCAACGGATCATCGTGCTGCCCTCTTTAGCTACTTACCTTTGACATGTGGTGGTGGGTAATATGCTTTTTTTGACAGCATCCATCTTTAATCAAGAGAGCACCGTGCTGCTATCTTTATCGTAGTAGCGAATAATTTAAAAGAACATGTCAAGGAATACCTTTGTTCTAAGAACATCATATTACAAAAGAAGTGATTAAAATACACTTACTGACAGAGCAAATGCAACACCAAGAAGGAGTGGTCAGAATTTAATGACAATTGCAGGGTAGACTGACGTCACTGAGGTATGCTCATGATGCTGCGCACGTAGCGAACGATAAATGGGACACGGCGTTGGCGAATGGCCCACTTCGTACCGTGATTTCTCAGCCGACAGTCATTGTAGTACGTGTTGTCGTGTGCAACAGGACACGTGTATAGCTAAGAATGCCAGGCCGCCATCAACGGAGGCATTTCCAGCAAACAGACGACTTTACGAGGGGTATGGTGATCGGGCTGAGAAGGGCAGGTTGGTCGCTTCGTCAAATCGCAGCCGATACCCATAGGGATGTGTCCACGGTGCAGCGCCTGTGGCGAAGATGGTTGGCGCAGGGACATGTGGCACGTGCGACGGGTCCAGGCGCAGCCCGAGTGACGTCAGCACGCGAGGATCGGCGCATCCGCCGCCATGCGGTGGCAGCCCCGCACGCCACGTCAACCGCCATTCTTCAGCATGTGCAAGACACCCTGGCTGTTCCAATATCGACCAGAACAATTTCCCGTCGATTGGTTGAAGGAGGCCTGCACTCCCGGCGTCCGCTCAGAAGACTACCATTGACTCCACAGCATAGACGTGCACGCCTGGCATAGTGCCGGGCTAGAGCGACTTGGATGAGGGAATGGCGGAACGTCGTGTTCTCCGATGAGTCACGCTTCTGTTCTGTCAGTGATCGTCACCGCAGACGAGTGTGGCGTCGGCCTGGAGAAAGGTCAAATCCGGCAGTAACTGTGGAGCGCCCTACCGCTAGAGAACGCGGCATCATGGTTTGGGGCGCTATTGCGTATGATTCCACGTCACCTCTAGTGCGTATTGAAGGCACGTTAAATGCCCACCGCTACGTGCAGCATGTGCTGCGGCCGGTGGCACTCCCGTACCTTCAGGGGTTGCCCAATGCTCTGTTTCAGCAGGATAATGCCCGCCCACACACTGCTCGCATCTCCCAACAGGCTCTACGAGGTGTACAGATGCTTCCGTGGCCAGCGTACTCTCCGGATCTCTCACCAATCGAACACGTGTGGGATCTCATTGGACGCCGTTTGCAAACTCTGCCCCAGCCTCGTACGGACGACCAACTGTGGCAAATGGTTGACAGAGAATGGAGAACCATCACTCAGGACACCATCCGCACTCTTATTGACTCTGTACCTCGACGTGTTTCTGCGTGCATCGCCGCTCGCGATGGTCCTACATCCTACTGAGTCGATGCCGTGCGCATTGTGTAACCTGCGTATCGGTTTGAAATAAACATCAATTATTCGTCCGTGCCGTCTCTGTTTTTTCCCCAACTTTCATCCCTTTCGAATCACTCCTTCTTGATGTTGCATTTGCTTTGTCAGTAAGTGTATAATTGAACACTGTAGTCGATACAACATGTGATCAGAACATTGATTGATGTGTTTAGAACACGATACAACATGGTAGACCTTTGTTCTAAGAGAAAAAATAAGACTAGTATTCTGAATAGCTTGCGCAAGATATCAACTCTTATAACTTCCTTTATCTCTACTTACTCTGCATAGGTATAGCTTTATCGAACATACAATGCGATTTTATGAATAAGGCAGCGCACATATCACGTACCTGCAGTGATGCATGTTTAGACTTGAACACATACTGCTGTTCAAAACTTATTAAACTAGAATCGCATACTATAGTTCGATGTTGTATAACACTGCATTGCAAGACTAGAATCAAGCAGTGTTTAGAAAAAAATTCCTTCTCAATATA
Organism: Anabrus simplex; assembly: GCF_040414725.1. Lineage (NCBI taxonomy): Eukaryota > Metazoa > Arthropoda > Insecta > Orthoptera > Tettigoniidae > Anabrus > Anabrus simplex. The sequence continues at coordinate 437,072,823 of NC_090269.1, forward strand.
CTTACTAAGCTGCTCTTTCTTCTCCTCTGTCCAGGTACATCTCTATCGAACATGCGTTGCAAAAGCAGGAGTGTGCAAGTTTCGACTTGAACACATACTACCGTTCAAAACATATACATACTATAGTTCGATGTTGTAGTACTCTGCATTGCAAGACTAGAATCAAAAACTGTTTAGAAAAAATTATCTTCTCAACATACTTACTGAGCTAGACGATAACATACTTACGAATCTACTGAACACGTTCTTTCTTACTTCTGTTCTTCTTCGAGAGAGGAAGGAGTAGGAGGAGGTAATACCTAATCTAAAATCAAAAGAATATGCCAATTCTACATTATTTATTTACATCTTGTATGTACAAGTTCTATCTCGAATCATTTTACCGTAGTGATGTTTGCGTACTTCTCCCTTCTCGACGTAATTCTTCTATGTACATGCTTTATGTTAAAAGTTTAAACATGACTCATTAGCTGTACTACACTCTCAGCGTACATCTCCCTTCTTATTATCCTTATACAATACGTACAGTAAATTGTGAAGTAAGACAGCTTAACGTATATATTACAAAGTACACACCTCTAGCATAATGTTCACACACACACACATCTGCTTTATGTGAAGTAGTACCTATCAATACTACTATGCCCCCAGGCTAGGGTGTTGGTAGAATTTGGAATGACAAACGTTTGCAATCTCCATTAAGAAGGGTTGACTTGGATTTAGTACCTCAAAATGAATCGATAATATTTCCAGCACATTCGTCTTTCATTTTACCTAGAACCTTTTGTTTACTAGCGGTAGATTATATTGATTTTTTTCAGGATAGTTACTAGTATCAAACCTACCCAAGTTCATTTAATAGTCATCAGTTTTGATTTGGTAAATAAACGATTCGGTATCTGTGTAGAGCAATTGCGCATTATGAGCGTACTTCTTCATCAATCATACCTCATCTTCACATACACTAATTGACTTAATGGTCACTAACAACCCACAGAAAATAGTATCACATGGACAAATTCCTACCCCTAGCATATCGACACATGTCTTAATATACTTGTCTTACTCGCTCAAAGTACCGAAGTATAAGTCCAGATACATCACATACAGGACATTAAACATATAAACTTAGATCATCTGAGAGTTGACGCCTTGAATAGTCCTTGGGATGACGTAAAAATATAAACGGTATCAATAAGAAAGTTGAAACTTTAAGTTCACTTATACTTGGTCTCCTTGATAAACATGCACCTAAGCGTACGGCCGAAGTCTCCCAACTTCCTTCTCCATGGCTGACCGATGACATTAAACAAATGATGTCTCACCGTGACGCGTTACACCGGCTCTACAGACGCACACACTCTTCCAGAGCGCTTGAACAGTATCGGACACTTCAGAATAGAATTAAAGTAATAATTCGAAATAAGAAATTTTCTTTTTACAATCACCTGGCTGGAAATTTAAATGTGTCAAACACTTGGAAACAACTTCGTTCCATTGGAATTGGGAAAGCTTTGCCCCAGCCATGTAATCCAGACATCTCTCTGGAGAGATTGAATGCTCACTTTTCTGAAATAAAAATTAAACCAGAAATACACACAATATCACAGACTAGAAAATCTCTTCTGAATCAGCCACCACCAAATAGGACATTCTTTGAATTTCGCGAAGTCACAGAGATTGACGTGAAACGCGAGGTATTATCAATCACATCATCTGCTGTAGGACCTGATGAAATACTCATACTCATAACACAACACATCATTGACATTATTCTTCCCGCCATTACTCATATATACAACACGTGCCTCACAAGTGGCCTCTTTCCAAGAATGTGGGAAATGCCATTATAAATCCTGTTCCCAAAACTTCCTCGCCTGTACTTATAACAGATTATCGACCTGTTTGCATACTTTCATCTCTCTCCAAGCCTCTTGAACGCATAGTACACGTGCAATTAACCGAATATTTAAATAAATACAAACTACTTGACCCTTTACAATCGGGTTTCAAAAAGGGACACAGTACGGCCACTGCCCTACTGAAAGTTACAGACGACATGAGACGTGCTATGGACGAAAGGCAGGTGACGTTACTTACACTTCTTGATTTTAGCAGCACTTTTGACATAGTAAATATAGACGTACTGGTTGCTAAATTGAAATCGCTTCACCTTGGGCAGACAGCTCTAGAATTCTTTCTCTCATATCTTACGGAACGAAAACAACGCGTAATTTTTCAGAATAGGTCATCCGAATGGGTAATGAAATATTCAGGATTACCACAAGGCTCTGTACTTGGACCACTTCTCTTTGTTATCTACACTAACGATATATCGACACGGCTAAGACACTTTAAATACCAGCTGTATGCTGACGATCTACAGATCTATTATCATTCCAAAATTTCAGACATCAATCAAGCAATAGGTTGTATGAACTCTGGCTTAAATAATATCTGTGCATACGCTCATGAAAACTGTATTCTAATTAATCCATCAAAATCTAAAGCTATTATTGTTGGGCAGACGAAACAAATCGGTGCGGCAAGAAACAAAAACATTCCTCCACTAACTTTATCTGGTAAAATTTTTCCGTACGAAAACTCGGTAAGAAATCTTGGTGTAATTATAAACGAGAATCTTAACTGGGGAGAGCACATTACAAATATCTGTAGAAAAGTGTATGCGTCCCTTCACCACTAAAATATCATCAAAATATGCTGCCACTAAACATGAGAATTAGGCTTATAAATACACTTATCCTCCCTATATTTTCCTACTGTGACGTAGTACTAATTGATACCACGAGAGAACTAAACCGATTACAACGTGCTATGAACTCATGTATTAGATTTATCTTTTCCTTACGCTATGATGTTCGTGTTACGCCTTATTATCGACAACTTTCCCTTCTAAAATTTGAACAATATAGAAACCTCCACGTGGCAGTATTAATCTTTCGAGTATTAAAAGAGAATTTCCCATTCTACTTATCTTCACAACTCAATTTCCTATCCTCTTTCCACCAGCATAACACACGCTCCGGCAGTACACTTGCTATCCCTCTCAGCAGGTCAGCAGCATTTAGCCGTTCCTTTGTTGCAAATGGAGCTAGAATATGGAATTTTCTCCCCTACAATATTAGAGCCATAAAATCCTTAAATTCCTTCAAGTTGTCTTGCAGTGAGTATCTTCTCGACGTGTGCCGCCAGGCTGAATGAATCTGGTAGAGTGAATGTGTGTATGAATGTACGTTTACTGTGCTTATGGTATTTTGTGTCATTCAACTTTTAATTTGTAACGATAGTTTTAAGACATGACTAAGAATATTTCTAGAGTTTATGTTATTTTGTTTCATAGTTTGTAATGATAGGTTTAAGATAAGATTATGAATATTGCTCTCAGATGTACAATGATAATGAAGTGTGGTTAAGTGTAAGAGAGGACCATGAGTCCTAACTTCGCCACAAAAAATAAAGGCAAATATAATAATAATATAATATAATCGCAATGGAATTCGTACATGAGTGTTTTAGCTAATTCAAGTTACTGCAAAGCCGACGTAGGTAGGTTTGTCGTACTTAACCTTAACACGATTCATCTGTATAATAACTAAATTTTCATGTATGGTAGTACAGCTGCGGAAAATCTGTTTACTTATTAAATGGTTAGCACCATACCTTTTCTTAATATTTCCCCTGTTTGTAATCAATTTTACATTAACGCGTTTGTCAACATTTCCCATAGTCTTACCAAACACACTGTTATTCATGAGCTTGTAAAAATCTTTCTCAAACTCGTTAACTGCATTTGTTCTTAAATTATTGTTGAGATCGATATATAGCTTTAACCACGGTGACTGATTAAATTCTAGTACGCGATGAATTTTGGTTAACTTCAAACCATGCTGCAAACACTGCTTTAAATTTCGATAATGAATGACATACTTAGATTTATCACACATGAGCAATTAGCAGTTTTGTTGTTGATGTGATGTACGGGGACTTCACATGCTCAGGGCAGAACGGTAAGTCATTATGAGAAGTGTGTAACTCTTTAGGATACTGTAAGTCAAATAGCTTTTATTAGCTTCATCGTCTAGGGCGTGCAGCTGTAAATCATCAATTTCGCACTGCGTTAGCCAGCGGAAACCACTTACTGGTAGATACTGACTCATCGCCCACCCATACTGATTGTTAGCATCGAGATAAACATATACTGAGATTCCTGACTAGAGTCAAAACTCGGCATGTACTTATTATTTGCCTTAGAACAGTACTCTGGCATACGTAACATTACCTACATCATCTTATTCTCAAAATATATCGTCTTGTTTATGGCATGATTTATAATAACGGACTGTTGTTGTCGAAAATTCACTATAATTTCATGCAGTCACTTCCCTACTTTGATATAGCTTTAACGTTTATGAACAAACACCTAACAACCTTTATAAATACTCGCCAGAAAGTATCATGTATTGAACATATCTCGAATATATTACGTCACATCACATTCTAATCCACGAATACACAACCTATATTGCGTGAAAAACTAAAAAAGTGAACTTCTTATACTGTCAGACGTATCTCATTCTGCATTTTGCCTGCCGGGATTTGGGTTCGTTGGTCTCATTCATCAGCTGCATGAGTCTCTATGGTGTACACGGATCTGGAATCTGCTTCTCGGCAGTCAAGCTCTCGTCTGTTGGTGAATGTCAGCTGGGTTCCTCCGGTAGTCATCCCTACCTCGCAGTTTACAGGTCCATCATGCCGTTCTCTTGAGCATTATAAGAATAAAGAATTCAAAGATGAAGTTAATGCATATATATTTCCAAATACAAAACCTTCTTATATTAGAAATGCGGTATATATATCGGTTTAGATAAATGTTTCTATATGGCTGTTGAACATACTACAGATATGTCGGTTTTTGGTCCATATACTCTGCTATATGAATGCTTTCTTTAAGATTTGTCTACTAATGAAATCTCTTTACTCTTGCGGACTAGGTTTATTCAGCGCCTTCCTCTTTCTTCTCTGCGAAGTTCAATTCCGTACTCCGTATTTTACGAAATTCGCTGTTTTTTAATACATTTATACGTGTTTATACGTATTATCGTATAATATCTCTTTCTCAATTATTAAACTTAATATCTGGACTTTCTTTTTCTCAGAACCTCTTCTTTTCGTGAAGTAGTGTTCTAAGTGTTGTCTTTAAAAATTTGAATATTTCATTTGCCTCCGCTCACGGCCACTGTGATTCAGATTGTACCTGTATCGCAAAACTTGATCCTTTTCTAACGTTATTGACTTCTAGTGCGTACTGATTAATTTCGTCGCGGTAATCGTGCGTATTTTAACTCCGTGTATTCGCATAGAGAACAATGGAACGGCACACTACTCTACATTCACAACTAGTGGCAGTCCTCTGAACGTCCCGGTGGCAGCTTACACTTTCACATTAGTCAGAGCAGAACCATGCACACAACTGAAAAACGCCCAAATAAGTCAACTTTTCGAGGTTCAAATTTTGCTATTTCCTTGTAATTTCTGTGTAACAGGACAAAATAGGCTACTTTAGAGAACAATCTTGTAATATTACTACCAATAAAAATGTTGCTTACGAATACTTATAACACACAAAATGCGTATTATTATTTTTGGATGGAGTTTAATTTAGCTTTGTTCTCCCTAAACGTGCCTTGTGCAGAGGCACTCTGGAACCAGCAAAGTGACAAGCCTGTTGTGTGTATTCTTGTTCCTTGGTTTAGAAGGGAGAGGACAGTCCTTTGTCTACGCAGTTTAGTCTGTTATTTAGCATAGGTTGTAAATGCTTCTGAAAGATTCAGTGAACCGGATCTTACTGTATCTGCTGCTTTCCATTTTTTATCTCACCTCTGGCGCTGTGTTATCCTGACTCTCATTTCAGCAGTCTACAAATATCATGCTGCAACTTAAATGACTTCTTTCAAAGTCTAAGAGATCTACCGTGTCAATTTGGTACTGAATTACGTAAAAACAGGTTTTCTTAAATATTCATAAAATTTCGTAATGGATGACTTGTGGAAAGACAGATATTCCTGATCTTACAAATTAATGATGAGATTACCTTCCACTTGTGGAGAGAGATATAGCACTGTGCTAAACAATTATTGATGTAGAGACGCATGGTCCTGAACAATCCACTTAGTGCTACGGTTCCCTTCCACTTGTAGAGTGTTCAGGGTCATATGGCCCTCAGCTGATCACTTCATGTCACTCCTCTATGATCATCACATTTATAGGCCCGATTGAGATGAAAATAAACTGACTGATCTGATCGCCTGTTATCCATGACGAATGCAAATATAAATATGAATTGCGATATTCCATTCAGTCTAGAATACGCTAACGGACTCCCCTCTTGTTGGTACCAAAAGAATTTCACTGGATATTCAAACTGACACTCCCGATTAACACGGATAATCCTTAACTCTTTCTTTGGTTGAGTTATATATTTTTGTGTATAATAAATTTAATGCAGTCAATTAAACACGAAATCAGAAGCATTCACTCATTTAAACACTATTTACTGTAAATAGGTCATTTATAGATATTGGACATAGGATTTAGGGGATAGGATTTGAACATGTTGAGTTGAATGATAGAATGTGTAAAATATCCATTGTATCCCATTTTTACAATAGAATGCTCATCAATCTGCTTCTTGTTATTCTGCTTCTTTAGTGTGAGTCCTGCCTGGTAGCAAGGTCCGATATTATGATACGTTGTCTCCAGTTAGATGTCTGTATGTAGTCGCACAGCTTCCGGGTCATAGCGCACTCTATCTGTCCTTCGATGTCTTGTTTGTCCATTGCGCCTCTTTCCATTGATTTCATGTGTATATGCTGACTTTCGCAATATATCTTCCTCTGCACGCAATACTTTCCCAGACCAGCGCGAACGGCTTTCCTCAAATTTTCTTCTGGATGGGTGGAAAGCCCAAACATTTCCTAATAACATCATTCGAAATGTGATCCAGTCTAGTTATGCCAGCCTTTCACCTAAAGATCTTCGTATCCATGACGCGTAGTTGGCGTTCTACCTCCTCTGTAGCTGGCCAGCATTTGTTGCCGTAGAAAACGACGGGATGGTTAACACTCCTGTAGTTCTTAGATTTAAGATAGTCCTGTATCCGACGGTCACTAGGTCACCTGTCATCTTCCACTTCAGCCAGGCTTTTTATATCCTTAATTTGACTTCATCAGTAAGTGCGCCATCATCAGATATTGTGGATCCAATATTCTTAAATTCTTAAATTTCACTACTCGTGCTATATCTTCACCGCCAACATGCATGTTTCCACCTTCTCGGCGAGGTAATGTCATGTATTCTGTCTTCTTTTTTTTGAGGCGCGGGGCATATTGCGCTAGTCGATTGTTCCAATACTCGATGTGGCGGTGCAGATCAAGCTTATTCTCTGCAGCCAAAATGACATCATTTGTGTAAAGAAGTGTCCAGGTCTAATGTAACGGTGCCCATCACAAGAATGAACAGCAGTAGTGATAGGCAGGGCCTTGGTGGACTCCTACAGGTATGCAGAAGTCATCAGACGCTCCCGCAGCAGCTTGAACGTAACTCTTTGGTTCTACGTAGAGCAATTTTATCCTCCCAACGAGGTGTCTGTAGAATGCCACGTTCTCGTAGAACTGACTAGAAAAGGTCATGAGGTACGCGATGGAAGGTTTTTTCAAGGTCCAGCTACAGCTGCGCAACGTGGATTGCTCCGTTTGTGCCTAAATTGTACAAAAATCTAGCTTGAATGGTTGTAATTTTGGCTAAATCGCTAATCTTACTGTCGAGAATGTTTCGAAAACTGTCCCAGCGTGGCTCAGAAGGCTGATCGGGCGGTAATTAGAAAAATCTGCAGGACTTCCCTTATTTATGAATGGATACCCCGTCGCCAATCTGCTCTTATTTGACATTCCTTGAGATCTGCGTGAAAAGCTTGTTTAGCCACAACTGCTGCATTCCACCGTTTAGAGAAACCTCTGCTGGAAGATCATCAGGACGAATGGCTTTACCTAGTTTCATTTCCTTCAGCAGAGCCTAGACATCGGTGTCTTCAGTTTCCTTCATTGGACCTTCAACAGCGGAGGTGATTGAGACTGGTATATGTGCAAATTCCAAGATTGAAATTTTGTCAAAGCAGCTCCGTCAGCGTTCTCGGCCTTCCCGCCAGCCCAGTAGCAAATCGTCTGTATCCTTATTGATGCCGTAAGAACGTTGGATTTTATCCGTTTCACGGTGTCTCAATTTGACAAGCTGTTAAATATCCCGCTCGTATTCGTGTATGTCATGTTTCACATATAGATATGCTTATCTTTTGGTTTTGTTATGGCAATGACCTCCTTCTCTTTACTACTAGCTTCTTTATAGGCATTCCATCGAGCATGAAACGCGTGGAACAACTGTTCTTTCAACGTTACTGCATCCTTAACATAATCATTCCGAAGCCACGTGTCATTGCTAATCCTCCATTGTCGTCGCCTTCGTTTAGTTGTTCCAAGAATAGTGCATTGCTTCGCTAAACTGTTCTTACAGTTTAGTGCGGCGCACTTCATCTATAGTGATTGTTGGCACTGTAATTTTTGCAACAGCGTCGGACTCCTCCAGGTGCCACCATTTAATCATTGTGATCCATTTCCTGAGACGTTGTCTACAACAACTTTGAGATTCCGTCGTCTCACAAGGATGTAGTCGTTGTGAGTTGGATGGGAGCCATTGTAATACCTGACTAGATGAGTATCACGCTCTTAGAACCGTGTGTTCGCGATGATCAGTTTGTGCATAATCGAGAATTCGTTGGCCGTCGTAACTGTTGTTCTTTCCATATCCATGACCGCAGTGAGCAGTGTGGTTTTCTTTCCTCCGTCTGTCGTCCATTCAGATCACCGGCAACAATAAGATAGTCAACGGTCTTCTTTTCAAGCAGTGACCAGAAGGCATTTTGGTTTCCTTGTCCAGGCCAGTTTGTGGTGCGTTGCACTGAAAAATTGGATTTTCCTTATATCCCAACGTAGACAAGTTACATTAATATATTGTCGTACATTTGAACTTCGGAGACTAAACCGTTAAAATTTTGCTGATATAACAATGCCATCAATATTAGTTGTTCTTCAGTTTCCTTCCCACATCAGTTAGTAAGCGCACCCCATTTCGCAAGACTTTTCTCCCCTCTCATCTTTTCCTGCACCTTACGGATGCCTATATGCCTTCTCTCCAGTGCTCTGGCTAATTCTCTACTTCGTCCAGGCGTAGTTCAGTGATGCGATACAGAATGGGTGTACTAGCTTGTTTAGCTGTCACAGCCCGTGCGGCGGTAACCCTTGCATACCTTTCACGCTGACTGGGCCCTGCCAACGTGTGTCCCTTCCAGAGGACGCCCTAACCTTGGTTCCGATTCCGTGAGACATACCTCCATAAAGATGTGACGGTGTTACTTTACTGCTAGCTTCTCATGAAGCATTTTAGAGTTCATAACGGCAGGTGGTTATGCCGCTCCTGACTTGGAGAACAGATGCCTTTTGCAGCTGCTCCTCTGGAGAAGGGACGTTACGCTCCATTCTGCATTAACTTCCAGAAAGGTAGACTTCCTCTTCCAACAACTGCTCCATGCCGAATGTCTCTGTCTCCGCTAAAGTTGCCATTAAGGACTGTGTGTGTATTTGGTCCACGAGAGCTATTATGTTTCGCTCAAGACTGCCGACAGGCCGGTGGGGAACCCGTATCCGTCACATGCGACACGCCACGATTTACGGCATTGTAAGTAATTCATGGAGAATATTAGTCAGTACAAATACCTTTTAATGACAAAATAATTGAGAACCTGATAAGTCAATTTCCGGCCCCTTGCTGTAGGGGTAGCGTGCCTGCCTC